>NC_137743.1:53397705-54597705 GCF_963264785.1 Psittacula echo
TTTGATGGGTGGACCATTCAGTGGATAAAGAACTGGCTGGATGGCCACAAGCAAGGAGTTGTGGTCAATGGCTCGATGTCAGTCTGGAGACCATTAACGAGTGGCGTCCCTCAGGGATCGGCGTTGGGACCGGTCTTGTTCAACATCTTTGTCGGTGACATGGACAGTGGGATTGAGTGCGCCCTCAGCAAGTTTGCCGATGACACCAAGCTGTGTGGTTCAGTTGATAACGCTGGAGGGAAGGGATGCCATCCAGAGGGACCGCGACACGCTTGTGAGGTGGGCTGATGCCAACCTGATGAAGTTTAACCATGCCAAGTGCAAGGTTCTACACCTGGGTCGGAGCAATCCCAGGCACATCTACAGGTTGGGCAGAGAAGAGATTCAGAGCAGCCCTGCAGAGAAGGACTTGGGGGTGTTGGTCGATGAGAAAATGAACGTGAGCTGGCAGTGTGTGCTTGCAGCCCAGAAAGCCAACCGGATCCTGGGCTGCATCAAGAGGAGTGTGACCAGCAGGTCGAAGGAGGTGATCCTGCCCCTCTACTCTGTTCTCGTGAGACCTCACTTGGAGTATTGTGTGCAGTTCTGGTGTCCTCAACATGAAAAGGACATGGAACTGTTGGAACAAGTCCAGAGGAGGGCCACGAGGATGATCAGGGGACTGGAGCACCTCCCATATGAAGAGAGGCTGAGAAAGTTGGGGCAGTTCAGCCTGGAGAAGAGAAGGCTGCATGGAGACCTCATAGCAGCCTTCCAGTATCTGAAGAGCGGCTGTAGGGATACTTGGACTCTTCATTAGGGACTGTAGTGACAGGACAAGGGGTAATGGGTTCAAACTTAAACAGGGGAAGTTTAGGTTGGATATAAGGAAGAAATTCTTTACTGTAAGGGTGGCGAGGTGCTGGAATGGGTTGCCCAGGGAAGTTGTGAATGCTCCATTGCTGGCGGTGTTCAAGTCCAGGTTGGACAGAGCCTTGGGTGGCATGGTTTAGTGTGAGGTGTCCCTGCCCATGGCAGGGGGGTTGGAACTAGATGATCTTAAGGTCCTTTCCAACCCTAACTATTCTATGATTCTGCGATTCTATGATAAGTAAGATGGGTATAGAACCCTACACCAGAGATCATACAGAAACTACAAACACTGTGACTGGTAGAAAAGAATATCTGGTTGCTGGGAACACTTGCCTTTTTTGCATAATCAGAGAATGGCTGTGTTTGGCAGGGACCTGTTGACTTGTAGGCCAACCTCTCCAACTCAAAACAAAGTCTTCTACAGCATGTTGTATCAGGACTGTATCCACTCAGGTTTTAAGTATCTCTGAGATTAGAGATTCTACAGCCTCTCTGGGCAACCTGTTCTAGTGTTCGATCATCCCTACACCAGAAAGTTTTTTCTTATCTTTAAACAGAATTTCCTGTAGTTGAGTATCTCTGTCTTAAGATCAGAATCATGCCATTGTGCATCTTGTCATTTTATGTCTTAAACAGTTTTCTTTTAAGGATATTATGATTATAGAAGCCTGTTAAGACACAAGCAACATAATGGTAGAAGACAGCTGACATGTTGGGACAACTAATATTAGAGTACCATTTTTTTTAGATATGTTTTTCTGAATGTTTTTGGTGAGTTGGCACAGGAACCGCAGAAGATATGCTGATTTGGTCTGTGACATTTAGCAGTCCTCAATGTAGGGAGGCTTTTTTTATTTCGAGGGATAAACAGATATTGCTGGCAGAAGCAAATTAGGTTTGATTATTGTCCAGTTTTTACAAGTACATAACAAAAGACACAAAGCCTTCAAACCATATACAACTGTTCTTGTGCAGCTCTGTGAAGAGTCATGCAATAGTCAGAAATGTTATGACTTAAATGCACTAGAAAACAACTACTTAATTTTATATAGTGGCTCTTCACTTTGTATTTTGAATCCATTGTACTCCATGCTCAAAAATACATCAAGCATCAGCTACTTTTTGAAAAAAATGAATTAATTTCTCAAGGGTAAGGAAAGACAAATCATTGACTTTAATAAGAGACCTTGGATGTGATTGTCAAGCTATTTAGAAAACAATGTCATATAAAAAAATAATTGTGCCAGTCCTGCCAAACAGTTACGCAGGTGCTTCACCTTATTCACACCAAGTCCATGGATGACAACCTCTTTCCTGACCTCACTGTACAAAAATATTTATAGGCTGTCTCAGTACCTACAGGCTGAGACAACACAACAGTATATCTGAACATTCATAAGAAATAACTGATTGCTTTTTGTCATCCTTGCATGACAAGTAGTCATCATTTAAATAACTTTACCATATATATATGCATATATATATTTATACCGTTCTTAGACATTTTCCTCCTAGAACACCACAATCAAGAATGTAAAATGATCCAGTGCCAAGACAAGTCTGCTTTTAGTAATATGCACTTTTCCATAAAATTATAGGAGAAGCACCTGGGTATTAGGAACACCACTTTGAAATGGCTTGGGAGGTGAGATATCTTGTGATTCTTTAAACCTCTGTGGCATATTCACACTCTATTGATCTTGGGAACCAGCTATTGTCCGTCTTTGAGATATTAAGCTCTGAAACATATTTTATGTGCTTGCAAAACACATAGCACCATGAACTTTACCTAAATTTGAGTCATTTATCATCACCATGTCATCATCAAAGATTTTATCTAGAAGCAATAATTTTTCTTTGCTTAGCTTTTCTCTCATTTCTCTTTCTCTTCACCGAGACACTCATGACTTTTTAAGCCACATCACCTCACACCTCCTTTTTTTTTTTTTTTAAGATATTCAAGCAAGACAGTTGCATTTTAATAACTCTTTTATTTTTTATAAGTAATCTTATAACTGATCTTTCCCACAGGAACTTACTGTTCCTAAACTCCTTTCATTTTAGTGTTCATTGCTTTCTGGTAAAGCAATATCCTGAAAAAAAAAAAAACCAACAAAAAACCGCAATTTTCCAGAAACTGCCATGCAGGAGCCAAGTCAACATAAATGATTAATTCCTATTCCACAATACATGCATCAACAGTACTACTCAAAATCCTTCCAGACAATTGTGCTGCTTTGTTTTAACTTTCAATCCACCCTCGCTTACCTAGTAAGTCTCCATGCGCACAACTTGTTTACAGGTTTCTTCAGTGTGATTGTTGATTATTTGGATTATTTTTCATAAAACTGTTTTGCTTCATTTTTTCTCAGTTGAAAATCACTTTCTTGCATTCTAACTTTTCTATTGCCTCTGTAACATCTTTAGCCGTATCTTCTGAAAATCAAGAGGAGCCTTTCTGTAAACTCTGCGGACGTTGGGTCTGGTTTAATTCCATTTTCACCCTTTCTTAATGCAACCATGCATGATCAATAGCATGAGTAAATTATATAATGCCTGATTATATCTAGTGTGGAACTGTCATGTTGATATTTTTTCTCCAACCCAGTTGTCTCCAAACTGGTTTTCATTGCACGCTGTTATCAGTAAAGCATATCTGAGTATATATTCCCCCACGTATATATCTATAAATAATAAAAATGTATTGCTGTACCAATGGAAGTGAAAAGTGAATAAGATAAAAATGAAATAAGCACTACTTTCAAAAATATTTTATTAAATGGTACAAAAATATTTTCTTCCCACACTTCAATTGGATAGTCATGTGTGCACCCCACTTGGCAGACCACTGCTCCAGCTTTTGTTCAGGATATATTTCCATGTATCTTTCCTGAAAACTGAGAGAGAGCCATGCTCAATATATTCTCTGTTTAAACAATACTAAGAGCTTGTGTCAAACTGAGGGAAAAAAGACCATCACTCAATCTAGCCTCATTTACCTAGTAATACTGCAGGACTGCTATTTCTTTTTTTATCCTTACATTCTTCCTCTTCTACAGTCAAAAAGAGGTCTCTATATGTTCACATGTTGACTTGAATGAATTAGGATGCCAGTCTTGGTATTATTTTTTGTTCTTCTCAGCACACGATAACCTTGATTATTTATAAATGAAGAAAATATGGTTTAGCTGAAGAAGAATCATCATTGCAAATGGAAGAAATGAGGTGCTGTATTCAGGAAACTTCTCTTATAATTGTGTTTCCTTCCAATAAGCTCCCAATAATTCAAGCTCCAACATATGAGACACTTTGGTATATTTAATTTTCTATAGCAGCTCCCATTTCAGAGAGGCTCCTTTTTCAAAGATTTGTTGTATTTTTAGTTCTTTTTTTTTTTATCTCACATGGGCCAGGACTGTTAAAGGATAACAACAAAATAACCTCTCAGCAGTAAACATGATCAACGCTGTTATCTAAAAATATTATGAACTCCCATGGCACTGATTCCAGACTTTCTACCATCTAAAGCATTAACATTCTTGGATTATAAACTATATTTTATTTTCAGAGTCAATGTCAATTTTAAATGAAATACTGTTTACATATCACCACTGATATGATACCAGAACTTACAGCTAAGTCATTGAGGTTTTTAATTCATCTCTAACACTCCCCATCCATGACATTTGGTAGTAAATACACATTATAGTTACCAGACAGAGTTGGCTTCAAGGAAGAGGACAGCTTCCATACTTTGTATATTTACAGAATAACATTATGCAATTATATCCCATTTTGGTTTAACTGTTGTTTTTTGGTTGTTACAATTAATGCACAACTAAATTCACATAGGTCTAACTTCTGAAGGGAAAAAAAAAACCACAACCCACCCTCAAACAAAACCAAAAAGTTATTGTGTAAACTCAAGCAATAGACAATCAAAATAATGAAATAAAAACTGCTGCTTTAATTAAACCTGTATTAAAACTATTTTGTGATGTATTTCCTTAGAAAGAAAATACCTGTCATAGCTTTTCAATGCTAAAAGGAAAGGAAGCACAAAATATGCTTTGTTCACTTATTCTTCATGAGACTTAATTTCTTTCCTTTGGTAGATCAGCAGCTTTACTTGGATTGTTTGTCTTTCTCAGTTTGGCTGCCATTGCAAATGCCCTTCTGTGCTCCTGATAGCCTTAAACTCATTTGTCTGGGTTAGATAAATGCTGCTCTTGAAGCTGTCTCATAAAGCTGTACACTTTTTTTGTGTCTCTCACTGTATGTATTGCCTATTGTGCCTATCATACTACAGAACTAAATCCTGTAGGCTCACTCCAGGATATAAATTACATTTGGGGCTATTGTCTGTACATGCAGGTCTACTTCCAGGACAGGAGCCATTTTGTAAAGAATGGAGGAGCAATTCAACTCAAGTTTTGCCGGATATAAATAAACAAGGATAATGATTGCCCCTGTAAAGCTAAAGTGTTGGTAAACTCACCAACTTTCAACCCTTTGTTGAGATACTTAATGCTCAAATGTCAGCACAGAACCATGCGGCTAAAATTAAATTCTTTCTCAACTTAGACAAGCTTCAAATATATTTTTTAAGTGGGTGATGTGTATACCTCTGGTGCTGGTAGTGTCGGTGAACAAAGCTTGAGTCTATTCTAGTTTGAACACCAATGGAAATATGATGCTTGTGCAGACAGACCCCAAAACTTTCATAGGTGTTATTGACCAAATCAGTACAAGTCTCTTGACCTGGCAGATTCCAGGCTGAATTTCCAGGACCTGTAATATACAAGAAATGCTGATCTGGTATTTATTAGAAGACTATAAATATAGGGTGCCATTTTTGGGTAGTCACTTTTCAAATCAACTTCATTGTCTAAGCAGTAGAAGGAAACAGGTATTAAAAAACATCTTACAGTAAAGCTTTGTGTCAGGTTTTGATAAGTGCTCCCTCTTCCATGCCACTGCCTCATTCCAGTGAGACTTCTGCTATGTCAACATCACATTAACATATAACAAAAGTTTTTGTCATAAACAATGACACTAGCTCAGATACGGCTTAGTGTCAGCACACTTGAATCCTCACCAAAGGCACCTTCCTTGACCGATCTACGGTAAACAGTTATAAGGTATCCTGGAAAATTCACACCCTTAAAAATTTTCCATGTTGCACAACAATATATTTTTAAACATATTTTGTTTTATTTGGACCATTATCTCAGTTCTAGAGTGGCAAGATAAGTTCTTTCGGTTATACCTAAGTCCAGAACAATTATGCTTATAATCACATAAAAGATATTGCATTATATTTGAACTTGTTTCTCTAGTCAAAATGAATAGTAACATTCCAGGGATGTTTTCTTAGCAAACAAGAGTTAATCGTAGCATAGTTTCTACCTCATGCTGGAAAACACATTCTCACCTCAAAAAATTTAAACTTTTAAACAGAACTGATTCTAGGACTATGTTTTTAAACTTAACGCATTCCTTGATCACGACATTTGCAGCAACAAACAGTAATTTCCGATGCACTGTGAGAAAGCTCTCAGATTGCTGTTTTTCTTTCAGTATATGATTTCATAATTGTGAGACCACTGCATATGATTTAACATGATATTTCTCAAACATGTTTACAGAGAATTTAATTTGCATGCTGGACAAGATTTGTAAAGATAATGAACTCAGAAAATACCAGATCAGTGGGTTATTAAGGGCTTATGGGAAGATCAAAAGCCTGCAGTGATCTGCAGGTCAGGCAACCATGAGAGGTTTTTCCTCACCTTCAAAGAAAAGCATTTTGGGATGTTGATCAGACTTATGCGGATATAGAGATACAGTGCCATGGCAAAACTCAAAAGCACAATTATTTAATGCCTCTCTCCTGTCTTAGCAAACTTAAAAATAACCACTCCAGTTGTCATGAGTGTACGCACAGCTAAAACATTAGGATAACCTAAGACAGGACATTCATACTAAAATACCTAGGCTGGGTGTGTGAAACAAGGTTACTGCTTTCCAGAGAAATCAATGGGAACTTTGCCACTGACTTCAGCAGAAGCAAGATTTCATCCAAAGCACGTAATTACATGCCTATAAAAATGTGTAACCTCATGACTGCCTCCGACTGAGAGTTAGGAGCTTTGGCAGGATGCCAGGTGGAACTGCTCTGCTGCCTTCAGTGCTGATGCCTGGAATGATGTTAGCTGGATACTCCAAAAAGCATTTGCAAAATTGCTTAGTTATGTGCCCTACAAGCAATTGGTTTATTGCTAACTGGAGGCAGGCTCCACCCACAACGTTTCTTAATAGATACTCCAATTGAGAATAAAAAGTGTTGATAAGATCATTAAAAATGTGTAGCCAATTTCTCAGATAAATCTGCTAAGAGAATGTCACTGTGCACTTGGGAACACACCTTACAACACCTCAAACTCTGCAATAATAAACACAAGCCCCAAAACGATGATGGAGAAATAGCACTGGTAAATCTACAAGCTGATCTGTCTACATTCATGCATCAATCACAACTGTGGTTGTGATTGTGATTCTGAGCGAGAACCTGTCACCGTGATTCCTAGACGATTTGTGGGCTGAATCACAATCCTAGCATTGAACAGCTTTGAACTATAGCATATTAAAAATTCACATCAATATTTTTATAATTTGAGGCATTAATTTTTCTTGAGCTGCAAATCTATGCTTTGGGGCATTAGCTATATTCTGAATACCTACAAATGTCTAATTTCCTTTCTTACTTTTTATGAATGGATATTTAGATTGCCCTATGGCAGCCCTTGAACTGTGGCATGCTGCTTTGTTATCTATTAGTAAAAGAAATCTCCTAACTGCAGAGAACAGTGAAGGAAAAGGGCTTACATCAGGGACAAACATGAGCTTCTGCCAGTAAAAAATGTTTCCTTGTATGTCTTACAAGGTAAAAAATACTTTATTTTTCTTAAATCACAAATTATTTGTATGACAATGAGCAGGGGTGGGTGGTAGCTAGTTCTAAATGTAAGTGAAAATTTTGTATACAAAAACCAATATTGAAATAAGTCCAAATTCTGAAAGTGGACTTAGCTTAGACATAACTGTCTACTAATTCTCTTTCCCTTTTTCTGTTAGAAGTAGTCTTTAGAGGTAAGACTAGCTGCATAAGCTATTGAAACTTGGAATGTTTTTACCAGTGTACCCAAGAAATCAAAGAAATACATTTTACTGAAAAAGTACATTATCAATCCAAATATTTCATCCTTTGCTGAGTGATGAGTGGGAGTCATGAGTTGCTGTAAAACATCTTTTAGAGTGTATACTCATACAGCAAAAAGACATTATGTTTTGTTTTTTTAAAACAAACAAGCAAAATTCCGTCACAGGATAGGAACCGAAAATAAAGAGGTGGAAAAGAAGGGGTGGGAGATGGTTTAAGGTACTATTAGCAAATCTTCTGTCAGTGCAAATCAGCTGAGGGACATGTCTTCCAGTGAAACTATGCTATAAACACTTTCTGCAAATGTGGCTAGTTTAAAAGTTGTTTTAGCTAGTTAAGACCTTTTCTCCTATTAACTAAGATCTCTTCCTTTATTAAACAGCTAAGCTCTTAAATGCAGCTGGAAGGAAAGAGTACAGCTAATGTTGTCAGCATCAGCTATGGAAGTTTGAAGGGATGGTCAACTCTGCTGCCCTGCTGGCTAATCATTTTCTCAAAGTAATCATTAACTCAAAGTAACAAATGCCTCCTTGCACCCTCACAATTTACATTCAAATTTTGGGATTGCCTCCTGGTTTTAAAAAAATTGCTTCTTGCTACAGTGAGTATTAAAAACTGAATCCTAAAAAAAAAATATATGGGAGGTAATGTATATTGAAGCATTAAGAGGCAATGGTAGGACTGTTCATTAAATTTGCTCTTTACCTCGTGAACCTCCCAACAAGAAAAGTCCAGTGCTCTCAGGAGATATGTAGGTACTTAAGCACATCACAACTACATCTTTCATTTAATGAACACTTACTTCCTTCTAAATGTCACTCTTGGAGGGAGTAACCAGAAAAAAATGTCAGGGAAGATAATATCCCTCATGGACATGAGGCAATAAAACAATCATTAGGTACAGGTGGCAAATCATTATTTAGAACATCATGAAAGCACTTCTGTGAAACAGGTGCCAAAACCCCCCAAAGTCAGCAACTGTTAAGTGTGCAATGATGGATTATTTTTTTACATTATTTTTTAAAAGTAATTGCTTGAAAGAAAACAGGAAGAAGAAAAAGATTGGTCAGCCCCAAATTCTGGTTTTCAGTCTCTGGTTTGAGTGTGTTATCAGACCATTAAATTTCTTTTCTTCCATTCACAGTGAGTTAACTAATGCAGAAGGCTGAATTTGTAGTTATAATAGATCAATATTCACTAAAACTGTGAAGGACCACCTGAATGCTCAGCAGCATCCCTAATATTAGCCACACATGAGCTGCATGCTACACTTGGTGGCCAAAGTAAACTGTTAGAAATAGGTGTCTACCTTTCTGAAGCCGTTAGACTTTGAGTCAGTTTTACGAAGTATTCAGACTGTAGTCTCTGAATGGAAAATTTCTGCACATCTCAGAATGAGAAACAAAACTAGATTTTTGTGTCTGCTTCCAAATCCAGTGGTATCCTGATGGAAGACTTGTCAGAAAATCTGATTAGGATAAATGCCCATAAATCATGACTAACATAGTTGAATTAGCTCTTCCCTGCAGGCTTGTAAAAAGACAGAATTGTATCTGTTTCTCAGAAAGCCAACCTAGAAATCATATGATATCAGCATTATAAATCTGTGCTGAAGCATGAGAAAGAATAATGACAGTAGGATAATTATCATCATAAAATTAGAAATGCAACCTCTCCTCCCTCATCCAACTGTAAGAGAAATAATTGACATTTTCTGTTACATTTGTCAAAGGTTTTAAATTCTACACCTGATAATATACCACTCAGTGAATTAACTGATCAAGGTAACTATGTCTTTAAGGGGAAAAAGAGGGTTATGAAACAGTTGTTGCCATTTTGATAAAGGTATATATTTAATCAATTGCTGTTACTTATGGGCTGTAGGTAAGAATGGGAAAAGGCTAGGAGGTATTTAGGATGAGATACATCTCCAAGTGTAAAAGGTGCTGGTTTTGTGACATTACAAGGACAACTTCAATTATCTTTGAAAGGTCATGGCTATCAGGAGAGGCTCTTCAGGACAGGAGTAAATCAAATGTCATGTCTATCTTCAAGAAGGACAAGGAGGAGGATCTAAGGAACTGTAAGTTTGTCAATCTCACCTCAGTCCTTGGGAAGAAGATGGAACTAAGAATCCTGGAAAATATTTCTGAACATATTAAGGTGAAGAAAGTGATTTGGAATAGTCAGCATTGATTTATGAAGGGAAAATCATAACAGCTGAATACAGTGATTGCATTCTACAATGAGATGATTGGCTCAGTGGCTGATGTTGTCTATCTGGACTTAAGCAAGGGTTTTGTCACATTCTTCCATAACATCCTCATTGACATATTGTTGAAGCATGGACTAGATAAATGAGCAGTGAGGTGGATTAAAGGTGGCTGAACTGGCAAGCTCAAAGGGTTGTGACCAGTGACGTGAACTGCAACTGATGGACACTCACTAGTGGTGTGCCCCAGGGGTCAACAGCAGAGCTAATACTGTTTAAAATCCTCATTAATGACCCTAATGACAGGACAAGAGTACATCCTTAGAAGATCTACAGATGACATAAAACTGGGAGGAGTGGGTGACAGATCAATAGTTGCGCTGCCATTCAGAGGGACACCAAGAAGCTAGAGAAGTAGGCAAACAGGAACGTTGCAAAATTCAACAAAGGGAAATGCAGCATCCTTCACCTATGGTCCTGAGCAGCTTGCTGTGCTGACCCTGCTTTCTGGAAGGCACCTCTGGAGCTTGCTATTTCATCTACTCTGAGGCTCTATATTTAGCAGATAGCAGGAGATGAAGACAAATGGGACAGACTCTGTGATCCTGAGTCTGCGAGTAATTCCACTGTAATTAATGAGTATGCTTGGAATAAGTGGTGCAGCTCCAGTTAAGTAAAAGTGTCTCTGTCATTCCAAGAATTATACTGAAGCAATCTTAAGCTTTACAAAGTCACCAGCAACATAAAGTACTTCAAAGATGTGTGTGTTCAGATTTTTTTTTGTTTTTTACAATAATGGTACTGTTCTCATCATTCACACTTTGCCAAACATGTTATCTCCAAAGGCCACAATATGATGCAAATCACTGAGCTGAAATTTTACCCCAGATATTAACTCTTGGGCAATGATATTTAACAATCTCTCAGTCTAAAGACTTCAAGAAACAGACGATGAATGTTTGCTTAATGACTCTCAGAAACATTTTTTTTGCTCACATGCTTTACATGGAAACTGTAGACTAAAGACAAGCAACATATACAAAATGTCAATAGGAGACATCACACAAAAAGCCACCCCTCTGTGTCCACACCTGAACCAATACATTAACAAGAAAAGCAAGATATCCTGTATGTTTCAGGCTGCTGTAGGAATAAAAAGAGAAAAAAAGAAATACTTTAAGCCAAATGCAACCACCAAAAAAAAAAAAAAAATAACCCATGTAGCATTAGTTGTAGCAGACAAGCCAAATCTACAGAAAAATACAATCAAATCTGGCACCTAGAAGTAGGTACCCTCAGAGTAATCACAAATGTAGTACATCAGTGGCAAAATAATCAAGTAGAGGAGCCCTTTGGTTTTAACCACGTAATCCAAAATAAAATTAACCTAGTTTCATGAATTATTGTTTTAAACAATATTTGTCTCAACCAGGCACGATCACTGATGGCTATAACATTAAACCACGAATGATCATGATACTAATGAAACTATCCCAGTATCACAATATGGATGCGAGATAAACTCTTTCCATATTTCCCTTTGTCAACAGCATGAACGGAGCAGAACGCTCAAAGCAGTAATGTGTTTGTCACTCTGTTGCAAAGAATGCTGTCATCCTTAATAGCCAGTCTTAATACAAGTATCAACAGGATAAGATAAACATATGTGAGTGTAACATAGAACTTCCTCCTGTTGCACATCACATGTTTTTGGTTGTTCTGAAAGGGGTGTTAAGGAGAAGGGAAGGACAAGGGAAGGTTACAAAGTGATCTTTATTCTGTCTGGCAGAGAACATGATTTGCATGCAGATCATTCCAGGAAGAGAGGTCATAAAGATGACATTACAGCACTTTGATAATCTGTCAGTAAAAGATTACTCACAGAAATTCAGGAACAATTAGAACAGAGTTACATGGATGGACTTGCTAAATCCTTGGTTGTTCTTAGTGGCATGAAGCCAGTACTTACCCCCTCATAGCAAGTACCAATTTTCAAAGTGAAATGCATTTTTTATTTGTAGACAGTGACCAAATCACCTGCTGGAAAGCCAGATTCTGGAAGAGGCCAAGAACCTCTTATGATGAACTGAGTAAACCAATTTGAAAACACTAGGGTCTGAGCAGAGCTATGAGGATTCAATCAACCACTTCCAAAGTCAGTAGCAAAATTCATGCCAACTTCAGTGACGAGAGGTATTGATCTACAAGTCACAGAAGACAGTGAACTGTAAGACTTGCAGGAGACTTTAACAAGTTATTCCACTAGCATTAAGGGGTTTTATCCTTCCATTTGCCCTCATTTAAAGCTCACATAACTATTATAAATCCAAAATGCTAAAGATGCCATAAAAATATGTTATTTGGCAAATTCTGAATCAACAGGGTTCTATTCTAAAAAAATATTACCAAGACATTTTCCGAATATAAGAAGTCAAGAATGGAGGTACTATAGGAAGACAGAAAGTGACTTAAAAAATATAGTAGCTTATCAGAACCTAAAATACAATGGAAGTATGATATTTAATCTTAATTACAGCAGACATTTTAAAGATATTTTCTTCCCATTTTAACAAAAGCCTCTGTAGAAAAAAATAAGTTATGGTAAAACCCAAAATAACAATTATAGCATCTAAGCTACAGCCATTTTATTACATATCACAGCTTTTTGAAATCTCTTCTCAGCCTACCTCTAGATTACATTAGAAATTTAAAGTTTTTTTATTAAAGTGGGTGATTGTTAACCTCCCACTGCTATTGGTGAGTATTCATCTTATTTAGGGTACCAAAAGAAAGGGAGCTGCTGATGCCTCTCAAAATCTGGTTATGTTTTATCACAAAATCTAGTAGTTCTTGTACTGTTTTTTTTTTAAGCATGGTTATTTGTAGCTGAACAGTCCTTAGATGTCCAAGCTAAAATTAGGGTTCTACTCTTTGCAATACTCCATGCTTCTCATGACAGATGTTCCTTTACCCTGGTTGTTTTGGTTTTTTTAATATATGATTAAATAGGGGAGATAAAGACAAGAGACTACAGGTACATTTTATAAATGACAAGTGAAATAAAAAAGCTGGATTATCTGAGAAAATATAAGGACTCCTTGGAAAACAGAAGGGTAGGCTTTCTTTGCAGTTAACTCTCTTAAGTCTCATTGTAAGACATAAGCTTAACATTTTCCCCAGGTTACTCAGAAGCTGATCCCCAAACCAAACCCTGCTCAATGGCAGTGATAAGGCCACTCTAACATCTTGATTGCATAAACCTTACCTGTGTGCAAATTCTTTGCATCTATCTTCTGCTGGAATGATACAGGTTAAAAACAAGACACAAGTTACAAGCACATATTCAGCTTCTTCCGTCTGTCAGTGCACCTGCTATCAATAACATGACCAAAACGCTGCTACAAAAGACGCTACAAAGCACTAGCAAGACCTCAGATTTTTAGCAACACTGACACTGAAAAAAAAAGAAAAAGAAACAACAAAAATTAAAAAACAACACTGATCACATTTAGGAAAACAGAGTTGTAGATCTAACTCTAATTGCTGCCTAGTATTATCTTTCTTCTTAAGAGCTTGAACAAATCCTTTTTTCCTGCATTGTCTACTTTTTTTTATCTTCCTACTGAGGTAACCAGCATGCCCTTCTCCTGGCCTTCATCTGCCTGCTGTACTTTGGGCCAGAAATAGTCTCTAATGATGGAATAGGAGAGCACAAGCAGAGCAGCAACCTAATCTCTGCAGCTTCTACACTGCTACAAAAATCATGTAGTGTTTTCACAACCCCTCTCACCTGCAGAATGCCTCCTGAGCACTGGTACCTCTTCATTGGTCAAGGACCATAGTTGTTTTCTCTCGCTGTCATACTATTGAAAGTGTTGGCTTTGCTGTTAGTGTGCAAAACACAGCACAACTGAAGAACACCACATATTAAATTCACATGGGTTAAATAACAGGTGGATCCCCAAAGCCTGTTTAAGAAGCTATAAGTATTCTCCAAGACTGATAGCTATACATTTAGAGAGCTCACAAAACATTTTTATACGTGGAGTGTAATTGAAGCATGGAATGAATAACCACACACAGCTGACCAAGTCAATATCTCCTTCACACTATAACTGGCACTTATCTATATGATTAATTAGAAGACAGAGAAAATAAAGTAAAACCAGCTCTTTACACCTAGAAAAATCACAGCTTTCAGCTGGTTCACTGCCTTTTTTTTTTTTTTTAACAGCTAATTCCCAGCAACTTCTTAGTTGCAGGTGGCTTATGTAAGTGAGGTCAAAATATATATTTCTAAGCATATTTTTTGTAAAGCACTTTTTGGGTAAAGGAAGTCTCCGACAAGAGGAGCAATTAGAGTACCAACAGTTGACAGAAGTACATAGTTTGTTCTTGAAGGAAAGGAGATGGAGCTATTTAATGCCTTTGTACTCTAAAGCAATGATACACAGCTGTGTCTTAGGATATATAGATAGAGATGCAATGATATAATGTTGATTATTCATTAAAAAGTTAAAGCACAGAAAAGTAAGGATAATTTATTACCCCTCAAAGTAAGGATAATTTGTGCCCTCAGCAAGTTTGCCAATGACACCAAGCTGTGTGTTTCGGTTGATACGCTGGAGGGAAGGGATGCCATCCAGAGGGACCTCGACACACTTGTGAGGTGGGCTGATGCCAACCTGATGAAGTTTAACCATGCCAAGTGCAAGGTCCTGCACCTGGGTCGGAGCAATCCCAGGCACAGCTACAGGTTGGGCAGAGAAGAGATTCAGAGCAGCCCTGCAGAGAAGGACTTGGGGGTGTTGGTCGATGAGAAAATGAACATGAGCCGGCCGCAGTGTGTGCTCGCAGCCCAGAAAGCCAACCGTATCCTGGGCTGCATGAAGAGGAGCGTGACCAGCAGGTCAAAGGAGGTGATCCTGCCCCTCTACTCTGCTCTCGTGAGACCTCACTTGGAGTATTGTGTGCAGTTTTGGTGTCCTCAACATAAAAAGGACATGGAACTGTTGGAACAAGTCCAGGGAAGGGCCACGAGGATGATAAGGGACTGGAGCACCTCCAGTATGAAGATAGGCTGAGAAAGTTGGGGCAGTTCAGCCTGGAGAAGAGAAGGCTGCGTGGAGACCTCATAGCAGCCTTCCAGTATCTGAAGGGGGCCTACAAGGATGCTGGGGAGGGACTCTTCATCAGGGACTGTAGTGACAGGACAAAGGGTAACGGGTTCAAACTTAAGCAGGGGAAGTTTAGATTGGATATAAGGAAGAAATTCATTACTGAGAGGGTGGTGAGGCAGTGGAATGGGTTGCCCAGGGAAGCTGTGAATGCTCCATCCTTGGTGGTGTTCAAGGCCAGGTTGGATGAGGCCTTGGGTGACATGGTTTAGTGTGGGGTGTCCCTGCCCATGGTAGGGGGGTTGGAACTAGATTATCTCAAGGCCCTTTCCAACCCTAACTGTTCTATGATTCTATGATTCTATGATTAATCGTGAAAATTATACCTACTGATCACAGGAAAGTAGATTCAGAGATGTTGTAAAGACGTCCTGTGACTTGCATTACTGTACTTCCACTTCCCATAGTGAAAATAGTTCAAAGCAAAGTCCAGTAGCAAGCAGTAGTCACAACAGAGGAAATACATTTGTAACCATGTTCTCCAGTCAAAAGCTACCAAAATAAAACTAATCTATGAGAATAAATCACTGCAACTATATGCATTTTATAGGTACATATTAAACACACACAGACCTTTGATCACGGACTGATTTTAAGTTCAATGGTCCTAATTATCACACTTGTTTTAAGGTAACCTTCTTAGAAAGCCATTTCTTTCTTGTGATATCTCTGAGAAAAACAGATTCTTGCACTTCCTCCCTTCTAACCACCAATAAATGTTATGATAGCATGAAGCTTTTACTGAAAAAAAATCAGAAATCTGTCCTCCTTCTCTACCATCAACAACTGACTTCACATTACTGGCAAAATGAATTTTCCATGAAACTGGCAAGTCTGGCATTCAAACAGTTAATTCCCTAAACAAGGACTTTTTTGACTCCAAGTGATAATTGTGGCACATAAGTTCATAGATCTTCTATGATTGTGATAGTTTTTCCTTATATTTCTACTGTCTTGAAGAGGTGGTAAGCAAACACCAGCTCTTTACCTACATAACACACTTTTCTCACTGTTCCTTGGTATAAACTGGGTTTATACCAACCCCGTAGAAACTACAAAGTTATTACAACAGTTGCAAGAGTCTTTCTGCCATCTCTGTGCACAAAGAAGTCAGATTAGTCCTTTGCTTTACTGAACCAGCTTCTGCAACAAAACACGTGGCACTGAGCATGCATTTATTAGTGCTTATACATTAAACAGACTTTCATCTGCTCAAGTCACAATCTACATTTTAGCAAGCTCCCTTATCGCAAATCTCACCAGACCTTGGGGTCTCATAAGTGCCTGGACTACAGAAAAGCTCAAAGACCTTTTTCACAGATTTAGTTGCTGGCTTTCAGTTTCTTTGTTCCAACTTGAGACCTGGTACGCTCTTCAAATTGCTACTAGCATTATGGCTGTAGTTACGAATGTCCATAGCTCCATAATCCCATTATGTAGCTCATTTCACAGGGCTAAAATGCAGGATCAGCCAGTACTTTATCTGTTTTCCACTTGAGGAACTCTTATCATAGCACACTTAAGAAAATGTGAGTCCCAAAATAGCGTGAAACTCTGATCCATTAGGATATCAAACCCATCCAGATTAAGTCACTGTACAAACAAATGGTAGAAAAGAGGGTCCTTTGCCCCAGAGGTCTTACCAACCTAGAAAAAGTCATTGTAAAGTACTGCTTTCATTACAAAATGGTGAATACATTAGGTACTAGTGTTTCCCTAGGAACATGCAAACAGAAACCTCAACTGCTGTTAACAGTGTCACTGCATCACTTAAGCAGGCGCTAAAGGTGCTGCACTATCCCTGTAGAGCTACCATGGTCCATATTCACAGAAACTCAATGACATAATGCAAACATCCTTTGTGTATTAGTATCACATACTCATCCTACAGAACACTCCAATGTTCTTCTTCCCCCAAACAATGCAAGGACATTAAAAGGACAGCTTCCAAATAATGCTTATTTGTCAATAAAACTAAACGGCTAATTACAGAAACTACTACTATGGTGGGAAGCCTTTTCTCCTTTAATAAATCCTTCTCCCTCTGGAACAAGGCTGCAATCCAGACTGTTAAAATACTTGAGCAAAATGACACTTGCTGTTTCCTGTACGGCTCCACGGGAACAAGCATTAATCTAACTCAACAATATGTCCTACTGTGGTCACATACACGACAGTATTTATAAGCCACACAAATCTCTAGAGAGCTCAGTGATACCTTAGGATACATAACTCTGGAAGCGTTAGTTTCAATCCTAATTTTGATAAAACTCAAGTTCTCACTGGTATTTGCCATACAGAGTCCTATCCAGACTGGCACAACAATCTGTTACAAGCTTAGTTTAGGAAATGCACGGATGCTACAGACATCAATGTGAAAACACTGATCAACAAATGCAGAGCAAGCAGTGAAAGGAAGTGTGCAGCAACATTAATTTGTTTCGCTTATGTACTGCACTGGCTTAAACTATTCCATATTAAAGACTTCATCACTTTAATCCCCCAATTTAAAACATTCCCTGAACTTTTAGGTTCACTTCACACTCAATGTTAGAAAATATTTCCACAGAAATAAACAAATAGGAGGCTACAGTTGTACAGGCTGAGCCTACATCTTAGTAGTCCTTGTCCAATTGATGAGCACGTATCATCAAGAAAATTCATTATGCCATAATTATGCCCCATTGACGTATTACCTGCCTCCTTAATCCTAATGAGGACTAATGAAGCAAAATATTTGGCTTTGATGTTTACTTTTCTGTTTATGGAAGCTGTCTTTTTTTTTTCTGTGAGATGCTGACATTTGTTTTAACAATAATGACTGTAAATCTGCACAGCTCAGAAGAATGTATCACTCAGATTTGTGCACCTCACATGATATTTCATCAACAGCATCTTGCCTTTTGTCAATGCCTGAATTAGTGCTCCCTCCACAGTATCTCAGCATACTGTACTTCACAGATATCCTAGTCCAGCTTAACACAGAATAGGGAGTAAAAATTTCAAAGGAATCATTCTTTATGGACAGGATGTCAGGGTAGCTACCAATGTGAATTTTCTTCTAAATGCAGTAACTTACTATGCATTAATCAAAACGTAAGACGTCACAACATGCCACTGATTTTTAAGGACAATTCTGCTTAAAATCTGAGGACATAACATATGCTTAAGTTTTTGATAGCTCTGTCACAAACCTCACTTAAATCAGCTCTTTAAAATGGAAACTACCACTCAGTCTCAACTTTTCAATTATGCTTATTCACAACCTTTCTGGCTTACAAAACTTTCAGTAGAAAAACATTAAATTGTCAGTTTCGTAAACTTCCAGTTACCTTCCACAAGAAAGTACATAGAAATTAATAGTAGACACTGCTTTAGGTGAATACAACTACACTGATGAGGGCAGCAAGCATGCAGAGCAGAAGGAGATTTTGTATCTGGCTTTATTTCCTGTGATGTAGTTTATGGGCAGGCCTTTCTCCACAAGCAACAGTATTGTTTTCAGAGCTCCATCTGAACACTAAGATTCAGACAATCAGTGGTTTGACAGCTCCCCCATAGAGCCATAGGTCAGTTTTACACTGTTATACACAAAGATTCTCTGTTTAACCCCTAGACATCCATGAACACAAAGCAGATACACGCAGTTGCATCAGACACAAAGTCTGCCTGTAGAACAGCTTCCAAATGGCTGGAGAAGCATCATCTCACAGCATGAATTCACTGTACAAAACAAAAAGATAGATCAAGTAAGACAGCAGAGAACCAAAAGAGAAAGTGGTTATTAATGGAACTTGCATGAAGATGGAAAATGTTTTTCCTTCAGATTATCACTTTGATTCCAGTCCGTAAGAACACACTGTGGGAAGATCATTAGATAGCACAATCACATTCAAAGTCAACAGGGTCTACTTTAGTTTGCAGTAGTAGAGGCAAAAGGAACACAAAACTAGGAGCTTTTAAGTACTGCATCCTATCCTCTAACACTGCAGACTCCCAGATCCAGTTTGAAACAAGTTAGTGGAATAACACAACAAAGCAATCTGAGATCTTATGTCACAAAGGCCAACTGATCCATATAAACACTGGTTTCCCTGCTTTCAAGGGCCTTTTCTAGAGCCCTTTTTCTTGTATTTGGCAGGAGGGTGGGGGGTGTAAAGGGAAAATTACCACTGTTTTTTATAGATCATACTACAGTTCAGCTAACTAGGAAAGCATTTAAAGATGTTGAATGCAGTCAAGAATTCTCAGCAGCAAAGTTAAAATCTGGTAGACTGTAGGTAGACCTTCGGAACCATGGATGTGGAGTGGAAAGTGTTCCTTGCTGCTTCCTGTGTTCAGCAAAGGATCAGTTCATTTTTGATCTGTGGGTGCCAAATCTAGCAATCTCAGGAAGGGGAGCAGGCAGTTGAGAAGCAACACAACTGTGCAATGTGTACACAGTCAGTTCTGACTGAACCAGGTTTAGCATAAACTCTGTAATTCTTCCAGAGCAGGCTAATACTTTTCACCTTCAGCAGTACTTTACAAGCAAGTCCCATAGGTTGCCTTGAATAGAGCCAGTACATGGCAAACACCAGTGCTTCAACTGCTCCGTACAACTCTTCATGTCGTAAGGTGGTACATTTAAATTTAAAGCTGCTGGACTTTATTGCCTAAATAAAGTGAACATGCAATGCAGATTTGCCTCAAAAGTTTATATGGAAAGTAAGGAGCCCGAATGCAGTTCAATATATGTCATTGTTGGTGGATACAATTGCATTCTGTGGCAATTTTCGAAGTCTTGATATTTGCCTTTATTTGCAATTGAAATGAAAACATGTTTGATATTGATAGTTAAGTAGAAAGTGTGTCAAAACATCCATTTTGGTCTGAAATTTGAGCTTACCAATTCAGAAAAGGAGTGGACCATCCAACAATCAAGCACTAATCTGCAGTGGAGCAGATTCTGGGATTGAAATACTGCTCCTGATTGGCAGAACTGAGCATGACATTTCTGCATAACTGTGAGCCTCCCTTCCCCTTTCACCAACCAAAATCCTCACCTCTCACCTACTGACTATGCATTTTGGGTTTTATAATCTGACATGTCATTCAAATTGTAGCAGTTATCTCAACTTTTATATAGCTAGTATGAAGACACTGTGAGAGACAAACCCTTCAAAAACCCTAAGGGGGTGCATCAGTGAATACAGACTATGTAGCTAGTAGACTGTGTATTCCCAAAGTAAAAATCCTCTGTAGTGAAGTTTTGAGGCAATAAGCAGATACTGTCAGTGGGGATTCTTAGCAGTGATTATGGGAATTTGGTTCCCAACCAGAGAAGCCAAAAGAGGACATGACTTTCCCTTAAAGGGCTGGTCTGAAAATCTTTTTAAAGTTCCATTAGCTGGTCACTGGGAGGCTAAATAAACCCAACAATGGTTTGCTACTGCTTTTGATAGACACACAAGTACAAGATCATACAATCACGGAATGGTTAGGGTTGGAAAGGACCTTAACATCATCTAGTTCCAACTGCCCTGTCATGGGTAGAAATGCCTTACTCTCGGTCATCTCACCCAAGGCTCTGTCCAACCTGGTCTTGAACACTGCCAGGGATGCAGCATTTACCACTTCTTTGGGCAATTTGTTCCAGTGCCTCACCACCCTCAAATTAAAGAGCTTCTTCCTTATATCTAACCTGAACTTCCCCTGTTTCACTTTGAACCCATTGCCCCTTGTACTATTGCTACAGTCCCTGATGAAGAGTCTGTCTCTAGCATCCTTATAAGCCCCCTTCAGATACTGGAAGGCTGTTGTGAGGCCTCCATGCAGCCTTCTCTTCTCCCGGCTAAACAGCCCCAACTTTCTTAGCCTGTCTTCATACATCATGCCAATTCCATCTGTGCTCTGCAATCTGGCAAAGTCAACTAGTAGTTTCTCATCCTTCCAGAAAGAGGTGCAAAAATGATATGGTGATTCTCACAAAGTGTGAGATACTGGTGCAGATATTATCAACTAGAAATAGGCAAATTTCATTGAATGCAGTTTATGTACCCTACTATGCTGCTAGAGGAGAGAAATCTCTTGGCTCTCATCTTCTTTCTGTAAAGCTCAACAAATATTAAGATCATTAAAAACCTGCCTGTACATCAGATGATTTTTCGGTTATAAACTGCTGTTTTATTTGAATCACTTCATCAATCTCAATTATCAGTTCTCACTTACAGATACTAACAAACCTCTGATTTAGTAGTGGCAAATGACAGAACTAGAAAGATGCCATATTCTTTGTTGTATTGAAAGTGGATGGAAATTATATTTGAGGGAATTAGATCATAGCAATGAAAAGCTCATTGTACAGCAATTCTTACACTTTCTGAACCATTTTCTGATGGTGTGCCTTTTCTAAGCTGTGTATTGTCCTGATCGGGGAGACAGCTCCTGTAGTAGGTATACCCAGTCACCAGGGCTGAATCAACTGTTACTTACATTTCTTTATGAAATTTTCATGAAGCCATTCAAAAGCCAGCACTCAACCTAGTTAGTCCATTACTGTGTTTCCAACAGGCTGGTATCAGAACTGTCAGGTCCTGAAAACCTGATGTAGGCGCTTGCAGACTAGGACGTTTCTTCCCTATATCTGAACTAGAGATTGTCCTGCTCTCTAAGGCACAAGAAAAATAAATCTGCCTTTCCAATTTCAACAGCTTCATTGAACCACATCACTGGCTGAAGAAATCTGCAAAAGACATAACCTAGGTCATGCTCAAGTCTCTAGTGAAACCCCCTGCAGTTTATTCCAGTTCATTTTGGATATCATTTTACAGTAGTATAATGAACGTACACACAGGGATGAAATACTTTGAAGAGCTCAGATACAAGCCTGACCCTAAGGAAAAACAATTATCTGAATCATGGCCTAAATACTAACAAACACAAGAAGTTCAACACACCAATTTTTGCTCTTATCTATGCAATCAGGTAGAAAATTATCTTTCATACGTCTGCAGAGTTTTCCCTCAGGTGCTCTTTCAGAATTTTTTTCTCCTTGAAAATGCTTATAGAAAAACTGCAACACAAAATTAGAAGATTCTGATTATGAAAAGATGGTGTGTGGGAGCAAGAGCATGCTCTATTTTTAAATAGAGTTCAGTTTGCTTGTTTTGTGCCTAAAGGGGAATAAAAACAAAAGCAAATAAACAAAAATGGGAAGAACTTTCCCCCCACTCCCCATTATTTCCTTTTAGCCAAGCTGATCAGATGAGTCCAGCCAGGCTCTCCCCATCCACCTTTTCTCATTCATGTGTCTTGTGGGAACACTGATCAAACAGGAAAGGCTTTGAACTCATGCATGCACCTCGTTTCATCTGAAACTTCCACTGTGGTTTAAAGTATAAAAAACTACGTAGAGTTAAAAGAAAAAAAAAAATAAAAAGGCTTTTGCAACAAATATACTTCTCTTTTACACCCTTGTGGAAACAGCAACACAATGCTTTCTCATTTAAGTAAAAAGCAATCTATACCTGAAGGATCTCCTCACTGACTCTTGGGATGAAAGAATTTAAATGGATTTGGGAAAAGTCAAGGAGTATTAAGATGTGAAGAAATTAGAAACAACAGAAGAAATAGTGCTTTGTACTGCTCATTTTGGAGAGGTGAAAACTCACAAGATAAAATCAAAAGGAGGCATGTAAAATTATAAATGAGAGAAACCACTAAGCTTAGAGGACTGCTCTGCTGCCATGCTGTGTAAGTGCTTGTGCAGATGGCCAGTGAGAATGTTCAGGGTGGGAGGTTATAAATTAGTATACCAAAGACGATGATACTTGTATGATCTTGGGAATTGAAAGTGGTGTCTCTCTAATAAAAACTCCTAAATAAACTAGGATATTTTTCTGTACCTCTGAACGTACAGGCAGTACTGAAGTTACTCTTAAGTTACACAAGAGTGGCAATGATAAGAATGCAACCTCAAAACATTGTATGACTTGAACATGTTAGTCTGATTATTGCAGCTTACATGAGTTACTGTGCAGACTAAAATGTAAAGCTTCACTCCATGAATTTATGAACACAGATTAATGCCAGAGAATGGAGATTGCTGTGCTTCGACAACATGAAAGAGAAGAACACATGTAGGAATATGGATACTATATGTCTATCAGAAATCTGAGGTTAATATGAATTTAATTGACAATGTTATTGATACCTTGCTGAATTTTGAAGTCATGAACTAAGAACCAGCATTAATTAATGCTCACATTCACAAATAGAAAGGCAAATCTTTTGTGAAGTGTTTTGTATGCGTTGGTATTTTGGGAAAATAATAATCAAGAAGGAAACAACACTGTGAGAACAGCCTTGCCTTTTGTCAGCAAGGCGAATTTTGTGTTTTTCATTTGGAATTGGTCTAGTTTACAAAATTTTTCATAAATATAATGAAAATTTTTGACAAGATGTTGTGATTTCCTATCTATTGCTCATGCAGCCTTGGACTTTCGGTTTTCCACTTTTATTTCTTGATTTTCATCTAGATGGTAAGACAATATTTAGTGGGTATGTTGAACTCTGAAAAAGAAATCAGCTGAAAGCAGGAAAGCCTTAGGAAAATAGCACTAAGATTAATAAATCTTTAAGAATGTTTTAGTGTAAAATACTGATTTAATAATAGTAACTCATTTATCAAAGGGGTCCTTGGAACCATGGCATAATTGCCACAGGCTCTGTTTACTGCACACCAGATCCTATAATGGTAAGCCAAGAAATGGACCTTTATTGTAATTCTGACTTTACTTCCAGAGTCCTGAATGATTTTGGGCTAGCATTTTCATCTCTTTAGGCCTCAAGTTTTCTCCATCTGCTAATGAGAAGAATACTATCTATTCTCTCTGCCAGCATCTTCAGATCACTTAGCTTTTCAGATGACATTTTATTAAGTAGTATTACCACTACTGTCAGTTTCTAATATAGCTAACCTAAAAGTGATGCTGAGTGACATTTCAGTAGCAAACTCATAATAAATTATGCTAAAATATTTAATCCTGAAATGAGCACATGACACAGATGAGAGCATGTGGTGGAACAAATTGATAGCAAATATACAGACTGGAAATTATATTTGTACTAATCAGTATCCATTTTTATACTTATTTTCTGCAAACTTTTCAATAACTGTATTTTACTGGTTCAAATATGTATGAAATGTGAATTTGAAATTCATCTCCTCAAGCATTCACTCAAAGTATCAAATCTTACAATGAATTGAAAAAAACCACAAACTATTCTAGGAAACTGATGTAGGACACCCAACCAGAGGTAAGAAACCTGGGATCACAAGGATAGGTAAGTAATTGCATAAGAAGAACATGGTCAACATTTGAGTAATAGTCTGGGAAAGAAAGGAGGCCATGAATTATTTACCATTCCAATGTAAAACCAGTAATAAAGAAAATGATCATGGGAAATACAATCACCCACAAAAAAAGAAACAGAAATTAGTCATATCAATTATTCACTGGTTGTGGCTAAACTGTTACACAACATTTATGTTTTACTGATCTAAAAGTCCACAGCTTAATAGCCTATGAAGAAACAGTTAATTTCCCACACCTGCATTAATTACATATATATCCCAATTAATGCAAAATAAATTGCATTCCTTTTGAATAAACCAGCCAAGATGACAGTACCAAATCACTTTAGAAGAAGAACTATCAATTTTTCTCTGCTTAGAATAGATCTACTATTATTTCATTTATAGTTTAAAATTATTGTGATATTTATTAAATACACTTATGAGGGAAAAAAAGAATGGTAGTTTGTATTTTTTCCCCCACCTTAACTCTTTGGAGTTAGAAACAAAAGCAGCAAGACATTGTAAATCATAGAATCATAGAATTATAGAATAGTTAGGGTTGGAAAGGACCTTAAGATCATCTAGTTCCAACCCCCCTACCATGGGCATGAACACCCCACACTAAAACATGCCACCCAAGGCCTCATCCAACCTGGACTTGAACACCGCCAAGGATGGAGCATTCACAACTTCCCTGGACAACCCATTCCAGTGCCTCACCACCCTCTCAGTAAAGAATTTCTTCCTTATATCCAATCTAAACTTCCCCTGTTTAAGTTTGAACCCGTTGCCCCTTGTCCTGTCACTACAGTCCCTGATGAATAGTCCATCCCTGGCATCCTTGTAGGCCCCCTTCAGATACTGGAAGGCTGCTGTGAGGTCTCCACGCAGCCTTCTCTTCTCCAGGCTGAACAGCCCCAACTTTCTCAGCCTGTTTCACGTTAGAATGTTTACAAGTAATATGAACATTTTACAAATGTTTACATGTAAGACATGTAAATGTCTTCTTTCATTAACATCTGGGGTTTTGGAATGCTGGACAATGGGGAAAGCAGGAAGGAAGCAAATATTGAGAGGAGACAATTCACTGATCATCATACCATGTACTTTGGTTCCCTATAGGTTGCCTGTTTTAGGGAAATTATCTGTGGATTATGTCCAGAAAAGTGTGATATGTAGATGTTTCTGCATTACTGATACTGTACAAGTGTCTGTGATTGCGCAGAAAAGGCCAGAAGGAACCCCATGGATCACGGAGCTCATGCTCTTGTTTTATAGCGAACACCCTTACAAGATGGCTGGGTTTCTATCAGAGATTTGGGTTAGGATGGGAAAGGAAACATTTGTTAACATCAGCAACTTGTACAGAAGTTTCATAGTGAAACCAGCATCCAGCATAGCCAGTGGTGGGACAGCAAGAAAGATGATCTCATTCCAACCTCCTCAGTCCAGCTGTCAACTCTACCTTTCCTTTGGCCTTTATGGGTTGCTTGGCTTGCTCCCTAGTGAAGTACTCCTGACAGCTATAGCTCCAAGATAGTTACCCAGCCCAGAAGAAGGAGTGCCATGTACAAGACAGTATTGTATTGAACCACAGAAGCATCCTGAAGTCACGTTACACGTTTGTATTTAAATAACTTGCATGTCTATGCTGCACTTCTACAGTAGAGCCTTAGGGCAGCTCCAAGCAAGCTGAATAAAAACTCCTGTGCCAGACTCTACCCAGGCTCATTAACCTTACCTCTGAGCAGGGTTAATTAGATCAGACTAGGCCTCAAGCTAACACGGTGACTGCTCTGGACTGTGCCATTTCCACATGTCCTTGTGATTCAGCTGCATCAGCAAAGTGTGGGAATGAAATTTCATAAGGTTCCAAACGTGATTAATTTTCCCTCATAGGATCATTCTTTCTTCCTACTGGCAAGATAACTAGATGACACTTCTGGGTCTAGTCTTCTGATCCTGTGCCTGACTTCTGACTTGCATAAGATAGATTACTTTTTCCCTATTCTCATAGTAGATAACAGAGAAGAAAGTATTGTAACATTCACATGTATTCTCAGCTCTCTCCATAGTGCTATGTGTCAGATCAGAAGAATAGTGTCCAGCTCAGTATTACCAAGCATAAGTGTGCTTCTGAGGAAGCAATAAGGTTATAAAGACTTCTGTACTGCTCCGTACAGTGCCAAAGATCTGTAAACTAGCATTTAATGCAATCCAATTAATGAACTGCAAAAAACTGCATCAGCTATCTCAGGCGTGCCATGGAGCTGATGCACTTGTTCTTGTAAATTTCAACTGCCTGATATTACACTTTATGAGAAATGAGGTTGCCTGCACTTCATTTGCACTTAACACAGTACTCAGCTGCGCCACACAGAGGTATACACAGACTTCCCCAGTTCATCTTCAGTTACATTCAGTACATGAAACCTGTGGAGCTGCTTTGGGACAATATGTACACATATTCATTAGATATCAAATATAATAAATTTCCATCATGTGATAAATTGCATTATAATTCCATTTTAATAATTGAATTATTAATCCAATCTTCTCCACAAAAAGTACAAACAACTATTTCTTTCTGCAAAAATATATCCCAAACTACACCACAAAACCTTGAAAAACAGCTGTTTCTTTCCCCTAAAATCTATCCCAAAATATTCAGATCCAAAGTCAAGAGCAATAATATTCAATTCCTGTTGCAGCAGCATGCTCATCTTATGAATCTCCAGTATTAAAGCAAGCAAGCAAGTTTAAATTGTCAATGTCCTACTGGCTGTAATCTAGTTACTGGTTTACACAGGGTACTTTCACGCTCCAGCTGTTCCCCTTGGACACTGATATACATATTTACTGTGGATCAGTATAAGGCAGTGAGGAAAATTTCAGCAGGAAACTGCTATCTGAAAAGTCAATCTTTCAATTTGGGATACTTTAAAAAAAGAAATAAATAAAATTAGTTTTCTCAGTGGATTTCAGGTCCCATAGTTCACTTTATACATACTACCTTTTTTCATTGAGCAGCCAGCTCTTTCAGGTTGCTCACAATGGGGTGACAACTCAGCTTTATCTCCTGAGAGGAGAGCAAGAGACGTCTGTAGGGTAATTGTTAGAAAGAGGAGTACATGAATTACAAGTATCCACATGGCAGCTGCAGGGGCTACAGAAGCCCTGGGAATAAGAAAAACAGCACTTCAGATTAGAAATTTTGTTACGTTCAAGCCAAGAGAATTATTTAGTATGAGCGAGTTAATTACAGGTAGCGGTATTGATAGGTAGTTCCAGCCTCAGAGAGTGGATTAAATCCATTCATTCCATATGCGTATGTCCATTCATAGACACTTGCTACTGTTATCTGAGAAAATTACTATAACAGCTGCAGTTTATTTTCTCCACTGTAATCAAGAGAGAGAATTTTACTTTTTTCTTTCCTTCCACAAGGATCTATGAGACTAGGAAAGAAAATTTAATTGTTGCGCTTTGATAAACAACACTCAGAATATTTTAATCTTTATTCTTTGAGTAAATTTTCCTGCAGCAAATTTCCTCATAATCACAGTTCTGAGTAAAGTGAGCATTGCCATAGTTTTGATGGCTTTGTAAATCACAGTTACTGACTGCTTCTCTTATAGTGAACAGGAACTCACTTTGTAATGAAGTTTTGCTCTGCAAAGTGGCTGAGCAATAATTTAATTAACATTTATCTTATCTCTCATGCTTTAATATATATATTTATTTCCTCTTTGTATGCCAGATATTGAATGACGATCATTACAAATTCCTGCATGAAAAGGATCCAGACAACTGGATCCATTTCACATAACCTTCTCTTTGTTTTTGCACCATACTTGGAAGATGTGAAATTCGAAGCTGCTAAGTAATACACTAGTAAAAACACAAGAACCTCAAAAACAACCAGAAATTGTTGCTTTTTGCAGGAGAGTTGAGAGACGATAATTAGTTTAATTTCATTCTCATATAAACCCTGCACTCACACATATGCTTATTTGTAAGCATGTGACCTTAATGTGTCCACTTTACCTACTTCAGCATATTACAACTATCATCAATTTTGAATGGAGATATTATCCTTGAAATTGTTGCATAGATATAATTTACAGAAATAACATACAATCATACAAAATTGAGGGGAGCATGCAACTTATGCCCAATTTTTGTAGACTTAAGTGGAAAAACACTAAGTAAGCTAACAGCAAAATTCTCTGAGATGTTATGGAAGTTCATTTCCATAGGCACAACAGAATAACCCAAGTGAGAGTTCTCTGGTTTTTTCCTGGGTAGAATTATATGGAGCCTAAGGAACAACCTAAGCACAGACTAAAGTAAAGCAAATAACCAGTGGAACAAATCAAAAGAGAAAGTGATGAATTGTCCATATATTGACATCTCAAGTGGAGAACAGTAACCTTACAGGAAATTACTTGGCTCATTATAGCATTAGGTGGGCAAAATTGCAAGGCATATGGTAGAGGTCAAGCTATATAATCCAATATTTCCCTTCTGCTTTTAAAAAACTAATAATCTATCAGTGTAATAATCCCTGTGCAGGTCTGAAATGTATGGAAACTGGTGTTAGATACTGTGCATATATTGTGAATATAAACATACTTTTTTTTAGGTCGGATAGACAGAGAATAAAGGTAAAAATATGTACCCCAAAATACAGAGACTGAATGCTTCTCTGGATCAAATGCAAAATGACAGAAGGACACTACAGAAAAGATTGCTAAAACCCCTTAGGAATAGATATGGACATGTCAAACCACAAAAAAAAAAAAAAAAAAAAAAAAGGAAAAAGAAAAGCCAACAGACTTGAGAGAAATTCATCAAGATTACTACAGAAAAAAAGAAAAATTATTTTGGTACTTGAGTATGAACTGAACTCCTGAAAATTCTGATCACATACAGAGGGCCTCTACAATTATTATTAAATCTTGTCAGTAACTATTAACCAGATACCAGTTACTATTATGCTGATTGCTGATACCTAATATCACAGTATCACAGTATCACAGTATGTTAGAGATTGGAAGGGACCTCAAAAGATCATCTAGTCCAATCCCCCCGCCAGAGCAGGAACACCTAGATAAGGTTACACTGGAATGTGTCCAGGCGGGTTTTGAATGTCTCCAGAGAAGGAGACTCCACAACCCCCCTGGGCAGCCTGTTCCAGTGTTCTGTCACCCTCACTGAGAAGAAGTTTCTTCTCAAGTTTAAGTGGAACCTCTTGTGTTCCAGTTTATACCCATTACCCCTTGTCCTATCATTGTTTGCCACTGAGAAGAGCCTGGCTCCATCCTCATGACACTCCCCCTTCATATATTTATATACACTAATAAGGTCACCCCTCAGTCTCCTCTTCTCCAAACTATAGAGACCCAGCTCCCTCAGCCTTTCCTCATAAGGGAGATGCTCCACTCCCTTCATCATCTTAGTTGCCCTGCGCTGGACTCTCTCCAGCAGGTCCCTGTCCTTCTTGAACTGAGGGGCCCAGAACTGGACACAATATTCCAGATGCGGTCTCACCAGGGCAGAGTAGAGGGGAAGGAGGACCTCTCTCGACCTACTGACCACCCCCCTTTTAATACACCCCAGGATGCCATTGGCCTTCTTGGCCACAAGGGCACAGTGTTGGCTCATGGTCATCCTGCCATCCACTAGGACCCCCAGGTCCCTCTCCCCTACACTACTCTCTAACAGGTCGTTCCCCAACCTATATTGGAACCTGGGGTTGTTCCTGCCCAGATGCAGGACTCTACACTTTCCCTTGTTATATTTCATCAAGTTACTCCCTGCCCAACTCTCCAGCCTGTCCAGGTCTCGCTGTTTGGCAGCACAGCCTTCTGGCGTGTCAGCCACTCCTCCCAGCTTAGTGCCATCAGCAAACTTGCTGACAGTACACTCAATTCCCTCATCTAAATCATTGATGAATATATTAAATAATACTGGTCCCAATACTGACCCTTGAGGCACTCCACTAGATACAGGCCTCCAACTAGACTCCGCCCCATAGACTACAACTCTCTGGCTTCTCTCCTTCAGCCAGTTCGCAGTCCACCTCACTACCTGATCATCCAGACCACACTTCCTCAATTTAGCTATGAGGATGCTGTGGGAGACTGTGTCAAATGCTTTGCTGAAGTCAAGGTAGACCACATCCACCGCTCTGCCATCATCCATCCACAATATTATTTCCTCATAAAAGGCTATGAGGTTGGTCAAGCATGACTTCCCCTTGGTAAAGCCATGTTGACTGCCCCTCATAACCCTCTTATCCTTGACATGCCTTAAGATGGCATCAAGGATAAGGTGTTCCATCACTTTCCCAGGGATGGAGGTGAGGCTGACCGGTCTATAGTTACCCGGGTCCTCCTTCTTGCCCTTTTTGAAGACTGGAGTGACATTTGCTTTCCTCCAGGCCTCAGGCACCTCTCCCGTTTCCCAAGACTTGGTAAAGGTGATGGAGAGTGGTCTAGCAATGACTTCCGCCAGTTCCCTCAGCACCCGCGGGTGCATCCCATCTGGACCCATGGATTTATGGATGTCCAGATTGCTCAACTGGTCCCTAACCCATTCCTCATCGACTAAGGCAAACTGCTCCAGTGACCTGACTTCATCTGAGGTCTCAGGAGTACAGGGCTCTTCAGGACTGCCTCCGGCAGAGTAGACAGAGACAAAGAAGGCATTCAATAACTCTGCCATCTCTGTATCTTCTGTCACCAGGGCACCCATCCCGTTCACCAGTGGGCCAACCTTGCCTCTGGTGTTAGTTTTATCAGCTATGTATTTGAAAAAGCTCTTTCTGTTGTCCTTGACCCCTCTGGCCAGATTTAATTCTAAGGAGGCCTTAGCCATCCTAGCTGCCTTCCTACATCCTCTAGCAGCAGCTTTATATTCCTCCCAAGTGGCCAGCCCCTCCTTCCATGACCTATAAACTCTCCTCTTCCACTTGAGCATACCCAGCAGTTCCTTATTTAGCCACGCAGGTCTCCTGGCCCTCATCCTTGACTTCCTACGTGTCGGGATGCTCTGCTCTTGATCTTGGAATAAGCAATTCTTGAATGCCAACCAACTATCTTGGGCCCCTTTACCTTCAAGCAGCCTTGCCCATGGGATTTCCCCTAGCAATTGCTTGAAAAGGCCAAAGTTTGCCCTGCTGAAGTCCAGGGTTGCAATTCTACTTGCTATTGTACTGGTCCTACCACACAAGATCCTGAATTCCACCATCTCGTGGTCGCTGCAACCAAGGCAGCCCTCAACCTTTACTGCTTCGACCAGACCCTCCTTGTTAGTGAGGATGAGATCCAGCAGCGCTCCTCTCCTGGTTGGCTCATCCACCATTTGGATGAGGAAGTTATCATCCATACACTGGAGGAACCTCCTGGACTGTGGCTGGGTTGCTGAGTAGTCCTTCCAGCAAACATCAGGGAAGTTAAAATCCCCCACGACGACCACGTCCTGTGACTGTGAGGCTGCTCTCAGCTGCCTGTAGAAGGCCTCGTCAACTTCCTCACCCTGATCTGGTGGCCTGTAACAGACACCCACAACAGTATCGCCCCTGCCAGCCTGCCCCTTAATTCTCACCCACAGACTCTCAACTCGCTCGTCCCCTGTTCCTGGACAGAACTCAGTACATTGCAGCTGCTCTCGCACATAAAGAGCAACCCCACCACCCCGCCTGGCTGGCCTGTCTTTCCTGAAAAGGACATAGCCCTCCATGACTATATTCCAGTCATGTGAGCTGTCCCACCACGTCTCTGTAATTGCCACCAGATCATAATCTCCTGACTTAACACAGGTCTCTAACTCCTCCTGCTTATTTCCCATGCTGCACGCATTGGTGTATAGGCATTTCAAGGAGGGAGCTGAGCTCACCAATTTCACCCTAGGATTACAGGAGGCCTCCCAGTCTTCATCAATCCTAGAGTGCTGCCCCACTGGGGCAAGCCCAGTTACAACCCCATCCCCCTTCAAATCTAGTTTAAAGCTCTCCAAATGAGCCCTGCTAATTCATGCCCCAGCATCCTTTTGCCTCTGTGAGTTAAACCTTTCCCACGTGCCATCATCCGGACTGGAGCCTTATAAAACCAGCTGTTATCAAAGAACCCAAAGCCCTGCCTAAAGCACCAGTCTCGTAGCCAATTGTTTACGCACTGAATTTTCCCATTCAGCCCCACATCATCACCGGAAGATGGAAGAAGCGAGGAGAAGATCACTTGAGCCCCAGACTCTTTCACCATCCGCCCCAAGGCCCTGTAGTCTTTCTTCATCCCCCTCAGACTGCGGGAAGCAGCTTCCCCCCCACCTGTCTGGAAGACCAGCAGCGGGTAGTAGTCTGTCGGGTGCACCAGGCTGGGGAGCACCTTGGTGATATCCCTGATCCGGGCTCCAGGCAGACTACACACTTCCCTATGATGAGGGTCAACTCTGCATATCGGGCCCTCTGTTCCTCTCAGAAGGGAATCGCCTACGACAATGACCTTTCTTTCTTTCTTGTCAGAGGCAGTCTTGAGGTGTGAAGTCGACCGCCTTTTCCTATGTGACCTTGTAGTCTGGCCTTGCATCACATCCTCACTTACCTCTCCATCAAGATCCAGGGCCTCAAACCTATTACTGAGGGGCACCTGGGGAAGCAGGGCAGGAAGGGAGGAAGGTTGCCCACGACTCCGAACTGGAACTCGCTTCCAGCCCTCATCGTCTTTTTGGTCCCTTACCTCTGCGTGACAGCTACAGAGCAGGAGCTGTCTCGGGTCATCCCCCTCTGTCTGAGAGGACAGGGGGTCCATCCCCTTGTGGGGGGTATCTCCCTGGAACCGTTCCTGCTGACATGCTAGGGAGTTACTCCACCAGTCGATCTCCCTTTCACAGTCCCTGATGGTCCTCAGCGTCTCGACCTCCTCCTTAAGTTCTGCCACCAATCTAAGCAGATCTTCTACCTGCTCACACCTCACACAGGTGGAATGCTGGCCTCCCTCCCTCGGCAGCAGCAGGCTCTGGCACTCCCTGCAGCCAGAGACCTGAACAGCCACAGTTTGGGGCAGGGTCTCTGTCTGAGTTGCTATATCAGATATTACTGAAAAGCAAATTTTGAAAAAACAGCTCCCATGATGCTTAAAATCAATGTATTGTGTGACACAAAAGCTAAACCACAAAACTAGTCTCACAAGATGCTCCAAAAGGCTGTAAATACTGGCAAATACATTTAAAAAGACAAATTATTATTAAAGCACAAGATCACTTTAAATTTTATATATTCAAGTATTACTATTTCTGATTTTTATATAAAAAATTACAATATTTAGCTACTGCTTTAAAATGCATTCTGTGGTTTTGCTTCTAGAAATGCTTTGTTGGTCATGTGAATGCTCTGTTCTACCATTCTGCAGTTGAAATGTTTGGTTAGGAAGGAAATCAAAGAGTCATCTGGCACTAAAGTATGTTTAGCACATAATCTGCCTACTCAGTATTTAAAAACAACAGTGACGGAAATTCCCCAACCTACTTAGCCATTGGTGCACATAGTTTCTTCAATTCAAGTTGATTGCTTACTCTTTTATTTCCAGAAAGTCCTTGCCCTTCTGGGCCCTTTAAGGCCTTTGAAGATCATTATTATAGCATTCCTCAGTGTATTCTTCAATTAGTTAATTATACTCAACTCATTAAAAGTTTTACTCAGAGCTCACATGCCTTGGACCATTCTCATTCCTCTCCTCTAGCCCCATTCTGGGTCCAGAATTTCCTAAGTGTGATGCTCAAAACAAGACATAGTACATGAGTAGAGATATTCTTAGGGCTGAGAGACATGCAAAAGATTTTTTTGCATATCTCAGACTTGTTTTTAATAGGGCACAATATTTTACATCACACAATGATAATTGGGGTCAATGCATTTGGTAACAATAAGCTGCCATTGATTTGCGTTCAATTTAGAATCCATCAGCTCCTTGTCCACAGAGTTTCTGCCTGGCCTATTTTTGGGCAGATGGATCCTCTTATTGAAGTACTGCAGTTTGCATTCAGCCTTCTTCAATACTGTTTATTTCAGTTGATTCTGCCAATTGGCCAAGATTATCTTGTATACTTTCAGAGCGCTCAAGGCTTTTCCCTAGAGCTTATTACTATTTGCACATGTATTAAGTGCACTCTTCATTTTGTTATCCATTATATTCACAAAAAAGCCCCACAAAATAGTACCAGACACAGAATGCAGGAGGAAATATAAAATAACATTTCTCTTCCTACCTGTATATATTGATGCTGTAAGCTAACATCTATCACAGAGTTAGAAAACATAATAGAAACACAGGATAATGTAAAGGTAATTAAATCTTTCAAAAAGCAAAACCCTGCAACAGCTACTGGAAAGCACAAATGAATCAGTCTTTCAGATACAATACCATTTTTCTTAAATAATTATTAACCTTACCTCAATTACACAGCATGTGATTCAACCTGTATATTGCTATTAACTCCATAGAAAGATATCTTTCATACAGAGGAACAGGATTTAAGGTACTGGGTCTTTCCTTTGCAGATCATTTGGAAAGTGCTCCCTGACTACTTATCAAAAATGCCTGACTTTTTACTTCTGACTGAGAAATATTAGAGGCTGATGCTGCCCATAGAATCATCAAGAATATTCTGCACTCCCTTCAAAAAGTGAACAATGAAGATCCAACAGAGTGTGCCTGTCATTAAATACATCTATTTTGGGAAAATGGAGAGCGGGGGAACAAACTATACCACTCCTTTCAAGAGAGAAAGCACTGGGAAGAAACAATGATGAACCTTCTACTGTCTGTTCTTGTGACACAAGATCAGTGCACTTATATGTGTGGATGCATGGATTTAATTTTCAAGGCAGGCACTTTTCACAGGCAGCAAATCTACTGTAATTAAAATCCAGGGAAAAAAATGAAAAGGGGAGAGGGAAGTTAAGTCTCAGAATTCTTCTGATTTTCTAGGCAATTTTTGTGGTTTAAGTCCAGCAGTTACTGGGAAGAACTTGGGTTCTTCTTCCTCCGATTCACGTAATAATAACTCCTGATCAGATGCTGTCTTGAGTAGTAAGTGCACTGTTTCTTCATCTTTCTTGCCTCTTTTTTGCTTTTGCCCTTGCGTACAGGGGCAACCAATATTGGCAGGAATTGGTCCTCCAATTTAGCTGCAGTGATTATCACTGTGGTTGAAGTGGCTGCAGTATCTGTTGTCGGGGTTTGGGTAGCTGCTCTACTTGTCGCTGGGATTGATGTAGCTGCTGTGCTTGGAATTGGATTAGCTGCGTTGTCTGTTGTAGTCAGAGTTTGAGTAGCTGCTGTACTTGTCACTAGGGTTGGTGTAGTTGCTGTATTTGGAGATGGAGTAGCTGCATTGTCTGTTGTTTGTCATCAGATCCAGAGACATTTTTTTCCTTTGACTGTGCTGGGTACTGTTGAACAGGGCTCTGTAAGCATAGGCCAAGCCCCAGCACATTGACATGATTTGTCCCTCTCTGGTACGACCAGGATGACAACACACCTCATTTAAGTGTTTTACTAATTTTTCTGGATTTTGCACTTGTTCAGTGGTGAAGTTCCAAAGCACTGGAGGGGCCCACTGGCCTAGGTACTTGTCCATACTATCCCCCGCACCCTGCCACTCATGGCTGTCCAGCCTCGGGGAAAATCTCTTGGTCCTCCTATATCGTCATCTAACCATAGACAAGACCCAAACCCGACTCTGCTTAACTTTTCAGATGAAATGGTCTTGGGTAAAACACACTCTGTATGCGTGCCAACATGCTGATCCCCATCACAATCAGCAGGCAGGTCTCAAGGGTACCCAAAGGCCATTCAAAACCTTTGGAACTCCCAAATGATGCTGTAAATATTTTGGTGGGGGGGCTGGGAAGGTAAGGGAATGTCTCCTTCATAGGTTGACCACCTGAGGGGGGAAAAAAGATGTGTAATTGCTAAACACTTCCATTATATACCTCCCAAAGTATAGAGGTGGTGACCACACTGGGAACGCAAGCCAGATCAGTTTCATGATCAATGAGTCTATTGTGTTCCAAGTCATTACCATAAAGTACAATGAAACAAGAACCTTAGCCCAAGCCCCCCAACCAATAAACACTAACACAACAAATACCGACTGTAAGTAAGGTACGACATGCTGAAACTCTGAGATCAAGAGCAACAACTTTGAGAGCCAATAAATCATCATTCTGGTGCATGACTATTAATCCAAAACAATAAATGCTTATCACAAATACGATTAGACACACTCTGGTCAGATCTGTCGTTCTCTCAACCCTTCGGGCCCCACATTGGGAGCCACAAAGAACTGTTGTGGTTTAAGCCCAGCCGGCAACCCAGAACCATGCAGCCGCTCGCTCATTCCCCTCCCTTCCTCCCCCTACTCCTGAAGGGACGGGGAGGAGAACTGAAAGAATGCAATTCCCACAGGTTGAGATAAGAACAGTCCAGTAACTAAGGTATAACACAAACCACTGCTGTTACCACCAATGATAATAGTGATAAGGGAAATAACAAGGGAAGAGAATACAACCGCTCACCACCCGCCGACCAATACCCAGCCCGACCCGAGCAGTGATCTAAGCCCTTCTGGGTAACTGCCCCCAGTTTATATAGTGGGCATGACATGCTGTGGTATGGAATACTTCTTTGGCTAGTTTGGGTCAGGTGTCTTGTCTCTGCTTCCTCCCGGCTTCCCCTCCTCCCTAGCAGAACATGAGACTCAGAAAGTCCTTGATCAGAATAAACATTACTGAGCAACAACTAAAAACATCGGTGTTATCAGTGTTGTTCCCAGCTTGAAAGTCAAAAACACAGCACTGCACCAGCTATTAAGGAGAAAAATGACTGCTACTGCTGAACCCAGAACAGCAATTAAGGACAAAGTTCTTACCTTTCTCTTTACCATAAGCCTGTCCCTTGTCCATTATGTATATATTACAGTTATATGCACAGTCAACTGACTCACTCTCAGTCTATAGGGGAATTTAAGAGCGTTAGACTATTAGAGCAGAGATTTGTCAATCAGAACAGGGATTAACATCCTTCCTGGAGATTTAACACTTCTGAAATCTTTTCTTACCTATAGAAATTGGAAGATTTGTGATTCATGTGGAATAAAATGGTAAACACTACTGCTATCATTCATTTTCTGATGGCATTAAGAAATGCATTGCATTGTTTACAAAAGATACAAGGTTAATGCTACATAACAGTCTGTGTCCCTATTTTTCCCTTGTGAATATAAGATTGAAAAAAAAGAAAAAAAAAAAAAAAAGAAAAAAAAAAAAAAACAAAAACAAAAACAACAAAACCCAGACAACCTGCTTAGTGTAAGGAAATTATTTTGTATATGCAATTCCCATTTTATTAGGAAGTTCTGACAGACTGACAGCTGATGTGCACAGGGTCTGAAGTGAAAATACACCTTAGATTGTAACAATAACATGGCGGTTTCACAATCCAGTTGAGGTAGAAGCTGGGCCCTTCCTGCAACGGGAACCCCCTTGCACCACAGCTACTTCCTGGGATACCACAGGCATCCTCCCCAGTGCTGCTCCCATCCAGATTTGGTTAACAACTTGCTCTATTTGTAAGAGTGAGCCACTGAAACAGTCCCATGATTCAGTTGGTCACCATGCGTTCCCTGCCAGGTGATCGGTTAACTGGAGGTAGTTTTGCAGCCCTCAGGAGTCCTTCTTGCAAATCCTATTTCCAGTGCAGAAACTGCTCAGTCCTGTACTCTCCCAGTTTCTCTTTCTTTTCAGCAGCACTTCCAAATACCTACCAAGACTTCCATCCCCTGATTTCCTAGAGAATCCTTTCTTGATACCTCCACTAGCACTACTCCCTTTCACTCCCTCAAACACCACATGCTTGATTGACTGTTGGTATACAACAGTCAATAAATGTGCTGGCTGAATGACAGGTGAAGGCTCAGAGCAACCACATCTGTTCATCTCATCAGCTAATCTCCCACTCACTCAACAAATTTATTGCCACAACCACCTCTAATCAATTACTCCCAGTAATAAATGAAATAATATTATTATTGATAAAATATGGAACCACTCCAACCTCTTGCTCCTCTTGTTATATTACTGCTTCTTGTGCTTTGTCAATGCCTCAGAAGTACAGAGTTCATCGATTCTTGATCATTTCAGGTCCCTAGTGTCAGGAAGGTACTTGAAACCCACAGCTGTTGAGTAAACTATTAAGCTAGCTGAGGAAAAACAAGTTCACAGTGTGACAAAGAAATGCTAAACCAGAGAAAAAGCAGAAGAAAATAATGTACAGATTACATGGGATACTGGTGTTGCAGTAAGTTGGGCAAGCGGACATGAGAATACATAGGTGAGAGAAGGAAGGCAGATGTGGGACAAATTGTACAGCTTAGCAGATGAAGAACAGAGAAACGGAAATAATGCACATAACAGGAGACAGTAAATGTAAAACCAAAATAGACCACAGCAATTGCTACAGCCTAAAATGCTGTCATTATTCCCAGCCAGGAAGCCCTAAAGCAAAAAGGATAGATTCAGACAAAAGATCAAATCAACTGAACTAGGAAGAATTAATAAAAAAACAAAAACAAACAAACAAACAAAACCCCAAAACAAACAAACAAACAAACCCCAAAAAACCAAACCCAAACCACCAAAACCTAGTGAGCAATATAAAATCACATAGGATCCTATTGATGCCATTTTTGGGCAGTAATTTGCTAAAAACCAGAATACGAAAAAGAAGAGTGTAGCATTTCTGGACAGCAGATCTGACTCAGCCTGCCTAAGCATCTGATTCGGCTGTGCAACAAAACTAACTGAAGTGCACTGTAATTGCCCATAGCCTCATGGGGATTATGCAGTAGATTTGCAGACTGTGGCAGGAACAAGAAATTCACCTCCTAACTCAAACCTTAAAGAAATATATAGAACAACATCAGCATCTTAATTTTGGTATTAAGTAGAAAAATTCTGCTCTGAAAAGCTTCCTGATGTCACCAGAGCAATAAACCATGCAAGTTGCCATAAAAAAAATCTCTGAGCTCTAGCTCAAAGCAAAGTCTGAAGTAATTCAGTTCTGAACAGAAAATATCAGTCATTCTACTTGTTGGTCCAAAACTAGGCCAAGTTAAGGGTTCAGAGCAATTATTTCACTTCCAGACAAAAATTCTTCCTGAAGGAGAATATTTAATGCAGACTGTGAAGTTCTTGACTTTTATTAGGAGGTTTAGGAATTTGGCTGCAACAGTTTACCATAAGATGACTTTGAACAGTGCTAAGGAAGGCTATCTAACAGCCTTAAAGAAGCATTTAGACTTTCCCTAAGAAGGTCCTTTAAAATTAAAAACTCCTGCCTGAAGAATGTTTAAATGACCACTTAATTAGATAGGAGACATCCACTGACAATATCCAACAGCACAGGGAAAAAAATGTGTGCCTTTACAGAATCTGAAAAAATTAAATCTCTTGTGTTACTGCGATCCAACAGATGACACATCCATGGCAGGAAATGGTGTAAGTGCAGGCTTGAATTATTTATGCTTTTAAAGACTGTTTGAGAATAAGGTGTTTCAGACTACAATGAAATTCACAATTTAGTCTACGTTCTACCTCTAACAATTAAATGAAAAATAACCTCCACATAAATAGTTTCATATTAGTTTAGCTTTCTAAAATAAATAAAAAATAATCAAAATGTAAAAAGACCCCAAAACCCCAACAGTACTGCATTACAATTTCATATCCTATTTTCATACAAATTAAGGTCCTGAATGCATTCTTCTGGCTTAGTATGCAAAAGGAATAAGCTCTCTTGCTGTCGTGGTTTAAGCCCCGGCTGTAAATTAGAACCACGCAGTCTACTTCCCCCCCCATCCCCCAGAGGGATGGGGAGGAGAATCGAAAGAATGTAACTCCCACGGGTTGAGATAAAAACAGTCCAGTAACTAAGGTATAACACAAACCACTACTGCTACCAACAATAATAATAATGATAAGAGAAATAACAAGGGAAGAAAATATGATACCGCCCGCCGGAAAAGAGAGCCCGACAGAAAAGAGGACGTGCCCTTCCGGGTAGCTCCCAGTTACATCCCCCGGCAAACAATGATAGAACAAGGGGTAATGGGTACAAACTGGAACACAAGAGGTTCCACTTAAACTTGAGAAGAAACTTCTTCTCAGTGAGGGTGACAGAACACTGGAACAGGCTGCCCAGGGAGGTTGTGGAGTCTCCTTCTCTGGAGACATTCAAAACCCGCCTGGACACATTCCTGTGTAACCTTATCTAGGTGTTCCTGCTCTGGCAGGGGGATTGGACTAGATGATCTTTTGAGGTCCCTTCCAATCTCTAACATACTGTGATACTGTGATACTGTGACGTGCTATGTTATGGAATACCTCTTTGGCCAGTTTGGGTCAGGTGTCCTGTCCCTGCCTCCTCCCGGCCTCTTCCCCTCCCCGGCAGAGCATGAGACCCACAAAGTCCTTGGTCAGTCTAAACATCAGTGTTATCAGCTCTGTTCCCAGGCTGAAAGTCAAAAACACAGCGCTGCAACAGCTACCAAGAGGGAGAAAAACTGACTGCTACTGCTGAACCCAGGACACTTGCACAGTCTAAAACCCCTCCAAATCTTCTGAGGTTGATTTAGGATTTCATCCTGCTCTTCTGTTCTTATCAGGATAAAATAGAAGGAAGAGTACAATCCTTTAGAAGAAAATCATTAAAAAAAAAAAAAAAGGAAAATATGACAGTATTTTCAAAAAAGTAATAGTTAAAAACAAATAAAACACAAAACAACACCTGGACCCTCCTACTCTTGAATTATATAATAATTAGAATTGCTGTAGAATTACTGATCTGCGTGACCTTTCAAACAATGGCTAAATCACTTCTCAGAGCGTCAAAGGTTTGTTGAGGTCATCAAATACACAATCAATTTTCAAGGGAAAAGGAATAAGCACTTTCAAAGGTGCAACAATATATGGTGAGCAAGAAGAAAGCATAGTAGGAGATGTCAACTTCAGCTATTGACTATTAAGCTGCCACTTTACACTATTCCTGCACCAGGGATATAATAGACTGGAACAGAACTATCTGGTCCCTGTTCCCTGCTACACATAACCCAGCAGGGTAACAAAGGAACATTAGCAAAGCAGATCTTTATATAAGTGGTCAGCCAGTAACAGCTTTCTAGAACATACTTCACAGCTGCCTTGCAGCTCCTTTTCTTTCAACTGCCCAGGAGGACATCCTGCCTATGTAGAACAATCTAAGATTCCTCTTGTATATGGTATCCTGAACTGTCAGTAAGCTCCTCGAGTAACTCTTCTTAATCCTTCCTTGAGGGGTTTTGCAAACTCACTTGCTACTCTGTGTGGTTCAGAGGAAAAAGAAAAAATGTCCCAACCTGTGCCACTATTGGCAACAGAGGGCAGAAACCCTGCTGGTGCCTTCCAGGTTAGAGTGATGGACAGAACTGGGAGGCACATTTAGGAGTTGGTGCAGAAAGCAGACCAGAAAAAGTAAGCTTCTTCTCACTAACCTACAATAAGCTATTCTGTAGTACTCTGTTCTTACAAGTAACTAGAGAGGGTGAAATTGAAGAAAACATATTTACCCTAATTTTTCTGGGAAGATAGAAATTCACTAGCAATGATCACAAATTACAAGGCCTTCAGAGCACTCCAATACCACGAACAACTTGGGTTCATAGGACTCTGGGGACATGTGTTGAAATGTTTCATTAATCTATGTACAATATCCTATACAATATTATTAAGGAAAAGTGTTATACATTTTCAGTTTTCTGCTTTGAACTGGTCTCTTTGGAGCTGTAGATGCTTTAATCTGAAATTAAAGTATCTGCAACTTCTCTTCTAACTGAAAGCAATAGAAATCCCATGCACTATTCTACGTTGTAAATTAATGAGAAACAAAATGAAACAAAAAGCCTCCAAAAACTTCTGTGATAAGAAGCTTCATCTTTTCTAGTCTTTCTTTTTAAGAGACGCTGAAAAAAAGTAATCACAATTACTCCCAACTGTTTAAAATTTTCATCATCTTCTACAAAAATTCTCTGTTCCATTTGGCACAATGAAAGTGCAGAAGAGACCTCATTTAATGCACCCCTTGGTTCAGGCAGATGGGAGAGTGCTTAATACAATTTCAGTCCTGATCTCACTTGTTTCTGCAGAACAGATGCAATATGTAATTTCCCATAGATGATGACATTTGAGATAATTCAAAAATCATTGATAAAATGGAATTATATCAATCTACAGATAGCCATCTGCCATGATTTCAAGGATTCACCTGATAGTCATTTTTAACATGATTTGAACTTCAGGATACAGAGGATTTTGTACATACACACGGGTGTATGTACAAGGAGTGGCATGTAAAACTGTATTTCTCAGCAATCCGCAAATGTGTATTGTTCTGTTGTTGGAAGAGGGCTATAGCCATTTATACAAGTTTAGACACTCAGAGAGGCTGGAAATCTATCTTTCGTGGTAAAGGAAATCCATCATGTTATGTGTAGCTCACACTAGAGTACGTGTGTCCAGATGCCCAAGGAAAGAGACAGTAACTATTCCAACTTAATCTACCACCAATCAATCAAAAAATTATATGACAGAAGCTTTGCTTGGGCTGAGGCTGTACTTAACAGCAATATCAGCCAAAAGAACAAAGGAGTTTAAAACTGAAAGGGAGCTTTATTTCAGCAGGAACTATAATAGGCAACTTTTAAAAAGAGAACAGCAAACCCTCAAACATCATTGGTGAATGATTTCTCCTTATCCTTATCTTGACCCATGAGCCTTTCATTAAATCTTCTCTCTCCTGTCCAGTTGAAGGTGGCAGTTTTGGTGGCACTTGGTGTCAAGCCAGGATCAACCCACTACAGAGACGCTGACATTCAGAGCGACTTGCCCATCATTTCAGAGAAAACCTATGACTGAATACAGATCTGAGCCCAACTCTGCTGATCCAGTGCAGAACCTGGTGGTGAAGGTATGCCATGTAGATGCTCATGTACCCAAGAGCTGGGATACTGAGGAACACCAGAACAGCCAACAAGTAGATAAAGCTGCTAAGATTGAAGTGGCTCAGATGGACTTAGATTGGCAACATAAAGGTGAATTCTCTTTGACCCAATGGGCCCATGACACTTCAGGCCATCAAGGCAGAGATGCAACATATAGATGGGCTCGTGATCAAGGGGTGGACTTAACAATGGATGCGATTGCCCAGGTTATTCATGAGTGTGAAACATGTGCTGCAATTAAACAAGCCAAACGGTTAAAGCCTCTTTGGTATGGAGGATGATGGCTGAAGTATAAATATGGGGAGGCCTGGAAGATTGATTATATCACGCTCCCACCAACTTGCCAAGGCAAGCGCCATGTTCTTACTATGGTGGAGGCAATCACCGGATGGCTGGAAACATACGCTGTGCCCCACGCCACTGCCAGGAACACTATCCTGGGCCTTGAGAAACTGATTTTGTGGTGACACAGCACCCCAGAGAGAACTGAATCAGACAATGGGACTCATTTCCAGAACAACCTTATAGACACTTGGGCCAAAGAGCATGGCATTGAGTGGGTATATCACATCCCCTACCATGCACCAGCCTCTGGGAAAATCGAACGGTACAATGGACTGTTAAAAACTACACTGAGAGCAATGGGTGGGGGAACTTTCAAGCATTGGGATACACACTTACCAAAGGCCACCTGGTTGGTCAACACCAGAGGATCTGCCAACAGGGCTCGCCCAGCCCAGTCACAACTTTTACAGACTGTAGAAGGGGATAAAGTTTCTGTGGTGAACATAAAAAATTTGCTGGGGAAGACAGTCTGGGTTATTCCTGCTTCAGGTAAAGGCAAACCTGCTTGTGGGATTGCTTTTGCTCAGGGACTCAGATACTTGGCGGGTAATGTGGGAAGATGGGGATTTCAGATGTGTACCTCAAGGGGATTTGATTTTAGGGGAAAATGGCCAATGAACTCAATTATATGCTGTTGTCTGCTATGTAGCACTTTTATAGCCCATCAACTAGTTATCTAGTTGTCTTCAGTGTCTAGAAGACTAGGTGTCTTCAGTGACTGGCCCTGACTTCCCTCCGACCATCATCCCAACAAAGAATGAATTTTGATGAAACCAGACGAGCTCAGCAGTGACCAGACAAGTTCCACGGTGTCATCAGCAGGAAACAATCCAACACTGCACACTGTCTCTCCTGCTCTGAAAGACTGTGACAAGAGATGGAGCCTGACATCATGGACCGGATGAGCTCAGCAGCTTTATAGGGATTGGTCCATGCACTAAGGAATGATATCTCTCTCTTTGTGTGTGCATATGTGTATACATATGCATATATGAGACAAAAGCAATGGTATATAAAAAAATTGGGTATATGAGCATGACGTGAATGGTATGGAATAAGGGGTGGATACTGTCCTGGGTTCAGTACACTGATAACACTGATGTTTTTAGTTGCTGCTCAGTAATGTTTATTCTGATCAAGGACTTTTCTGATTCTCATGTTCTGCTAGGGAGGAGGGGAAGCTGGGAGGAAGCAGAGACAGGACACCTGACCCAAACTAGCCAAAGAGGTATTCCATAGCACAGCACGTCATGCCCACTATATAAACTGGGGGCAGTTACCCAGAAGGACTAGATCACTGCTCGGGTCGGGCTGGGTATCGGTCAGCGGGTGGTGAGTGGTTGTATTCTTTTCCCTTGTTATTTCGCTTATCATTATTATTATTGGTGGTAGTAGTAGTGATTTGTGTTATACCTTAGTTACTAGACTGTTCTTATCTCAACTCATAGGAGTTAAATTCTTTCAATTCTCCTCCCCATCCCTCTTGGAGCTGGGGGAGGAATAACGGGGGGGAATGAGCGAGAGGCTGAGTAGTTCTGGCTTACCAGCTGGGCTCAAACCATGACACCCTGCCTGGAACAACAAACTGATAGGAAATGCCCTGTGACACAAAACTCTCAAACAGAAATATTCAACAATTTTTACTGTTTAAGTAGAAAAAATGTAGATCTTCTGTCTGACAGATCTGCTAAAAATCCCTTTTGCTTACTACATTTTCCTTTGTACTCAACAACTTCCAGTGCAGAGGATTCACCAGATTGCCAGGACTGCAGCACAGCCTACATGGTCACCAAGATAATTTCCAATACAGAATACAGTTAAGAAGGATATATTATCAGCACTGAATGGCCATGCCCAGTTTTCTGTATTTATAGCTCTGTAAAGTAGTTTAAAAATTGAACCTTACAAAATAGCTCACAGCTGTGAAATGTTTTTCGTCGGAGTTTTGTCTTTTGTTCTTATCAAAAGTTATAGGAAGATGAACTTGCACATTTTCTAGGTACTTGTATGTGGAGAAGTATCTGACTAGGAGCTTGCAGACAGAAAAGAATGACAAGATGCAATGGCCAGAAAGTAGTGCTAGAAACACTAAAAGTATTGTGGGCTTTATTTTTTTGCCCAGGGGGTAATAGAATTACCAACTGGAATCACTCAACAAAAGGTGTAGAGGACTCCCAGTGAATTGAAAGTCTTTAAACTTAGAATTTACATTTCTCTAGAACCCTTCTTTGGTTTATCTTTTGGGCTCAGTGTGGAACTGGATAAAAAACCCCAACTGTTAATCACAAAGCTTGCTCTACTTATTTCATAAGAAACATACTTTTAGGTTATCTGGAAAGCATTCAGTGGTTATGAAATTAATAAATTGTTAAGGTGATCTGCCTGAAATATACTGTTAACAGAAATGAGGGCTGAAATGCATCATTTTAAGCCTCTGCTAAATTTCTTTGGTAACTTCTGTAAAATAGAACTACTTTCCTTCTGCAGCCACTATGCACAAGCTCTCAGTTTTGGGGATTTAACAAACAGTATCAAGAGCTACTAGAAGAAGCACTGCAGCCCATTTGTTCCTTCAGGAATGAAACAAAAAAAAAAAGTTTTTAAAACAGCTCTAACTTCATTGTAGATAATAAATATTTACACTGCTCAATTTTAATTTTGCATCAGTTCAGCACATACTAAAACCAAACATCCAAAGCCATAGTTATGTAAAACGTCCATAGCAGTACTTCAACATTGAACTTCATTACAGGGAGCAAGCAAACACTGAATGACATTATTCCTTTATATGGGGTCTCAGTTTCAGACCTGATAACAATTAGAAGCTTGTGCACATCCTATCAGTTTCGCTGAGCACAGTTGGTTATGTCAAGATGGCTGACACCATTAGACATGACCCAGCCCGAAAGTCAAGCAGTCTGAAAAGATTGCTTGTTGTTGCATGAAATAATCCTTCGGCCCAGCCCAGATCCCATACACTCTGGATCATCACCAGCTTTTTCTTCCCTTATTTGCACTTGTAATTTGTAAAAATAACAACAGCAAAAAATTTAAAGATTTAGCTTTTCAAAAAAACAGATAGTTAATTCATGGAAGACTGAAAGATGGCTGCCACCATCAGGACAATAAAGTTATAAAATATGATACACTGTGAATTTACCTTCACTTCAATGGTTGTCATAATTTTTAGTGAGATTCAGAACAGAGTGCTACCCAGGACTTGTTATTTTTTGGTGAAATTTTGTGAAACTGGGAATATCACCAACTGAAACCACTGCAGGAGCTCTACTGATGATGCAGGAAATTCCAGTACTGCCACCATGATTTCTGCTCCCCGACACTGGCAGTATGTTAAAGCACATGGCTGAGCTCCCAAATTCCACTTATAATCAGGTGTTTTGAAGGCATTCTAATCTATGCAGCTAGTACCTTGTTAAATTGCTATCCCAGACTTGAGGGGAAGTAGAAATAAACTCCAATCCCTCATGGCACACACTGCTGTCTTCCACTCCAGCTCAGTGTGCCCTCTTACAGACCTCAAAACTCTCAGGTAGGCCCAGATGTGATCTACATTCCAGCTTTTAAATGAGATTAATCCATCAGCCCCTGAGATTCTGTTAAATTCTATTTTAACTTCTGATAAGCCTAAAATGCTTCTTATTGTGGAAAACAAGTAAACAGCCAAAGATTAGGTAAACTTCTTTGTGAGTATTCTTTGAGGCAGCAAGCTTTTTTTGAAATATCAGGAATCTAAAATGTTACTTTTACATGCAAGCAATTTAAATGGCAATCTTTATATAGATTCAGTGGTCTTTCCTGTTGATAGATAGTACTAAATAGAGGCCACGATACTAAATGCTTCACGACCTTCAAATGCTTCATTAAAAGACCAAGAAAAACAAGAAGATGTAAATTTCTGTTACAGCTGCAATTGCTTTCAATCATTTATTATTATAATGCTGCATGAATGCAGAAAAAGTCAGCCTACTTCTGGCTTATTTTTGAACCACTGGGGCAGGGACTATCTTGTACACATCCCTAATTCAAGCAAACAACCCTGCTCCTTGATGAGTTTCAGCACACAGAAAAGTTCCCAATTTCACAGTACTTTCAGAAATACAGTTTCAGTGTACTTCAGTGCTTTCTCACATCTACAATAAAAATGTCTTCCCATCATGCACAAGATCATTGCACTTTCATGCCTTTCTTTCATACTCTAACTTAGGAGTGTCAGAAACTAAGTGTTTTATCACTTTTGGAATAAGTCCTGTAAGAACTTATAAATGAGCACTTGAAGAATTCATGTACTCCTCTGCCCATTTAATTATATCTCCAAGCTAAAAAGGCTGCCTCTGTAAACATACATTTTGCAATACTGATGTATAAATGTTTAAATAGCTGCTGCAGTTCAAAAACACTTGCAACAATTTCAATCTACAGCTTCAGAGATGAGCAGATAGGAACAGTAACTTCACATATTTTACAATATTCTGGATAGTAAACAAGATCATTCACATACAGTTTGTTCATGAAACTTGTATTTCAGTCTTCATGGAGTAGGAGAAGCATTTTAAGATGTCAGATTCTAATTAAAAAGTAAAACTTACCTTCCTCTGTCTTCATTTCCTGGCAGATGTCACAAGATTAAGTGAACCAGGATAGAACTTCAGTTTCAAACAATTACAACATTTTTCCTTAGTGCTTTTCCTAAACATCTGCTATCTGGCCTAGGGCAAGGGAAAGCATTTAAAGATATGTTGCAGCATTAGCAAACTCAACACCAAGGCTTGCGACGAAATTGCCAAATTCAAACATCTCTAGAATTGGATAATGGATTCAGCTCAGGGCCCATCTCTTCCAATTTTAAAATCTAAAATACCGTTTTCAAATACTTAACTAGGTAGTATGGTATACTGAAAGTTGCCTACATATGATAGTTTTCAAACCAAAGTACAATACTGATTAGGAGCAGGAATTTTAATGACTTGATAGAGGAGAATTCTCAGTACCATTGGCACTGACTAGCCCTAAAGGAAGTTGTTGTTATATGCCATATAAGTTACAGTTGAAATAACTTCAGAAAAGGTTGCTCTTTATGTAGCACATGTTGTACAAACCATTTTTCAAAGCTTCTGCTTTGATCAATACTGAGTGTATATGTATATATATTTCCACATATACTCTATTGTTTGTACCTTACCTTTACTTCTAGGATTGCTACTTAAAACCTGTAAAATTAGTCAGCAGTTTCCAAAACAAACTTTCAGAACTCAATATAGAGGAAAAAAAAGGTGGACTGCAGTTTGATTTTACCCTATTCTTTCAATTTCTCAAAGAAGTGGAGCATACATAACATATAGCATGTATAAGGCATTACCTTCCTCTCATCTCTTCAGACCTTCTTTGGAGGCTTCTCTTTCAGCTGGGGCCAATCAGATGTCAATGAAGCAACATATTTCATACAGGCCAAAGATCTGGCTTTCACCTTCTCTCCTAAACCCTTCCTGCATTGCTTTTCCTCACTGGTGTCTATCTGCTCCTTTTGGTCAAAATATATATTTAAACACTTTTTTTCTTTTTGAGTAATATTTACATCCTGTACCTACATGGACATCTGTGCAATCCTGCTCCCCTTATGACTGCTTTGCCCAAGGCAACACCTAAGCCTGAATAAAAAATACAGTTGCCTAAGGTTCCAAGACACAGGCAGAACCAACCAACCAGCATTTACCTCCATTGCTAAGGGAGAGTAGCAGTGCGTTTGGGACAGAAAAGAAGAATTGCCAAGTGTAGAATAAAGTTCCCCAAACCAGCAATTTCCTCCCAGCTCAACAGCATGAGAGAGGGGTCAGGCTCAGCTGCAGCTACTTGGCCCCTAACAAGGGATAAAGAAGAAACCCCCAGAGTTCCTCAGTCTCCTTATGCACTTGCAATCCCTGGTTAATGGACATAAGCAGTATGGGAAACATATTGTAAGCACTAAAATTAGCTAATGTGATTCTGTCTACCTGTTGGGAAATGGCCTAACAAAGAACGTGAGACTCGAGCATAATCACTTTTCACAGAGCTAATGGCTGGCTTCCAGACCTTACAACCATAGCACAGCTGCTCTGTGTTCATTTGCTCTTCTACAGATGTTTTCACAAAAGCATGCTGAAATTAGAATGAAACATTAGTCACCTTTCTTCCAACTGCTTTTGCAATCATTGCCTGTCAGTTAATCTCCTTTCATTTATAGTCTTTCTACATGTATGTATCAGACACTATGAACTGTAGTTTCTGCACCAACTGCAGAATAGACAATTGGTATTTTGGGTTCCTTCCTGTCCTGAGGATTGTAGTGTCATAAGTTCAGCATGAAGTGATGGAAAAATAGTATCCATGCATGTAATCATGTGTTTCCTCACTGAAAAGAGCTATAGGCATTCTAAATTAATTTCCTCACATGTCTAATTTGAATCAGTTGACATCTGAATTATTATCAAGCAAAGTAGCCAACTACACGTGTTAGATAGGATCTTTTTTTCCTTCTTTTCCAGAAAGCTAGGATTACATGGTTCTGCTGTCTCTGCTTAGTAACATACTAGATGAATCTCAAAAAAATGGAGTAGGAATTTCACTAAAATGTACTCAGGCTTATTCTGATCCCAAGACTTCCAATAGTAATGGAAAGTTTCAAACTAAAATCAAATTATTATGGTCATTGAAGAACAAAACTATTCCAACTATTTTTGTCACAACTTATTCCATGTACAAAAGGTACACTTGTAGGAGATCTGTGATTCTCTTGTGCTGTGCAGAGGAGTCATGGGATCAATAACATCACACAAGGCAGAAGAGACTCACTGCTAGGAATTTATTTGACATGACCCTGCTATTGCATTTCATGGGTCACACTAAGCCCTGCAACTTTGATCACTGTATATGCAATACATTGCAATACCATCCCTGCATTTTCTATTCCACCTGGAGCCTGAGCCTGTGTTTAGGCCTGTGTAACAGCCACAGAAACTCTCTTTCCTGAACAGCCTCTACATTTAAACTAATAAACAGAAGACAGATTTCCCCCAACACAGAATTTCTCAGTGTGACAAAGGACTGTTGGTGGTTGTTCTTTCATTTTGGAGGAACAAAATCAATTAGTTCTCCAAAAAGTGCTGCTCCTCCAGATGATGGACGTTTTGGTTCTGTGGAAGATATCAGTGCAAGTTACAATGCAGCATTTCAACAAAGCACAGAGTATTTAACAGTCAGCGGGGAAATCAAAACAGGCACATTCTTTTTCCATTTATCAAAGCATGTACAGTTCCCATTTCATGACAGATGAAGCAATAAATATTGAGGCAAAAAATTCATCTGTATCCAGCTCATTTTAATAAATAAAATGTAAAAAAAATCACGGCAGGTATGTGGAGTTCTGACAACTGTTTTTTATTGTTGTTTTTCACCATTCATTTCCTCAAATCTAATCTAAAGAGAGCCTTGGAAATCACAAACTTGCAGTGATAATTTGCATGACACAATTCTAAGATTTCCTTTCAAGACATTTAATGATATGCTGCAGGAAAACAAATGCTTGCCATAACAACAGACTCCTGAAGACACATAGCTAGCTTGCCGCATTGCTTGAGAAAGGAGGAAAAGATCTGTGTTAAAGCTAGGTTGTTTCTTGCCTCAAAAGGCAGTGAGCCCAAGGGTGTTCAGCCTGGGCTCATGGTAAACAAATCCTCAAAGTGATAGACAGTATCTTGGTACCATTTTCAGAAACCTACAGTTCTCAGAGACAGGCAGCTGTGATATATATTGGGCTCAGCAAGAAAACTTTATGTACATGCGTCCATCACAGCATCTCCATATTCATTCTGAATGAGAGGGCTGGCAGGTCAGATTCTTACACTGACACCTTTGAGCCTGTATCTACTGTTTCGATTTTCCATCTATCTACAAGCATTTGGTCAAGCGTTCCACATTTTAAAGGTGATGAGGGTTAGCTGCCAGTGAGAATAGAAAGACTGCAGCTACAAAAGGCATCAGTGCATGCATATACCAGCCTAAGGAAGTAGAAGTTATAAAAAAAATAAAATGCTGTTCTGAGAGATGTATGCTTTTTGACTGAATTGTGTCTGATCTAATTTTACATATTAGCAATGAACACAAAAGAGGTGCATTAACTTACAAACAGACTCTGCTAGCTACCTCTGTGTAGGTGTCCTGATTTAGCAGTAGCAGTTATTTTTTCTCCTTCTTAGTAGCTGGTGCAGTGCTGTGTTTTGACTTTCGGCCTGGGGATAATACTGATAAAACTGATGTTTTCAGTTGCTGGTCAGAATGTTTACCCTGACCAAGGACTTTGTGAGTCTCACGCTCTGCCAGGGAGGAGGAGAAGCCGGGAGGAAGCAGAGACAGGACACCTGACCCAAACTAGCCAAAGAGGTATTCCATACCACAGCACGTCATGCCCAGGATGGAACTGAGAGGTACCCAGAAGGGCTAGAATGCTGCGGGGTGGGGAGCAAGATATCGGTCGGTGAGGTGTTGTATTCTCTTCCCTTGTTATTTCCTTTATCATTATTACTATTGGTGGTAGCAGTAGTGATTTGTGTTATACCTTAGTTATTAAACTGTTCTTATCTCAACTCGTGGGAGCTGCATTTTTTCGATTCTGCTCCCCATCTCTCCAGGAGTAGGGGGAAGAAAGGTGTGTGGGAGGGGGAGAGTAGACTGCGTGGTTCTAATTTATGGCCTGGGCTTAAACCACAACACTAGGGAAGAAACTTACATTTTCAGCTGTGGCTTGGACCTATGGAAGAGCTTTTGTGGTGGCTGTGGGTGTCACATAATAGCTACAGTGTGTAGGAAAAACACATCAAGCTGTTCCTTCAGCCAATGTTATAATCCATAAGCATTAACAGATAACAAAGTCTTCAGTTTTAATGTAGTTCATTTATCTTGCACTCAAGGGCCTAATTTTGTTGGGGTGTAATTAAAGGCCCATTCCAAAGTCTCTCATAATCACTGAGCATTTTTCAGTGATTCCGAAGGCCCTTGGATTTGTCTTTCAGTGAAAAAGTTTAAACTTCCTAAAACAGCACTGGTATTATTCCCAGAGACTTCCAGGTGAGGAAATCCATGTTGCATAAATTCTTTCTCAATCTCATCTGAGATAATTTCATATGGCAATGGTGGACAATAACACATTTTCAAGGGAAGTGAGATTCCTGTTGTGTCTACAAACTTTTAGTGAGGGGTAGTGTAAAAGGAGAGGGAAGAGGTGAAAGAAGCAGATATTTTTTTGGTAGGGGAATCAGATGAAGAGAAAAAGTGTCATGCTTCACAAGATGCGAATGTAAAAGACTGCTATCTGTAGACCGAGTAGCACAAATACCACAAAAGAAGTAAATATATTGGGATTTTTCTTCATCTTAAAACTTATTTTGTACAACATTACTATCAGAATTGTTTCCTATAAGGATAGAAAACAACAGCAGCAACAAAGATTAGCACCATCCCCATATAAATTTCAAAAGCTTCTTAAGAGACAGTTTTGAAGAGGCAATGACTACCAAAATGAAATGCTGTCTTTCTAAATAAGTGATATTAACTGCATTAGCTTATTAAATATGTAGCTCTCTCTTCGTTAACCAGAGGAGAAATTGCTACTCAGGCAAGCAAATCAGTTCAGGCAAGTAAGGACAACCTCCATTTGTTCAGTTTTTCTCTAGGACAACATAGTGTTTCTCTCCACAAATATCAAGGCAGTTCCTTTCACAAAATGTCTAAACATTTATCAGTTGAGAATTATAAGCCCAGTTATTTATGGAAACATCCTGCACAAAAAGGACTGTTTCTAACAGACTAGGACTGTGATTCATCAGCTTGTAATTATCATTTTTGCTAAACCTTCCCCCACCACTGTAATGATTCCTCTGAAGGTCTTTCCCAAATAGAAGTTTTCATTAGAAAGGAGAGAACACATACATATTAATCCTTAAATAGATTGACTTAAAAAAAGCTATGACTGCACCATTTAATCTTGTAAATAAGAAAGTAAAAATAGTGAATTGTTTGGTTTTGTTATAGACTGCTTGTTTCAGAGACATTCAGAATAATCTCATAAAAAATTCCTAACTTATTTCTATTTTGTTCTGCTCAAAGTGAACCTATTTCGACTTTTCCAATCACCTATGTTTACCCAAGCCTTCACATTCTCTCTCTCTTTTTTTTTTTTTTTTTGGAGTTCAGTGAGGATTTTTTTTTCCCCCTCATAACAGAGAAAAGCTGGAGATACCTACATCCAAAGTTTTGATATTTATATTTGGGTTAACCACTTTGAATCTGCTTTGGGTTAAGCATGTTATACTGAAGCACCTTCAATACCAGCAACAAGCTCCCTGTGTGTCATCCTCTCCTGCTCCCTGTTCCAGAGATTCTGGGTCATTCTGACTGATTCCTGTCTGCTGGTTTAATCTTTCCTTTGTTTTCTCTCTCCTTGTGTGCTTGCCTCCATCCACCTTTTCTCATCACATCTCTTCCTGCTGCCTGAAAGTTGTTAAGACATGAACCATTACCATGGTAAACAGATGTCTGAAACTTAAAATGTGGTTATAAAGAAGTAGGCTTAATCTCAATTTTTGTGCAGTCCTAATTCTCTGATCTCCACACAGCACACATATTAGCCACCTCCTGCATTCGAGAGCATATCCTTGCTGAAGATTCCCAAAGCAGAACATAAGACATTTAGCACAAGACTCCTTGCATTCCAGACAGCATAGGAAAAAGGCAGACCCTATCCTACCTGGCTCAAGAGCCAGGACTTGTAAACTGCATAGACTATGCACATGTAAACTATAATCTTCTCTAATTCCTCTTTGTGCTTTGTATTTTCCCTGCAATCTCTTCCAGAATAAAATGCACGATTTTGGAATAAATTAATCTAATAATAATTATTAAAAAAAAAAAAAAAGCCTTGGGCTTTCTTAGGGGCTTTCCTATTGGTTATTCAGCTAGATAGTAGTTTCTCTTTAGCAAATAATCTTTTGTAATAAAGTAGAAGCCCATGTAATACTGCACTGATACTAATAGTTCTTTACTGGGAGTTGCTCTGAAATACTGATATACAGACTTCAAATAGGTTTCCCAGAATCACAGTTTGGTTTGACTTCCACCCCCCATACCACGGGAAAGGACACCTTCCACTAGACCAGGTTGCTCAAAGCCCCATCCCACCTGGATGGATATGATGTTTACAGATGGTTAATCCAAATCATTGAGTCTCTTTTGTTAAGACATCTATTTCAGGCTTTTATGCCTTGCAAAATAATTCATATGGCATTATTTTGTGGTAAAACTGGAAAAAAGAAAGATAAAGCCACTACCTGCTTATTACCAAAAGGAACAAAGGACATTCCAAAACTAAGCGCCTAATAAAACAGGAGATAATAAGTGTAAATGTATGTATGCCCATCTTTCTCACTGCCGAATCAATTCAAAGAGGAATTCAAATACCTTTACTGTGGAGTGCCTTACAGCACAGGGTTTTATTATTACTGGTCAGAGAGTATGCTACTCAGTAAAGTGCTGATTCATATGCTGTTCTACAAAAAGACAGGATAAGTACAGGGACCATTCTGCAAACATAAAGGATGGACTAGGACAGATGGGAAATAGGACAGGCAAACAGACCCGTGCCAGAGAAGTATGCAATTACTGACTTTGAAGAGAATACTTTTTCTAGCAGAACATAAAAATTCAAGAAGAGTCACACAAATTATCTCTCATGAAGTCATGAGGCAGCAAAAATGAATGTGTAAGTGCTACAAAAAAGCTCTTCATAATAGAACCTCAAAACAAGACAAAACTCAAACCAAACCATCAAACCAACCAATCAACCCACATTTACAGAAATGACAGCGACCTAATGAGAGTCACTACAAAGGTAGTAGGACTGAAGATAAAGGATGTGCCTGAAGGCTTTCATTATTAGGTTTTAGTATCTTGTCAATATGGACTCTATTATAACCTTTGCACAACTAAAAGGAAATAAAAGTTTTTGCAGGGTTAACATTGCATATAAAATAGCCAGTTGATTCTGCCCATTCTGTATTATACCTAAAACTAAAGCCACAGTTTATAGAGAAGTCAGAGTTAATAGGGATATTTGAGTGTTGCCATAGAAGCATATTTCACTTGCTTTTCTGACATAATGCACATGTAGACCTGTCTAGCTAATAGCAGAGGCGAGCATGTGTGTGTAGTTCCTCAGTGATAATTAAAGTACAAAGGCCACTAATTACAGCGAACTTGGCGGCACATAACAGAAACAGGAACACAGCGTAGACCTAATGAATTTTTCCATTCAGCTGTGAAATATTTAATCCACTGTCCAGCAGCATATGTAAGGAAGGAACTCGGGTGTATTTTAAGTTATGATGGAAATTCCATAGAGGCAACCCCTAAAACAATTTCAGGCAGACAAATTCCAAATTCACATTTGTTCAGTTTTCTCTTTTCCAGCACATTCTCATTAAGTTCTTACCAACAGCTCTTGGTTCTAAAAAACTGCTTAACAATCAAGAAATTAGAAAATCCATTTTTTCCACTTTTTTTTTTTTTAAATTTTCTGTTTGGGCAGGAGCAAGACTGCTTTATATTCAAACTCCAATTACATTTCATATGTTGATGAGCAGCCAGTATTTGCCAATATTTTCCTTGTTCTGAGTAGTAAATGTATTAGGTTTTTGTGGCTCAAAACAATTATATTTTTTCTCACACTCATGATTTTCTTTGGCTGGGTCATGCCTATACTAACTTCATGGAAAAGAAAACATTCAACTTCATCACATCTTGGGTGGAAACAAAAGAGAAAGAAACAGAAGTAGGTCCAGGGCAGCAAAGCAGAATAACATTAAGGTGGCTTTAGACCGGCTCTTCTGCAGTAACCCCAAATACTAGTAATGCTGCCTGGACACTAGCAAAATCTGGGCATTGTGATACTGCTTCTCTGTTGGACAAAGTTGCAAGTCAGAAAGGAGAATGATGCAAGATCAGCTTCAAGAAACTGGCCTCTGTGTGCATCATGTAGGCTGCTCTGACCAAGGGTTTTAACAGTCTATTCAGAGAAATCTTAGGAGGAATGGTACCATACAAATAAAATACTTTATTTTGACTTCATTAAAAAAATTACAGGAAAATTCAAGAATTAGCTTTTGCTTTGTGGAATAGGATGGGTTGGGTTTTCTCTCTAGACCCTGCAGTGATGGTGCTCAGATCACTGTGATTTCATTTTCTTCAGTGGAACCTTACTTAGGCAAGCCTCTTGTTTCTAATCCCACTGGAAGAATTACACAAGAGGTACCAATGCTGACACATTTTAATTTATTTGCATAATCTGTACCAACATTCTCTTCTGGTTCATGAAAGGATGTTTTGCAATATTGGACTTTGCTACAGTTTTATGAGTAAAAGATGAAGTATTTGGATCCTTGTCATATAAACTGTTTTGTGAAAAGAAAACAGTAGAAATTAATTTATTGGCTGCTCTAAAATTCATAGCATTTTCTTTGACATTCCTTTGCTGATAGTGCATGTAATTAATAAGCATTGCAAGCCCCGTTGAGGCAAATCTATCACCTAGAACACAAAATTATGAAAACTAATCCTCAGTCAATGCTTTTGGGTGTATGCATCAATGTATCACAGAAACCATACACCTGACAAAATAACTACAATGCAGTACAAACAACACATACATCATTTAGGATTCTACTTCAAGCTATTATTAGAATGTGAAGACTAAGTGTGGGGTCACATTTATCCATTGTACCAGCTTATTACTTCAGCTGTATGTAAAAAGGCTTTAAAAGGAAGGAAGAGCTTTAGAGACACGGATTTTTCATTGTGGCCAAGGCACACTTATGTATTGGTTTGCACTGATTAACAGGGTGAGACCCCACAGTCACTATATATGTGTGAACGAAATAAATTAATGATGATGCAGCTGTTTTCTTCTTCTGCATGTGGGCTATTTATCTTAATGTGAGTGAGCCTAGCTTCATTGCTATGCATTCATTTTGTATTTTGAGCAGCACATACTAAATATATTTATGCAGCCTCTGGCTTATTTTTAGGTAGAAAATAATTCAAAAATAAATGTGCGAAGCATCTTTCATCTGACTGTAAGCAGAATTGCTCAGCATACAATGCTCACAAATAGGAAACTCAATCAATGAAAATGCCTTTCTTCTGAAGATCTTTTAAGTCTACCTGTTTCAAAACAAGCATATCTAGGCTCCAAAATTCACTCTGAGTTAATCCCTTGTAGCTTTGTAATGTATTTTTTCCACTTGTAAGTGACTGGTACCACCTTTATTTCAAACTAAGAGAAGCAAAGATGTCAAGATCACCCTTTTTCCAGTTTGCTGAAGCAATCTTATACTGTGACTATCTAGGCCAGCTGCAAGCAGGACTGGCCTTTAAATATCTTATGAGAGCATCACTGCATATCTAGTTTAATTCTGCCCTGCAATTTAAAAGTCTAATGCAGGCAAGTACATGAAAGAATTTCTCATTCAATCAGCTTCACCTTGTTCATATACAGAAAAGGATCGCATTGCTTTAAAGAGATACAGGAAATAAGGCCAATGACAAAAGGTTTTTATGCCTTTTGAAAAGGAGAAAATGGAGCAGTAATGGATCATGAATGGCGTGGTTGATACATGACAGCGCTGAAATAATACGCAAGAGGGAAAGAGTCTTTTGGGATGGAGTCTCCCTGTCTGAAGAATGGGACCTGACCTGCAAATGGTAAGTGAGCATTGTTTAGGTCTGAAGATGGTACAGAGAAAAGAACTGAAGAACAAACAAAGTGACAAAATCTATTTAGGTGTTTGGGGTTTTTTTAATTTATTTTACATATTTATTTTTATTTCATTTTTACCAGAAATGGCAATATGCCTGTCAATAGTTGACCTTGATATACCTACTGGCTAGCAAAGTAATTTCAGGACATTGCACAGATCAGCTGTAGAGCTTTTCTAAACTACAACAAAATAAATGGACGGAGAACAAGAATATCTCACGTAGTCCATTACCATCTTCTTTCAGCTTGATTGCTCTCACAGCTTATATTAATCGCATTGCCTACAGTCATTGTGAAATGAACAATTAGGTTATGAAAATAAACAGTCAAATGATATCTTATCTCAATTAGTCTTTAGTTTTCCCATACACACTACCACTTAGGGTCATGAATTAATTGTCTGTTGCTTTCCTCCCAGGAGCTCACCTTAGCTAAAGAATTTCATGGCACTAAAAATATATATCCAAGAAATTGTAAGTCTTTGTGTCCACATATAACTTAGAAGAAATAAAAAACCAGCTGTATATACTATCTAAATCCAATTCATATTTTAAAAATAATGATGTCAAAGCTGATGGTAGAAGATCCATATCTTTGATTATTTCAGCAACAGAACCCAAATTCTTTTCTACAGTATTGTAAGCATTCACAATGTTTTCCCTATAAGCAGTAAGTGTTAAAAGAGCAGTGCCTGCTTTGTCACTGCACATCTTAAATAAAAGCCTGAAAGATCAAAAAAGCAGTGTGAAATATTGCCATTGTATGGTGAGTGTTTAATGGATTAAGAAAGGCTTTATATGTTCCTTAAAGAACACAGTGGTTTGTATCAACTAGAAGGCTCTTTCATAACTGGAGCATAGGGCCTTGTAAATGCAGGCAGAAAGCGTAATCAAATATTATATAGAAATGGGCATGAGAAGTATTAATGGCAAGGGGTGGAGCTAAGAGGAAGTACTGGTGTGACTGTGCATTTAAGCTGAAAAAAAGCTGGAGAGCTTTTCCAAGGTTTGAATTTGAGAAAGAGTGAGAATGAAGTGCCAGTGTGCAAGTGCAACAAATAAGGATAAAGAATCAGAACTGAAGCAAATGCAGATCACTAAAACTACAAATGACATGTCTCTCCAGAAAGTGTCATTCCAGAACAGATTTGACCCATCTTGACAGCACTTTATGGAGAATATCCAGTGTATTGTCAGCTAAGAGTGCTGTATTCTTTCTACAAATCTGTGTGGGTGCATGAGAAAGACAGATAATGCCAAACACTACAGACAACTGGGAAAAGATTCAACTTAACATTAATCCACCCTCTTCATGAACTAACTCTCATCTTTGCTTAAACTTAACAAGAGTATCTAACACAATCAGCAGATGATGGAATATAGCAACTACAGATTTCTAGAACCATGTCCATACAGCAGCATAGAGACACCATTGCTTAATTTTCAGTCAACAGAGACTGTTCTGGAAAACTGCATAAGAAACATTATAGAAATAAAAATGCCACAGGTAGAGATGTATTGTATACATTTTTAGGGTTAGCAGTAACTGAGGTATCAAACATCTCTGTTAAATTAACAAAAATTACTGGAGGGAGAATAAAGTTAATTCATAGGGTTTTTACTGGCATAAAAATGAGACATTTCTGGGTGTACCCAGAGAGCATCACTAGTGATGGAATTCTGCTACTGATCGTCTCCCTTCTCAAATGCATGCTTTGAATAGAGGTCATTTCAAATTAACATTTAGGATCCTAGGGAAGGAAAAATTAAACCCATAAAGTTCCAGTCTAGTAAGACAACATAAAAAAAAAAAAAAAAAAATCAGTAAAAGGAAGAGTTCAGTAAGTGTGAATTCAGTACTAACAGAAGTCAGCAGAATACACACATTTGTATCAGTGGTCAAAATAAAAATGTTTTAAACAATTACCAGTATTTGTTTGCATGGAACATGGATACTATTATCCAAAATAGGCTGTAACTCAGTTTCTCATAAAGCTTCTTAGCTGACATGAAAGACTGAAAGCTCAAAAGTACTACTTTCCAAGGAGCAAAGTATTATTTCTACATTTCAAGATCTACAAGGACAGTTCCCTTTGATTTAGAAAGACTTGCCAATGTTCAGCTTTATCTAATACTGCATCTTCACTGTGAATTTCGAGAATTCTGTGTTACTGAACTTCCTGCTCATTGTCATCCCCCTATGTAAAAACTCAGCCCTTAGAAGATTGTACGGAAATAGTGCTTCCCAGTCATTTTGTTCATACAATCTAAGTATTTAACTGTGATACAGAAAGAAATAAGAGAATGCTACAGTGCAAAGTCAAAGCTGTTAGGCATTAACTGATGCCAGGAATGGCATTCTTACCAGCAACACTTGTCTGTAGTTTATGGTCAACCCCAAATTCCATAAAAGTACAAAGATCTCCATCTAGAATAATGTCATCAGTAAACATAAGGGTTTCCCATTTCCTGGAGTTTTCCCTCTAAACAGAACTTGAATACAAGAGCATTCATCTTCATTGACAAGATAGACCTTGGTTATGAAATCCTGTAACGTAACTCCAAGCCACTGAGTACCTCATTAGGCATATCTTTCACAACCAACACCTGCCTTGCCAAAGTAGTTCCCAATTGCCATGCTTTTGAGAGATCTGATGAGGAAATCCTCATCAGTAAAGGATGGAAACCTCTTGTCTGTTCACCAGTGAAAATCTCACCAAGGTAGTAATTGGAAAATCTTCCATTTCAGATTTTTTTATTAATTGAACTACAAATTCATTGCAACTTCACTACCTTACAAATGCAATTTCTCTACAGCTTCAGTGGCAGTACAGAAAGAGTTTCAATATGTGTAGTTTTCAGTGCAGTGGTTGAACATTACTTAGCTGTATGTAACTTGACTAGTCAGCTGGAACCTTAATTTTCAAGCTTCAGATGTACATACCACCAAGCTAATCCCAGCTACCTACCTTTTTCTATGAATGGCAAATTAACTCTTTCATTCTCTTCCACTTTTGCAGGTTATTTTTCTCTCCAAGCTAAAACAAACCCCAAAGAAATCCGGCTAAAACATTCCACAGCACTGTTAAATTGTGAATGTTTTGCTTATCAAACATTTACAGTCACACTAAAGTCTCACAGATGTTCTGATCACACCAAACCTAGGAAATATAGCATACTCCTTTTTAACTGAAATCAGACTACTAAAAGAGGTTGCACTTAGAGCTTGAAAAACCTATCCGGAAATATACGTGGCATCAGTGCTGCATAGTATCTCTGAAACTATTCCATTTATTTATCTAGAGACAAGTAATTTGATTTCAGCAATATAACTTTCACACTGAGTGAGAAAGAAGCTTTAGAATTAAAAGTGGTTTAGAGGAATACAAAGATTATAGAAAACTCACATATGGAGGCTTATAAGGGATGAGAACTGCACATTGGAATCAGTGTTATTCTCCCACAAGTTTGTTCTCTGGAAATATTGCTATAATAGAGAGCAGCTGCATGTCAAATCATAGTCTCAATCCAACCTTGAAGCATCACAATCTGAACATTTATATTTTTAACATAGACACCTCAGAACAGTGGAAACAAACAACAAGTGAGATTTGGTCAGAATTTTACTTAGAAATTTATTCACAGTATATGAGAAGGTAGAGTAAATTATAATTTTCTCAAGGACAATGAACTTCCCTAACATGAGAAAGCTTAACAGAATCTGCCCCTATAAAATAATTTTGTCAGAGGAGAGTATATAGCAGCTTCAGCTGCTGTTTAGTACAAGTAAAATGCTAATGCAGAGTTCTAATAGTCTTTAACATTATTTAAATTATTATGGTCACGGACAGAGAAAATCCTAGAAGCTCATGTGAATTTCATGGTTCTCTTCAAGACACTTTAAAAGGCACTCTCTTTAGTGGGAAAGAGCAACATACTATAAAAACATCCTTTTAAAATATCTTTAAACCATATGTGACATCTCTAAACACATGCAATCACATGTGTTAATATTGATCAAGCATTATTTCTTTGCCCAAAGCCCTGCAACGGCTTTCAGCCACAAAAATCCAACTTCAAATTAAGGTTGCAAAAAAGCCAAGATCAATGAAACCTGTATTTTGACAAAATGGTTCTGTGAAAGTGTAATTTTAAAAACACTGCTACTTTTGGTGGCAGTAATTCTATATGTGATTAATTATTTTCTTCTCAAATTACATAATTACATAGCTTTTAAGTTTTGTGAAGATAAGTACAGACTAACAGAGGAAGAGGAAAAATTATAGTGCTCAGTACTTTGGTTTTTTTTTTTCCCTGGCTTCCATGTGTTTTGATGGCTGTATATGAACTGAATATTGCATCATAAATGAAAGCATAGCAGAATGTACGGATTGTCAGTTCACGCATCATTTGTCACTCTAGGTTCTGTTTTTTCTCATAGTAAGACTCCTTGTCAGCCAGAAAAGGAGGTGGGCAGAGCTCAAGTGTGTGATGGAAACATTGCTACCTTCAAAATCCCAAGCTGTGTTATATGAAAGGCAGAGTAAGTTACATTTGATTGTAACAGAGCAAAGACACCTCAAAAGAAAACTCAGTGTTTTCTACTGTGGGAAATCTCTTTTCCTACCTACATGGGAATCATGTTTAATAACTGTCATGGTTTAAGCCCAGCCATAAATCAGAACCACGCAGTCTACTTCCCCCCCCCCGGCTCTTTCTTCCCCCGCCCCTGCTCCCAGAGGGATGGGGAGGAGAATTGAAAGAATGTAACTCCCACGGGTTGAGATAAAAACAGTCCAGTAACTAAGGTATAACACAAACCGCTGCTGCTACAACCAAGAATAATAATGATAAGGGAAATAACAAGGGAAGAGAATACAATACCACCCGTTGAAACGCAGCCTGACAGAGCAGTGAACCAGCCCTTCCGGGTAACTCCCAGTTACATCCCGGGCATGACGTGCTGTGGTGTGGAATACCTCTTTGGCTAGTTTGGGTCAGGTGTCCTGTCTCTGCTCCCTCCCAGCTTCCCCTCCTCCCTGACAGAGCGTGAGACTCACAAAGTCCTTGGTCAGACTAAACATTACTGAGCAGCAACTAAAAACATCGGTGTTATCAGCACTGTTCCCAGGCTGAAAGTCAAAAAACACAGCACTGCACCATCTACTAAGAAGGAGAAAAAAATGACTGCTACTGCTGAACCCTGGACAATAACTATGGGCACCACTCACCTCTATCAAGGGTGGCAAGGATGCTGAAAGTCTAGAATGCTTCTCTTATGGAAAATGCACTTCCCCTATCTCTTTCATCTAGAGTCACAGCATGTATAAATCTTATTATGGAACATCATACACCCATCAGGTACCTATTTCTGGTGCTATCATGCCTGAATATATACAGATATATCAAAGGAAAATTTTTTATTTCCTCACACATTGGGAAATGTCAACAGTGCTAGACCAAGTCAGGATTGTCATGTTAAAGCATATTGCATGGTCACAGCCCACAGATTCAATTTGAGTGTTTGGCCTTCATGTCTCCAGAAAAAGTGAGTAGTTTAGAGTACATGTTTGTCTAAAATTCAATGATCTCAGTTTTAACTGAATCTCAATTATATTCCAGTGGTATATCCTTTTATACAGCTATGATTTATCATCAGTAGTCAGGATTGAGGCAATTTTTTTGTATGCTATTGAACAGGTTGTCAGCTATTGCAATGACAGCTAGGCAAGTAAGGCAGGGGAGGTAGAAAAGTAGCAAAACAAATAAAAGAGGTCAAGCAGACCCAGCTAGTACAGCTCATCAGGTCTTTCAAAATCTCCTGCTGCCACAGTTCCTCTAGGAAACCTAAGGGTGAAAATGTGCTAATCTAAAAAACTAGTACTTACCTGCATGATGACAGGTACTGTTGAGTTCAAGTCACGGAGCAATAGCATGAAATGGATGCTCCAGAAAAAGCCACCAAAACAGAGTAACTGCCTTATCTGAATAGGATTGTAATAGAAATTTCTCAAGTCATCTTTGAACTAATAAACATATATGCATATTTCTCTACTCTGAGAAACTGTAAAAAAAGAAAAAAAAAAAAAAAAAACAGCTGAAACAATTTAAGGTGATGAACTACAACAGCCTCTCCAGGACAGCATTTTGGGCAGTAAGCTAGCAGCTAACTGCTGTCTCCAAATTACCCAAATTGGTCAGTCAGTCAGACTAGATGCTAGAGTATTTGATCAGTTGTCTCTTTTCATCATGCGCTGGGTTTATCCCCACACAAGTGCTAAGAACATTACTTTGACGTCTAGTGCTGAGGTTTTGACCTCCCCAACAGAAATGACTGAGTAAGCAGGAAAGTAAAAGATAGATCATTCTCTCTACAGTGTTTGTACCTTTTGACTGACATTGCTATTTATGACACAAATCTAGAGAAGTACAGTTTAGTTCACAAAGGTAAACAGCCTCTGGATGGCAATCACATGCTACCTTCTATCGAACAGGTGACTTACTTTAAAGGCAAGTTTCCTGCAGGAAAGCTCTTTCAACACCAAGAGTTGGGTGCAAGTCTGTTGAGATGTAAGTCAATGAAGTGTTAAACTAAGTTACCAAAACATGTGAAAAAACAAATATTAAGCAGGCTTTGGGTGTTCTGAATAGAACTTCATAAGTACAAATATCTTGACCTATTTTGAGTTTGTCTCAAAAGCTGATAGTTTCAGAAACAAATTTGTATAAATTTGGTTATAAATAGGTTGAGGGTTTTTTAATTTTTTCATAAGTTGCTCTATAAAACCAAACATGTTTGTCATGCCCTACCACATCACACGGAATAGCAGAACCCACCTTATGTATCCTGAACATTTACTAGCATAATCTGCACATTTCACTAACCTAGCTATCTCAATTTAATTACACACAACATCTGGATTTCTGCTTACTGCAATAGCAAAGGTAAATCTAAGTACTTCTGCTCACAGCATTTTTTACTAAGGGAAACTATACTGAGCTCACAAGGCGCATTTAGTGACATTCACACATTTGCATGAAGACTCTTTGATGAAACCCACTGGTTATTGGATATCTTACCATACACATAAAGGATGGTCATTAGCTCGCATTGTCCCTTGAAGTGCTTTGTCCATAAATTTCTACAGATGCCCTGTATTTAGGTCACCATAAATAAATCAGATCCTGAGAGATTTGGATTTTCAAGCTGTTTATGGAGGTATTGTTGCCAAATCCAAAACACTGGTGAATAAGGACCAGGAGAGAGGTCAGCTGGCAGCTGCATGATGCCTTTAAGGAGCAGGCATCACATTTTTATGTATTGCACACAAAACCTGAAGCAAATTGCATTGCAATCTTAACTGCTGAGTAATGTTAATGAGGTTATTCTAGATGGGAGAGTTGCACCCAACAGGTGCTCAGTACTGTAGCATTACCATCTCAATAGTCACTTTCATTTCTGAAATGCATGTTGGTTTTTCTCTTGCAAATAGCCCTATTTAAACGTAAACAGTTGCAACCATTTAGCAACCAAATAGCAACTCCAGCACTAACCTGTTAGAGGAGAGAATAAGCTTTGACTTGTACTGACCGAACTAAGCCAAAATTAATTAGAATCATAATAGAAATTACTGTAATGAGTTCAAACACATGTAAACTGATTGTCCCTCTGTGGCTGGCAGAACCACATCCGGACTTTTCCTTTTTTCCTAGAGTGCACCATAATATCCTGGACATTTATAGCAACATATTATCTCTTCTCATTTTGCTAGAAGATTTCACAATTTTCTGTTTCCTGCTGCTACCAGTTGTGATGAGTGGAACTTAACTGGCGAGAGGGGGAAACAAAAGAAAGTGGGTTTACCTAATTTTTATTCTCTAATAGAGTAATAATATTGTTAACAAAAGTGAGCAGGATTTAGTGTATGCTTTCTCTAAAATCCAGAGGTTTTATTCTTTATAACCTTTGATGAAGCAACAAAAGCACCACTATAGAATCATAGAATAGTTAGGGTTGGAAAGGACCTTTAAATCATTTAGTTCCAACCCCCCTGCCACGGCAGGGACACCTCACACTAAATCATGCCATCCAAGGTCTCATCCAACCTGGCCTTGAACACCACCAAGGATGGAGCATTCACAACTTCCCTGGGCAACCCATTCCAGTGCCTCACCACCCTAACAGTAAAGAATTTCTTCCTTATATCCAATCTAAACTTCCCCTGTTTAAGTTTTAAACTGTTACCCCTTGTCCTGTCACTACAGTCCCTAATGAAGAGTCGCTCCCCAGCATCCTTGTAGGCCCCCTTCAGATACTGGAAGGCTGCTATGAGGTCTCCACGCAGCCTTCTCTTCTCCAGGCTGAACAGCCCCAACTTTCTCAGCCTATCTTCATACAGGAGGTGCTCCAGTCCCTTGATCATCCTCGTGGCCCTCCTCTGGACTTGTTCCAACAGTTCCATGTCCTTTTTATGTTGAGGACACCAGACCTGCACACAATGCTCCAAGTGAGGTCTCACGAGAGCAGAGTAGAGGGGCAGGATCACCTCCTTTGACCTGCTGGTCACGCTCCTCTTGATGCAGCCCAGGATATGGTTGGCTTTCTGGGCTGCAAGCACACACTGAAGCTGACTCATGTTAAGTTTCTCATCGAAAGTAAGACATCTTTAGCTACCAACTGTTTCACTGTGTGCCACAAGCTTCCAGTAACTGAGGTGGATGTACTTTTTACTTTTCACAAAAACAGATGAATAATAATTATTATGGCAAAGCTTTCAGAGCTGCATTGACAAAAAGGAGTCCTTTCACTGGTCACTGCAATGCCAATGCACTGAAACTCATGTCTATTGAGAAAAAAAAAAAAAAGAAGAGTACAGTAATAATGCAGGACAGAGATCAAACAATACATACTCAAGTTCATAGATCAAATATTAATTGCATTCCAGTAATTGTATTAATTTGATCAAGGAAATTAGCCTAGCAAATCCTTATTTTTACAGGCAGAGTAAGAGTTTAATCTCTTAAACCAGATTAAGAGGCTTAATTCTTATGAGAAGGTACTTTCAATTGGACTCCATACATGCAAGTTTATATGCTTACAAATGAAAAAACATTTAAAAGCATGATATTAAGAAATACCTGATCACTTTATGATTTTAAATCAGAACATGAATGAAAACTAGGTCAGAGAGAAATGGGAACCCAAATTTTTCCAGTGTGAATTGGAATTCACACTGGAATTCCAGGGTGTCCTTCCAAGTTAGCAGTCAATCCAAATGACCAAGCTGAGTGAGTGGACTTTGGAATGGATCTTAGGCAACTTGTATACAAATCTGATTGCAGATTCTGGTCCTTAGAGTCAGTATAATGCAGCCTTTTACGGATAAGCTTCAGGCACATTTTAGCCTGAAGCTGTTTTATATTTTCCTTATTGTAATCGGAAGAAACTGAATTATCGAAAGAATGGTATCACTGAATATGCAAGGTTACAAGCCAGACTATGTAGAACCAAAGGATGATCATGATACTCCTTCAGCTTTCCAGGGCTAAGGATCATATCTGCTCTTTTGCAGACTTAGGAAATCACTCAGCTTTCCTATGCCTTAGGACACTGCCTGTAGAATGCAAAAACCTGACTGATAAGATGACAAATGCAGATGAAGATAAGGTGTTCAGGTTATTGGAGCATTTGAACAACCTCTACAAAACTCATGTACTGTACTGCCAGGTTCAGAAGGAGAATGAATAGAGGACTCCAGTCTAACTCATGGCAATGTCTTTTTTGTTTACTTCAGGAACACTGTACTTGTAAAGTTTAAGATCAGTTTAATCGTACAGTCAGAGAACTTTCCCATCTTCCATGCCCATGTTTTACTGGAGTGCAATCCTTCATAGTGTTGAGAATATACTGAACTGCTGGAAAGCTAAAAGGCAATGAAACAAAATCTGAGAACATTTGTTTTGCACAAGTAATTTGTCCAGATTCTTATTAATATATTGAGAGCTTCTCTCAGCAACATAAAACTTTGCCTTTTGGAGATCACATGATACTGCAAGAAAATGCTGGGAGAAAATTGTAAAAGTTGCCATAAATAAAGCACTTGTCATATTACCCGTAAGTGCAGAGGTCTTTCTACTCTGTTACACACCAATAACGGACATAATGGTTTTATTTGCATAAACCCCAGATCCTATTATATTGTAGCTGCCGCTTTTAAGCTCTTAAAATTACACCAGCTTCCTGAACTATCAAGTTTGGGACTGTTAAAAAAAAAAAAAAAATCTACACAAACATTTGTTATGCTTTTGTGAAATGAATTCTTTGCATAATGCATTTAGACTAGGAACAAAAAATATTTAGACATTTGTGCCTGCAGAATTAAACTCTCTGGAGTGTCTAAGCAAGAAAAGAAATGCATTTCTGCTGCTGTTGAATAGACATTACCAAGAGGCCTCACAGATACCATGGTTTCCTAAATGATGGAGACTGTAAAATGAGTCACCTTCACAAGGTTATGCTTAGGAAAGTGATGGGGAAAAAAAAAAAAACAACTTTTTTTTCCTGAGGGAGATTTTCATGTTGTCTTATTATTAGGAGAAGAAACAAAATGATTATTTTTATTTCCCTAATTCATCACACTTAATTCTACTCTACTACACTTTAAGAGTACAGCAAGTATTTTATTTACTGTCATATCCCAAAGCACACATTATGTTTGCATAGCATAAAGAATTAGAGGCTATATATTATACTTCAACTTAAGATACTTTGAGAAGCTCCTCCTATTCTGTCAAGAGACATATCTGACACAGTAAGCGATCAAAAAAAACCACTGTCATCCTTTTAAACACTTGTATATAGTTGCTGCAATTTTCCTCTACTGTATTCCCTTCTTAGACATTTCTAGAATGGTTAAAAGTCAAAACTATAATAAGCCATATTAATTTTCATCTGTTCAGCTTCTCAGCCCATACAATAATCTTTCATAAAGCAAGGAAATACCATGTGTGTGTGACAGAGAGACTGCTAACCACAACTCTTGCCCAGCTGCTCTCCTAGACTAATAGAGCAGGTATTTGGCCAAAGATTTCTCATTTCCTTGTGATCTACTGCTGCAGAAAGGAAGAAACCCACTGAAGACAATGAAATCTGGTTAAACTTCAAAATATTATGTTTTGCTGCTGCACTGTGGTGGGGTAAAGCAGAAGATGAAAGCTTACTGATGAATGTACAGGCTACAGGGCAGAAATCCAATAAGTCATTTTCCACATAGCACAGAATGTCCTCTCCAGCTCTTCAGCAGCATACTCAGCAAAAAGCTTATCCTACAGCATACTATTTTTATATTTTTCATTTTATAAGAATTGGTAGGAAGCAGTATATACACCATGCCTTTTGTATCACACGCTACTGAACTTCATAGACATTTATTGTTGACTGTCACAGACAGAACTAAGGCTATATCTGTCCTGTGAAAGCACCAAAGCAAACCCAAAATACAGCTGAACAGTGGCAGAGATGATACCACAGTTTGAATTGACTAGAGGTAACAGAATAAAGGCCATGTTTCAAAGCCAATGCATTTTACTGATTGGTCTTAAAATCTCAAGCCTCTTTCAGAGTCTGTGTGAAGTTATTTCAACAAGCTTAGGGCCCTTTTCCAAGTAAGATATTCAAATCACAAAAAGGCTAAGAACTGCTATCACAGTAGGCACTGACATCTTGTCAAGAGCTTTGACCGGTGAGAACAGGAACAGAGAATGAACTGCTTTCTCACCCCTGCAGACAGATTGTTGCAGAGTAAAAGACAGACTGGCCTAGAGAACCATTTCTTCTGTGAGTGGATTGAGGGTCAGACTCACTATCACAGCTGAGAGAGCAGGGCTACACAACAACAACAACAAAGAAAAGGAAAAAAGAAGAAAGCAATCAGGATGCCTTTTTCTCTTATCACAAAAAAAAAAAAAAAAAGCGATCTTATTGGCTTGCTTGCATCTTGTTATGCGAAAGCTGAAGTATAGCTCTACAGGGTGAGTACGGGGAGCAGTGTGGTGGAGGTATACATCATTTCCTGCATTTGTGGCTGCATTTGTAACAGGGTTTCCCACCAGGAATTCAGTAGACGTCATTATCTCATGCAACTGTGGCAGAACCTTCTGCATCATGATAAAACCAAACATGCTCAATTCCTGAGCATCCATGCTCACTCTTAGCTCCTGCTAATTGCCAAGCTGCCTGCCTTCCCTTCTCTCTACTTTCCACCTCTCCAGTTGCATTAAATGATGGCAAATTATCAGTTAATTTCCAGTCTTTCCATACATTATAAAATCCTAAGGATGGACTTCTGTCATTCTTAACACTTCTATCATTTGTCATTCATTGCTTAAATGGTTCAGTTTTGTTATAACCAAGCAACAAGCACTAGTCCAGCCTCATGAACCTCACAAACTCACATCTTGATCCCACTGTGTTTAAAAGCAGGAAAGACACCCCTTCAAAAAGCAGGGAAAGTGCAAAGTTCGTTTTGCGGGATGGAAACGTTCACACACAAAGGCTTTATCAAGTCCAAGCACAGTGCTGTTTTGGCTTTTTAAAAAATTATACTTTAACAACACTTTTGTGATTTAGTAGCCTTATTCCTAAATCTCATTGAAACTCATGCTGACTTATGAACAACTGACAAACCAAATGAAAATATTATGTGTAATGAAGTACAGCTATTTTTTAATTATCAAAACTATTTTAAATTAGCATACTGCAGTTTAGGCCTCCAAAATGCTTGATAGTAAGCTGCTACTCGTTTCTAAATTCCGAATTTAAAGTCTTGGGATTTTAGTCTACATTTTCACTTTTCTTTGAAATGCATAATATCAGAATCATATCACATGCTTGTAGGCTGTCAAACAACTTTTCGCGCAGCTCTGCTTTATACATTTGCTATGTGGTATTGGACATCAGCTTTACTTGTTTAGTGAGTCTTTCACTTTTAGCAGTTCAGAATGTTATACTTAAGTACTGGAAGCATACTGTTTTCTGTTGAGTTCTTCAGCTTCAAAATTTTCTTCTTAAAATTTTTAAAACTTAAATGTGAAAGCATTATATAAAATGTTTGCTCATCAAATGTAATTGCATACATTAAAAAAAAAAAATATAAAATCATCAGGCCAGCCATTTTGAGAAAACTTTTTATGTAAACTTCAAACTTTACACTCCAACACACATGCTTTTGAAAAAATTCATGTGTTGACCTTGATTCTCATGATCTGTCAGGTTTATATGATGATTGCAAGGGACTGAGGATTTTTTTTTGTTTAGTGACTTTACTGCTTCTCATTTAAGCCATGACCCCAATACGTGTTTAATCCCCAAGTCTAGTTCTTCAGCCTAGCAAACATCATTACTATCAGAAATTGGGTTCAAGTTAGCACATAATCAGGCATCCATTCAGCTCAGAAACAACACTGCACAGCAGAAAACAGGAGGAACAGCTTCTTATTACGCCTTTCAGCTGTTGTGATAGCAGGTTCTCTCATGTACGCCAGGGCAAAGAAAAATTGGTGGCAGCTAGGAAAGTTCATATGAAGGATACTGAACACCAAAAGTTTAACTGTGAGATAGAAAAGAAAAAACATCACTGAATGTAGGAGGCTAATACAGGAATATAGTGGCGGTCTGTTGATGAGAAGTACCCAGCTACACTAGTAGCCAACAAACGTTTGGTGGCATGCTATACGAGAGTCATTTAACTGGTAGCCTGTCCTCCCCTTCATCTGGCTAAAGCTTGTTCTGAGGAATAACTTCTGACATTCTTTCTCGTTTCACTTTGCAGTCAGGCTGGGCAAAAGCTGTCTTGCAAATGGTGCAAGGTAGCAATTCTTTTTATCATCACTTTGCAAAATACAACTGGTAATGCTGAAAGCCAGTACTGTGGAAATCATGTTGAAGACCTCTAGTAAGAGGGTAAGAATCACCTCCCAGCAAGAGGCACGAATAAATTTCTAGCTGAATATTATTGCATCTTACTTGCTTGGGCATTTAGAAAACCACAGAAAATATGTTTCCATTCTTCTTATACATAGGCAGAATTTTTATGAGCTTTAAAAATGCTTCAGAAGAAAAAAGCTTCTCCTTCATTGGTACCTCACTCTCAAAATAAATCTGCAGTACCCACATCCAACTGCTGTGAATGGACCTTCCAATGACAGATTATCTAACCTATAAGGCTGAAAGTACTGCAAGGCTCAGTTGGCTGCAGCCAATATCTAGAAGAAAATTACGCTTATTTCAGCCTGGAGAAGTCCTGGAAATAAGAAGGTATCCAAATGGTAGAAATAGTGGTTTGTAATTTAAGCATGCATAGAAAAGTACTTTGAATAACTTAAATTGAATGTGCTTAACAATAAAAAGAGAAACCAAAAGCTCAGAGATCTGCTTGCCAGGGAGACCAGGTATCAATGAAAAAAGATCAAGTTAAAACCCCTTTCCAGCTGGGGCTTGTTTTGGAGGTGGCAGCCGATCATTTAGGAGACAGAACAGAGAAAGCTTATGACCATGCTTTTAGGTGCTGTCTGAAAATGAAGGCAGGGAACATATTTCCAGTGAACACAGTAAGCATGAAGACTAGATACTGCATGAAATAAAGTAAACCAAACCATTTTCATCTCAGTCAGAAATGCCTGTTTCAGCTTGCAAAAAGTTTTCCTCTATGAAAGGCTGTCTCATAAGATGATCTCTTGGTTAGGGTACTGTGTTAGTGCCATGCAACAAAAGAGACAATCTGAATATACACTGTATGTTGTGATACCCATGCTGTCTATGACTTTTTTTTTTTTTTTAATAAATATCCCTAGTATCCACATTGAGACCCCATTTGTGGTTGTTGAGATTTTGCTCCAGCTTTTTAGGCCTAAAAATCTCTTTTTGTTTAGGCCTAGAAATCTTTTTTTCCAAAATGAAAAGGCACTGAATTCTCTTCCACTAAATTGAAAAACCTAGTCACAGCTAAGTGCTAAGAAACATTTAATACTCTTTCCTGCAGGGTACTATGCATTCATCTCAACCTCATCACACAGACAGAAAGTGTTTTGAGTACCAAAATCTGTTTGTTTGCGTCAACTGATGCCAACAAAAGCTGTGGGGCACCATTCAGGAGCATCTTGTAAGTCACCCACCCAGGAAGGAACGTAATTGCAGAGCAGCAGCACAAGTCTGATTTACTCTCTGCATGTGCCTACAATACATCAATCACATGTTCAGTTTTCTCATGCTAAAATGTAAGCCCACAGCTCAAGGGATTCAGATGTTTACAGGTCTGATGGCGTGAAAACCAGCAGTGGAGTCTTGACTGCTAGATGCAGACATCAGTAGGAAGGCTGCTCTTAACAGCACAGATATTTAAACATGACAGACTCGTTACAGTAGTTGTTTGGACAAAAATAAAGAAGTGATAAGCAATATAAAATGCTTCCTTAGTCTACATACAAGCTTCTCAAGAAAATGAGCAATTAAAATATTGGTCAAAAATACTTTTTTAAAGTATTTCATAAGATTTTACTACAAGAAACTAGAAATGCTCTTAGGATATTTGACTCACGAGAATGAGAATTTAAGAAAACAACCTTGAATAAATAAAAATGTCCAAGAACATTTCAAAATACTGGACAACAGTGTGGAAGATGGAAAAAGGGTTCTGTCTTCCTAATCCTGAGAGTGTTAATGAGCACTCTTAACTTGAACCAGTTCTGCAGAAGACTGCTGCTGCTGCACAGAAGCTGTTGGGGAGCAGTAGAAGGGACACATATATGCCTTCTTATGTCAGCCCTGTGAAGACCATTGAGTCTCAGGGTATGTACTAGTAGTACAAGAAGCAGATTAATCCTTTGAACTGTCATTGGCCTTGCCCTTATTTAAATGGGGTTTTGCATCTTCTATATTACAATGTATTGCAACTTCTGGATACAGAGCAAATGGCAGAAATATTTTGATGACAAATTTGGAGAACAGAATCTACTGGAACTTAAAAAAAAATAAATTTTTTAAGACTAATTTTAATTACAACATGGATGGTAAAACTCCTATTTTTAGCAATATACATATGCTTTGCAAGGCATTATTTTACCTAACAGTGGACTTCTTGTTTGTTATCATCAAATGAAATAGTTCAGACTACCAGACAAAGCTGGCAGTCTTTGACAGAAGAGTTGAATCCTCATTGAGGCCTTTCCCCTCCCTCACCCCACCAAAGACATGCTGATATCCAATACATTTTTTTCCACCACCCCTAAATATTATGATCCTATCTATGACAGAGCCCTACTGCAGGCTGATTTGTTGAAGTTTTGAATTAATTAATTGTGCTGATACCAAAATTTATTTTAAAAATAAACAAAAGATATTGTCGCCAAATTTACTGCTGAACAATAAAGAGAGATGGAGGATGGAGATAAGACAGACGGGCTCAAGATCACTTAGAGCAATGGCTGTAAGGATAAGATGTTCATTAACTCTCATGACACTGACCACTGCTGTGGAAGTTCCTAGTTAGAATAAGTCATTTGTATCAAATTATTTTTCTATTCATAGTTGGCCTTCAGCAGTTTAAAATATTCTAATATTTCATAATTTAATTATTTGCAGAACAATTCCTACAAATAACCTTTCATGATGGGACTATTGATGAGCCCTGCATCTTAATTATATAAAGCAAAAATCAAGCAATGGCATTTAACTTGGATTGTGCATTGTATTTTTTTTTATATGTATAAGTATAACCATTAAAATTCACACCATCTGATTAAATACTCATCTGTATAAATTCATAATATGATTTTGGCAAATATTCTCCATGTACATACATCTCATGCTCTGTATAGACATTTATCATACACTTAAGTATTCATAGAAAGCAAACAAAAGAATGGTCTGAACTAAATTTTTTTAATATTCTTTTATACCAGTGACTGTGCATGAAAAGCTTTCTGAGGTATTTGCTTAGATCTATATTTAGCCAGCTAAGGCCAGTGCCACAGCATGGCAGGACAGCAGCTCTGTAATCATAAGTGTAGCATTTTCTGTACCATATCACAACAGCCCATCCTTCTAGGTTATGTGTGGAGCTGTATAGTTTTGAGACATGCTATGAAGCTTTGCAGTGACCATTATAGGTGATAATTGCATGAGAAAAGGTCAAAACTAATACCTATTCAAATGATATGATGAAACAAGATTTTTGTCTAGTAAGAACATAAACCAGATTATTATCCTTTTGGATACCTTGCAGAGAACTAGATGGTCTGATTATTAACAAGAGATAAATGTGTGTTTTAATATAGTCACTGTGCAAACACACAGATCCAATTGCCCCTTCCTCCTTCCCCCTCCCTTCCTCCCATAGTGACAAACACAATGGGCGTCTATAAATAATGTTTTAAAATTTCCAGACTTGTGCTATACCTAGGTAAAAGAATTACAGACCTAAAGATTGTCCCCTACACCATGTGAAGTTTAGCTTACTTTGCCCTGAATGCTTCCTTATCACCAATTATAGCTTAATCTACAGAGCATTCTGTCTAACATCATGTGCAAAGAAACTTTCAGTTTCCCATCATCATGGATATAGATAGGTTGATAGGCTGCAATCCTCCATAATGAAAATTGCATTTGATTTTTCCAATGGATCTAGGAGAATCTTTGCAACAATGCTGTGACTGAAAGCCATCCCAGCGTAAACCTCACAATCCCACCACAGATTTTATTCAGTTTTTATCCAAGTAAAAAGATTTAGCCTTAACATATTTCAGGTCAGATCCTTATTAGGGCAAAGAAAAAATTGCAACTAAAGCTAAGCAGAACCAGCCCTCCAGGCTTTTGTCACCATGCTTATCAGATAGATGCTGTTGCTGCACAGCATCTGGGGAATGTGGGCTGGACCAGCAAAGGAACTCTATGAACCCTTCTTCTTACACCTGTTTCATAGAGGTGCCTTTGCTCAGCTGCTGCTGCTCATTCTACCATGTATCTCACTAAAGCTGGTACTCAGTCCTCACAGATACTAGGGATACACTTCCTCATCAATTAGGATGTCATGTAAACACATGTATGCATACAGTGCTTTAAGAAATCAGCAAGGCTTTAAAATGATGCTGGCAAAGAAATGAAAATATAGACAGATTTTTTTAAACACACACCCCCACATACACACACTTCTTGCACCTTAGATTTCAGGTGATTTTTCTTCCTTGCTCACTGCTAAGCCCATCTGCTTATATATGGAATCTTTTTTTGGTCCCCTGTTTAAGAGATCCTCTGTGCCTGCTGCAATCATTTCCATGGCAACTAATTTTCATGTCACAGATAGAAAGCAAGGCAGGTTCAAGAGGTGAAAATCAGCAACTGACTAAGATAAACTTTTAAGAAGCTAGAATCATATATCCACGCAAATCATATATCCAGCAAAATATAAAACCATATATCCAGAATCATATATCCAGCAAAACCATGAAAAAAGGTAAAAAATTTTGTTAGTTTAAATCAAGGGGGTTTTATATCAGCAATTAAGTTTGCTGTCATATAGGTTTTAGTCAGCTAAATTGTGCTATCAGTAGCATGACTATAATGTAAAATGTAAACTTGGTAATGCCTGAACCTGAAACATTTAGGAACCAACAGGATGTCAAGGAGGGCAGCTTTCCTGCAGGGATCCAGAAGTGGGTGTGGCCCAGGACTGAGCTGAGCCTCACCATCTCGTCAGTCCTGCTGTGATCACTAGGCAAAGTGATGGTAGCACTTCTTACAGTACCTTAGCAAACATTTCCTCCTTTTCTTGGGCCACCAAAACAGTATCCAGGAGTAACAACTTTTCCATTGTTGAACCCCCAATGCCCAGAAGTATAACACATTGTAGTAACACTAGCCTCATTTCTGAAGAAGTGAGTAGATTTGGTAAAGGGCACTGATTATGGAAATCTCCCCACTGCAGATTTAATTGGTCAGAGAAATTCTCCCCCTAAAAACCAACAACACTGAAAAAACCCCAGAATTGCCTACCCCAAAATCCCTGAGGACAGTCAAAACTTGACTAGACAAAGGCCTCCAGAAACCAGCTCTAACTGGACCTGCGCTGAGCAGATCGGATTAGAGCCCTGTTGGAGTCTCTTACAAGACACACAGTTTTGTGATCCTATATATTTTAGTGTGTTGGTGTCTCATTGACCACAAGTGCTACTGGCACAGTGAGATGCAAGGCCTGAATGTAAGATAGAGCTGAAACTTATTCCCACAGTGCTACATCAGCACAGCACCAATAAAATAGGGATTTAGTAGCAAGTTCTATTGTAGAAACAGTGACATACAGCTCTGTTACGTGATCTATGTTAGCATTTCCCTGCCTTTAAGGAAACCAGACATTATTTTACTTTGGGTCTATATTGGACCATGGCCACTTTACTATACATTAGGTATTTGTTTCACTTTTTTAATTCTTCTTTTTTCCCCTAGAGACAATGCCAGAAAGCTGCGTATGACCGCATCTCCAGGGTAATACCATGATTCTGCAAAATTCATCATGTTCAGATATTTGTGTCCTCTGTTATATAATGAGAATGAACTTACAGAAACAGATCATCAGCCATCCTTAAACTGGTAACTGAAACAAAGTGAACATTGCTGTTGACCTTAAGGATTGCTGATGTAGCAAACAGGAATATATGTTTGATAGAAGAACAAGGATTTTCAAATTTAAAAATTTTACTGCAAATCAGAAATAATAATCGTAAGGAATATTAATGGTTCATAAGAAAGATTTACTTACATTTCTTTCCTGTGCAGTAGGCAGCTCAAATGACTTCCCAGTGGCTGATCATGTTTAAGTTGCTCCTTCTGTATTAAGCTGACATATTTAATTATCAATGGAACACTCTTCTGGCTTACAGTCATAATTAAGACACCTGTAGGCCTCTTACCACAAGATTATTATTTCAAATCACAGAATCAGTTGTGAAAAAGCTTAGGGAGATAAGAGATTATGACTGACCAGAACCTATGTGAGAGAGAATTAAATCCTGAATTAGTCGTATAAACCTAACTCCTAAAATTCAACACTTTCTAAATTTGAGAACAGTTTTCACTTACCACAAACTAGAAGAGTCAATCTAAGAAAAGTATTAGAGCTGCAGGGGAAGTAAAGTTGGAAAACAAAGTCAATAGTTTCTCTTCTTATTCCTGATTATCCACACAAAGCAGAGGAAGACTGTCACCTGGAAGGCTCAGGCTGGTTTTGTGCTAAATCTGCACGTTTGCTCAATGTGATAATGGACAAAGAGGAAAAATGTTAACACAGACAAAGAAAAAAAAAAAGAAAAATAAAAAAGGAAAAGTGGTAAGGGAAAGAGAAAACTTCTAGGCACACAAGGTCTGAGGGATCCATTTTATCATCAGCTATGGAGTTCATGGTAATATATTTGTAAGGGTTGTACTTCAGGTCTCTTAACAATAAATCAAAAAACCCTGCAAAAAATCAATTCAAACTGCCAAAACAAACAAGGAACAAAACCCCAAACCCACAAAAAACCCAGAAGCTCAAAACAATGACAACAAAAAAAAACTTGCACTGCTTCAATCCACTCACATAAGGTAATCTCATATGAGTTTAAGTGTCAGAAGCCAGCATAATGATCCACATCTGAATCTAGTATTTAATTTCCTGAGAAGTCAAGGTGGATTCCTTAGTAAGAGCTGTGCTTGGCCATTAAGTCACAAAAGCTATAAGACTGCAATATGCTCTGAGGCAGAAGTATTTCTGAATTGTCACTATCAAAAAGTGTTTCCTTCTACTGTGTCTTCCTTCATGAACCTGTCACACAAGAAAGCTGCTAGTCTGCAATGACATTAAGACACAACACATCACCTAAGTGAATCCCTTTAACTCCAAATTTAACAGCTTTCTAATGCACAAAGACAAATCTAATAAAAGGCTGAATAGAGGTTAATTGAGATTCAGCAAGGGGAGGTTTTGGCAACTCAAATTTGAAAAATGCCTAGAGGAAGATATTAAATTTTCTCTCAAAGGAGCCTAATTTTCATTGTGACATACAAAAGAGTATGTTGGCACAAAATAAAGCAGTGTGCACTTGTAGACACATCATATCTTCACAGCAGCCTTCCATTTTAGCACCTTCCTGAATATAAGAAAGCATGCATGTTGTCTCACACATACACAGATAACCACTGTAGGGCATGCTTTCATACTCCACAATGCTGTTAATCATCTCCCCTTGTAACTAGATTATGATGATAACTTGCCATTTCACACTACTTTCTAGAGGGTCAAAATCCATTTCAGGGTACCTGCTCTGGGCAATCCCTTTTGCTTTTGAGACAAAGTAAATAATGTCCACCTTGTATCAACAGCCAAGTTTTGTATCTTGCCTTTTCTATTTTAATTAGTGAATATGTATATGGGTAGTCTATGCCAATCTAAATTCTCCATATTTTTTTTCTTCAGTTCACAGTACATGTTGTGTGCAGAGAACATGAGCAGTATAGGTGGAAAGGTAGCTCACACCAGCCTACTCTGAGTGCAGGTAGATACGTAAGCTTCATTAGTATTGCTCTTAATCCTGTATATTTTTTGAATGATTATGACATTTAACAAAACAAAGGAAACAGTTTGGTTGGTGCACAGCCTCTAACTGCACATCAATATTCTGATGATTGGAAGACCTTGGTTTAACTTCCAACACTTTATTCACCTCCTTTGAGTCATTATAACCCATACACTGAATCAAATACACAAAAGCCCTAGAGTCATAACCACACTCTGCTTTTTCTTCTTGTTGTGCCCATGACCCCAACAGCAATGAGAATAACCTCTGGTACGAACATCTATTATGTGCATTCTGAGTGCTTAAAATAGCATCTTGAGAAGTCAATAAATCATACTTGACACAGGGGAGAAAGAAAATGTACAGGAAACCTACAGAAATATCACACCTTCCTCTTTAGAGGCAAACAATGAGCTGGATTCAGTTTGATATTTCCATACGGGGCAATCAATGTGTAAAACCATTGGCTGAGCCAATGAGCCAATGGCTGAGCCAAGAAAAAGGTCAGATGTCCTTGGAAAGAAGATGATGATGAAAGAGGATGATGAAGAGAGGAAAAAACAAAACAAGAATCTAGGTGAAAGACATCAAAATGTCCCTGGAAAGCAGATTGTGATGTGGAGAAGTCCTGATGGCAGGCACAATGCAAGTTTAGTACACAAGGAAGAGGGTAATCCTGGCACTGCATTTTGAGAGCTGCTGTGGTGAATTTCAGCACAGCAAAAACAGATTTTCTTAAAGATCTAACCTACAGCCTTGAGCTGTTGTAGTCCCATAAGCTAGGTTAGCACAGCAATACAATCTCTGATGAAAGAGACCATTGTATCCTCCCTTGTAAGTGAAGGACTGAAACAATTGAGATCTTACAACAAAGCTCTTAAATGAATGCCTTAATAAATATCATCATGTCAGGAATCAGTGGGCAGTCTTATGAGACCTTAATATGGTCAGTCTAGAGAGCAACATTTACCATTGATCATATGTTGACAGTTCTTCTGAAATTACTGTTGCAAACAGGCAGGGTTTAGTAACTTTATAACTTGGTAACATAACTACCTGCTGACCTGCAAAGTCCTGAGATCTTCTGCAACTTGGATGGGCATTGATGCTGGCACTGGAACAAAGGTGGCATCTCCTAGGAAGTAATTTATAGAATAGTACTCCTGTCAAATGAGATAGCACAAATAGAAAAGCTCTAAACTACTGAAAATAGACAAGAAAAGTTCACCAGAAGAATCATGGGATGAGCTACAACAAGCCAAAGGAGCATTAATTGTCCTTTCAGAAGCTACTAAAGCAAGGCTTGGAGACTTATCAGAAAATTGAGACATGAGAAAACTGAGGCATGATCTGTGAATGAAGATTAAACTCAGTCGCTTAGAAGAAAAAAAAAAGGGGGGGGGGGAAGCAAAACAAAACTTGTGCATAAACAGCTACAAATGGGAAAAAATTGAATTTGTAGACCTGGTCTCATACTGACTTTTTAACAGAAACTGAGCTTAGAAGAAACCCAAGGTATCGTCCACTCCAAATTTGGTGACAATCCAATAAATAGATATGCATGTGGCATTTATAGCTCCATGTGTATTTATGATGCAGCAAGACAAAATATATTTCAGTTCAGATAAAACAATGGTTTTAATACAATACATGCAAATAAGTACAAAAATAAAACCACATTCCAAAACACGTATCACTGTCAACCTAGACAGAAAAACCACTCCTGAAATATGAAAAATGCACAATTTATTTTAGATACTTCTATATGTTTCTTTTTCTATATTTATTTTTACATTTGTTTATATGCTTATTAGCACACTGGATGCTCTATTCTGTAGTCTTATATTGGGGTACATGGTCCCATATTCAGTTTACCTGAAGAGCTGAGTTAGGATGCTTCATCTTCCTTTAATATAAAGGCTAAAAATAAATATATATTTTTAATCTAAAGACAACACATTATTAAAACCTCTTCAAAACATACACATTAAACAAATCTTAATTATTACAGAATAGCAAGCAGGAGTCTTTCTATTAGAATCATCTGTTATGCCCTTCTGTTAGTCTTTCTATGCTGTAAGCCCAATCAGTATCCTAATAATTACTTCTTCATGGAAGGCCCCTGATTAGTGCTGACACTGTATCTTCTGTAGAATTTTTAAATCCTTCTCTAGACCATAACAGTTTGGCTCTGTAGACTCTTTATTCCAGTTATCCTGGAGACCTAGTCTTGTTGGGTTTTTTGCTTTGGTGGGTTTTGTATGGGATTTTTGTGTGGTTTTGTTTGTTTGAGGTTTGAAGTTGTTGACTGATTTTTTGTTTTTTGTTTTTTTGGTTTTTTTTTTTTTTTTGGTGTTTTTTTTTTGTTTTTTTGTTTTTTTTTTTTTTTTGTTTTTTTTTTTTTTTTTTTTTGTTTGTTTGTTTGTTTGTTTGATCAGTTGGTTTGGGGTTTTTTTTTGTTTCACTTACATCAAGATGATTTTTCTATGAGCCTGATAACACACAAGCCAATATAAAGCAATTTAGGCAGCAATTTGTGTTAAGGTGATGTTTCTTTCCTGACAGACATGCTTGTTTGTCTCTAGATGCACAGCATTTGCCATCAATTAGGTAACTCCATGTTACTCTTGGTGCATAACTTGCAAATGTATCTGGGAGAAGAGGAAGTCTTTTGCCCAACACAAGCAAATTAGAAGAGTTTCTTCCTGTTTTACTGTACTTGATATTCAGAAGCAGTAACCAGACTCCTGCACCTTCTTACAGAAGAAAACAAGCCGCCATAATATTTTTGATGTGATTTACGTTTTTTTTCCTTAGCTTATTAGGATGATATCTGTTCTTGTTTGGCATCTGATGCTATTTTGTTGTTATCTGTAATAAGGTTTTTGGGTGGTGAAAGTGCAGACTGGTTTATCACTCTGTATGAACACTGGCCATTAGGCATAAAGTCAATTAACGTATCCACCAAAGAAGAGTCCAGCATCCTTAACAGATCAAATAACATAATTGATAGAGGATTTACAAACAACAGAAGACACATTTTTAGGCAGTGTACTGAACCTTATCTAGATTACTGCAGTAATATTTGCATGCCAGGTCCTTTATTACAGACTGTCTCAATGTCTTTAAATTAAGGAAACACCTTCCTGCTTACTATTGTTGTAAGTGGCTATACCATATCAAGTGGCTGAGTTCAGTATAATCCTAGCAAGGAGCACTGGCCACATGCTATTCACCAGCATACCCTGTGTAGGCATTATTTATCTCCTATTCATCTGCTTTTGCACCAGTTCAGAGCCACATCACTGATTCTTTTCTTTTTTCATAAAGGATGTTTGCTGCTTTAAAGTTGACCTTCCCCAATAGATGTTCTAACAGCAAACTGTCACAGGCAATTTTCTCTGACACAACATGCTATTAGTTGCAAAAATCCAATGGAAAGAATACCTGCCCTATTCTCTAATTCTCCATATGTATAAAACTTGCTACATGTTTCCTCTTCAGCAATCAAGTTCCCTATGGGCATTCTCTAAACTGAGTAACAAGTAATTTTACACCTTGCTTAGAAAACAGGGAATGTGACATACAGGTTCCCAGCAGGGCTGCATCCACCAGGTGTTCCAAGGCCACTGGAAGGAAAGAGGTGGCAGCCCAGCTATTTTAAAATATGGTTTTTTGCTGCTGGGCAGTGGGAACAGGCTGCCACAGTGACTGTTCCTTCCCACACCCTCCTGAGGTCCTAGACAAGATTGCTATACCCAAATTTCGCAGAATGATAGAAATAAAGAGATATGGAGACAATTCAAGAACTCCTGAGATAGGATCATAAGAAAAATAAACCTATTCTTAAACTGTAGCTACAAATAAGCCTTTTCATACAAAAGAGACTAGCAACATAGAGATTATATATCAACCAGATGGGTAGGGTACAAGGAGAACTGGAGGAGAAAAGGACATGTGATCTCAAATAGCATTGCCATTCTTAAGTTCCTTCTCCTTTCTGACTTTTCTGTCTATTTTTAATTACATATTTTCATTAGCTAGTAAGGTCATGGTACAACTCACATAAAACTTGTCTAACTTGCAAACAAGGACACAGTGCCTGCTGCTTCACATAAACTGAAGGTTATTTTGGACTGAGGTGAAGCAATGCGTCATTGCTAATACAGTTTGAGTATTTTTTAAGATTTTAGTTGTTAAGTGCACATACAGCCAAGAGTCCACAAGCAGCAAATTGACAGTTATGGTATTGCCAGAAAGCAGCATGTCATGATAACCTGCTTTTTCTTAAAACAATTAGCTTAGAAGTGCTGAGGCTATAGACATACTGCCTTTCACTGGAAAAGAGGCAAAAAAAAAAAAAAAAAGAACCAGAGAGAAGAAAAATGGGAGTGAGAAAATTAAAGAGTTTTTTTTTTTTTTTCAATCAGTCTCATTAATTCTGAAAACTTTCTTTCAGCAAGTAAGAAAGCCAAAAATTACTATCTGAGGTTTAAACAGAGAAAATGCACCAAACTAGAGCAGGTAAGGCAAAAAGCAGCAGAATCACAAAGAACTCAGTACTGGTATCTGATAGCAAATATGAAAGTAGATTCAGCTTCTTCTGTAGCACAAACAGCTCTTTAAGGAGCTGTTGACAGCACTAAAACATCCAGCTGGCATGTGAATGCTTAGTACATGCTGGAGGATTTTGTGACATGACACAATTGCTGATTCAGACCTTTCTTATGCCAGTGGGCACAGGGATGCATGTAGTCTTCACCTGGGAAGGAGCTTCTAACTCTTGTTTCTCCAAAGCAAAGTAGTTTGCATGCATCAATATCTTTTTGAGCTGAATGAACAGATAGGCAACTAATGAACAAGCAAGGTATATTCTGCAAAACTGCACTAATGCTTTAGAACAAAACACTGGTATCAGCATACCTTCAGCCTGAACAAGCAGCATGAAGTCTTAACACACCTGAAAAAAACTGCAGAAGACCAGGAATTGCTGGAGTTCTGGATGCCAGTTCCTTCTGCAGTCTGCAACTAGGGCTAATTCTTTCAGTGGCATGAACCGAAATGCAAAGTTCCCTGCAATATACTGGCTCGTCTCATCGTTATCTCTTGAACAATTTACCAGAGAAAAGGAGTCTCATCCCCCTCATGCAATCTCTTTCCTGCCTATTGATTTGTATGCTTCTTTATCAAAGACATACCATTATTTTTAAGTTTCTAACTTGAAACTACAGGAGTTGCAAATCAAGTCCAGTTCTCTGGCTTAGCTACATTTTGTGTTAACAGAATTGCCTCTATCCCTGAACACACACACACACACACACACACACACACACACACACACACACGAAAAGGCACTAAGTTACTTACTTTTGCTCTTCTCATTTAGATAGGGGAATGAGAATGACTGCCTAAGAGGACTTCCCACCATATGGTGAAAAATCTGCCTTTTCAATGACATTTTCAAATGTATTTTTCTCCCTTTGTCTTTGAGCCTGATGCAGTTAATGGCCTTTTCCTCATATCTTTAGCTATATTACTGAAGGAACTATGTGAGTGAAAGCACCCATTGGATAGTTACCCTACATCACCATAACACATGAAATTGGGGCTGACTAAAACAGTGCAACTCTCCACCCCACAGTATCACCATTTCTGATACTTTTCTGATAATGTTATAGATCTACAAATTTCTGCCCCAAGCCTAGACATACTTTAAGCAGTTTTCCTTTAATACCCTAGAGACTAGAAACTTAAGATAGCATCAAAAAATTTTCCAAAATGTTCTAAAGAGACACTGTATTTTGTGGCTTTTACCACTGGCAAATGTAAGAGGGATCTAAGTCATCCTCTCAACTCCTCAGTTCACCTATAGATAAAATACTGGAAATAGCATGGAGTTTTTTCCCTCCTCCAAATACCATTTCTCAAGCTTTTGTTTCTAACTAGTGTACTGGGGTAAGAGAGTAGAGAGGGGCTGGTTTAAACTCAGTAGCATTGTGAGATTACATTGCCTTTTGTACAAGGCACTGTGTCTGGCAAAACATGCCCTGTACCGCTGCAAGCTGGTGATAGGGTGGTCTGCCCAACTGAAACAATGGCTCACAAAGCCAATTCACAGCAGGTACGTAATTACTCTATATCACTAATGTAACACATAAACCCATTCAGAGTCATTTGGGGATTCAACCAACTGATAAAATGATGGCAGCTTGCCAAGATGAAAACCATCATAAAATCACATTTCCAGCACCAGGTACTATTCAGTTATTTACTTATACTGTTTCCCATTATTTACCTTCTATGGGCAACTGAACACTTAGGAAGGGCCTGCTGAGTGACTTCCAAGGTTGAATTGCAAAGCAGAAAGAGGACAGAAACAATCACTGACTCCCCTCACACACACACACACACACAGGGGTCGCGGTCTTGCTTAATAGGCATTGCTTTAACAAACAAATCTGAAATCAAACATAAAAGACTAGGAAACAATCTTGTTTAAAGGATCAATTGCCTGTATTCCTGATTCTGAAAGAAAAATATTTGGGTATAATTCAGTAATCAAGAGAGCAAACAAACACATATGCCACAGTAAAGTAAGAAGGAAAACAAAGCACTTGAAGAAAAGTGATAGGTTGTACGTATATTTCACTTTTAGTTCACTCTTTTTTTTCTTCTCATCTACCTACTGACAAATGTTTGATATAAATGGCAAAACATATGCTTCACTAAGGCAATTCTTTTCTGTATTGGTACTGTCCATTGGTACTGTCTGTATGATTCATGTCAAACTCAGATTTACAGTAACACTGAGAAAGATCCATGTGAAAATTTTACCCATTATATTAATTGATCAGGTCAAAATATTAAAAATTTTTTCCAGACTGCCTCAGGGAGACAGCTGGGGGGAAATGCACTTTTGGCTATTAGACCAGTATTAACAGAGCAGAACCACTTACACCTTTGTATTTCTGATTTCCTGCTGCTGCAGAATCCACCCTCAAAACAAAATATGTGTACAGTTAAAGAAGTGACAGAGTAACAAATATAATTAATGTTTCCCCAGAAATTCAGATTAGAATTCAATCATTCTATACTCCTGTCACCTTTGCTACCTCAACTCAGTCTAGCGTAATAACATATGCATTTAAAGTGGTATCTGTCACCTCTCATCTCTTGGAAGTGAAAGAACTTGCTGGTTTGCTGCAGCCTCACCTCAAATCAAGGATGTAATGTCCTTCTAGCGGACGGAGTACAGTCATCATATAACTTCAGTTTGAAGGCCCTCTCATCCCTTTCACTGTAAAACAGAGTGAATGAAAACTCAAAAGCTGAGCTGAAAATGTTTGAGATGCCCTCCAACACATGGAAGCAGCTAAGACTGTGTCTAGATCAAGTCAGCAACCGAAGCAAACTTCTGATGCTGAAGTAATGCTGAAGGTTTGGAACCTGCTGTAACCGCATTGTGCAAATATGGCAACACAGGAAAAGGCAGTCCCCATTCTGGCGGCCTTTCAACCTAAACTGGAAAAAGTGAAATTACTAACCATAGGACACAGGCAGCCAATACTAAAATCCAGACTAAAATTCAATGATCTCAGTTAGCACCCAGTTTAGCCTACTGCTTCGTCAGAAAGACACACAAGACTGTTCCACCAAAATCTGTGCAGTAGGACTGCCTGATTCAACACAGAAGCCTTTGCTTTGAGGATAATTGCAGAATTGCTTTGTTTTGTCTTCCTATGTAAATCTGCCATATGGGCCTCTGCTACGGTAATGAAAGAAAAAGTTGAGGAGTTGTTTGATAATTCTTGGTTTTAGAAAAAGATTAAGGCCTAGCAGCTGGCAAGTCTGAAGCAGAAAAATTCAATCTAGCATGCCCAGCTGCACTGTGGAAGTAGGATGAGCCAAAACAGACTCTCTGCAGACAGGGAAATCTTGCTCATGAGTTGCCAAAAATGCTCAGGTACAGAATGTCTCATAAGATCAAGAAAAAGGAGCAGGAAAATTAAAAAGGTGGAAGCAAGTTGAAACATGAAAAGCGTAGTAATAGCTCATGTAAAGAAAATGCGGGGACATAAAAGAGGATTATCTTAGTGAGGAAATTATCTCTTTGTATGACTGTGGATACTCATTAGAAATTCATTAGTGTGTGTAAGAGAAAACACTCCATAGCTTTACTGTCTAAGTAATCTTTAAAATTGCACAAACTGTACATTGCTCACACTGTAACTCTTTTTGAGTAGTGATATCTAAGAGTTTCAGCCAGGTAGAGTTCAAGAAAGGAAGCAGTATCTTTTTGGTTTTCAAAGCTCCTGCATTTTACAAGAGAAGACACAGCAATTCAGCAAAATGAAGACAAGAGGCCTAGTTCAAGGACATAAAATCAAGATGGGGACACACAGACTTGGGATAATGACCATGTTGAGATTATACTTTATTTATACATTGATGAAAATATAAACATATGTATATATACACACTTCTATATAAAAATGTGTGTTTAGATGAACACACATACATATACTACCTGAACTTTTGCTTTATTTTTTTCTGGTTCCATGTAGCTGTAATGGCCATGATGTCTGTATAGTGAATCCTAAATTACACCAAGCAAGCAAACTGCTGGAGGGAAGGGATGCCATCCATAGGGACCTTGGGAGGCTTGAGAGTTGGGCCTGTGTGAAGCTCAAGTTCAAGGAGGCCCAGTGCAAGGTCCTGCACCTGTGTCAGGGCAATCCCAAGCACAAGTACAGGCTGAGAGAGAATGGACTGAGAGCAGCTCTGAGGAGAAATACTTGGGGGTGTTGGTTGACAAGAAACTGAACATGACCCAGCAGTGTGTGCTTGCAGCCCAGAAAGCCAAACGTATCCAGGGCTGCATCACAAGGAGCACGACCAGCAGGTCGAAGGAGGTGATCTTGCCTGTCTACTCTGCTCTCATGAGACCCTACCTGCAGTACTGCATTCACTTCTTGGGCACCCAACACAAGAGGGATGTGGACGTGTTGAAGCAAGTCTGGAGGAAGGCCACAAAGATGCTCCGACAGCTGGAGCACCTCTCCTATGAACACAGGCTAAGAGAGCTGGACTTGTTCAGCCTGGAGAACAGAAGGCTCAGAAGAGATGTAATAGCAGCCATCCAGTGCCTAAAGGGGGCCTACAAGAAAGCTGGAAAGGGGCTTTTTACAAATGGATGTAGTGAGAGGACAAGGCACAATAGCTTTAAGCCTAAAGAGGGTAGACTTAGATAAGACATTAGGAAAAAGTTCTTCACTACTGTGAGACACTGGAACAGTTTTTTTCAGAGAAATTGTGGATGCCCCATCCCTGGCAGTGTTCAAGGCCAGGTTGGATGGGGCTTTGAGTCACCTGGTCTAGTGGAAGGTGTCCCTGGCCATGGCAGTGGCTTGGAACTAGGTGATCTTCAAGGTCCCTTCCAACCCAAACCATTCTATGATTCTGTGAAAACAGTAAAATTAGATGCTTATCCTGTAAATAAGTAGCCAAACCCTATATTCACTTAAGTTGGGCCATAGAACACAAAAAGAGAGCAAAACCACAGTGCTTCACAAACAGAAACAGCATCTTGATCAATTACCAAGACATTCAGTAATAGAAAACAAGAGTTTTTGACTCGTTGCTCCCCTCAGTTGTTAATTTATAACAAAAAAAGTTTCTGTCACGTGTGGAACATGGGGCAGAGCAAGTAACAATTTTCATATAAAATAAGGTAAATAATTAGGTTAGTGACAAAAACTTTTTCTCAACATAGTACAAATCTGTAAAAAAAAAAAAAAAAAAAAAAAAAAAAAAAAAATCCAAACCAAACAGTTATTTCACTAAATCTTGTATGCTTCCTCATTTCTCAACTCTTAACTGGGATTGTCTGTTCTACTCTCTGGAGTAGAGAGTAGAAGTAGGGAGCTGGGTCTCTATAGTTTGGAGAAGAGGAGACTGAGGGGTGACCTTATTAGTGTATATAAATATATAAAGGGGGAGCGTCATGAGGATGGAGCCAGGCTCTTCTCAGTGGCAAACAATGATAGGACAAGGGGTAATGGGTACAAACTGGAACACAAGAGGTTCCACTTAAACTTGAGAAGAAACTTCTTCTCAGTGAGGGTGACAGAACACTGGAACAGGCTGCCCAGGGAGGTTGTGGAGTCTCCTTCTCTGGAGACATTCAAAACCCGCCTGGACACATTCCTGTGTAACCTTATCTAGGTATTCCTGCTCTGGCAGGGGGATTGGACTAGATGATCTTTTGAGGTCCCTTCCAATCTCTAGCATACTGTGATACTGCGATACTCTCTGCTTTTATAAGAGGGAATAACATACCACTCAAGGTCATACATTGTCTGATAGGTAGGTACTGCTATTCTTTCAGGGCTCCAGACAGACAAAATGAAAGATACAACTGGATCTCAAGGTATTAGAAAATCTTTTAGCTTGTGACAGTTGTTAGCGCTCCTTAAACAAACAAAACGCCAAATTAAAAAAGCAACTTTATTTAAAATTAATTTCAATTTATAATTAAATGATTGCTGCAACAGGAAGCAATGAAGTACCTCTGAATAGGTTGCTATAATGATATTTGTGCTTATGCTCTGGGAAGCTTGATCTTTACACCTCAGAATTAATTTTGCCACCCAGAAATGGCTTGATAAAACCCTAATTTCTTCTCACTGAAAAAAACCCAATCCTTCAACAGATATGGAGTCTCTAAATCACTACTCTGAGCTAATAATATGAAGTTGCTAATATATTTATTTGTGATTATATACATTTGCATTGTACCTATGCATTATTGTGATGCAACAGTCCATCTGAAAATATAACTGATGCACACTCCACCTGAAAATACCACTACTACTGTTTAAATGTTGGTGTCTCCATATGAATTATGAACCTTTAGTGGAAGATATTTCCTGTAAAAAGTAAGTTCATGACTTCAGTTGTACAGCTCTTCACAGCAAACATTTTCATAACTTTAAAGAAAAGGGTCTGTTATAGGGACATATGTATATGAATATAGAATCATAGAATAGTTAGGGTTGGAAAGGACCTTAAGATCATCTAGTTCCAACCCCCCTACCATGGGCAGGGACACCCCACACTAAAACATGCCACCCAAGGCCTCATCCAACCTGGCCTTGAACACCGCCAGGGATGGAGCATTCACAACTTCCTTGGGCAACCCATTCCAGTGCCTCACCACCCTTACAGTAAAGAATTTCTTCCTTATATCCAATCTAAACTTCCCCTGTTTAAGTTTTAACCATTACCCCTACCCACTACAGTCCCTAATGAATAGTCCCTCCCCAACACCCTTGTAGGCCCCCTTCAGATACTGGAAGGCTATCTTCATACGCGAGGTGCTCCAGTCCCCTGATCATTGTCGTGGCCCTCCTCTGGACTTGTTCCACAGTTCCATTTCCTTTTTATGTTGAGGACACCAGAACTGTACACAATACTCCAAGTGATAAATATTCAAACACAGATATATCTATATACACACATAAAGGCATATCACATATATGCACACACAGATGACTAAAAGGATTAGGAAATACATAAAAGACCCATTTTCTCAAGTTTGGGTTGGTTTTTTTTCCAAATTGCCTCGTTTTATCTTCTCTTGAAAAAGGCATTGCAATATTCATTAATGTCTTTGAACTAATTCCTACTGAGAGAATTTAACCCTCCTCTTTTTCTTTAAGTCATTCCTGAAACATTATTTCTGATAGGATACTTAGCTGTCTTTCTTTGAGAGTTAACAACAGCTGTTCATCTATGACCCAAACCTGTTGTTTGGGTTTGTTACCTATGTTACCTGTTTGCCCAAATGGAAAACGGAATTTTATGCTACAGATATTTAAGGCAAGAATGTATTCTGACCTGAAGCAACCACACAGACATATGAAAAATCCCATGCATGGACTAGAAAAGTGTGTCTTTGGCTGTGACGCAGATGTAGGACTCAGGAACTCTGGTGTTTTGCACAATGAGGTTATAAATGTAATTTGTATAATATATATATATAATATATATATAATGTAAATGTCATGAGGTTATTAAAAATGTAATTCCTTCTTTTCATGGTTGCCCTGAAAAAAGCTGTACCATCTCCAAAATTTCAGTAAATTCCTGATCCCTTAAAGGAATGGGTAATTTGATTGAAATAAATAAGTCTTAATTCCTTCTGCTTCTCTGGAAATCGGGAGGTTGACTATTGCCCCCCCTGCTTAACACAGGGACTACAGAATAACCCTTGCCCTGAAATGAACACAGTATTCTTAAACGTATCTTATACCTACAAAAGTACATACCTAAAACAAAACCTAGTTGAGTAATAAACCTGTAAAATAAAACAAATGTGTCAACTTTACAGACATCTCACTAACTTGACAAGATGAGTTGACAACTTTCTTGATGAAATTATCAGTAATTGCTCTATCTGCTTCTCTTTGTGGATGAGCTTCATTTAGTTGCAGAATAATTCATTAAACTTACAGGAGGGAAGTGCTGGTTCATTAAACAGCTAAGGAGGTGAAAACACTGAGCTAGAGTTTCTTCCAAATCACAGTTGTATGCCTATTAATTTGATCTACAGAAAATACTGTCGTCAAAGCAAAACAGCAATCATTATAAAGGAGAACAACAAACAGGAGGAAATTCTAAGATACCTAACAACCTTCCAGAAGTACAAGTAGCTTTCTTCATCTCCTGAACTTTGGTCTGGGAAGGATCTCTGCCTAGACTTATTTGCTATTGAGTTTCAACTGCTTGTAAATACAACCCTGACAAAAGAGAGCAATATTCATTACTGAAGATGCACTTTGTGGAATTAACAAATAGATTTTCCCTAATGGATTTCTATTCACTCACCATAATGTAGATGAGACATAACCCATAGTTTGTAAACTTTTTAAAACTCATGTAAAGGAATTTCTCAGGTGAGCTTCAATTAATTCTCTGAGGGCTAAGTTTTCTCCCTACAGGAACTGTATTGATTTGTGGGAAGCCCCCAGGTGCAGGCAGAAAGAAATCAAAATCAGTTCTGATGGCCCACCCAAAATGCAAGTCTCTGGTTTTTAACAGTACTCCAACTCCACAGATATGCCATCTTCTCTACTATTTCCTGGCTGGAATGATATTAAGTGAGAAGGATAACATTACTCAATGGGTCTTTGCTACATATTATTTTCTGGAAGTATTAATAGCCATTTCTCTGGAGGTTGGTTAGTTTCCTCTACCTGAAACCAGAAAACTCTAAGGCAAGGGAGCAGCTTGCTTAAATTTGGCATTCACTCACCCAGCTCTTTTCTGATTTGTTGGTTGTTGGACAAAGCAACAACAAAAAATAAATATGACATTCCTTCAGTTTGCTCTACAGCAGCAGATCCAGTCCTGCTGGGTTCTCTGAGGCTATTCCCTCTTGTAAGCCAGGCTGCAGTACACATGAAGCAAACTATTTCCTTAGAAGTAAATGCTGATTTTATTACACTGGTAAACTGCAGGCCTCTCAACAATAAGTTAGAACATGCCACGTAACTTCTTTGCAAACACTTTAACGTGTGGTCTCAGCAACTGGATTTTGGGACAGGGAGTATTTCTTATACCTTCTTAGCACTTTATTTAGTTTATACATGAAAGCAATTTAGAGTCCATGTAATATTACTGCAGTCTTTACTTCACAAAACTTTTATTACTGCACTTGTTTCTAAAAATAGACAAGCATATGACTTTTTGTGGTAGCACAAAGCTTACCAGAATTTAGTGACTTCATTCACTTTCAGGAGAGATGCCAAACACCTGTACTTGATCTAGAAAACTGCAGAAGAGGAGTTTGTCTTCTGAAAATATTGGCCTCTGCACAATGCAATGGCTGCTCCAGTAATGCCAAGTGACACTAAACCCCAATGAATTAGGTGCTCAGAGAATCTTGTCTATGCAGGTGGATCAGCAGGAGGCAAAGAAGCCCTCGAACAGTTCTTATATTATCGTTTCTCCCCATTAGTTACAGCTACTTACACATTTCAGCTTCTAGTTTTACAAATCATATTCAAACCCAACATGTAAATGAAAGTGTTTGTTTAAGCGCCTTTCTACAAAGATGAAATTAAAAATTCTCCATTAAAAAAACTACAAAGCCTCTAATCCTCACCACTAACCTAAGGTTAGTATAAAAGCTTAGTTAAACACATGCAGTAATTTTCTTAATCAGCCAGCACTTCAGAAAGACAGATGCTTCTGTTTATGTTGGCCTATTATCAAGTCCTTTAGTGTCTGAATAATTCTGACGCCTATCCTGAAACTTCATTAACATAAATTTCTTCTGTATTATTCTGCCTTCTGTGACAGACAGTACAAGTATTTTTATTCAGTTGGTTAGCTTATAATTCTTGGCCTTGAGAATCGCAGTATTTTGTGCATTTCCTGTATCTTTTATCCAACTGTAGTGGTCAAAAATTAGGAATAATTACACCACATGTGTGAAAATCAAAAGCTGTATAAGAACTAATTTTACAGTCTTGAAACTGCTGCAGGAAACCCATTGCCATAACTGGCTTTTGTTCAATAAATGTCTGTTAGTCAGAGCTTTGTAGAGAAACTTGCAAACTGAATGTAAATCACAGAATCACAGGCTGGCTGAGGTTGGAAGGGACCTCTGAAGGTCACCTGGTCCAACATCCCCCTGCAGCAGGATCACCTAAAGCTGACTGTACAAGACCATGTCCAAAATGCTTTTGAATATTTCTAAGTACGGAGATGCCACCACCTTTCTGGCAACCTCTGCCAGTGCTCAATAGTCCTCACAATAAAGTATTTCCTGATGTTCAGACAAAACCTCCTGTATTTCAGTTTGTACCCTTTGTCTCTTATCCTCACTGGGCACCAATCAGAAGAGCCTGGCTCCATTCTCTTTAACTCTTCCCTTCAGGTATTTATATAAGCAGATGAGATTTCCGCCATCCTAAACCTTCTCTTCTCCAAGCTGAACAATCCCAGCTCCCTCAGCCTTTCCTCATAGAAGACATGCTCCAGTCCCTTAATAAACCTGCATGGCACTCTAATGTGCTCTCTCCAGTATGTCCATGTCTCTCTTGTACTGAGGAACACAGAACTGAACACAGCACTCCAGGTGTAGCCTCACCACTGCCAAGAAGAAGGAAAAGATCACCTCCCTTGACCTACTGAAGACCAGAGAATGCCATTAGCAGTGAGGTGAGCAACTAAACGCTAGACCAAGGTATCATTCTATTGGCTTGACAAAGACATGAGAAAAGCTTTCTCTGAAAGCCTTATGTGCATTCTTGAATAGAATGTGAAAGTATGTGAAACTAAACGAGTTTTTAGAAACTTACATGGTTATAGGAACGATACATTTTTACATTATGGTCTCTTGAGTGAGAATGATGAATGCCATCCTTTCCATCATTTATGGGGAGTTTTTTCTATCCTGTTCTAGTACAAGTGTGAATAAACACAGAGTTTCACTAAGGAAAAAAGTTTTGAGCTTGAGAGGAAAAAACTTTTTTTCTGTTTTCCACATCTCCTTTTCTTTTTGGTTTTATTTCACTTAGTAAAAATACAACTCACAGCTACTCTTCTCATAAGTAAAGCAGAAAATTAGGATATCTTATTAAGATATCAGCTCACAGTATATCTGTTTTCACAAAAATCTCAGTAGGCATCCAGCTTGTAAACAGGTTTTTTTCCCCATTCCATTGAGTGGTTATTTAAGAAATACAAACGACAATAGAACTCAAACCCATTTCTGTCTATTCTTTGAATCACAAATAGTTAAATAAATAGAGTGAGCATGCTGCATATAAGAAAGATTACACAATGCAAGGCTAGTATCAGCTTTTCTGAATATTGCTGAAGCGCTCAAAACCAATTAAACCTATATAACAGCTTTTCAAGCACCCTGAAGTCAAGCACTTACTTCTACTAAGAGATTATCAAAACCCATAACATCAGCTTTAGCTCATCAAGTTAGTTACTAGGCAATATTAATCTAGTATCTAAGGAGCTTACAAGTGTTGTAGCACTGACAAGCTTATGTCACAATAGGTAAAGCAAAACCTACTTATTACAGCTATTGCTATCAGGTATGAACAAGTGTGTGTTCTGTGGCCAGAACTTAACTGAATCAACCTTGTTTTTGCCTGGGTGAACTCTGGATATATCCATCACTGGCCTATTTCACAGCCCCACTTTATACAGTTGTATTCCACAAGGTAACAAAAGATTCTTGAAACAATTAAACTTCTGGACTAATGAGCATGTTAAATATATTAGCTGCATTCTGTTACGGAACCTAATACAAACTTACATGTCTATCGAGAACCATTATAACATCATAACACACATTTCTACGTCCACAATATAAAGTACATTCTAAATCTTTTTTAAAAGGTACTGTAAATGTGTAAGACATTGTTACAAGGCTCACCATCCTTCACTTTCCATTACTGCCTAATGCTGCCTTCTATTTATCTCTAGGTACAGAACAGAAATAAGAAGCAAATTCCTCCCAGCCTTCAGCTTTAAAAGCTAATTCACATTAAAATATGACATTGACTTCTAGTGGAATAAGCCAGGTGAAGCTAACTGCTCCAGCCAAATTTTGACAGACAGCTTCAATCAGCCTACTTATCCTCCGTGCAGAAGGTGCAATCCAGACTGCTGCCAACTGCTTCCCTAAAAGGTTTTCTTCTTCATTCTCTACATCAGCATTGCAAGGGCAACAACCTATTCGGTAGAAGTCCACCATGAAACAACATGCTGAAGACAGATAAGGATATGGTAAATGAATTTCTTTCCTCTATTTCTACTGCTCTCCTCTTTTCCATGATCCCGGTAGTGGAGGGTAACTGCTGTTATAGTTCTGAAGCTCAGGCAGAGGCAGCAGAGAATAACTGGCATATGCCTTTAGGTCACCAGAAAAATTCTACCCCAGCTTGCAGCAGCTGGAAATAGCACAGGTGCACGCTGTTTGGGAATACAACACTGTGTTTGATTAAAGTGGTCATAATCCAGCACCCCACTGACACCTGAGCTATACAAAACACAAAGAACTTTCCTTTTGGAAAGCAATCAGGGGTGTTGTATATTTGTTCCACTGACTTTTTCTGTTAATATCCCATTGTATTTCTTTCAGGCATAGATTTTCACCCTTTGATTTGCATTGTTTCAGCTGCTTTCACCCTTAACTGTAGCACATCTAACTTCAGATTTTCAGCTGACTGAAGAATAGAGTTACTGTTTTATCGGCAGGAATGCAATCAGCATATTCTAGAGGATTAATGGAATTATGGGAAAGAAAGCTACTAGAAACTTCTATGCTATCTATCCGAAAAGCCTTTGTTACTCAGGTGTTCTAGAATTGCAAAGGCAAGCAAGTCTTTCTCTATTTGTTTATACTGTAAGCTATATTTTTCCTGCAGACCAAAATTTCTTCGCTAGATGCACCCTCTATAGTAGACCTTTTCAAGACTACCCCATAAAGCTATTCTTTTAAAAGTGAATGAAACAAACGATCTATGTCTATAGCCTTGCTCTTTTTCTGTAGAGTTGTGTAAAGGAAAACCCTTTCTCTCACACAATTTCCTATAAACTGTATACCATATAAACTGTAATGCATGTAAATGTGCATGGAAGTCTGACAGAGCTTGCCTTGAGTTCCTTTCAGTGGCCAGTTTCACTTGGAGAAAGCCTAGATATTTTACACTGACACTCTCCCATTTCCAGAATACTATTTTAAATATCTTTATTATTCTCCTTCCAGCCATTCTCTGCTATATTCTCCTTCTCTGCTATATTGCCTGCAACTGTCTTCCCTCAAACACATATACATATGACATATACATATATAAAGCTGTCAAAAGATTTAAGCACCATTGAGCCATGACATCCTATCACGGCTATCACTGTGACATCCTGGGGGATATTCATCTCACCTATCTCAAAGCAATGTAGATCCTATGGCAGAGCTCATCACTGTGGAATCCCTCTGTGGTTAATGAGAAGAAACAGGCTTTTTCCATGTGCTACATTATAGCACGTTACATATCCTAAAATAACCCATTTCTCTCCTCTCACTATATAAATTTTATTTCCAGGACAGACATCACCTCTCTCTGTTCTCCTTTGTACCATGTCAGGCACAGCAGGGCTTTCTGATGTGGTGGTAACAAACAATAATGATGAACAGTGTCAGCTACAGCAACACCTAAGCAGCAACTAGCCATACTAACAACCTAGATAAAAATATCACTAAATCTGAAGACCATTTCATTGTGCAATGAGTCAAAACTAATTCCATGTTCCCCACTGAACTTTTACTAAAAGATCAAACCATGCTGAAAAACACCATGTTAGTCAGCTAATAATTCCTCCAAATAGACTTGATTACCCTCGACTTCACAGGGATGCACTAGTTCCTTATATTAACTGGACTATTTCCATTTTTGAGTTATAAGCCTTAAATATTTTTTTTCTTTGCAGTCTTGCTTGCAAGTGTTCTTGCAAATTACTATCACACTTGGCTTAATCTTCAGGGGATCTGTGAAACCTCCCTTGTTTGTCTTCGTACACACAGTGCAGCTCTGGAGCTTTCTACATCCTTGAACACTATCACTAACAATTATACCATTTTATTTCATCAATAACAATATTTTTGTTCTCAAAGTATGGACTCACCTTTTTCCTCCAATTAATTTTTAATTGTCTATATTAATTTCTATTTTGTTTCAGAATTTTCTTCCCTTAGAAACAGAAAAAAACCCTTAAAGCCACAGCTTTACTGATTTTATAGTATTTTTTTTCTATTCTCTTTTTTCTTGATAGCTTTTTTTCTGGTTTTAGCAAAAAACTCTTTTCAATAGACCCACCACCCCAGCATTACTAAGTCCTCAGTGGTTACAAATAAGATGATCCATTTAAAGAATTGAGAATTTTTAAAGAAATGTAACAATTCATTCTGATACCATGTATCATCATCTTCTATTGACAAAATATCTAAGGGCTCTAATATACAGCTTTAGATGCAATAATCTGTAAAATCCTCTGATGGTGTAATTTTGCTTAATGCCATTGAAAAAAAAAAAAAAATGCACCATTTTATACCAGTACAAGCTTGGGACTTAAATTGTTTTACAGTGAAGATTGCTGATCAACAGTTACTGGAAGAATGATTCTCTGTATCAGTTCTTCATGGTATCAGGAGATAATCAGTGACTCTAAAGCAATATAAAAAGCAGAACCTAAAATAACTGTCAGGGTGTTGCCTTTTTGCATTATTCATACCAATTTCAAAGGGTAGAGTCTAAACAAAAAAAAATCACTCTAAAACATGTCTCATGTACCCTGTTTCAGCTCTTTCCCCTTTTTTCATGAAGGAAATATTCTGTAACATTTCAAAATATGTCAAGGGTAACCTGGGCATATAGCTGACTAATATTTTAAGGAACACATTTAGTAGATACACCTTGTCAAAACGCCAAAGATTATAAGTAACTGGTCTTCCAAAAATCTCCTTCCTCTCTGATAAATTCTTACACTGGCAGAACAGTGAGGGTTTGTTAGCTCAGTTCTGAGGATTCTTCTTGCTCCTTTTAGTGTTGTTGAAAAGGCCATATTGTTTTGGTGGGACTCTGGCGCTTTCTGTATTACAGACAGAGAGAGGCACTGTTACAAAATCAAGGTTCGCAAGAAGGTAAATGAACATTTTCAAGTCAAATACATCCTTTATTTACAAATATCTGTACACTTCAATGCAGTCATTAGACAGAAGATGTATAGGCAGGATTTTTTTTTTTTGGGGGGGGGTGTGGGGTGGGGTGTGCATGTGTGTATGCACGCACGTGTGTGTTAAACGGCAGGTAGTTTTCCCTGCAGTCTGGAACACCAATTTTTGCTATTTTTGTGCTCTTCAATATCCATAGGGTTGTGTTTTGTTTCCCCTGTGGAAATACACACTGCCAAGAGTCCCAATAGTATTATTTCTCCCTTCTCTTTCTCATTTGTCAAGTTTTTACCAGTTTCCTAAGTGTACCACATCCTACAGTAGAGAAATTCTTTCTGCTCTGTTTGTGTCAGGCTTGTCACTAGAAGCTTTCTATTGCTCTTTCTATTTGTTCCAAGCCTTATTAATGATAGCCAGGACTCTCTGCTGTGACTTCACCATATTCCCTCCTATTCTTAAACTTCTCATATGGACTGAGCACACACACACCAGACTCCTGACCAAACTATGCTGAATAAACACATTAAGCTTTCCCTGACTTCAGGTTATTGTCCACCTTATCTGACAACTTTTGCCTATATACACACATTGCGGACTATAACAAATGCATGTAATGTCACACAGAAACCTGCAACACAAAGACATTTGAGTCAGGACAAGCAAACTTTTAGTAAAGGACAGAAGATTTAAGAATTTCAACTATATTTGCTCTACTTGCTTGCCTTGCCTTTCCTAACAATATTTGCATCCATCTTCCAGGCAGTAATCTTTCAGACAAGGAATATAGTCTGAGCCTGTTTTGTGTGTGGCTGAGTTAGAGGGCTGAGTAATGGATCAAATCACATGCTGTATATCAAGCTGTATCTGTCACATTCATAGCCTGTGACTGACAGCAAAGCAGGGAAAATTCCTGCAGTGATACACTGTACTGATCAAAGTCTACCGTATCTTGTTACTTCTGTACTACATTTTTGTCCTCACTGATACTAAGGGAACAGTTTCATGTGTCTTTTTCTTGGCAGCTTAAGAACTACCCTTTCCCCTTACCCCTAGCTATTCATTCCCGCTCTCTGGACCACTTGCAGATTGTTACATAAGAGACCTGATATACCTGATGTACAGTATATTTTTGCACCACCATGCACAATACTCAGAGTGGCAGTGGCAGAAGACTTATGGAAACTAAAGGTAGATAAAACATAGTTGAATGGTCACCCATTTCACCAGGAAAAAATGTTATTATCTTGTTTTTCAAAGGCAAAGTTGAGTCTCAGAGAAATACAGAATACATGAATTCCCAGCAACTTACAACAAAAATTACCAACCATCACACAACACGCTGTCACTAGAAATGACAGCTGGAAAGATATGCAAATTCAGGCTTCCTTTGACTTTGCAAAGTCTCTTTGCACTAAAGGTGGTATAGCCCTTAAACATAGATGAGAAGCATAAGGAAAACTGTATTAATAATTCCCAGGTTTTTAGCCAGAAGTAAATACAATAGATTGAATGTGAACTGGAAGAAATAACAACTCATTACTTTCTAAGCCAATATTAGTCTGACTCTGTTTTCAGCAGAAAAGATAGAATACATCATCTCCAAAGGTCCCTTTCAACTTTAACTATTCAGCAAATCTCTAAGTCACTGCAACATAATGAATATTGATATTTTTTCCCAGATCACTATATTTAACCCAAGTTTTTAGACTGCACATTTTACACTCAAGAGACAAGCAAGACCAAGAAAGAGCACAGCATTTTATACCCTGTATTCCCCTGCAGTCCATGCAATTTTCTCATTAATTCTTGTCAAATTATTTTCTACTCACTGTCATGCCAGTTTTTCCCCTGTGCAGTACTGCTCTGGTTCTGATTACCCTACCACATTTGTGTTACACTATCAAAACAAAATGAAGCTCCAGAACCTGCTGAATGAAGTCTATCCATCTCCATATGATATATTACTTCATTTAAGAAGTATTCTTTTTTTCTTTGTGGCTATTACTTCCATACAGGTTTGAAACACAGATGAGCCTGAAGGTACAAAGTGATAATTTCCAGGTCACATCAAAGACCTTGTAAACCACGTAGAGTAGAATTTCTTCAGAGAGACAGAGCTTGTCTCACCAGTGAGGAACTCAAGGCCAAAATACCTGTCTTTGATTTTCAGTTCAGATAAAAGCAATATGAGATAAAACAAGAGTTTAATTTCTAAGTGTGGTGAGTTGACTCTGGTTTGATGCCGGGTGTCCACCAAAGCTACTCTATCTCTTCCCCTCTTCAACTGGACAGGGGAGAGAAAAACATAAAGAAAAGTTCATGAGCTGAAATAAGGACAGCAAGCTCACTCACCAGTTACCATCATGGGTAAAACAGACTTGACTTGGGGAAAATCAATTTATTACCAATCAAATCAGAGTAGGATAATGAGAAATAAAACCTAAATCTTAAACCACTTTCCTTCTTCCTGGGCTTAACTTTACTCCTGAGTTCTCTATCTCCTCCCTCCCCAGCAGCACAGGAGGACATGGAATGGGGGTTGTGGTCAGCTCATTAGTTGCCTCTGCTACTCTTTCCTCCTCAGTGGGAAGACTCCTCACACTCTTGCCCTGGTCCAGTGCGGGGTCCCTCCTATGGGAGGAAGTCCTTCAGGAACTTCAACATGAGTCCTTTCCACAGGCTACAGATCTTCATGAACTGCTCCAGCGTGGGTCCCTTCCATGGGTGCAGTCCTTCAGGAACAGACTGCTCTAGCATGGGTCCCTTCCATGGGTGCAGTCCTTCAGGAACAGACTGCTCTAGCATGGGTCCCTTCCATGGGTGCAGTCCTTCAGGAACAGACTGCTCCAGCGTGGGTCCCCTGCTGGGTCACCAGTCCTGCAGTAAACCTGCTCCAGTGTGGCCTCCTCTCTCCCTGGGACCACAGGTCCTGCCAGGAGCCTGCTCCAAGTGCAGGGTCACAGCCTCCCTCAGGCATCCCTCTGCTCCAGCTCAGGGACCTCCCCGGCCTGCAGGTTAGACATCTGCTCCCCCGTTAACCTCCGTGGCGTACAGGGGCACAGCTGCCTCTCCATGGGCTGCATGACAGGCTGCAGGTGAATCTCTGCTCTGGTGCCTGGAGCACCTCCTGCCCTCCTCCTTCAATGACCTTTGTGCCTGCAGAGTTGTGTGTCTCAGTTATTCTCAGTCCTGTCTCAAGCTGCAATTGCTGTTGTACAGTAACATTTTCCACCCTTCTTTAATATGTTATCAGAGAGGCACTACCACCATCACCATCTGGCTTGTTTTCAGACAGCTATGGGTCCATCTTGGGGCCAGCTGGCACTGTCTCTGTCAGACATAGGGGGAAGCTTGTAGAAGCTTCTCACAGAAGCCACCCCTGTAGCACCCCTCCCACCCCCTCCCCAATGCCAAAACTTTGCCATGCAAACCCAATACACCAAGAACTGTGAGGATGGAAGGCACAGACCCAGAGGTAGAGTACAAGCTGGATCATTTATTGCAAAGGTTACACAATATTTATATGCTCCCAAGCAATTAGCCAAGCACATCTGTGTTTGCCTTGCAGTTACATCAGGTGAAAGGTCTATCTGATTTTCTTATTGACATCCTCTTTCCAGTTCCGACATCCTTGTTCCTTGCCAGTTCCAACATCTTCCAAGTACCAGTCAGGGATGGGTTGCTCCTAGTTGCCTGTTGTGGTTCCTCCTTCCCATGGTCTCTGACAGTTTCGATACATTCCAGCTCCCACAGTTTCCCCTTCTTGTTTTATTAATGCTGTGTAGACATGTTTCTCAAAAGCTTGGGATAACATTCGCTCTATACATTGTAACAAACAAGGTACAACACATACATAGCAAAGAGAGCAAGCAAGAAGATCAATCGTCCTTTACCAAATAGCCACCCAGTTATACTCCCTGCATCATCTTCCCTTAACTTTGTCATACTGTCTTTCAACTTGCAGATACTTTCATGTATGGATTCTGAATGGTCTGATAAATTCATGCAACATATTCCTTCCAAAATTTCACACCCATGTCCATGCACTAAGAGGAGAAAATCAATTGCTGCCCTATTTTGCAAAGTCACATGTATAATAGAGTCGACATCAGTGAGCAAAGCAGAGAGAGTAGATGCTGTAGCATTAGTTTGTTCAGCAAGCCAACATCCTAATTTATTCAATGTTGTTAAAGCTTGAGCGCTAGCTACGTCGGGAGCTAAAAATGAGGCAGCTATTATTTCACCCAAGTTCCAAAAATATACTTTGTCATCACAGCTCAGTTGAAAAGCATGCCTTGACCCTTGAGAACGCAATCCTCATTTGTTTATTATCATAGTATTATTAGGGATAAACATGCCTAAGATCGCTACTGCACACGGGCCACCCTTTATATGGGACGGCACCCCCTGCCAGGCCTGATCTTGTGGCAACTGAGACACAGACTCCTTTTCTGGCTAAAAACGAAATCCCTTATTGAGTGAGCTTATAGGCTTTTATAGTATTCTGCCTAGCGGTTAGTAGTGGTTAGTTCCTTTGGTACTTTTCCATCACGAAACAATCTTATTGATCACGCACTTTTTCAGCCAATCACGTTATTGTCCACACACTTTTGCTTGACTAATTATTTCTAAACATAGTTCTTTGCCATCACTACTCATTACATCGAAACTTTCACTTCCCCTTGACTACACATTCTTTATCATGTCTTAAGCATCCTCCTGTTTCCAAATTTACAGTCTTCAGAAATTATCTTGATGCTCTTTCTTCGGTTCCACCCGATGTTCTTTCTCCAGTTCTTCCTGACTTGTCCCATTCACTTCTTCCAAGGTTTGTGGCTGATAAGAGTCCATATGTCCGGGCTCTTGTCCAGGTCTACTGGCACAGCTTCTTGTGCAGCATTCCCCACATCTCCCCCTTCTTTATAAACTAACAAAACATTGTTAATAGACTTAGCAATCAAACGATTTATATAAGCAATTAAACAAGGAACTGTGATTAAAATATGTAAAAAGAGTTTTACACAAGCTACCGCGACTTTAATAATGTCTTTCAACCATGCACTGACACCCCATCCTGACAGCAAACTTTCTAGCCAATTCCAGCTCCTGTTCACTCACAACTTCTGAAGTCCATCCTTTAGGTTTTGAATTGTATCACGGACAGACTCAGAGTGATCAGAGAGGTTCATGCAACACATCAAAGTCTTTACAACCATGTCCTTGAGCTAATAGCAAAAAATCTATGGCAGCTCTATTTTGAAGCGTAGGATGTTTGACTGAATCGTTATCTGTTAACAGACCATTGCTGTGGGTGACAAAACCTCCGGAACAGAGGCTGAGTTTCTTCCCGCCTCTCGCCGGGAGGAGTGGACCCCCCGCCGCCCCGCAGAGCGCATCTTGGAGGGCGCAGCGCAAACCCGTGCCTGCCAGAGCACACAAAGGCGAGGGGCGGGAGAGTATCACAGCCCTCTGCCCGCGGGCAGACAATGGGGGAAGCTTGCCGGAGCCTGCTGCTGCCGCCGCCGTGCGAGTGAGTGAGGTCGCGGCAGCAGAGGTGGAGGCGGCGCTCCCGTGTTCTGCCACCCACCGCTGCCACCAGCTGCAGCCTCTCGGTCGGAGGGGAGCCGCCGCCGCCGCAATCTCCACCCGGCTCCTGCGGGAGCACCGTTTTCCTCCCCGCAGTTCGCCTCATGATGGACGGGGTGTGTTGCATTCAGTTTTTGCAGCAGGTTTACATCACCTTGATTTTTCGCTTCTTTTTAATGTTTTTCCACATATCATGCGGGTCAGGGGGGTAGAGGTCGGGTTCTCTGTCAGGGTTGATTGGTCCGGGATCAAAAGGGTCATCTTTGCCTGGCTCATCTGCTGTCGTAGCCTGCCAGCGGATATTTTCCTACCAATCGATACGCGCGGGACGGTGCGTGAGCACCGGGAAAGCTTGTGTCTCACGACAGCCAATGCCAGGATCAGCCGGGAATAGATCTGGCTCAGTTTCTGGGTCTACTGGCCCTGGGTCGAGAGGGTCTGCAGTGTTGCTTGTTGGGACAGGAGAGGCTGATGGTGCCGATGCCTCCTGTGCTGCCCTGTCAAGTGCCTCATAGACTGAGCGCCATATGGCCAGGAATTTGGGGGCCGCCACGTCATCCCTTGTGGCTGCATCCCAGAGGCAGACCTCAATCTTGTCCCATATTGCCTTTTGATAAATATTAGTTTATGCCACCTCAGGGGCATGGGTTGAGACCCATATTAACAAGTCTTTCAGTCTATCTTCGTTCACAGTAAGCCCCTTCTTCTCTAGGAATTTTACTAGCACTCTGAACACCGACTTGTGCTTTGGGGATACTGAGTTTCCCATGTTCCCAGCAGCTTACCTCAGTCAGAGGTACTATTCAATTGCTGCACAGCTCTTTTGGGGTTTGGCTGGGCTTCCTCACCGATCGCTGAGTCACGACTCTCCGTCAAGTCCCTATTCAGGCGCCATTTGTGAGGATGGAAGGCACAGACCCAGAGGTAGAGTACAAGCTGGATCATTTATTGCAAAGGTTACACAATATTTATATGCTCCCAAGCAATTAGCCAAGCACATCTGTGTTTGCCTTGCAGTTACATCGGGTGAAAGGTCTATCTGATTTTCTTATTGACATCCTCTTTCCAGTTCCGACATCCTTGTTCCTTGCCAGTTCCAACATCTTCCAAGTACCAGTCAGGGACGGGTCACTCTTAATTTCCTGCTGTGGTTTCTCCTTCCCATGGTCTCTGACAGTTTCGATACATTCCAACCTCCACAAAGAACAAAACCGGAAACCCTAATGATAGGAAGTCATTTTGGTTTTGTTGGAATTGATCAGATGTGAAGGTTTTTCGTAAAGCCCATTTCCATTTGGAGTTACGAGGATGATTGTACTGGTTTCACACTATATATATGAGGTACCCAGTAGCTGTAGTAGTAATTTTTGCCAGGACATATTAATTCATGTCATTTCACAAAAATGCAAACTGAACATATCCTTTCTCACAGTATTCAAAACTCGAAAGAATTTCAGGTCCAAAACAAGAAGACTGTTTTTCTTGATAGGTCACAAAGGTGCTCTAGATTTTAAAGAAAGATGTGTGCCTACATTGTTGAAAGATATCAACTTCCCTAACTTTAGGCAGCAGACTTAAATGCCTAAGTTGCTAAAAAAAAAAAAAAAAATAAAATCTAAAAGACGAGTGACAGCATTATAAATCATGGAACTTGTTTCCTTCTGTTAAGTAAATAGAAAACGCAGACCCCCAGCTTAAGTATATTTGATACCTGAAGTTAAAAGGCATGAATATCTGCCCAAGTTCCAAGTACAGGAATGATTTTTGAGGTCTAGATGAGAGATAGGAAGGTACAATTTGATTTGAGTCTTGTGCTGGCTTCATCCCCCTTTCAGCAGATACACTGTTGATCAACTGCCCTAGCCTACTGTCTTCTTGACATGAGGATCCACTTGGATTTTGAATAAAAAGATTAACTTATCTCTCCATTCTCTTACTCCTTGCCTCAGGACATAAAGAATCACGTCACCAAGTGAGCTTGGGTCAGAAGAAGCAATAGGAAAACCCATCCTCTCTCTATAAGAGCCTTAGCAATCAGGCTGCCCCTTTGAAACTTATTTCCCAGAACAGCTGTTTCTTTTTTCCTATGTACAGTTGTATTTCTTGGGAGTTCAAATACAAGTGGTTATGTTTAGTCAGGGGGGCAAAATGACACTACCCTAAAATCATTCACAGTCTAATTGTGTTTCTTAGACTGAAAGCTCTATTGCTTACTGTGTGGATAAGTTAAAAATTAGCATAACATATTCCAGATCATTTTTTACATACTTTTTAGAAAGATGTGAATAGAAACAGGTTTTTATACTTGCTTATTTTCAAGATCTTTAAAAGATGATAGTTGTGTCTGTGGGAGGGAAAACCTTGTTTTTACTGATGGCCCTGCAACTGAAAAAAATAAATCACTGAGCATTATGAATAACAAATTTTCCCTGTGATCTTCCTGAAAAGAGTTTAAACAAAAGCAGCCCTTTGCCTGTTCTGATGCACACAGTTGCTCAGCCAAAGTTCAGAGCCTTAACCACCACATGAGGTACCAGAACACAAGTATTCAAGCCACATCTCATTCTTGATCTCACAGCTGATCTTTGCAGATGACAGAAATGACTGGTGCCAGGGTGAACCATAGTTTCAACACAGTTTCCATGCTAAACTGCAACACCCTTTTTCTGCACAGGCCAAGGACCATGTGCATATCATGACACATTCCTCTGAAAGCAACCTGGTATACGTTTACGTTATTTAGAATATTTTCGTAATGCTATTTAAAAGATCAAACCCCTCCAAGGTCCCTCAGTCACTAAATTATTGCTACAAGCTTCAGATTCAATCTCTACTTATCACATTCACAGGATGTAAGAAAAGAGACTGAGAACCTGAGTTCCAAAAGCGAAAATAGTCTATATTCTTTAGGTTAATTGCCCATCTTGTGAGGGCGAAGGAGAGAAAGGCAGGCAATGCAAGATGCCTATAACTCACTGGTACAACAAAATTCAAAGAAAGAGCTCTATGTCCATTTTAATCTTCCCTTAAAATGCTAAATAATGTTGCTGATACTCAGCACCAGTCTTCTGATGCCTAAAGTTTACTTCTAGCCAGCCACATTTGCTGCCAAAGATAGCACTGGGATATGAAATGTGGTTAGAGGCCAGATACATAGTCGCACTGCATCTTCCTCTGATGGTACTACTGTCAAAACATGTGGTTAGCCATCTGGAGCTGGCTGACTTGTTCCAGGAGCTTGGTATTAGTCTTTAACTTGCTAGATCAAACATGTAGAAAATTATTATCTCTTTGAGCTAAACAGCACAAAAATGAGAGTGGTTACAAGGCCAGAGCTGTTGGAGAGGGGATTCTTGTTCAGACCAAATAAGCCTCCAGTTGTCCCAAATTTTACCCAGGCAATTTCCCTACATAAGTACAAAGTTGGAGGCTAGTCTTAATTGCTGCAATAAAGGTTCTAGCATCCTCCTGTCCTCATGGAGGAACAAACTGGCTGTTAGCTTACATCAGCAACTTGAGCGCACCAACAGGCTATGCAAGCTCCCTGGGAAGGGTTTAATTACTTCTGTTCAAGGTCACCACTGCCATAACACCAGCCCTGTAACCTTGGATCAGACTGCTGTGAAAAGCACTGAGTTCTGAGAAAGAGCTGTGCAAGAAGTAGCTGTGAAAAGCCCTGCCTTTAGGGGTCTCTTCCCCTTGACTCATGAGATGCTGTGAGCAAATGTTCACATGGTCACATCATGCAGCCAGTACTAAGGAAGAATTTTGACACACATATACCTTGATCCAATTCACCTACTTCAGGATGAAGCTACATGAGACTTCAATAAGATCTTGTGAGTTGCACTTCTATTTTTAACAATTCTTTTTCATCCTCTTAAAAATTTCATTCACTGTCACTAAGTTTTACACAATATTCTGCCATTCCACACTGCTTTTTTATGCTGCGAAAGCACTATACATGGAACCAATTGCTTTGCAACCAGAAAGGCCAGCTAAGGACTGGGCTTCCAAAAGTAAGTTCATTTTATTTCTTTAAACGGTAACTCATCTAACAGGAAATTATGCTTTGTAAATTTAACAGATCTCCTATAACATACTCCTCATGAATTAATATTAACAGTTTCTATATGTTCCAAACATAAGGCAAGCTGTTTTCATTCTGTCTGAAGTCTAACAGACTAAGAAAAGCTGTGAATTAGTGTTCAGCTGCACTGACAATATTACTCTGAAGCATTTACCCACCTAACCTATTACTGTTATTTTTTGTTTGTATTGCAAAAAGTAACACAAACAAAAACTGTCCTCAGTGTGAGCCTCACTGCTGTTACCTGCTGTCCCTCTCAACTCTGGACATAACTGTCCTCAAACATGTTTTGCAGAGCTGCTACAATTTTTTACCTCATTATACTTGCTAGATGTCACAGCACCTTGAAAAGAACGGATAGGAGCAGCACAGCTCACGTACCTGAGCTCCCATACAAGCTATGAACAACTGCAATAAGGAGCAAAATCCCAGATACACAGTAACATTATGGTGTTAGCTTCCATACAAACATAAGACAAGGAAGAATAATTTCCACTGTAAGAGTTATGAATAGACTGAAGAATGAAATTATTGCTAGACTACATGAAATAGTGAAAGATTCATTACTTAATTATATCAAATGTAATATCAAAGGAAGAGCTTCATGAAAACACAAACTGCAAGAGAAGCTCTTACCATACTTTCTGTTGTGAGGAAAATACTCGGCAAAGCTGAGAACCAGTGAAAGATCAATGAACCATTTTATATCAGTTCAGCTAGGTGAAGTGTGAATGTTTATCAATACCCTCCTCATATAATATTTGTGGTTTAAAACAAGTGGCTCAATGGCAGTTTCCCTTAGAGGCATGAAATTGGAAGCATTAAGCTACAGGATGTAGGGGACTGACTTTGCCAAGGTTTTCCATTATTTTTACTATTTTGTTAGCCATACCCTTTTGGTATACTACCAAGTAAGTGTTTAAGTGTTCATGAAAATAACTTGAAGCATAAATTCTTCCTTTTTTATTAGTGTGTGTGCATGGACATGTGTTCATACACACATATTAAAGGAAAGGAAGTCTCTCACAGCTGCATTCTAGGTGCCACATTCCTGTTTTACCATAGTGCTCTCTCATAAGACAAACACACATCAGAAACTTTAAAAATTATTTCAGACATGCATAGCTTCCACAGTATACTCATGCATACAAATTTTATAGAACTTGTGTGATCTGACTGCAGAATATATTTTTGATTAATCAGACCTAAGGTTTTAATAACGAAACAGCAGGTGGGATAACCACAAAATTAAAACTCTTAACAGCCTCAGAGTAATACAGTCATAAATATAAAAAAGTTCAAAACACCTGGTTTGCATTTTTGAAAAACATCCACAATAAATTACTCAGTATTTCTGTTCCCAGAAGAGAGCTATGTTTCTGTAGTCTGACAAATGCCTCACAGGCTCTTGCTGTATTTCAAATCTTTCAAGGAAAGCACATAGTGTTTCATGTGACAAAGGCTTACCTTTCTCTTTGGAAGCAGCTGTAGCTCTTCTAGAAGCAGTTTCTGGAAGCTGTCTCCTACAGAAGCAGTGGGATCTTGTTCAGAGACTGCACAACCACTTTGATCACCTATTAAACATCAGGCATCGAGGAGAGTATCTGTAAGAAAATGGCAAAAGAGGCTTGTCATAACCTTGCCATTTGAATCATCACCTTTTGTTCTCATTAACATTTCTGAGCCAGTTCAATCCTTTCAATTAGTGGCAGTTTAACATTTGGGATATATAGAGTTGTCTTTTTTTTTAAAAAAAAAAAAAAAGAAAACCATTGCATTGATTTTAAGGATTTAAAAAACTACATAAAAAAATGAAAATCAAGTTTGCAAATCCATTCTTACTATAATTTATACTGCTCAGGCTTAAACTACCTTTAGATTGGCATTGTACGGCAGTAATTGAGGCCGAGTAAGTTGAGGGCTCAAAAGCTATGCTAATGAAAACAGAATCAGTCTAGGTATTGCATCAAATTTTGGATGTTTTCGAAACAGTAAGCCAATTTTCTTCCTTGCCAAAGGGAAGCTTCTGCTTCAAACTGTGGTTGCAAAAGCATCTTCAGGCCTAAACTGTTGCATCACATATGGAGGGACTATGATTTATACCTAGAATTTCTTCTCTTCTACATTTTTTTCATTACCTATAACGCCAGCTCTGGATTTGTGCTCTTTTCTTTTTTTTTTCCTAGTGTTAAAATACCTACTACATACACACATATATATATAAAATTAACTACTTCTGAGAAGTCTCCTCATGAAATATCCAATTTTTCATGGAGCTTATTATCCGAAACCAAAATAACCTACCCTATGGACTAATATTTGTATCCATAGAAGGGCTGAACTTTACATATACCAACTGCTCTTTGTTTTCAACCTTGTGGATTTAGGAAAACAAAGAAAAGCCCTTGCTTTTTTCAGTAAACTGCTTACAGCACTGACTTAAATAAAAGTTAAAAAGAGGTAAAGTTAAACAAATAAGTTTCCTTAAAAAACAAGAAAAAAAATCATTTATCATCCATAAAAAAAAAACCAAAACAAAACAAAACCAAAAAACAAGCCCTAGGTGGTAAGAGGAAATTTTAGCAGAATAGAAATAGTGTGGATAATGGAAAAGCTAGGCTGGGTAAAGTAGCATCCTGAAGAGTCAAAAGATTACAGATAGGAAAGATTAGCCACTGCTCTTCAAAAGTATTCAAAACTGAAACTGAAGTTAGCATGAATCAGTTCTTTCCAGTTAACAGAGCAGCAGAGTGAAAGATCAGGTCTTTAGGACAGCTCAAGTACTCCTTCCATGATCTATGAACATTCAAAGAAAAACAAAAAAAAACAAAGCCAAAATAAACCCAAGAAAAAACAAAACTAAACTAAAACAAAACAAAACAAAAAAAAAAAAAAAGGCAAAAAACAGGAAAACAAAGGGAGCTTCTAAACAAGGACCATGATAATTTCTTTCAAAAGCACAGAAACAATACAACCCACAAGCTTTCAGGAACCAAATGTTAATGACTGAATGTGTTTACGTGATCTGCTGTACTATGATCGAATCCCATAAAGTTGATGATCAATGACGAACAGTTTGTCAAGGACCTAGATAGTCCCTGTCTTGAGCAGGGGAAAAACAAGTGAACAGTTGTCATGATAGAATATTCCTTTCATGGTACAAGAAGAATTCTGCAATTAGTGGACAGTGAGTTCATAAGGATTTTCTCTTACAAGAAGTAAAGGGATTGAATTCTTTTCAGAATTATCCTAAAATAGTCTTAAATGGAAAGGATATATATATGATTGACCAGGCCACAGAATAAAAAACAGGCCAACTATTCTTTTAAGAGACAGAACAACTGCATTGACCCTAACATCCTGCTGTAGGTAGACATACAATAACTCTGTTTAGAGCATGTGCCTACAACGTCCCATCAGCATCCTGGTTCGTCTGCCCTCTGCCATTTCATCCCATGACTACTAGTTTAATGACATTAAACAGAGGACTTCAACCTGCATCATGCCACTATACCGACCAACTGCAATTGCCCTGCCAAATCAGATCCAAGGCTCAACAATCCAGAATTTTATATGTAACAGAAAACACTACTAAATTACAAAATAATAATTAAAATACAAATAACCAGCAAAAGCAGAGATAGCTAACAAAGCTTTGATTGGTTTTGTTTCATCACAAAGCTCCTCTAAAGCTGTCTATGTATAGGCATATGTTAACACCTGTAATACCAGTAGGTGGCATTGAAGAGTGTGTATTATTTAGACTTCATTTCCGTGCAATGCAAGTTGTTTCTAGAACAACTCATTTTTTCGTTTACTGAAAAAAACCCCATAAACATGGGTCAAGCTAATGTAACCTAAAACTAGGCTGAGATAGCAAATACCGTCAAGTAGGACTCATGGGCTTGTGACTGAGCAGCTTGTGGTTTGTCACTGATGAAGCCATGCAAAAGATAATCTGCGACTGGGAGTGGAAGACAAATACATCCAATTTTTACACCACCATGCCTGTTAAAGAACAGGCATGTAACATCTGAAGAATGTAAGTAAAAGGTGCTGTATAAAAAGAAGAATGGATCCAAATCACTATCCAAGTAGGAAAGTTTATTTCAATTTGAAGATTTCTGTTTAGTTCTAATGAGTTTTGGAGGTGGAGATGGGAGAAATGACTTCCAGATTGAATTTATGTCAAACTATCTGAATTGTTTTCCCCAGAGAATCATAAAATTCTGACTACAAGTGGAGAGTTAAAAAGAAATGGAAAGGATCTGTCTGTTGTATCATATTAATTCAGTGTAACTATTCTGTTCTACTTTGACTGAACCAAGGTCAGAATTCTGAATTATTTTTTTAAATAAAGCATTTATTAATTAAAAAAAAATAATCAATGTATATATTCATTCATGGAATAACCAAAGTCAGAAGTACAACCAAAACTTGCCTCAGAATACCTATGTAATCCATCATTCAGCCTTTATCACCTCACCCACATACTTTCAATATTGTTGTATTCTTGGCCCTTCCAGAGACTGCTAATAACATCAACATTATTGATTAAAAGGAGGAGGTAACTGCAAGACAGAGAAAACAGGATGAAAACACCAACTCATTTCAAGCACATTATCTAGCTGCTGGTAGCTGTTAATCGATACTAGTTATGTAACAGCCACTAAGAACACATCTAAAAGCCCCCTTGGATTTTTGTTACTGAGCCCTTAGAAGTTCACCTTCAGTAAAAAAGCCAGTCTGCTTAAGTGTTCCATATCCTTTCTAAAATAACAATCAACCTTGACCTAATTTGGGAAGCTTCTGACCAGACTGCTCGGAAGATACAGAAAGGTAAGAAAAGCAGCAGTGACAAAGGGGCTTCCAATTTAAAGAAAAGCATGAATAGATACCAAAGAAGACTGTACAAAATTGTAAGCAGCACTGCAATAACTTTTGCCTTTTTTTAAAGAAAGAAATTATTTACAAAATTACTTAAAATAAAATAGGGAACCTGTTATAGATCTGGAAATGAAATTCAGACCTCATCAGGATCAGCACTGAATCAAAGCCTCTGTTGCTTTATGTTTGATATCTTGCAGGACTGCACATTTCCAGTTTATCCAGTTTCCACATCAAAACAGAGATGCAGCTTAGAGAAAAACTTTGAAAACCTTATGTGGTATCCGAAGGCCACTGTCAATACAGTTCCTTTATATCTAGATGCATAAGTCCACATGAAATACATAGGATATATTTATGACACTACGCTTCTCAAAGAAAAAACGTGTCCTTCTGACTTCTCTGGAACATAAAAGGTATTTGTTAAAGTTACTTAAAACACACCTCACACACCATTCTGGTGTTTCTGTGAATATTGGCAGGTTACATGTCCAAGTGCTACTCTGACAGGATACTAACCAGTTGTAGCTGGGCCACAGACCCAGAGAAAACAGCTATAGCATTCAAATATACTGCACTTACTGTAGTGTGGCCCATGTTCTGCTTGTTCAGAGAGGGAAAGATAAAGGAAATTATATATACTTCCCCATATAACTATTGCAGTAAGTGTTCCAAATGCAACACGAGTGTAAAGATCAAAAAAGATAACTGACTCAAGACTAATAGCATTTCAATACTGAGCATTGTCAAGGCAACACCACAGCTTTTCAGTCAGGTTCACACCTTATCCACTGACTCAACTAGATTGGGCACCATGACTTACAACTAAGTAGATAAGAAAAAAAATGTGCCTGTGACCCTCGAGACCCTCGAGAGGTGTCATTTTGGAAGTAGCATGACTTCCGTGTGTGTCACATTACTGCTGCTATAAAAAGTCCTCTTTATCCTGCAGCTGAATAGTCAAGCCTAATAACACATTTGACCTTTACAAATACACAAACAGGATGGCAGAAGAGATTATTTTAATCAGATCTGAATGCATACGAGAGGGCAACATGCAATTATATGGATTATGCAATTATGTTTCTATCTAACATTTCAGCAGAAATCAACTTAGATAACAACAGAGATTCCTCTTGCAACTGCCACAAAGCGTAATAACACTCAGATTATAATTTAAAATAAAGTTTATTAAACACATATACTTCCACTGGCTAAAAAAAGAACCCAAAAACCCAACAAAAAAATCCGCAAACACCTCAAGACTATGACTTTTAGACATACAATGGCACATGTCCTACTGCTGTGTGTCAAAAGGAACATCACAAGCTCGCTAGTCTCTTTGCTGCAGAGACAGGATGTGTTTGCAATTTGTGTTGCAAGATCTCTTCCCATCCCTGGACAAGGTGGGGAGCAGGAGCTCAGAAAGATAGTATAGAATAAAAAAAAAACCCACGCACTCATTCCAGTGGAGTAACATAAAGAAAGCATAGAAAAACTGTTGTGCTAGCTCTACCATCACAAACCGGGATCTCTTACCCCTTCAAGAAAGCCTTCACATACATATGTTTGGAATCAAAATAAATGACTATTGGATATGCCTTAGAGCAAACTTTGTGCATGAAGGGCAACACTAAAAATGGGAAACCTAATTAAAAGACAGACAGCAATGCCTGTGCAGAAGCAATCAGAGAAATAAATAATTGAATCAGACAATCCTGTAGATTCCATGGCTTTCAAGACAATTGTAACGAACCATTAACAGTGGGAAGTAGTTCCCAAGGGGATGGAAAAAACTATGATGATCACTGAGCAGTTAAGTAATCCAAGAACAGTATGGTACAGAGCTAGATTCTAGTCTTCATACTGATCACTCGGCTGTGGCGGAAATAACTGAAATCCCTCCTGAGGTAGAGCTTAAAAGGCAGCCAGTTTATGGGCTGGCAGGTCAGGTAAGAGAAATAAACTTTAACTACGCTGCCTGAGGCTTTAACTTCCTATTTTAATCAGAGCCCTTACATGCCTACGTAATGTCTTCTACTCCATTCCTAGAGTATAAGACATACTTGCCAGATTTTGTCTGATTACCCTAAAGTGCAATATTCCCACAGTAACACTGAAGTTAGCATAAAACATACATTAGCTCTTGCTCCTGGCCACATACACCACATATGCTGGTTTTACTGATTTCTGATGTAATGCTGCTTTTGATCAAGCTAAACCAAACTCCTCTTTCGACCCTTGGTTCATGTGAAATACTTTTAAATGATTCAATAGCACAAAGGACAGTAAAAATTTGCTTCTCACGCAGAAATTATTTTCTGTAGCAGCACTACAGAGATGCTGCTAATACTACGGGAAGCAGGAATTTGAAATTAAGTACATTTTTTACAAAACCTCCCATTTTGTTGGATGAAAATGTGGCTGATAGAATAAGGACATAATTACAGATGCAGGTTAAACAAAATGTAGCTTGAACATCTTTGGTGGTGGTTTTTTTTTATTTGTTTGCTTGTTTGTCTGTTTTTATTTTAAGCTTTCTGCATTGAAAAATCTACTTATTTCAATAAAGACAACATGTATTAGCTGACCACAGTAGATACTGTACGTATAGGATCTGAAATAGAATAAAAGGGTTTAAAAGGATAAAAAGGAGACTCACATTATTCAGAGAAAAAGACACTGATGGATAACTGTTATTGAACCAGCAGGAAATAATGAGGCCATGGCTAGCAAGTGAAAAAAAAAAAAGGTGTTAAAAATGACACGACAGTGACACATTGCACTGGGATCCTTCTATTCTTTCTCTAAGAATGCAAAGAACATAATAAACAAGAAAGGGGGAACTCAAGTATGTGAATCTAAGAAGAAACATGAAGTAAATTGCAGCCGGCAAGACCTGGTCTAATCAGGAAAGTGACAGAACTACTTAACTTCCAGAAGAAAGCCTATAGAAAGGATAGATTCCTATAAACATAAAAGGGTATAGAAATACATTCTGCAAGGAGGAGCAGCCCAAGGCAGAAGAAAGGAAAGATACATGTAAGCTGACTGCAGCAGCACTGCCAATTTGTACTGAATTGAAACATATATGCTTGGAATACTATGGGAAATTTGAGTAGAGCTCCAAGTCAAGATAGGAAGCACAAGAAAGAAAAAAGTTAGAACAGTGATCAAGAGGTGTTTGTATGATGTGCATTCTAGATAGGATAAAAATTGCAGAATGATACTGAAAAGAAACATCTTTCCTTCAACAGTATGAGACCATGCTCATAGCCACTTCCTGCTTGACATTAAGAAATGAACAGAAATCATGTGCTTAGCAAAGTAGCAGGTAGCTAATCAAAATGTGATGAAAGGTAGCAGGGTTTGAAGACATTTACAATATGACACTGTAAATTTATTTCATTCTCTTAAAGCAAATATTTCAGGCATATATAAAATTGAGAGGAGAGATCTGCCTGGATCAAATCTCTTTTAGAAAAAAAATGCTCAGAATCCATTTACATTTCAATTGAACCATCACTCAGGAGTGAAACAAAAGAGAGCAAGTCCAGTGCAACTTCAAGATAGGAAAGAAGTATTTCAGGAACTTTCTAGCTCTGAAGAAAAAAATCCACATTCTGTCTGTTCTGTAAGTCTTTATTGGAGATGGGACCTCAGACACTGGAAATGTCAATGGCAAAAACATGTGACACCACAGAACAGTAATGCAACTGTGGATGAATGGGGGAGCAAGTTGGTGGTAGGCAGTTGTGGTTTTAAAGATAAGATATATTCTTTCTGCAAAAGGACTAAATCTAATTCTGAATTAAGTCACTGATACAAGAAATATTAGTATTCAGCAGACTAGGTGATACAACTCCCATGAGTAGAGCCCAATTAATATTTTGCCACTTCTGCTAGATTCATCTGTAACCACTGACAAATTATTTGAGGATGCAATAGTTTTAGTTCAGAAGTCAGGCTAACATTTTATTACTGAGTAGTTTGTCAGACCCTCACAGCTTGTTACTTTTTCCCACTTCCAACACAATTAGCCAAAACAGGACAACCTGGTAATAAGAACTATCAGACAAGGCAAATGCCAAAGAACAAATCTTCTACATTTTATATGATCTACCTCATATATGAATTTCCCTATCCATATGTGATAACAAGATTTACAACATCTAATTTTCAGTTACTTGGCAAAAACATACAGAAGCCCATTAAGGTAGTCTTATTACTATGGTAATATACAGCAATTTTATCTTTGGACTTTTCTTTAAGCAACAGCAATGTCAAATAAATATTTTAATTCAATAAAAATAGCATATATTTATTTTCCTCTCAAGCGAAGAAACAAAAAGTGTTTTCACCTGAAAGGTTTCCCCTTCACATGTTATACAAACATTTTACTTATTTTTTTTTCCTGCCTGTCTTTTTGCAGAGCTATTTAAAAATAACCACCATTCATGCTGGTTATATTCCTATGCCACAGTTTGAAAAGAAAAGCAAGCCCTCAATCTGAAGCACTCCACCAAGCTGCCTTGGAATCATGACTCTTAAAAAGCCTGCAAGTTTCACCTACCAAGGAGTGAAGAGCACAGGTGCCAGAAAACCCTAGTCTGTCAGGCACTCTATTGCTTGTCAATCTTCCAGGCACCTTGCCAAAGGCTGAGGCAGGAGAGCCAGTTAGAAACCCAGCAGGATTCTGTCACAGCCCTACCTCAGCTTTGCTGAAATGAAAATGATCTGTGCAAAACATTCTGATTTCAGTAAAACAGCAAGTTCCAATGAAGATGCACAGTGACTTGTTACTTTCAAAGAACAGACGATGACTGAGGTGGTCCTTTCCCATATTCCTATGAAAAAAATGTTTTATGAGAATTTTCCTGATCAGCCTTACTCAGGCCAAGCCACAGATGCATCTTCTTACCAGGTCACCTTCAGATAAGGAAACTTGCATTGCATTGTCTAAACAGATTTTTCTCCTGTGTAAGCCAGGCATTCTTTTCCTTCCTTATGTTTTCCATACAAGAGGGCATAATTATTCTGGCAGTAAACTGGGTCAGTATTATGTTCACAACCAGTGAACCAGACTCGTAGATTTTCTGCCAGCTTTCCCTCGTACTTTCTTTTGGGTTCTTGTGTAGTCTCTACTCTTGGTTGGGAATGAACTTGAAAATATTAAAAAAAAAAAAAAAAAAAAAAAAAAAAAAAAAAAGGAGGGGTGGGGGCAGGAAACCAGAACCATTTAGCTGGAAATTGAGTAGGTCTTAGATTTAATTCCTTTCCTGACCAATACTTCTTTGTCTTCTGAGTTGCTATTAACTGGTTAATGTCAGCTATAAATGATTTTTAGGCAGAAAAGAAGGGAAGTTGTGAATGAACAGTGGAAACACATGTTGAGGGCCAGAGGGAGCCCTGATCTTTGACTTATGCAGATAGTAACAGTTTTGTTACTGAGAACAGTTCATTTTCAAACAGCACAAAGCCTTGTATTTGAGAAAAATTATTTGAAGCTGAAAAGAAAAACTATTTTATTCATATATTCATATTCATCACATAGAGGCTGTGATGGTGTAAAAACTTGTTCTCTACTTCTGACCTGACTCTAAGCATGTTAAATCTCACCAAAATTGATCAAATTTACTGTTTAGAATTAAAGAAGCATATATAAAAGATCTTTTCATTTTATGGTAATGCTTTTATAAGAAACAAGCCAGTTTTATTATATTTAAATACTTTACTAGGAAAGTTAAATAAGATAAACTCGCCTTCCTAGAATGTCCAGTCAGTTTCAAAAGCACTGATTTTGAAGAAGTGTCACAACCAAAAATTGCTTACCTAATATTGGCCTATGTTGTTACACCTTCAAGTTGTGCTATGAGATAAAGCCTATAGTCATACAGTCATTTAGGTTGGAAAAGATGATCTGGTTGGAACTAAATGATTTGGTTGGAACTAGATGATCTTAAGGTACTTTCCAACCCTAACTATTCTATGATTCTATGTTTTGGTGGGTTGTTGGGTTTTTTCCTACTAACATACCTAGAACATTTGAGTTTTTAAAAAGTGGTTTTCAGAACCCTAGCCTAAGGGAGTCAGACTCACTGCTATGTTTGCATCTTAGGGAGAAATTCACTCCAGCGCTAACTGCCTTCCAGCTGGTACCAGAAGGCTGCTTTGCTCATCCTCTTTTATTCCATGCATAAAGATCTTTCATCTTTATCATTTTTCTCTTGCAAAAGATGTAAGACACCAGGTATTCCTATTTCAAGGGAAACACTACACATTCATTTCTTACTGATACTGATATGATTCAGATGAGATTTAACTGCACTGTAGCACTTTGATTTATCAAATTCCTAAGTATTTAAAGAGTAACTTCCTGGTGAGTACCACAATTAATCTCATTTCCTTTAAAATCTTGCATTAACCACAGCATTCTTACATCACTAGGCACTAGCTTAGGTCAAGGCCTCAGAGCATCTCTAAGATGAAGGCGATCTCAACATTCAGCTTTTTGTGGTCTGCATTTCCTGGCAAACTTCATCACTGTCCACTATTGTGGATTTATAGATACGCATATATATAGTGGTGATGGGGCAGGAGGGTATTCTACAGAACCTCCGTTTTGCCGTTACATTAACTAGTATATACCCAACATGCCAGCATCAGCGTTCACCAAAAAAGGATTTTTAGGAAAAATTATTTAAAACCCATGCATTTTTAAGAGGATGGAAACATGTACAGTGGTAAATATATGTAGCAATTCCAGAGATATGTGAAGGCAGGAAGTGGAGTGGACTGATCAAGAAACATTGTAATTATAAAGCCCTGTAATCTGGAACAGGGCCAGTTGATTTTTGTAATGGTGTAATTCAGCCGTTTTTAACATTACATTATATAGCTATGGTATTTGATTAGGTAATTTACATGGAGTGATTTGACAGGAATTTTAAAATATCCTTATTGCTTTATATATCTATTAGAAAGGAACATTTCTATTTTACTGTCTAATTATGCAATGAGGCAAGGACTCCGGTATCTGCCAGAATATTAATCCAGCAGACTAAAATTTAATTACAACGTACTTGCTACATAGTAGGGACTCAGGTGAGATTTTTTTTCAAAAGTGCTCCAAATACAAGATTTTTAAATTGGAGGAATTTGTCCTTTTAGATGGCTAAATTTTACTAAACCAGCTCTCAGATTATTCAAGATTTTCTGCCTGTTTAAAACTCTGGTCTGCCCACTTCCATTTACTTTGGCCTTCCCTAAACACAACTATAACACCTTGTTTTGTTTTTCCATTGCTGTTTGTCCCCAGGATCTGTCACACCCTCACTTTTTATTAGAGGCTCCTCTAATACTCTGCAGCTATGCTTCTTACTTTGTTTTAACTTTGTGCTTTTCTCTAACTGACCTTACATACATACAATTTTTACCACTATTTCTAAGCCCACACCTCACAGTTCTATGTACTTCTGACTTCTTCAAACTAATATTTTGCTTTCCTGTACAGATATCTCCTTCAAGGTAGTACACATAATTGAACGGGTTGACGTTATCTGCTTGTGCACTGTTCTGCCTTATGCATGTTTCATTCATTCAGTGGATAATTCAGACAGAGGTTAGGATAGGAAGGATTATCTAATGATTTCTTTATCAGCTCTTGCCCAATATCTTAGACTGGATTCCTAGCTTTTAAAAACAGTTAAAGTGAAATGAACCCTATCCAAATGTACATTCATGGTAGCAAATTAAGCAGTGCCTGGAAAGAAAAAGCATACTACAAGGGGCATTGAAACATACTTGTTTAGACTGTTGCATTTTTAAGTCTCAAACATTACACTCCCCTAAACAATTCCCTGGTTGTGGACACAGTGGCTAACAAGGAGGTTTCCCGGAAAAAACAGGACGGCTTGCATGTTGCCTACCTGTCCCTTGTGATAGATGGTAAAGCAGTTTCATAAAATAAACATGGGTTTTGCCTGAGAATGGTCCAAAGCACATTTAATTTAACTGTACAGATGTAACCAGTAAGTCTACTAGTAGCGAATATCAGTTCTGCCATTTTACATTACTTTGGAACTTTCTGAGGGGCAGGAGAGAAAGCAATGCAAAAGTAATTTAGAATAAAATAGCAAAGTGGGTCTTTAATTATTGAATCCTCAGGCAATGTCATGTGGGATCAATCAATAAGGGAGTATGCACCACACATCACATTAACTTCTCTAAACTAGCACTGGAGACAAAGCTCTTATTTTACGTAGTTTAACCATTGGAAGCTTATTTTGAAATGTTTACATGTGGCACCAGGAGATAGCTACAAGAAGACTAAACATGACTGATGCATATGAAGCTTTCTATCTGAACTTTGCGTGGGAATTTAGTATTCATGAGACACATGCAGTACATCTTCATTGCTTCTGGCATCCTGATAGCCCAGTGCTATTTTACACTGACAACACACCACTTCGGCAATCCAGAATACAGAGAGGTTACATGGATTCAGGTCAGGACTGTAAACCTTATCTCCCAAGTGTTTCATGCTGAGCAGCTGGCATTTCAGCAACTCCCTCCTCTCCCCCGTACAAAACTGACATTTATAGAGGGTTTAAGTAACAAACCCAGCAAACCAACCTTGCTAAACACTACTCTCTCATCCACTTCATAAGAACTCTATGATATACACCTGATGAACACACAGCATTACAGGCAAACTAAAAGTACATACAGCAAGAGTTCAACAGTCTTTTTCTATAACAGTAATATGCAAGTGTGAGAAGACCTCAGAGGAAAAATATTCCATGTTGGTTTTGCACATCAGTTCCAGAAGTCTTCAGCACTAGTCCTAGAATGGTCAAAACCAGTTATTTATGATCCATTTTATTACAAATTCTATATTAATGCTTCAAAAAAATCAGTTCTACGGCATCTAGGTTTCATGTTTCAAGTTTTTCTGAGGCACTTAAAGCTTCCAAAATATTTGTTCAGTATTTCGTTATATTCATGGCTGGGTTCCCAGCTGTGAAAAGTGACCCATATTCCATGCTAAAGCTGAACTATGCAGGGAGGAGCCCTGGAGCCCTTACAGGATCCTCACAATTATCCTTCTGCTGAGTCACAGTTAGTCAGTTCAGGATCACAAGTTTTAAATTTTGTTACCAATTAGAGATAATTCTTTTGCCTCCCCAAATATAGCATCTCACAAGGTGCAATCCCAGCTGTAAGAATCAGATACAAGAATCACGTGTCTGCATTTCATCTCCTATTTTATCATTAAATCATTCTTACAGACTTTACATACCACAGTACTTAATACCAAACCTTATAACAAGAAGAGTGATGTCTATTCTGTTGGCACCATTAAGATGTGGTTTCACCTTTTGCCCTTACACAGATTTTCATACCATTCTTATTTAGGCAAGATTTAATTGCTCTCCAGTAATAAAACAAGAGACACAACTGTTGCGTGTTTTCTCAGTTCATTTAGAGTCACCTTTTCTCAACTTAAAAATGCTGGCTTCCTGTGGCAGAGGAGGGGAAAAAAAAAAAAAAAATAGAAACAGTTGCTTTTCCCTCAAAGATCTTTGGTCCATGTCTAAAAACCACTACTGGCAGACTCAGAGGGATTCTCCCCTGCTCCAGCTGCATCCCAAGAAAAAAACCAAAACACCACCACTTTCATATCAATTTAAGAGGCATACAGTGAGAGACTCCTTCAGGAAAAACTATGGGGAGGAGAGTAAACCTCTGTTTAGATCCTTCCTTATCTAAACCTTAATTTCAAGTGGAAATAGTGCTTTTTTTTTAAAACTACTTTGGCAAATGAAAGTGAAAAAGAGAAAAGGCAATGTGAAACATACATGGACAAATTATTCCCCATTTTGTACAATTTTACACCAGTGTGTATCCTTCCCTCTATAAAATATGCTATCAGCATTGTGCAGTACATAACAGGTGACAGCCACAGAAAATGGGCACAGAGCTGTACGCAATGGCACCCGCAGGAACAATCTGGTCTCAAAAGGAAGACAAGTGCAAACTTATAGAGGGAAATTTCACTAGCCTACCTGACTGACATCCCCTTCTCTCCATGACACTATTAGACTATGCATACAGCAAAGCTCATAATTAGTCCCTTAGAGACAGATGGCACCTCCTCAAACAAAGTTTAGAACAACTCATTCAGATCTCTATCTTTCAAAAAATCTACATATTCTAGATCTTGTTAGAGAAGCCCACTGGGTAATACCAGGCATAATTTTAATTAAAACAAAAGAAAACAAAGACACTGTCTTAGATGTAACTGTGAAAAATAATTCTCCATTTTTTCCCTGTCAAAAAAGAATTTGCCAAATTCAAATGAATATCAAACTAATTAAATTCAAGGCTTCAACTAGCTTTTGAATTTTTATCACTGCTAACTGATAATCACTTAGTAGGGCAATAAAATTTACATCTACTACTACCTCTCAGCCCGAGAAATACAGATAATTAACAATAGAGTGAACATATCATTTAAATGAGGAACTATGAAAAAACAATTCTAAGCTTACCAATAGGCTTAAGCCTTGGAAAACTAAATCCCTTAGAAATAAAGCCAACCAGATACTGAGGCAAATATTAGGGAATGAAGTTCTTTTTCATATGTCCAATTTGAATATTGTGCTTTTCACAATTTTCACCATTTTCTTGCCATTCCCACATTGATCTGTTCACCTGAAATGCTAGAATCTCTTGTATATTTCTATTACAGCTATACCTATTTCTATGACTAATATGTAACAGAGACCTTTGTTTTTACCATATCCAGCTTTCGTATAATTTTACTCTTCTGCCAGAACGGAACAGTACAGTTGTGTTTCACAAATGTTTATTTCCAGTTCACTGCAAGGTTTTCTGGTCAGAACCTGAGATAGATTTCAATTGAGATAAAGTCCTAGCAGAGGAGGCCTTTTGTCTTCCCCCTGCTTCCCCCCAATTGCCTCATTATGAATTCAGCAGACAGGCAAAAGCTCTCAACTTCGAGACTAAGGTCCTTCTCTAATAAGAATGAAGTTACATAATAATTAAGTTTTTAATTTTTCTTTTACAATATATTGAAAGCTAAACCATTTTTTCTAGCTTGAGATGCAACATACAAGTTGTTCTTTTTCATTCTTTCCTAAGGCATCTGATAAAGGTTTTTTAATTATTTTTACTGCCAACAGTGAATAGCACAACCATCTCTTAAGCTAAAACTCAGCAAAATGGGGACATGCTGATCACTTTTGGCAAACTGGAAGCTAAAAACTGTCACAAGGTGCCCTTCTGGTTCCAAGCAATTCTTTAAAGTAATCACACATTAAACAGGACAGGCGGCCAAAAGTCAGAAAGAATCATTAAAATTGTTTTATACAGATGCTATCAAATAAAACATCTTAACTATCACAGGACTACTTAGGTCAAACTATGAAGCTCAAGCTAAGTAGTATGGTAAAGGTCTTATAATTACTGAAATGCAAATATATCCCAAGTGATTGAAAATTGAGACTACACATGGTTATTTACAGATAACAATAATTTTATATAATCAAGTATTTTGAACAGATACTGCTTGATCTGACAATCATTTGTTTCAGGATAGATTACTATTGCTACTATTATGAGATCTAGAAGTTCTACCAGCTTACTGCTCAGCACCAGTAAGGAACAGATCGTTTGTATGTTAAGTGGTAGAATTCACTTTCTGAAGTACTTCAGCAAAAGAAAGCTAAATATCTGCCAATGATATTGAGTTGGCTCTGGAGAAATTTTATAATAGGCTTTCGTCGGTCCTGTTTTATACTTCTGTTCATTTCTAAATCAGCACTGATTACTAATCTATTGGTCTCTTATTGAATACCACTCAGATGGGCAGAGCATTGTATGCTCTTTCCTCCTTGCTGTCTTTATGTACCATTTCATTCCAATAAACAATGTTCCCTGCAAAACCATAAAATAAAATGCCAATAATTAAAAGCTGAACACTATAACACTTACAGTTTAATCATTTCCTAGCTTACTGTCTTGTAGACATCCGTTCGCAGACTCATGTTCTACATGACTTCACAGCCTTTATGGACTATTTTCTTTTTACCCCACAAAGAGATGTTGTTGTATAAAATACCAAATATTACTGTACCTTTTCTCCTAAAGCAGTTTTTTGCAGTTTAGTTAGACCCAATAATTTGTTTAACTGTATCTAATTAGAGTATAAATAAATCGTATGTTACTTTATGTGACATTGTATTATTCAAACCATGAAAACCAAATAACACTTCCTAAGCACAATGCCTATAGCTGCACATATGCTGTTCTAAAGGGCATCTCTCAAAAGATATTAAATAGGCTGTGTTTCTAAAAATCAGCATTATTTCCAGAGAATTTATGAAAATGGACAATAATTCAGTTGACCCTGACTGATGGTTCTTAGAGATTCCAACAATATGTTTCTTAATATAATCAGTGAATCCTTTATTTTCTCAAGTATAAGCCGAAAAGGCTTACAAATGAAAAAATATTGGAATGACCCTTCAGGAATATTACCAAAGACATTCTAATTTATTGCTTCTGTAGATATCTTCTGAGATATTTTTCATGTAGAAGTGCTTTTACATTCTAGAGGTCAAAGACTACTATACTACCCCTTTTTCAGCTTCCAGAAAAGGAATCTTTGGAAAGCATTTACTAGTGGATAAAGAGCATCAGAATTACAGCATTTTTATTTCCATGAGGCAGCATACATTAGCAGCATTAGCTACACAAATACATAGGGAAAATATCACTGTACAGGTTAACAGCAGTGAAGTTAGTGAAAATCCACTGAGTCTTCATTATATATAGCCTGTCATTGGTTAGTATTCAGCCCTTCTTTCTCATAACAATATATTCTCCAGGGTAAAGCACCTACATATTTTCTCTCAGTTCAGCTAATTGTGGGATTTAGTGTTTTAGTGAAAGGGAACTGGAAATGAATATGTGGCCTCCCAGCTCCCAATAGACTGAGTTATCTAGCACAGTCTTGATTGAAATTGTTTTAACTATACAATTTTGGTTTGGCTTTACTTCTCATGCATGATCAAGTTTTCCACCATCAACAATGTTTAATGGAACAACAAATAGAAAGAAGCTCTACTTTGACGTGTCCTCATGACAGTGGCAAGTGAAAAGCACTGTTCAGGAATAATCTAACAGAATTTGTCCAGACTATGCTATATTTTTTGTATCTGCTGGTAAGGACAGATGCTCGGTAGACAGAATGTTTTCAATACAAGAGAAACGTGATTTACAGATAACATGCCAAGACTATTCCTTGCAAGTCACCTTTCCTCTATCCTTACCTTCAATTACAAAGCCACCTGATTAGCAGACAAAACTACTTCTTCAAAGTCAAAACACCCCCACCCCAAAAGAGCCACATAGCAGTCAATAAAACCCCAGAAGAATATTTTAGAAGCTCCATTACAGCCAGGCTCCTATATTAACATTTGATTCAGAATGCTGGCACTACAGTCTTTCATAACAAACACCAATAATTATTTACCTATACTAATTTTTTTTTTTTTTTTTTTTTTTTTTAGAATTACAGTAACAGCTCTTTGTTTTCTATGCAGGCATTTCTACTACACATAATATTTTGTGTATCAGTTACATTTCTCATAGATGCTTTTCTATCCCTTAAAAACTGTTCAGCAAGCTGAGGCAAAGCTAAATATTTGAGACCCGCCTCATTTTTCCTGGCATGATGTATTGATATTGTAGAAAAAGCTCTGAAGGACAGGGAGATCCATCTCCCAAAAGCACTACGACTTCTTGAACTGTTTTAAAGTTGAATAGCACTTGAAAATAGATAATTTAAATATAATTCTGGAAAACACATGAATCTCAGTGCCATCTACTAAGCCTGTCCAGCATATCCAAAGATCGAGACCTTTTCCATGTGTACTCCATAGAAATAAATGCATTTCAGTGAACACATAGATTTGTTAACACCAGTCAATACGGACTTCTTTAGCACCCAAAGTCACCATAAAGTATAAATGTACCAATCATAAAATAATCTGAACTGTGTATTACATGCACTATTACAGTAAAAAGTGAGTGAGATATGGATAATCCCACTTGGATCTTTACCTGTTTGATAGGATGCCATGCAGGCACAGTGAAAATTCATCTTCCCTAGAATATGACAACCTAAGATTAAGGTTAAAAAGGCGAGGGAATTATTCTTTTTTTGACGAGAAGAAAGGAGTCCTTTTCTATGAGGAAAAGAAATTCCAACCACTATGCAAATAGATCACCAATAATTGGAAGCATCTGTGCAGACATAAGTTCAATGGAGTAATAAGTGAGTGAGATGGAGTAAAGAGGATTTCACTGTTCAGATGTGGGAAACAGCTTAATATTATTGAGATGGTGAGTGAGAGGTAACAGGAAAGAAGGCAAGACCCATGAGATGAATGTCAGAGTTGTGTATCTACTAGAGCGACAAGATAATGAGTTCTCTGCAGAGAGGAGACATCGAGAAGTCCAGAGCCTCTATTTCTTTACTTTCCTAGAAGTATTTCAACAAAGAATTCACTGAACTAAGGCAAACCCTAACTACATCCGACTGGAGGAACGCTGCAATGGAGGAACTACGAAAAAGTGTGGTTCCTGTAAGAAGGTAAGTCAGCTGTTACAAAGCAGTAGGTAAGGGATTTTTAATGCACTCCTTTATTGTTGAAAACATCAGAAGTCCACTGCACGTAACACTGTAAGCAACTCTGATGTATATAAGCTAAGGGGCTAAGACTTTTTTTAACCAGTTTATAGCAGCTCCTATCAAGATTTACGTAACAGAAATTTCTGAAGGACAACCCAGAGAGTAGGTGACTCAGTAATATTTCCTCATGACAGCTTTGGTAGACCTGGTCTACCAGTACACTGATACACTAGGGTGCTGGAATTTGCATCGTTTCCTATTTGCAAGTGTGCTGTGCCAACATATTTAACAATATGTTGGTTACAACATCCTCTTATAACAAAAAATCATTATAAAATGACCAAGAACAATCACAGTTCAAGGAAACCTACAAAAGGTACTTTGTGAGAACAGGCACAAACAAAATGTTCATGTTTCCCTGAGTGATTTACTTCAGAATTGAATGATATTACATATCATGTAATAAGCCCTTTTTGCATAGCAGTCCCATGTAAGATATCAATACTGTTCTGTCAGTTTTAAGTGGTGTAATAATGTAATGGTATAATCATAACTATCTAGGATGAAAATAAGATATTTAAGAGTTGAAGCTACTAATAATTTTAATAGTTTCCTTTAGCAGCTACATAATTAAAATTAAAATATCTCTTTGAGGGAGTGTTGTGGTTTAAGCCCAGCAGCCATGCAGCCGCTCGCTCACTCCCCTCCTTCCTCCCCCACTCCCCGCTCCCGGAGGGATGGGGAGGAGAATCAAAAGAATGTAACTCCCACGGGTTGAGACAGGAACAGTCCAGTAACTAAGGTATAACACAAACCACTATTGCTACCACCAATAATAATAATGATAAGGGAAATAACAAGTAAAGAGAATACAATCGCTCACCACCTATCGACCAATACCCAGCCCAACCGAGCAGTGATCTTGCCCTTCCAGGTAACTGCCCCCAGTTTATATAGTGGGCATGACATGCTGTAGTATGGAATACCTCTTTGGCTAGTTTGGGTCAGGTGTCCTGTCTCTGCTTCCTCCTGGCTTCCCCTCCTCCCTAGCAGAGCATGAGACTCCCAAAGTCCTTGGTCAGAGTAAAAATTACTGAGCAACAACTAAAACCATCAGTGTTATCAGTGTTGTTCCCAGGCCAAAAGTCAAAACCACAGCACTGCACCAGCTACTGAGAAGGATTAAAAAATGACTGCTACTGCTGAACCCAGGACAGAGAGCTCTGAAATTTTATTACATAAATAATAAAATTTGATGTTTAGACATAACCGAAAAGCAGGCATAATTATAACTGGTTTGATTCTATGCCTGATCTTCAGTACAGTTTTACAAAATTATCAATTCTGAACCTGCTTTAGAGTCCAGCAGGGTACGCATGATCTAAAGGACTAGAATTACAGAGAGAGGAGGCTGAATTGACAGATGACACTAACCAGGAACAGAAGCATACAGTATAAATCGGCATGTCTTTAAGGCTGCTGATTTTTCAATGAATTAGAAACTTTTTTATTTCTACATTTTTGACTTTGGGCAGTTTGCCATTAAAAATAGAATCAGTTACTCAATAAAATTTAGGTACCACAATCTGCATGATATTCATGATAAATCTGTCCTCTGTCATGCTGCCAACTCCTTTAGCACTGCTTCAGGTGTCAATGTTGTAGATGACTGACACAATCAAAGACAAATTGGATTTTTTTTCTACATGTTCTACATGGGATCTACTGATTGAATGCCTTTCATGTTGTCTAGCAGGAAGTTCTGATTATTTGACCTGCACCAAAAAATATGAGAAAACTTAGAAGCTTAACAAAAAATTCACATTCCTTTTCTAACTAAAGCTTTCACAGTGCCCTCATTATTTCAGAACAAACTATCCATGAAGAAGGAATTATCATCTGAGAGACACACAACACCACCCCCACTCTTCACCCCCCCAACTTATGAAGGATGTTTAGCAGGTCATTTACTCACTCTGCATTTGTCTTCTTGGGTTGTTGTGGGTTTTTTTAAAACCCATGTGACATGGAAAGATATATTTCAAAGCTGTCTCATCTATGAGAAAGTATACTAAGTTTCTTTTGAGACATGCTGACTTTATCATACAAATCAAATTAATTATTCATTAACACAGTCATCTCTCCATAAAAAAGGATGTGTCACTTTCAACTCTGTAGATTTTGGGAAGGTCTCTGCTAACTGGAAGACCTTTCTCCACATTTCTTTTTGTTTCTTCTATGATTCAATTTAAGGGGACAGCACAGAAAGGGAGTTAAGTTCTACTAGAAAATTGCTATCCATCCTTTACTGGCTGGTATTTTGGAGTTAAGTTCTACTAGAAAATTGCTATCCATCCTTTACTGGCTGGTATTTTGTCCACCAACCAACATGCCCACCCCATCACAGCACGTACAGTCATACCATCTGTTTAGATTAGTAGAAAATTAAGCACCAGATCCTATCTATTTTTGACACCAGTTCCTATTTATTGCCAGACTAAGATGTTGTCTCTTTTTTGGGACCTTTACAAGCTGCTGTAAGAAAAATATGTAATTTTTTTGTTCAATCTACAAAGCATTTTGATTCTTTCCTAAACTAAAAAAAGTTTTTTCCACTAAAAGATTAAAAATTATTTCTTTCTTTGAAAATTGCATGTAGTAATGAATAAAAGACCTAAAAATTGTGGAATGGAAACATGCAGGAACAGTAAAAGAGCAGAGATCTATGCCAAGAATGTCAGTATGAAATAAGTCTTCAAATATCACTAAAATTCGGTCAAATTCTCATTTTGAGATTTGTTACCAACTATAGTGACTGATATGTAATGAAAATACTCAGAAATACAAAGCTGGATAATAGCTTTGTTCTCCCTGTTGGTTTATTTTTTAATTGAAATCCATTATCAAACTGGATCCCTACAAAATAAGATTGAAAGCAAAAGGAAAAACTGCTCTCTTGGCCTGTAACATTTGCTTTAAAGCCTGCTTTAGGACCAATACAATTTAGCAAAACAGCAAAAAGTTAACAAGTATTTTGTCAGACTTTTCCGTATCTGCCTTCTTGACATGCAATGATTACAGACAATTCAACCAAGCACTGCTATTTAACCTGGCTCTCAACTTTGTCCTAAGTTGCGAATGTACTTAATTCAACAACAAATTGCAAGCATACTCCCACAGTCAGCATTATCAAAGGGAAAAAACAGATCGTCAATATCTGTACTATACTGAACTATTTGAAGAGGGAGTTGGAGTCACTGCCTTTTCAGATATGCTTGTATTTCAAACGTTATCATCGTTTTAAAGAACAATAAGATAGGAAAGGTAAAGCCTATGATAGATCTCAGTAAGACCAAAGATTGCCTTAGTCATTCTTACACAAACTGGATCTAGAAATGCAGCCCATTCTGCAATCCAGCTAAATGCTTGACATCAGAAACTAGAAAAAGTAAATCAAAACCAAGGTCCCCAAACCATTTTCTAACCTGCCATAAAGAGAGAAAAATGTCCCCAAAATTCATGATAAATGTTTAATAACTGGTATCCAACAAACTCCAGATTTCTTAGCTTGCTGTCTAGGCTAATAAACAGTAGTCTGTTGCCAATGATCAAAGAATACATTGGCACAAAGCTAAATATTGCAGAAAATGTTTAAGAAAAAATGAAAGCTAACCCTAATTTAAATGCTTCCATTAAAAAAAATTTTGCAAACGAGCACAGAAAAGTGACTTGTACAATAATGATCTAGATGGAAATCAGCCAAAATAGTTTGACTATAGGAATAATTTTCATGTAGATGTTATCCTAAAGAACAATTTGGCAAATTTTGTGCTTAATGTTGGACCTTTATCAACAACTGCACTATGAAAGAACAGAACTACTATTCGGAGGAAAGCTAGTGTGTATCAAGTGATTAAATATAATAACGTACATGTTAAATGAGTTCCTTTATGCTTAAAAATTAAACTTAAATTTTGTTTAAACTTTATGCTTAAAAATTAACTGGCTAACACAAAAGCCTTACCAAAAAAATGAATAGTTTTTTTATGTTAGTGTGATCACTTTAAGGATCATTCAAGAATTAGTGCGATAAATATTTAACAATATTCATTACTCCACTGCGCTCACAAAATATTTCAGATCTAGGAATTAAAGTCTAACAAATTTACCGTCAAAATAATGATTCATAATCAATGGCGAATTTGAGCTACCTGGAAACACACGACAGTATTTTATAATCCTTTTCTGTAGCAGCAAGATATCACACACGTTCTAAGATTGCTACTTAATAGTGCAATTTTAGTTGCAGATTCCTGTACAACATAAAATGGAAATAAACAGTTAATCAGTTCCTTTTTAGTATCCTGACAATTACCAGAATTATAGGGTGGCTTTAGATGTGAATGAGGTTTAATGAATCATCCCCCTAAATCCTCCGTCTTGTGGGGTTTAGATTTTATTACTTTCCCCCTCAAAAAAAAAAAAAAAAAAAGAAAAAAGGTACATACTAGGTAAGAAACTTGGATGCTTTATTTACTGGCTATCATTGTTTCTTAATTGAAGCACAATTGAAGTTGAAGGAGCTGTTAGTTCATGGTGTCAGCTGAAATTGCAGTTGCATGTTACTAAGTAATTACCCAGCCTACTACAGAATTTTAACTGTGCAATTCCAATACTGCAATTTTGAGATAGTGAATGCACAGAACACCTTAGATCTCAACACTGAGTCTTACAGTATCTACTTTTGTAGATCTCAGCGTTCATCCCCAGCCTGGATACCGAACTCTTAATATATGATCAGCAGTCAGAGCTTTCACTACCCTAACATTAATATACATAGTTGCCAAGATACTTCTTTTTCATCAACTCCCTTAGTTCAATATATGTTAAACATTTCATTTGTGACAAAAATGCTACAGAACTCAGGACCATTTACCTCTGTATCCACAAAAGATAACTCAAGATGCTGCCTGAGGTCACTAATCACCTGTCCAGAGAAATGCAGGACCATTAGTTCATTTCTGTTTAAGCTAAACTATGCCTGCCTGGCAGTAGTTGTAACTCCCTTAACAGAGTAAATACTGAAATGCACTCTTTTATCATTAGGGTATAGTGATGAAAGGGATTCTGTAAAAGCAGCAGCTATTCCCAGAGATGCACCTTCACCACATTATGTCAGGTTTATAACTGTGTAGCATTCCTGATATCAAAATAGAGATACAGATACTACCTTCATCTCTCAACAGTTGCTTTAATTAGAACTCAGTGTATGAATAATAATTACCTGGTAATAATGTTCATCACCTATATACCATAATTTTCAAAGTAGTGCATACCTATTGACCTATACCTATACCTTACTGAAGCAATTGACCTATACCTATTGACCTATACCTATACCTTACCTATGACCATACCTATATACCTTACTGAAGCAATTAATTCTCAGAACAACTTTATGTGACAAAAAAATTTTATATCCATTTTAAAGACAGGAGAGCTGCAGCTGCGAAGTTAAATGATACTCCCATGAAACATCATTTAGAAGTATGAAACATCATTTAGAAGTAAGATTAGACCTCAGCAAGTCATGAATATAACAGTATACTCATGCTTTCTTCTTCTGCCAGTACAACACAAAGCTTTCAAGTTAAGATTTGTAATACAACTATGGTAAAAGAGGTATAATTTTCAAGAAAAACAAAACAACAAAAAGAACAGATTGATTAGCTCAGCATTTCATACCTTCATATCATGATGGAAACCTTGGGCTATGTTTCAGCCTTTTACACAGCAAAAATAAATCACCACCATGATTTCCTGAGTATTCATTACAATATTCACTTCCCAAGTGACAAGTTCTGTGGAAACCCACACACTGCATCTAGTTTTCAGTTTCACTCCTTAATCATTCTAGTATTAGAGACCTAATTTCTAAGACTGTAAGGATTTGTAAGGAATACCAAAATATCTTCACTACTATGCATGTTAAATTTGGTCTTCAGGCCATTTTGATGGCTTTTGGCTAGTCTAATTGTAAGAGGAACATTGATCTGAGAGAAGCTAAGATAAATTAGTTACCATGGCAGTATCCTCCCAGGAGCAAGGCTTTGTTTGAAGTTGTTCCAGGTTCTGCTCTTTTTTACCAGATGCTCTTCCAGTATGCCAGAGTAAACAAAGTTCAGTTTCCTAAGCGTCAAATATTTGACAGATGCTTCAGTATTTGTATGCTAGAATTGATGTTCAGTTTTAATCTCATCTTTTGCCTCTATATACAGGAGGCAAGCAGCTGGTGTTAGCTATATTTTTTTGTGTATGTACCATGCAAAAATAATCAACTTGCTACCATTTATTGGTTCAGGGTTGCCAGTTTCCCACCTGCTTTAGTTGCAGATAGAACTCCACAATCAGGCCAACCAAGACAAGGGTTTGCAATCAAGGATGTCTTGGGTTTGTTTGGGTTTTTGTGTTTTTTGGTTTTTTGGGGGTTTGGGGTTTTTTTGCCTTTTTTCTTTGGGGGGGGGGGTGGGGTGGGTGGGGAGGTGCTTGGTTGGTCGAGTTTTTTTTGTTCTTGTGTTTTTTCTGCAATTCCAGTGTTATAAACTATGTTTGAAAGTTGAGCTCCACTGTCTCACGTCACCAAAAAGGAGTCCAGTGACTTTGAGCTTGATACTTCTGTCATATATTCAAGCTTCCATAACCACTAACTCCGGCAACCTACATTACTGGCTGTGACCATGGCTACCTTGTTCTTCTGTTCTGCAGTATGCCCATAACAGGAGATTAGGACTTCAGTCTTCATTGCTCACAGAAACAGAAAGAAGATGAGGATAAATTCATATAATTTGAAGGGACAACACAAAACTGAAGTAGACAAGTTTGGTTGATCACTGGTATGCAGAATCTAACATATGAATCTTACAGTATTCTAAAAGCAACAATCAATTAAGGGATTTTGTGCCTCTAGGGTTCATCTTTAGGCAGATCTCAAAATCTATGGTGTGAATAGGTAAATGTAATTGAGAAAGAACATTTGGATGCAATACAAGGAGACTCATGTTGAAATGGAAAAGATAGCTGGCTCTCTTAGCAAGATCAGTGTACCATAGTAAATAAAGGAGGATGTCTAGAGGGCTCAGAATTGTTCTCCATGCAAGTTATTTACCATAAGAAAGAAGAAAACACCCTAAGAAGGTAGGGGATTACAGCAAAGATAATGATCATTCCTGCTAACGTACTGCCATCAAACTGTTTAACAAAAGGAGAAAACTAAAGGGACAGTTCAGGAGACAAGAATGAGGATGCTCAGAACAATCCTAGCCATAAGGTAACTTAGAATGGTTGAAAACCAAATGTTGTCAGTTTTCCCACAACTTCCTAAGTATATCTCCCTGCTCATCTTACTCTCTGAGTACAAAAAAGGTAAATCCATCCAGAGCAAATGTCTCCAGACCAAGAGACCATTATGTCTCTTTAGAAACCATTCTGCAGGTGGTAAAGTTGTATTTTAAGTGAAAGAAAACCTCACTGACATGTGTCATCCCACTCCACATCCAAAATTCTGTTGTGTCCTTTAAAATAGACAAGCATCCCAGAGGTCAGCAGCACAACGTGTTTGTTTTCAGTGAGAGCACAGCATCCCTCTATTGATGTCATCTGTCAGTTCCAGGCTTTTGAATTTTGTGTGTGATGGTAGAGAATATTCTCCTCCAGAAAAAGAAAAAAAAAAAAAAAAAAAAAAAAAAAAATCAACTTATGGCCATGAATTCAATAGAACAGCATAAAGTCTAGCAACAGAAAAACAACTTCAAATTTCAGATTACACACCTGGCTGTGAATTTCATTCTCACTCTGAACTTCTACAACCAGTGAAGATATTATCACCATTTCCAAAGAGCTTTGAAGTACTTTGCACAGATGAAGTATTCCAAAACAAATGAAATACACTAGATGAGCATCTGGTGGTGCTACTCTACTCAGATTCAAATCCAGTGGCAACCTCTTTCCTGATTATTCAGCAAAAGAGAAGGGTTGCTTATTTCATTATCCATTGACACCACATAAGGGGGAAAAAAAACCCCAACACACCAGCTTTTTGAACTGCAGGCTTTTGAACCTTAAAATGTTAAGAAGTATGCTTCTGGTTAGTCCAAAAGCACTAGGAAAAGTGCAAGAAAAAGTAAGCTGGGCAACTGGACACAAATTTCTTCCAAAAACCTGTTAGCAATACCAGGCATTTCTCTAAGTAAGTCCTCTTGAAACAATAAGCTGTGGTTTTTGGCTGGTTTTTCAGAAGAAAGCAGACATAGGCTCCGTACCATTCTGATCAAGTCACCTGTTACTGCTTTAGCCAGCACATTATTATGAGACAATAGTTTCAGCTAAATTAGCAAAACATGATGTAAGCCCTGTTCTTCATGCAATTATGCATGCTGCTGGACAGGCTTTTAATAGCCCTTGTCCGTATAGACACTTCTAACACAGCTGCATGGAACAAGGAAAGTATGGGATTGGGATTGTAATTGTACTGAAAACAGCTAGCTCTCTTCAAAGACTTTGTGGAGCTTAAGCATAAGGGTATGTCTACGGCTCTTTTATTCTTTGCTTGACGTCAGGTTGAAATAGTTGTATCTGTTGTGGAGAGGCTGAGAAGAATTCTCAGGCCTCTGGGATGCCTTTTGCATAATGACACCAGTTGTGCCCTCTCTACAGGGAAGTAAACTGTACTATAACAGGATTTCAGTGATATGCTCTATATCCAAATATTGCATAACTGGAGCAACTTCAGTACAAATGGTTATGTCAATGAAATGAATCAGAAATACTACATAAAAATCCCCATTCACTTGAATTGTTTTAAATAGAATCTTAATTTATAAATATAAATGCAGCTGTAGAAATGCAAAGATGCCCATCGTATAAAACTGAGTTCCTTACATAAATATGCTACACAATAAGGGACACTTTGGATCACTGGCAAGAAAATTCTAGCTTCTAATTCGAAAGCAAGCAAAACATACTTGAAAGTTCTAACAGATCAACAGGGCAGTATCAGACAGGGTCAAGCACAGGCATTACACACTAAAGTGGATGTGATTTTATTAATAACTATCAAAATATTTTTCTTGCTCAACTGAATGACAGCTGCACTTAATATCTTCAGTGTAGAGTAGTGGAATAGAAGTAGGTCAAAAGACAGAGCCAGTAACCAGCTGATAATGATCTTCAACAGAGGCCAGAAGTGCCAGGTCAACTTTTATTTTTATCCCAGTATTTTGGCTTCTGAACCAACATAGAAAGCTTTTTGTAATTTAAACAGGTGATCATGCTCGATTCAATGACTGCATCATATTAAACTTCATTTGTAGAGGGGAAACATACAGAAATGAAATATTAATTTGTGTCAACAGAGGAGAGCATAATATGGAAAGAGAATGCGAGGAAGCTTTCAGCAATGATACATCAAATTGATCCTCAACCCTGCTTGTTTACCATCTATACCTCACAAGTATATCCCTTCGAGCTTTTTCAGTGGAGCTGCTCTTCAGAGTTCTTGAGTTCTTTCTAGATTCTTTTGGAGAATTACTCATTCAGGGAAGAGAAATGAGACAATGCCAGGTAGGTGATCATTAAAAGGAAACAGTAAGTTGATGGAAGCTTATATGTAACACCACCCCCTACTAGTCCAACACACTGTCATCACATTTCCTTCTCTGAAGCTTTATAAAGCAATGCTGTGATGGCACAACACACCATAAACCCAATTATTAAACAAGTCTGATATACCATTGCCACCCTCACCTCTTATTTTGCTATGCTTCTCCAAAGGATTCAAAGTGCAAGTAACTATGAAAAGGGAGGAAGAGGATTCAATTACTGAAGAACCAAATACTTTGTCTTTACAATGGTCAAAGGAAATATTTCCTATACACATATATACACACAGTGACATGAAAACTTTACAATGAAGGTGGGTTTGTTAAGGGTTTGTTTGGTTTTTTTTTTTCTCCTGTCAGGGAATCTGCACAATAATTTGTTACTGACAGATAAAACAAAATAGTTATCCAATGTAAGTGTTTCAAGAAAAACCCTTAGAAATGAAGTTCTGAACAATTCTAGTTAACATTTTCAATAAAACTGCAAGCCTGCTCTCAACTTTTAAAACAAGAGCTTCCTTCGGCCCTGCTGTCATACTGTACTCTGGTTTGCTTTTCAGTTTTCCTACTCAGAAAACAAGTATTTTGTGGCTCATTTCATATTATTTGTGAAAGACACCTTATCCTACCTGCCAAGGTATTTAAGATTTTTGTTAAAAAATCTAGAAAAGAGCTGTGCATAAGGCAACACAGTAAATAAATCTCTTCTAGGAACATTTGTATCTATCTGCTTCAGAAAACAGCAACTCTTCCCACAAAGCTAGTGTTCTACAACTAATTTCTAGATGGCAGTTTCCAAGTTACTTGTTGACTTCAGCAGGTATTTTTAGATTAAATGCTACAGCTTTAATATGAAGACTAGAAATAAAGGAACACAACACTATCAATACATTACTATTATTTGCTAAAGTAATGATGAAATGACATTAAAAATAGAGTCCATAATGCTTTATTCATTATTTTCTCACCGACATTGAACTAGGTTTATCACAGTGATAAAAAACAGCTAGGGATAATCTTCAGTGTTTATTTTTAGTCATCAAGCAAACAATACAACAAAGACCAGAGACAAAAAAGTTGACACCAAACTACAACAGGAATATAAATTAAATCCAAGCAGCAAAGCCAAAAAGAAATGTTGTTACATGGGCCTCAAAAGAACACTCTCACAAGTCAAATACACACCACAATGAAATGCTAAAAATACTCCTGACACTTCTATGTCAACATTTCCATTCCATACCACTTTTACTTGGAGCATTCTTGTGTTTGTGTGAAGAGGTGGGTGTCAGCTTATCAGTAACAGTCCATGCCTGATACAATCTGCACTGGAGACCTATAAAGAGATTTTATATATTGCCTGGAGACCTCAAAATATGATAAGTAGAAGAAACTGCAAGTAACAGATTAGCTAGTGCTATTAAAAAGGAAGTCTTCCTGAGGGATAAGTTTTGTACTGAAATGTTTAGTAAGTTCTGTTTCTTTTCCAGCCAAAGCAAGATACAGCAAATCCCTGACATTAGGATAATTGGGAAGTAGGAAACTTTCATTAGAATGGCAATCCAAGAGTGCTTTGTTAAAATACAAAGCTCTATTTGCATTTGCTGCTTGAAACAGTATTGAAAACAAACCAGATGTTACTTTCATATTCAAAATGTGAAGGCTTTTAAGTATCCACACATTAGGATAAAAGCTCACAAAATGAAACAAGAAAAAAAAAAAACAAAGGAAAATCCCTTCCTCCAACTAACAAAAAGTTCCTATTTAGAATTTATGCTAGGCAACACTTTCAATGAAATTATGCAGTAGAGAAAACTTTTGTTAGCCTGAATACCCAAAACTCTTGTTGGTACTGCAGAGAGAATTGCACTGAATAAGCAAGATGTTACAGGGGACCACCTGGGTACTCCAGTCCCCTGCTCTTCCTTCATCTGTCCTCACTCATGTCAGCCAGACTTTTCCTCACGGACTAGTACACACAATGCCCACAAAATGCTCCCAATGAACCAAATTCAGAAGGGTGAAGGCCCCAGTAATGATATACCTGAGGCATAAAGCAAGCAAACTCAAGGGCAGAACCAGCTCTTTGGGCTTTGCAACTAGAGGGTGTACAGTAAGAAAACTGTTGCACAGGTTTGACACAAGACAACAAAGGCAAAACCACAAAAAACTCAAAGCCCCAGCCAAGCCATTCCACAGACAGAAAAAAAACAAAGCAAAGAAAAAAAAAACCCAAAACACAAAAAGCCCACAATAAACAAAAACAAAACAAAACAGAAAAAAAACAACAAAAAAACCCAAACAAACAAACAAAAAAGTCACAAAAAACCCAAACCCACAGCTGTAAATTGTTTTTAATTCAAGACATAATGCACAGGTCAAGTCCGAGGCAACCCTTCACTCCTTACAAAGGCCTTATAAACTCTCAGCCGTGACAAAGCCACGCTTACAGGTTCACCGTTATTCAAAAAGCTCATGTTACTGCCTCTAATTAAACCCCCTGTTTGGCTTAATTAAAGCAGAGGTCTGCATAGCCCCGATCCCTCCGCACCCGAACAGGCAGCTCTCACCGAAAAGCACTGTGGCTTGACAGTACCGTCTGAACCGGATGCTCGGCTCCTCTGCCTCGCTGCACAGGGTAGGGCAGCCCCAGCCTCGCACCTCCTGCTGCCGCACCCTTGCCGGAATTACCGAGAAACTCCACAGGTCGCAGCAGCCCACCCCAACGCGCCGAGCCTGAGGGAGGGAAAGGGGAGCTGTGTCCCCGGCGGCATTTAAGTAGCCAGCCTGCATCACGTAACCCACGTGGCCATTAACGCCTTAGCTGCCCAGCGGCCCCTCACCCGGGCTTCGGTGGTTTACCAGAGGTTATAGGCTGCTTCTTACAAGTTTCTTCTCCAACCTAGAGGAACAGTGCCTGAGGGTCTCTAAAGGTTTCTCTCACTGACTGGCAATGAAACATTGAAAAGACTGCAAGTTCTAAGTTGTTATGAACACATTTGTGTTTCCAGTGTGATCAGAAATGCCATTCTTCAGTTTGCTGAAGCTGGTGAAGGGTCTGGAGCACAACCCTTATGAGAAACAGCTGAGGGAACTGGGCTTGTTTATTCTGGAGAAGAGATGGCTCGGGGGAATCTTATTTCTCTCTACAGCTGTCTGAAAGGAGGATTGATAGAGGTGGGGGTCGGTCCCTTCACCCAAGTAATAAGCAATAGGACAAGAGGTAACAGCCTCAAGCTGCACCAGGGGAGGTTGAGATTGGCTATTAGGAAAAATTCTTCCCTGAGAGGGTGCTCAGGCATTGGAACAGGCTGCCCAGGGAAGCGGTGGAATCACTGTCCCTGCAAGTGTTCAAAAAATGTGTAGATGAGGCCCTCAGTGGCATAGTTTGTGATGGACTTGGCACTCAGGGTAACAGTTGGACTTGATCTTGAAGGCCTTTTCTAATCTGGTTGATTCTGTGATCAGCTTTATATATGTGCTCGCTGCAGCGCTCTGGTTTCATCAAGTTACGTGGCGAAACAGGGGAGATTATGGTATTATTCCATGAGGAGATCTGGGGTTATGCAAGCAAGAGGAACTGCACAGCATTTGAAAGCCAAGCCAGTCAGTTTGTCAAAAGATAAAGTGCACACAAAAGGCTGACTGGCTGAACAATAACAAAAATAGTAGCACATATAAAGAGAGGAACTGAAGCCACTCCAATAAAAACTTTCCGAAGTCAAAGAGGATCTCACTGCCAAGCCTAACCCAAAGATTAAGCAGAGCTTGGAAAACAGCAGAAATTGCTATGAACAAGCACCTGACCATAAAACCTGATAGTATTCACCCATTAAACTTTATGTTGTAAAATAGGAAACAACAAAGTACAGAGAGCTCAAATTCTATTCTCTGCTATCCTGCGCCTTGCAGTCTGCCACCAGTGACAGCTGCATGCATTTCATGGAGCAGCACTCAAAAGCAAAGCCACCAGCATGATGGTCTTTCCTTGTCATTTACCTTCTTTTTTCTTGCTTGCCTTGCTACTTCTTGAGGCAGAAATTGCTCACCATGGAAGCACACAGCATTTTCTAGGTATTAAAAGGACAAGACTTAAGGCCATGTGCAAATAAAGGCCTCTGTGGCCTTTTCCCAACATTTAGGCATCACTCTCAGTCACAAAACCAACTACCTAATCTTATTGATGTTTAAATATCATACATAAAATTGTACAGGCTCTTAAACTTTGCTGCTCTACATGTACTCAGCCATCAGTGGGGTGATAGCACAGATCTGCCTAGTGTCTAGGTTATGCTTTAAAGCCCTGCCAACATTCATAAAAGAGGCTTTTGCCTACCTGTTCCATTTGTTGGTCATATTCAGTGACAGGCAGACTGCGTTGGATCAGGAGTACAGAGTTAAATGGGGCTTCCTGACCCTCAGGGTCCTGGCTCCAAAGCTATCAGCTAAAAATGCCAGCAATGTCTCTTGTAGACAGGTCCAACCACCATCTCACAGCCAAGGAGATGTAATACTTCCTTGTGCCTGTTCACAAGACTTACCCAAATGTGCTGCAATTTCACACAGATGGAACAGTAATAACAGAGTCCTGGGGCTAGTAACATCCCTGTAAGAACAGAGGCTTTCCTAAATAATGCTTCCAGGTGAGCCCAATGTAAGATCATGACTCACTCTGTAGAGGAGGGTAGAAAACAAGCCTTAACACTAGCTCATGATCTGAGGTAGAGAAAAATTCCCATTTGGCTTCATATCTGTGCTTGGCTTTATGCTATGTGGATTAGCAAAACACCAACCAAACACATCTGAATTTCATGCTCTTTGCTCTTTCTGTCATCTTACTAACACATGTTCTCCACAGAATTCAGATTTTCTCTTGTGTGAAAAACATAATACATCAAGTACAGATTACAATGTGTACCTTGCCAAAATCCAACTGGTAGCTGGAGCCAAACACCAATGCTGCACAAGTTAGTAGAAATAATACCCCAAAGCCAAACAGTATATTAAAATCAAAAACATTCTTCCTGATCTCCCAAAAGTACATCAGAAGAAACCTGGAGGCCTAAGATTAATACGATATAAACACAGTGCAAATAAGCTGTGTGATTGAGCTTTCTGCCATAGTTTTGCAGATATGCAAGTACAGCAGAAAACTAAACATCACTAGGACACACTAAGGTAAAAAAGATATTCTTGAAGAGGACAATGTTTGTGAGAAAAAGGCTAGTAGCCCCACTACTCTTATACTGTCCTTTCCACACCTTTAGCTTTTAAATGACTTTGCTTTAATTGTATGCATCTGTTGTATTCAAATGCCATTATTTAATTATCCAGAGGCCATCTTTCTGAATGAAAATCATTAGAGCTATCTCTGGGGCTGTGCTATCTGAAGAAGTTTTTGGGTATGGTCTAATCTACCTAGCAGCAGACCCTGACAGACCTTCCCCTCAGAATAAAGGAGAGAAACCCCCCATCATCCTTCTACCCTGTTACAATGAAAGAATGGTTGGGGGTTAGCATCATCTACTTAAATTTTGTACTCATTCTTTACCCCTAGAGACTGTACATCTAGGGATCAGGAGATAGATGTGCTAAGCATGCAGCAAGAGCCTTGAGGCCAGCACTGTGCAGAGCAAAAGGTGTCCCAGTTTAACATCGCACCACTTGATTGCCATACAGAAGCATCAATCTAATGAACTCTGCTGAACATTAAACATACTCCTAATCAAAACATTTGCTATTCTATTGCAAATGTTCTATTGTGGTTTGGTTCTATTCTATTGTGATTTGGTCGACCACAGATTAGGAAAGCATTCAGGAGTTACATTTGTATGCCTGGGGTGACAGCTTTTCCATGGTAAATTTAATATTTAGTATGCATTTCTCAGCCAGAAGAATGCTGCTGTTTCAAGAGTTTTTGAAAGGTTCCTGAGCAATCTATATGGAGTTTATCAGTTTTGGTGCTGAAAGTCTTTAAAATTTCTTTATCAAGTAATAATGTGTTCTTCCAGCAGCTTTGGAGTCAAACTGTAGTGTACTAAGCTTGGGTTTGGTCAATGTATTCAGAACAAAGACATTCAGCTACTACAGCTTTTATTAAGAAAGAATGACCACCAGGCTGACATTTGAATAAATCAGTGTCTTACATAAGATTGTTCAGCAGATGTTTTACTGGTGCAACTGTTAGTCAGAGACTACTTCCTTGTAATTCTCTGGTATTCCTAGAGGATGATTGATATCCAGTGTCATCTCACATGAATTTCTATTCCTTGGTCCTCCATATTTGAGGGACTACATGTTGTGTACCACAACAGAATCTCCTAATACCCGATTCTGGACCTAGACCCCTTTAATAGAACTACAAAAGCAAAACTAATTGACATAACTTGAAAGAAAACAAACCCTCTATGGCAACATTAGAAAATTTTTGAAGTATGCTTCTGCTGGGTAACGTGCTATCTTTAAACAACCACATTTTTGGAGAGGAATGAGAGAGAGAACAGCCATCAGACTTCAAAGCATTTCTAATATTTGGGATGTAGGATTGCATTAGGAAGCCTGTTGATCATTTTTATCATTAATTGCTTCCTCTTCTCTTGTAATTCAATCTTGCTTCTTTCAGAAAGCTTTCCCTTCAGCTGCTTACAATAGCATAGTGGCACTGAAAAAAAGGCTCAATTAGAGCTTGCCTATTCCTGAATAGCTGCTTTCATACGTTTCTATTCATGTGAGTCACTAAACATCTGTTTCTTTCTTTTTTTTTCTTTTTCTCCACTGCTTCATTACTGTTACCTCTTCATTCTTCCCTCTGTTTTGTGTTTTTCTTCCTAATTAGACACCTTTCACCTCTCAAGTTACAGTGTTTCATAATTCGGTCTGGATGCATTATATCCATGGCTACTCCATGCACTTTGTGTAGAACCTGGGCCAACCTAAGGGGCTCCAAGGCTCAGAAAGTGTCTGTGAATCTTGGCAGATGCTCCTTTTACTCAAAAGGGGAGAATCAAGGGGCACAGCACTGGCACCATCTAAAGGAGCCCAAATATTACTGGAAGCCAGGGACTATCCTGTGTGCCAGAAAAGGGATTAAAACTCCCAAGTTTGCTTTAACTCTAGTGTTGTCAGGACTCAACTTTAGATCTCACCAAATGTTTTGGCATAAGTGGGAGAGCTCTGTCACAGTTGCTTTCTAGGCGTTAGAGGATTTGATACAATCTTTAATAATCTTTGCAAAAATCAGGCTCTGAGCTTTTAGCCAGTATACATGCTAAGCATTGAATCTGAACTGGGACTCATGTTTCAGAACTGTACATTACTCTGCTATCCTATTTGGTCATCTTTTTTAATACTTAATGAGGTTTTGCTGCTCATTTAGCAAAAAAGGAAAAAGAAAAAGTCTGCCTGTCAGCCACCACCTGCAGATCTTTTGCTGTGTTCTTCTTTCTCTAATGCTGTGTTATACCTCAGCCTTTCAACCAAATAGCCTCTAGGGCTGAGGTTTTGAATGGCAGCTGCATAGTGAATTTTCTTCACTGAGATTTTAGTGTAGCTTTGCAACTCTTAATTGTGACTGAAAGACAGAATTGATTCCTGTGTGCTTCTTCAAGATGACATACAGATTAAGAGCAGTTCTGATTTTTCATTCACTTGCTTCCCATCAGAAAAGCCTGCACAAGTATTTTTTATTCCTTTACGTTGTGATCATATCTATGAGGAAAATAAAATGCTCAATTCACCCTAACTTCAACTGATGTAGCTCCACTCCTGTATTTCATTAACTGCGACCTCATGCAGTTAGAAGACACTTTACCAGTGCAAGGCAAGGAGGCATACGCACACAAATATAAATATGTGGAAACTTTAAAGGATTTTATAAGACCTACTAAGTAAAAACAATAACAAAAAAGTACATCTGAAAATCTACATTATTTTTATAGACTCAGTTGATAGATAAGCAAACCAAATACATAGGAAGAAAAATGATCCCACAACACACATTATACCAAGACAGTGCTAGCAAGAATAGAATTCTATTTTCCTGACTCACTTCTCTAACCAGGAGATCAAGAAATCCCAGAGTTAGATGTGTATGAATCATTGTACAGATGATGTGAAAGTCTTTTGAGTTAAGTCCTCCTTAATTTACATCAGCGAGTTCAACTGCCCTGAGGGATATAGATTTAGGTATGGAGGTATCTGTGTACTCAGATTCCACCAGCTCACAGTCTGTCTATGATAACTCCCTTAGAGTGGACCAGAAGAAGATAAGTAGGGTCAGATACAGCTCAATTACAATTCAAAACATGATAGTTCCCCTAGAGAACTGTATCATACTAGAATTAGCCTATGTAAAGCCCCAGGAGCTTGCTCTCTTTCCCAGCAAAAGTAAACCTCTTTTCTTCACCCTGAATTCCTGTCTTGAATCCCTTCCTTACTATTATTTTCACCATTTTCACTTTGCAGTTCTTATGATGTCAGCTTATTTCACTGCCATCATGCCCAGCTGCAAGAGCTGCTCTAGTGTAGTCATAAAATTTCACTGGTGGTAGCCTGCTAGTGAAGCAGAATAGAGTGGGTCTTTAAAATCATTCCTGGGGCACTTCTAGAGATGAAATGGTATTTCATGGCTCTTGTTCCTGAGATTACCTACAAGCCCATATATTGTCATGATTTTTCAGTAAAACCAGTGTCTACTGGAAAATAAACTGAGACCCCAATTGCTCATCCCCCTAGGAAAACGAGCAGTTTTACTATCTGAGCTGTCTTCACTTGTTTGAGCTTGTTTCACTTGTTTGTCAGACCAGTCAGAGAGATAAAAGGTTTGTATCCCTCTGCTAATAATCCTGTCTACCTCAGTCATCAATACCTTAATACCTCCTAAAGAAGCAGAGGACTGCCACTTAGAACAGTAGAATAGAGCTAATGAAAAGCTTTTATTTTTTTCTTAGAGATGGAAAAATATTAAAAAGGTTAAGTACAGAACAGTAACTGAAAATGTAATTGTATTTACAATGAAAATAAGTAACTGTACCTTGCACTGTTTTTTCACATTTTTAGCAACTTGTACCTACACTTTAATCAGATTAGTGATATTATCTATGTATTTTAAATGACAAAAAGTCTTTAATAAAATAGTCCCAGAGGAACTAATTGGAGGGGGGGGGGAGAGGGGAGGGGGGAGGGAGGGTGGTGAACCAACAACACTAAAACCAAGGTAAACCAAAACAAAACAAAAACCAACAAAAAAACCCAAACAAACAAAAAAAACCCCACACAAAACAAACAAAAACCCCAACAATAACAAAAAAACCCAAACCCACAAACAAATAAACACAAACCCCAGACACACAGTTCATAGAACTACCAGAATACGCTAAGGCACAAATGGAAATATCACTCAAGAGAGAAGTAAGCCAAGTTAATTGAGAAAGCCAATTCTTTTACAGGGGGAAATACATTTCTAATGAATTGCAGATGTAAGCATTTCTAATTTTCTGCAGCCTTTGATGTCAAAGAGATCTGGTTTCAAAATCATGTCAACCTTGTGTTACAAATACAAAAGCTCCTTTCCAATAGAGATAGTACCAGACAGCATAATGTCTCCCCCAGTCCTTGAGTATTGTCACTGGGGAGAGAGAGGTGGGTGACAAGCAAAACTGAGATTGCACATCACCAGCATGGCCTGAGATGGGGTTGTGGGGTGCTGTTTCATTGCTCATAGGAAAAGCTAGGCAGTTCTCCCACGGGTACAGCAGGCTTAATCTGAAGAGCTGAGCAGGATTTTTCTTGAAGGTAAAAACAAATCTGAGTGAATTAAAAGAGCAGAATGAGGGAGCACTGATATGTGGAGCTGGAGAATTAAAAAGTAGTCCAAAGTGTCCAGGGCTTGTTGTAAAGGAGGAGGATATCTTCTATGGATTTATTAAAATTAATCCCAATCACTTGAGGGTAAAAGGGAGTTTTAAATTACATTTCGATATGTGTTCCCCAGGGGTTTCAAATAGCTTATACAAAAGAAATGGGCTGACTTTGAGTTTTCTTCCTAAAACCATTTTGTATCAGATTTAGCTACTCCCTACATATGAAATTCAAGATAAGGTCAACCTCTGGTGAATTCCTCTCTGTAGCAGCAAGTGGAATTCCTGGAAAGGAATACTGCTTTAGCAGAATGATAATGCTAGAAAATTCAGTATTTTCTGATAGACGCAGAAAAATATGTTTGATGTCTCTAAACTTTAAAACAAAGAAATTTTAATGTTCCTTCTGCCTTCATTGTTAAAAAGATCATGTCAGATTCAGAATCATCCATTTTAGTTTATGCTTCCTACATTACTAAAGGGAAATAGTTCAGAGATTTATCACATGGGAACTTGCATGAAAGAGAAATTTGACTTTGCCAGAATAGCATCTTTTTTCTTCTCTGCATAATGCATTCAGCTCAGATGCATATTGCTCTTTCTCCTGGCGGTTAGCATGTGCAACAGTGTGTTTATGCAAGGCTGACCTTCCTGTTCTTCCCTGTCTTATTTCTGTTTGCATGAGCACTGTTAGCTGATAAAGTGAAGTACATTTTTAAGGTCTCTCTACTTTGAGAATCCTCAAAAAGAAGACACCACTTTCTCTGATACAAAGTTGTTAAAATTGACCAGACATACTCCTTCCCAGCACAATCATGAAGCAACAATTAAAGCCCTTCATTTGTTGAAGCAAGTAGATGAACAATATACAATAGATTTGTGCTTTGCTTAGCAAAGCATCCATGAAACAAAGTAAGTTAACAAACCCAAGCACCCTTCCAGTTAGGTTTGTGTGGACCCTAGGCCTTGAATGTTTTAAGGACAACAATTATCAAATTCTGTAAACCCACATAAGATCATAACCAAGGTTCACTTACTAATTTTCCATTTTCTTTTTTCTCTCCTTTGTTTAAAGAAGAAGAAAACAGTTGCCCTGGCCATGGTCGATGCTATGCTCCCACTCATTTAACCACCCAAAAAGAGAAGGGCTGGCATCTGACTTGATTTTATCAGGGTTTCAAAATGACTTTTTTCTTTCACCTACAGCTGAATGTCCGTTTCTCCAATAAGCAGTTACTCCCATTAATTAAACAGAAAATTAGAACTAATTCATTTGCACTAGCTAACATTACTGTAATGTTGTCTTCACAGTTATCTTTTCAAAAGAATGCTAAGCGGTACTTTGCAACTCAATGAAATTAGCTGAATAAATAATGGGGATTTTTTCCCCCTCACTTTTAAGTAAAAAATCAGCTGATAATCCCATTTATAAAAGGAAAAGCCCAGCTGTAGCTTTTTAAAAAATCAACATGAAATCATGACAAAGGTCTAATTTCCAAGTTCACATAAATGTAATTAAATGTTAAGCTTTCCTACAAAAATAAAAAAACCCCAAACAAAAAAAAAACAAAACCCAAAACCTAAAAAAAGAGAGTTAGAGAAGAGATCCAGAGCAGCCCTGCAGAGAAGGACCTGGGGGTGTTAGTCAACGACAAAGTGAACATGAGCCGGCAGTGTGTGCTTGCAGCCCAGAAAGCCAACCGTATCCTGGGCTGCATCAAGAGGAGTGTGACCAGCAGGTTGAAGGAGGTGATCCTGCCCCTCTACTCTGCTCTTGTGAGACCTCACTTGGAGTGTTGCGTGCAGTTCTGGTGTCCTCAACATAAAAAGGACATGGAACTGTTGGAACAAGTCCAGAGGAGGGCCACAAGGATGATCAGGGGACTGGAGCACCTCCCGTATGGAGATAGGCTGAGAAAGTTGGGGCTGTTCAGCCTGGAGAAGAGAAGGCTGCGTGGAGACCTCATAGCAGCTTTCCAGTATCTGAAGGGGGCCTACAAGGATGCTGGGGATGGACTCTTCATCAGGGACTGTAGTGACAGGACAAGGGGTAACGGGTTCAAACTTAAACAGGGGAAGTTTAGATCAGATATAAGGAAGAAATTCTTTACTGTAAGGATGGTGAGGTGCTGGAATGGGTTGCCCAGGGAAGTTGTGAATGCTCCATCCCTGGCAGTGTTCAAGGCTAGGTTGGACGAAGCCTTGGGGGACATGGTTTATTGTGAGGTGTCCCTGCCCATGGTAGGGGGGTTGGAACTAGATGATCTTAAGGTCCTTTCCAACCTGAACTATTCTATGATTCTATGATTCTAAAAAGAGCACATTCCTGCAACCTAACTCATAGGAGTTAGTCCCTGGTCTTTAAATCATCTATCATATCTTGGAAGTGCATTTCAAAGATGAATGTAATAGTATTACAAAAATATAGGAAATTAACAGTGCAAAGGCTAGCTTTTCCTAACTGGAGTCTGTAGATTTAATTGAAACTCCAAACCTAACATGTTTATATTGATAGTCTCTGGCACTGTCAGTTTTGAGAGCCCATTAATGGTAGCTTATGTCTTTGCTGCATTTTAGCATCCATAAGCTGTACATACCTTGAGAAAAATTCCCTTTGCCCATTATAGTATGTGCCTTTATCGTATCCTTCAGTTCTTCATAGGTGAAATTGGAAGAAGAAATCTCGGAGAGGAAGACTATCTCACAGAGGTGCTGACATCAGTTGAAGTAAGTGCTCAGATTCCATAGTAAAAAAAAAAAACAAAAAACAAACAAACAAACAAAACCCAAAAAGCTCACAAAAAGCACAAACAAAAGGCTCCAAGGGCATTAGTAGGTCTTCCATCCACATAGAATGGTGAAGTAAATAAGGTGCTGTGGCCACACAATGAATAGAAGATATGAAATAAATCCGTTAAATAGCTAGCTACACCATGTACAGCATGAGAAAAGAGATCATTAGCCAAGAGAAGGGAATGAGGCAGGAATCTGGTGGAAGAATAAAGTAAATTGATTTAAATGGTAAATTAAATGGATGCAGTGATCATTTTGATATTCTCTAACTTCTTAGCAAATTAATTTTATATATTTCCTTTGATCTACCATTATAATGTCAGCAGTGATATTTTCTGATGGAATTCCAAAGATTGGCTTTTTACAAGAAACACATTGTGTGCAAGCAGTTTTTAACAATTAGGTCAAAGAAAGTATAACAACAAAGTTAGAATCAACAAATGCTGTAATGATATTGTACTTCAGGAATAATAAATACTCTTGGAAATGCTTCAGCATATATATTTTATTTTATCAACTCATGAATTCTTGTTCTTGCAGCACTTCACTCACCAGATTTTCTTTGTTAATGGAGAATGTGAATTAAAAAAAAAAAAAAAAACAACAAACAAACCCAAACAAAACAAAAACACAAGATAAAAAAACCAGTGAATTATTCAGGGTAATGATTTCACATCTAAGCATTATGTGAAAAGCACTAACTATGCTGTTAAAAGGTATCTTGACTTACTAGATGATTCTGAGAATGTTTCACTTGTGCAAATGTATTCTGTACATGCTACTTGATGCAATATAACTGACTATTGCATAAGTTTAATTTCAAGGCCCTGGGTGCGAAAGCATTGGCAGGCAGTGGGTTTGTGTTTGTATTTTGTTAGGGACATGTGGACAATTGCATAGATGTCTTTAAAAAAGAAGGCAGCCCACTGTCAGGTAATCTGAATCTCCCTTGGATAATTTTGGGAAAGTTATAAATCCAAGAAAAGAACTGGAATACATAGCTCAGAAGACCTGACATAAGGTAGCGATTTTAAGAGTTTGCTCTTAAAATTCAATCTGGGGTCCAGCTTCACAAGCACAACACCTGAAAGTGCATAAAAACAAAAATAAGAATTTTAGCACAAGATTATCAAATTCACATGAATAATCACAATAAAATCTATGAAAAAGTTATTCTAGTTCTTGTTGCAAATGGGAGCTTGAAAGATGAGTAGACTTGTAATTTATAGCATGCAATTACCTCCAGAGGGGCTGCCTATGTACCTCAGAGAGCGTTCTTTGCTTTTGTTGTGTTTGTCCAGACTTCTAAGTTTCAATCAACACAGTATTTTCTACAGAGAAAGACATCTCTGCTCTGCTAGTGGTGTTGGTCAAAATGGTCTGCAAGTGCAGTCTTGCTCCCTGTTCCCATTTCTTGTGGTAGGGCATGCACATCTTGTGAAGCTGAAACTAATGAGAGGGTCCCTCTAGGTGGGAGTTTGTTGTCTGTGTAGCACCTAAATCCCTCACCAGCTCTTCTGTACCATGTCAGTCAGGAGGCTGAAGTGCTATCACTGTTCTGATGGCATATGGGACCAGCGCAAAACCACAGGTCTGGGTGGAAAGAGACGCAATGCTCGTTCCATGATCTCCTCTGTTCTTTTTTCTTGCTGGATCCTGGAAAAGAGCTTACATAGTTTCTTTTGGCTTTCAGCAAAATGCTGCAACTGAACTATTTTCAGCTTCCAAAAAATTATGTTTTCAGTGACAAATCTAACTAATTGCTGGTTTTACTGTTACGTCAGTCTTGGGTTTTGTTTGATCAGCTCTAATATTTATTTGTGTGTGTCACTCATGAAGCAATTTAGTCCATCATCACTTCTACAGTTAAACACCACAAACTTGATTTTAAGCCAGAGGTTACCATGCACAGGGTAAATAACAAGAACAAGTGGTGATTTGGCTCAGACTGAGCTCTTCCTGGGATGTTAGCTCTCACAGGAAATAAAAATTCACAAGAAACAATACTTTTGGAACCCCTGAAAAGGGCACCATTAACTTACAACTGCAGGAGAGCAACATCTGTTGCAGCTTTGCACTCTGCTTCTCCTACTGTTTCAGGCCTGGAAACTGACTCTAACCTCCAGGTACAGCCAGAGAGTGGAGCAGACTCCAGACTCCCCAGCTCTGTAGATAAAACTGAGATTTGCAGTGGTGGTAGAATGGGAGATAAAGAAAGCAAGGGCTGGAAGGGAGGAAAATTCAGATTTAAAACATGGCTTTGGTTAAAGGTCCAATGGTAACAAGCAGCTGACTGATTCTTTCTCTGCCTTAACATTTGACTTTGCCTGTGTTACACACCATCCCTCCTTACCCTTCCTATCCCAAAAAACTGCATCTCCCTGCCACAGCAATGCTTCCTTCGTTCTCAAATGTCTCTTTGTTGATATTCACAGTGGAAAGAAGGGAGTTGGTTTGGATCAAAATTTTAGAGGACTCATGCAGCTGCCGGGAAAGTCCACCACCTGCAAGAGCTGACACCCTCATCAGCGTCCATCATAGGAGCAGGTTAGAGGCAGGGGTAACTCTTCAGATTAAAATAGTTGATTCTCTATAGTTTGCAAGCTGCCACCCTTCTTTGCTTATACCTGTGCAACCTCTCCTCCAATACAGGATTACACTCAGAATCTCCTGGGTACTTTGCTGGACATGTATGTGGTCATTCTACTCATGTGAGTTTTGGAGATATGCTCAAGATCAAGCCTTCAGGCTTTTAAGCAATTAGACTATAGTTTATGTTCTTGTATGCTCAAATCTTAAGGCTGTTTTCATTCAGTTGTTACTCAAACAGGCTGCCTGTCATAGCACTGGGAGTTTGCCTTAGTGAAAAATATCTGAGGGAAAATAAAGTACTACAGTTGGTACTTAGCTCACAGGCAGACTGGAGGACAGCAGAAGAATGATGCTTAGCCACTTCAGTGGAAAAATAAAGTAACACCATTTCAACAGTAGCAACCTCTATAGGCTCTCCTAATTTACGGTAGATATATGTGCCATTTGGTTTTGGAAAAATTTCCTTCAGTCTGAAGTAGGAAGAATTTAGCACTTACAGTGAAATGTACCATCAATTTTGTTGTGATTGAAAATGAAAGAACATTTCCTTTTTATGTTTCTTTTATATCTTCTTTGTTACGATTTTCTTTTTTTTTTAATAAAAGGTTCAACATTCAGGAAAGTGGAAAAAAAAAAAAAAGAAAAGAAAAGAAACAAGACCTGCATTTTAGTCCTTTTTTCCTGCTAGGTTTTAAAGTGAAAAAAATACAGTTTCCTCAGACAAACTGCAGTTCTCTATCTTATCGTGTATAGTGCATGTATGTGTAAAGGAAAAAGAAATTTTGCTTGAGATCGCTCAACTGAAAATTTGGCCTTATCATTGGAAAGCTGCAATGTTTTGCTTTATTTTTCACATGGCGAAACAAAATTTGTATACACTGTATCTGACATTTCAGAGACTAAGACTGACTTGGGCTTCCCATTCAGCAGTCACTCTGTAGGATAACTGTTGTATGACAGTAGGTTAACTACACCTGTGACAAAACACAGACCATAGAGTTGTTTTGCTAGAGGGGGAAATTGATAAATTTGATTACCTAAAAACAATACAGGGGCAGTGAGGAGGGAAAGGTGAAAAAGCTGACTGAAATTTGGAGAATTATCTGCATGTATATAGGATATATAATCCTATAGCAGAACAGGAGAAAAGTTTTCCCAGTAACAAAGGCAGTAACTGTAGCCTTTTACAAAAAGAGGGTGAAGCTCATACAATCGTCATGATGCAAATTTTGCCTTCAGAAATTGGAATTCAGATTCTCCCCAGACCTACCTATAACTTGACAACTCAATAGGTAAATATAGGCAATGAGTATCATCAGGAGCGCTTGAGGCACTACTGCTGCAGTCTCAGTACTGGGGAAACATCCTTGAGCCTGGGACAGTCATGCTGCAGTGGTTATAGAGAAAACAATGGACACATCAGAGATAGTCATAAATATATATTGAAGCAACAGATCAGTTGTAGATCAGAGCCTGAAAAACTTTTCGACTTCAGAGGGAAAAAAGAAGAGATGCTCTGAAATGTTTGCTGCTTATACTTTTCTGGAGAAATACAGATCTCAGGACACATTCAACCAGAGCAATCTCCTGTTATAAATTATCTATCTATGCAGGGCTCTGAGTCGCAAGTCCAGGTTTGCGAAAGACACAGAGGCCCTTGGTTATTGATAATACCCCAAGAAAGCTCTACAGGCAGGACTGCCTGGAAGACTTTAGCCCAGGGATTGGCATTTTTCAGAGCACATCTGTTCAATCCCCCGTGGAGCTGGGACTCAACTCTTACCAGGGTGGGTGGCAGGCAATTACTATTTTCATATCAGCTTAAGATCTTAAGTCAGGCACCCAAAATTATTGGATGCTCATCTGGGAGTCATATACCTTGACAGAAGTTACTTTAACCGAAAAAAAAAAAAGGGCACAAATTTGGTGAGGTTGATTATTTACCAAATAATTTGTTTGCTTTCTGATGTGTGTGATAACCTTTGTGGTAGGTGCACATGAAAGCATGACATTTTAGATTAAAAGAAGCATCATTGTGTTTACCTCAAATACCTCTTGGCAGGCAGTAAAATGGCTGGCTGGGTATTTACATGCAAAATGTCACTTATATAAATCAAACCCTGAACAAATACCTAGAGATACTGTTTTCCTGCATGCAAAAGTTCATCATGATATTTTGTGTGGTTTTGAGTGTGAGGCATAAATTAATCACTTGAAACAGCATTTGGGAGTCACAGACAGTCACTGTCTCTATCTTGGGCAACATGCAGAGAAACAGCAAAATCTTTTCCCCAATCCAAGGCTTTTTTTTGTGCCAGAATGTCTGCTGGGTGAGAATGTCTTGCAGAGCAGAAGCCTACGCATTTAGGGAGTCTAAGCTGCAGGTAAGCTAGTTTGCAGTTAAAAAATAGCTGGTCAGTCTTGACAGCTAAAAAACAGAAAGAAAATTTAATATTTTATGTGAAAGAAAAAGTAGATGAGAAATAATTACAGAATGAATGGTTGGGGTTGGAAAAGACCACTGGGGATCGTCTAGTCCAACCTCCTTACTCAAGCAGAGTCACCTAGAGCACATTGCTCAGGATTGTGCCCAGATGGCTCTTAAGTATCTCCAGGGAAGGAGACTCCACAATCTCCCTGGGTAACCCATTCCAGTGCTCAGTCACCCTCTCAGTAAAGAAGTTCTTCTCATGTTAGATGGAACGTCCTGTGGTTTAGAATTTAATTACAATAGTAGTTAAATTCCTCACCTGGGATTAGACCCTCTCCTATGACCTGTTCTGTAGATATATCTTAGGTTTTAACACAGAGGAAGAGGAAATATAGGAGAATTGAGTCAGAGAAGGACTACAGGGGATTTTTTTTTTTTAAGGTATGTGGAAGCTTGAAGATGAAGCTAGTGGCCAAGGGCATTTATAAATTGCTAATTTTCAGTGGAGTGAGGCAGTTAGTTGACACTGGACATTTGACTTGATACCTGCTTACTCTCAAAAGGGTTTATTGCTGTTATTTGAGAACCATTTGATAGTCACACAAAATGTATCTGACAGTGTCTGGTCCTCGGTTTAGAAGAACCTGAAATTTAGTAGTGTCTTCTTCACATGACACTTCAGCTTTTGTTTCTCCCTGAGAGTCATTCACTGAAAATGGACTCCATCAAACTACTGTACACTGCTTAGCACAACAACGTATGGAACAGGGGTTTTTTTTGGTCTTGTTTATATCTGTGATTCAAAAAGTCACTTGCAGGTTTCACAGACAAACCAATGTTGAAATTTGTAGTTACCTTTAACATAAAAATAAGCTCTTCCGGTTGACCACTCTAACGCTTTTCCATCCTGAATGGTATAAAAGGGAGAAAAAGAACCCTTTGAGATTCATCCTAAACAGAACTCACTACTAATCTGCTAGCAGGAAAAAGAGAAATTAGCTTTTTCCTTTCTCAGAGGCTTCACTAAACTGCCAAAAAATAAGGTAGAATAAAACATATTTGTTTCAAAGTCTCTAAACATGACAAATTAATGTGGCTTGCCCTGTGGTACTCTAGCTTTCTTTGGGTCTGAAATGCCACAGGTGCTCATATGATTTCAGCCCAAGTTAGAGGCATTATCCCCATAAAAACTACTTCCTGTGAAATATTCAGCAATCCCAGACTGGATCCAAAACCAACAGGAGATGTTCAGTCTTAATTTCCATTCTATAAGAAAACCTGGAGGCCTGATATGAACGAGTTTCAATCAGATTTCCAGCAAAGGCTGTTGTTATTTTATCCATCTGACATACGGAGAGATTGTCTTGTCATGGTCATTTCAGTCATGGACATCCGCTCTTATCTCTGCTCCATTTGGTTTTACAAAATGTCTAGTTTCTGCAAGAAGACTGGTTTTGCTTTTATGTCTTCAGCTGAATTGTCTTTTACTGCATTAAGCAATTTTTGTTGAAGAAGCTGGGCACATGAGGATAAGGGATACTTACAGCAGCTCTGTTTGCAGGACACCTTCCTCATACAAAAGAGTCAAATCAGAGACTAGGTGACTTTTAATGATATTTTTACATCCTTTTTTTGTGTGCTTGTGCTATTATCTACAGCGCGATTGTTATCAACAAATTTAGTTCATTTTGGGGATCTTGCTGTGTTATGTTTTATGGGGAGAAGTAGTAGCTTTCATTAGCACATCTGATATGGCTTTAAAAAAAGCTTCTTGCTTGGGCCCACCACTTCTTTTCAGATCCGAAAAATAATTTGCATGCTTGCAGTAAGAGTTCTAGCCATGCAGCTGTCTCTTATCACACACTGTTCCCCGCTTTAAAATGCATGAACAAATGTATTTGGAGTGATGAATAATAAATAATCTTTATCTCAATACACTCTTTTATTCCACAAAGTCTCAAGGTAGTTCACAAAAAGTAATAAACTTTCTGTAAAGAATAAGGACCAACGTGCTGCTGTCTCAACAAGAAGTGGCAAATCTTCAGCTATACACAGCTACTCTGCAGAGGACAGACATACACTCACATAGACAGAGCCTCTGCTTATTGAAACATGCATTGAAGATGGGAAGATTTCTCATGGCTTTTCCTTATATTCACAAGCATTTGTCTGCTAATGAAAAGTAAATGGGAAATGAAAGATAACAAAGGACACGTGTTGCATTATCCAGATTTCTAAACTGAAGTGTTTAAAAAGAACAGATAGTAACCCATATTTTGCAAATGTCGAGTGAGCTTTAAAATAGTGTGGAACTTACCAGCTCGGAGTTTGGCCAGAACACCAAGGTTGAGATACTTGCCCATTGTCTTAGATTCTCTGTATGAAGGAACACAGGACCGCCAGCAGACCTTTGCCCTCTCTGGATTCTGGGCATTTGCTAAGTGCCAGCTCAGGAGCCAAAACACAGCAATTTCTTGAAAATGTTACTGCACTCCAGTGTCATGCACCTGTTTCACAAATTTTCTTTCAGCTTCATGCTGCAATTTTTTATGTCATTGGGGCAGCTAATGTGAATTGGGTTCCCTTCGTACTCCGTGGCTGAGGGCTTCAGCTGTCTACAAGCCTCAGCCTGGTTTTGCCACTGTAATAGAGTTTTATAGAAAAAATGCTGGTGGCAGAAAGCCTATGAGCTAAAACCACACAGGATAAGAAAAGCAAGACAATAGACTCAACAGTATCTGCTGAGATAGGGTTACTTAAATCTCAGGGATTCAAGAGGAAAATACTGATACAAAAAACTGTAAAATCCTGGGGAAAGAAAAGCAAAGAATAGGAAGGTAGCAAACCAGCAACATCAAAGATCAGACTATGCCAGGGAGCAAGAGGCAGACCCTTCGTCACCGGGCTGATGACTGCCTTTTCAACAGAGGCTCAGAGACACAAAATATTTGCACGACTCTGTAGCATAGTAGCTTCAGCTATCCACTGCATGCTTTCACCAACAAATAAATGTACTTTGAAGTTGTTTTTCCTGCTGGCAGACTTAAGCACAGTAGAGGTACCCAACCAAAAGCAACCCAGAGGCAAAAGGCTAAAAAATAAATGAGCTTTTGCAAGAGAGACATCTGTTTCCATCCCACTTTCCCTCATTAATTCCCTACAATCCATTTTCTCTGGGAAGCCCAAACTATCACTAACTCCGTGTTCACGGCAGCTGGTTGTGGTAAGTGACGAATGCTGCTGGCTGAAGAAAATAAAGTAGATACATTAGTCAAGCGTTTTCTCTCACCTTCCTCTTTGCTAAAGGAAAAGGACATAACTGATAAAGTAAAAAGAAGTGGGACCAGGTTTGGAGGGAGGGAAGGTGGGTGAGAATCGAGCAAGATGAGGTGATTCAGAGTAAAACTGAAAATGAGTATTGCCGCTTTTAGTATGATGTCTGTAAAGACTTATAATGCACACTAGGACTGATCTAATTAGGCTAAAGCCACATCTCTGTTTCTGAAAGGAAGAGCAGGAAACAACCTAGATCTAAATGTTCCCTGAACAAAGGAAACAATGCTTTTGTTCCCTTCTAGTTGCTCTTCCTGCAAGAAATTCAGTAGTGCAGTATGATTCCCACCTTATCTTGGCAGTAGGAGCTTGGGCATCCACTGCCAGCACTCACATACTTCCAGTAACCCAAATAGGAGTTGCATAAGCAAGGCTGAGGAGAATGCCTATCTTCTAGACAACTGACATCACTAGTTTCTGCAGTACAAGCCTATTCTGACCCACATTAGCTATGAAACCTGGCTTACAGCCCAAATTGGTGATCCTGCAAGCAGTGTAGATTTTTTTGGTACAAAGGAGGCATTCCTTTCTTCCCATTCTTAGCTTTTAAAACTCTTTTTTTTTAAAATCAGGGTTAAATCACAAGCAAACAAATGCTAATAGAAAAAGATTACATGCATAACCCCTGCAGTGTATTTACCTATGTAAATAACATGTAATTTTCACTAATTACTGTTTCATGTCCCATTTCCTCCAGTAGTCTATATTTAAATTGCATATTTGCCTCTATCTACTTTTTCATAATGTGTTTTGATATGAATATTCATACCACCATTGAGTGTTTACTTCTGTGGTGACCTTGAAAATACTACCCTTGCAACACAACAAAGAGCTGGGTGCTGTGGTTGCATAACAGTGAAGAAAACAAAATGCAATAAATAATGCTCACACTGATTTAACAGCACTCTTTGAGATCAGACCACGTTCTCCTTTGTTTTTAATTCAGCAGTTGGTTTTTGGTCTGTTTGGGTTTTTTTCCCCTTCTTAAGTTAAACGAAGTTATCCCTTGCTATAGTTCCTTAGATAACAACTCAGGAGACTGGATTTCCGTTGATAAGGAGTGGTGCAAGGAATAGGTAATGCAGAATTCCTGCATATTATACAGCATTTTCAGATGGGAAAGAAAACCAGTTTATATTGCAGCTGGATGCACATTCCTTTTTCTTCATATGAAATTTGAAAAAGCATTTTCAGTGTTCTAAATCAGGATGAAAAAAACCAAAACCCCCAACACAGTGTGGAGGAGTTCTCTCAGGACAAAAGCAGGAGAAAGATCAATAGAATTAAGTCTGCTGAAGTATGCTGAGTATACTGGAACCTGTTAGAACCAGCTTACTTCCACAATGACTGTTTTATATCATGAAGTTTTGATGCTCAACTTATCTTTCAAAATAAAAGCATTTTGAAAAAGACTAAAATGACTATTTTAAGATTGCTCTGTTTTGTAATTCAAGAACTGGGAAGAGAAACAGGCTAATTCCCTGATCTCTTTTACAGTTTAAACCTAAGATCGAATGAACCATGCCCTGGCAGGGTCTGTTTCTCCACGCTTACTAAGGAGGAAGCCTGGAATCACTCTGAGGCTCTCAAACACAGCAAGATGTGTCCTGGGCTGTTAGATTCACCATATCCAAGACCATTAATTTACAAAAAACAGACAGGCTTGCAGGTGGTGGGGAAGGGGTTATTTTATGATGATGTCATATTGACTCCTGGCCAGATACAAACCAGACTATCGCTCTTCTTTACCTAGTCTTTTTTTACCCCCTTCTGAGAGACACCTACATAATGCAGTTTCTCCCCCCCCCTTTAATCTACTTGAGGGCATTTTAAAGATGCCTACATACCAACTGCTGTTCAACCTTAGGAGCCCTGAGCTAGCAGCTAGGTAACTTGTCTTGATTTTTTTTAGAACTTGTTATTCCAGTCTGCACTGTTTATAGATTCGCTTCTGGGTATCTTCTAAGTATCTTCACACTGAAAGCATCACTCCCTAACAACTTAGCAGATATGACTCAGCAACTTTAGAGATTTCCAGCCTATAGAAGGCGGAAAGCTGGTCTAAGCGAGGATGTTACTTCTGTGAGAAGCCGTGGAGCATCTCCTACTGAGACATGATTTTATTATGTGGCCTCCACTGAGGTATCATGTGCTATGGGTAGTTAAGAAATGAGCTGCTGAGAAAAAGCAAAAAGTTTAGGCTGATATGGATCTCCAGCTAATTACTGTGTAGTGGCTGAGAATTTCCCCTCAGCTGTCTCTTCTGTTTGCTGTCTCCTTGCTGCCTGTAGAAGTAAAGCTCTTTAAATCTATTCCAGTGATGCTGCTCCACAGAGACCAAATAAATTCACTCATTAGGAATGCAAATGGACATGATCAGCTTGGCAAGATTTTGATATGGCTCGATAAACTTTGAGCCTTTTGATAACTTTTATCCTAGCTCCTAATTATTAGCTTTGTTACAGTACTGGCTAGGGACCAGGCTAAAAAGTATCCCCGCTCTTCTGCACATGGGTGTTATATGGAAGGAAGAAGTCTAGGATGAGCTTAATGGCACTCTGCATATCCATTTATGAACTTCATCATGAGACAGTGTTGTTGAGAGCCAGCATTTGGTAGGGGCTGAGTTCCCAAAAGGTTTGAGGGGACTGTACCCTATACTGAAAGTGACTAAGGTACACTTAAGTCAGAGCCCATTTTTAAAAATCATTTTGTTTTATAGAGAGATGAAAACATTATTCACTGAGGACCACTTCTTTCCCACACAATACATTTAAAGGAGTTCTATCAGGATATAGAAATGTAAAAATGCAATTGCTAAAGTTATTAAAATTAGATCGTTGCTACGTAACATGCTGCCATTTTTTAATCTATGCAGGCTGCATCTTGCTCTTGGACACAGTTCAAAGCTGAAATGGACAAACTTTAAGTAACTCTATGAGCAGCAGGAAACGATAAGATCCCAGAAATGTTCTAAGCTTTAACTAAAGTTTCATCTTTAATGATTCTGTTCTGCCTCCAAATAAATTGAATAATGACTAGAATCTAAAGCTTATTTAGGAAGTTGCCATAGTAACAATTAACTACCTCTAAGCCTTTCAGCTTTATTTTATCTTTTTTCACTGAGGTGCCCTAAATTACTTGAATTCTGAATAGCTACAGTAATATATCCATGTCTTTGAACTAAATGACATGGTTTTGCTAGAACCCTCATTATGTGAATATTGACTGAATTTCTAATTGGGCCTAGGCATCATGTTGCTGACACTGTCACTGAGAGAAGCCATGTAAAAGTGAGAAAGATTATTAACAGAAAAAGTAGAAGAAAATAAGAATACTGTTTCCACTAGGAAAGCAGATAGGCTGATCAAGCTGAAGAAACAGTGAATGGAGTAGAATTAGCTTAAATGCTTATATTTATATAGACTAAAAACCTCCTCCAAATGCAGTAGTGTTTGTTTCTGCTATTATCATCTTACACTCTAACAAATATAAAAGTATGAGTAACCTAAAGTGGCAGATTCTGACCTGTGACTTAAATAATTATTCATGCCAATGCAAAGAGCATACTAGTTCCAATTATTCTAATTTAGATGCATTTTCTACTCACTTTGTGCTGACATGAACAATCCTGATAAGTTGTTTCATGAAACTTGCCCTGTATTTTTCTCTGCCACTTTATTTGTTGTCATTTGACTTTATCTTTGATGAAACAGAGCTTCTGAAGCAATAATGCTTCTGAAGCTATTAAAAATAATTGTCATATTCTCAAAATTAAATTGTGCCCAGGCAACCATTCCTTTTTTTCCCTATAAACTAGCTTCAGTCTTCAGATGCTTGAATCTGAGCTGCAAAAGCTGCCTTTCATCTGGTGCATGGGGCTTGACCTTGGACGGCAAATCTCTGAAATGACCATACCAGTGTTTTGTTTCCTTTAGAGAGGGACCTTAGATGGCAGACTGTAGAAAAACATGCTGTGCAGAATACCCTCACCCTATGTGGACAACCTCTGTGTGCAGGTGTTAATCAGTATTCTCCACGCACATTCAGTTTTCTGCTTATCTTTTCAGTTATTTCTGTAGATATTTTTCTCAGAGTCGGTCGTAGCTGTGAGCGTCTCTGGATTCTCTGAGTTACCTCTCGTGGGCATGGCCTGATTACCAAGGAATACTCCAGAGCCTCATAAAGAGCAAAGAACAGACCCTCTCAGTAACATGACTGCTTGTTTTTGTCAAGGCACAGGGGCAACTGAGGTGCCCCAGTAACTGTAATAGCTCCGAAGTTCAATTTGGCTCTGCAGGATCCCCAGAGTAGCTGTCCCCATCTCCCAGTTCCTTGTGCTACTTTTACAGTTAACTTTTACTGCACACCTCCAGAGGTGTCTGTGCAGTGCCAGCATTATGCTCCCAGTAGCAGTCAGTAGCTTTGAGGAGGAGTTTAAAGAATGCAGTATTTGTAGCTTCTTACTCCTGCATTGCAGCAATTGCCAGTTTGCTTTCAGCAAATGATAGATGAGTAGAGGAGAGAGAGGCACTGGGCTTGAGGGCAGCATCAATGATATACTGGCTGTGGCTATTACTCACTGACTAGCAGTGGGCTGCCTTATTGATAAGGAGACGAACTAGGCTGGGAAAGCTAGAAAGTAAAAGCATTGCTCCCTCAGTGGGTGCTGGCATGCTTAGGCAAACACGGGGCTGGAAGCTGCTCCAAACAAACTGACCATACATCAGCCAGCAGGTGAGTAACTGCCCACCCACTCTCAGCAGTACTGGAACAAACATCAATTGCATATGCAGCTGCAAGGGCTGCTTGGAAGGCAGATGTGAACAGCTAAAAAGATAGTTGCAACAAACACAACACCTATTCAGCTGCAGTTTTCAGAAATAACTGCTGAAAGTACTTACCCCTTCTGCCCAGTATACTTCCCAGGAAGAACATGTTGCATTTTCCAGAGACATCTTGCTTTGGGATCACCCCACAACCATGATGTCTTCAGCTCTTTCACCCTCAGCTCCTGATGCCCTCTGCTACTCTCTCCTCCATCTCCTCATTTCTTCTGGTTTGCTTGTGGGGGCATCTGATTTGTTGGGCAACTGTTTGCCAATCCCTTCATCCGAGACCTGTATGGTGACACAGCAGACAAGCACCACAGCTCCAGAGTCTGTCCCCCTCCACACCTTATTTTTGAGTAAGACTGTGACACCTCACACAGAGGGTCTTCCCCAGCTCTTCCTCTGGCCAGTCTGCTTTTCTCTGTCAAGCCAGATGTGACCTTCACAGTGTGTCCCACTCCACCTGTGATGCCCAGCACAGTACCTGAATGTACAAACACTACACTCGCTCTTTCATATGCTTAATTTTGTTCAGCCCTATTTAATTCAGACACGTTGATTCATGCATTTACTTTCCTTGGAGATATTAATACCAGCTCATACATACAGAATGAGAAGGGAAGTAGCAATAGCATTGAAATTGGCCTGTAACAGATGTTAGCAAAGATAGTTATGATGTCTGCCTGGCATACATCTTTGTTTCTTGGGTGATGAGAATGGTAGAGAGAGGAGAAAGAGAGAGGGGGATTGCAAAACTCAGTTGTATGTCAGGAAATGGAACAATTTAGTACATTCATTGCTTCTGTCTGGAGAAGAGACATCTTAAAACTCTATGAATTACACTCTGAACCTAAGGAGAAAAAACTTTACCTTTGATTTCTTGCAGATCTGTACTGTGTTTTTTCTGTAGACAGCAGAAAAAAAAGCATGCAGTTTCAAAAGTGGTAACTGGAGGCTGTTACAAAAGAAACCAGCTGTTAAAGTGTTCAGGTATCCTAAGGCTGGAGGCTGGTGCTGAAAGGCAAAATGTTCAGTTAAGACCGAGTTTGTATCATCAATTAAAATAGTCAATTTTAGATAAATGTACAGGTATTTTCCTTTGATATTTGTGAAAGCACATTTGCATTTTACCAAAGAAAGTGTTTATAGTTATTGGACATGAAAGGTGTACTAAATAAATTGTTGTCAAACATCTCAAGTCCTGGTTGTGATCAGTATGTGGTTTCCTCCCCTCCTTATTTCTGCAGTTCTCAAATCCCCAAATTCTATTTAATAATTAACAAGGCCTTGTAATAATTTCTAGAGTGGGCTGCTAATTTATTTCTTATTAGCCAAATACTGACACTGAACATTACTTTATATTACGTATAAAGGTGGCTGATATTTTATGATTGTTTTAATGGTGTCTTATTTTGTGATGTGCGGTGCAACTTATGGAGTGTTTGTATAATGGAAAGGCAGTTTATAAGCCTCATGATATCCCTTCTACAGTTCTTGATCTTTCTGATAGGAAAGACATAATTGCATTGTTTTACTGACTCGTATTAAAAATTTGGTTTGAATTTGTCCTCAGCTCTGCATTGACCACTGAAATAAGTTCATATTCAGTATAAAAAATAGGCACAAGGCAATGAAAGATGTACTGGAATATCACAATGCTTATAGTTGTCACATATCTTAAATCCACATAATTATACTTTTCTTTAGAGACTCAGATATACCACTAAAACTACACTCACTTTAAGCACATTTATATTGAAAGTAGTAATTCAATAAATTTCAAGTTCTGATCCCTAAATGTTAAAGAAAAAAAAAACCAAGAAATATGCTAATTTATGTGCAATTTTTTTCAGAGAATGAAAGATGTCTTTGATTCTTTTTATTATTCATAGTGTGTTAGCTTGATATGTAATAATATGATTTAATATTTTCTCTTGACAAATGCCTAAAATTAATTATTATAGTGATATCTTTACATTATGACACTTTTTTTGTGTTACAGCTTTACTGATTTTCACTAATTTTAAGAGCTCAGGTTTTCTCTACATATGTAAAACTACGTATTGCTACTGGGTTGGAAATGGTGTTTTGCATGTCTGCTATGGAAAAAAATATCACCTCTTTGAGTCTTGTAGTGGTTCACCTATTTCATGAAGCCTGGTTTTACCTTCTGATAATGTAGCTCATATGGGCAGAAAGTATCTGATTAAAAAAAAGAAAATCTCTTCCTGGAGTCGATGCTATGTTTTCCTAACAGCAGGACAGTCTAAGGATATATGACGAAAATGGAATTGTAGAGGAAGGGGAGGCTTAGCCCCAAATCCTGTTTGGCTTTCCAGCTGTATTAATTGATCTAATAGAATATATTAATTCTTCACTAAATTTGATGAACTATTAAGAAGGGGCTGGGTAGCACTTTAAAGAGAGATGGAGAGTGAAAGACAAACAGTCCAGTGAAGCTAAGCAAATGCCCCAAAGCTCTCTGCCTAACTTCATTTCATATTGTATGATGAGTCAAGCATATGTTTACCTTTCTGTATTGTCCTGGGTTCAGCAGTAGCAGTCATTTTTCTCCTTCTTAGTAGCTGCTGCAGTGCTGTTGTTTTGACTTTCGGCCTGGGAACAGCACTGATAACACCGATGTTTTTAGTTGTTGCTCAGTAATGTTTACTCTGACCAAGGACTTTGTGAGTCTCATGCTCTGCCAGGGAGGAGGGGAAGCTGGGAGGAAGAAGAGAACAGGACATCTGACCCGAACTAGCCAAAGAGGTATTCCATGCTACAGCACGTCATGCCTGGGAGGTAGAACTGGGGGCAATTACCTGGAAGGGCTAGATCACTGCTCAGTCGGGCTGGGTATCGGTCGGCGGGTAGTGAGCGGTTGTATTCTCATCCCTTATTATTTCCCTTATCATTATTATTATTGTTGGTAGCAGTAGTGGTTTGTGTTATACCTTACTTACTGGACTGTTCTTATTTCAACCCATGGGAGTTACGTTCTTTTGATTCTCCTCCCCATCCCTCCAGGAGCGGGGAGGGGGAGGAAGGAGGGGAGTGAGACAGAGACTGCATGGTCTGATTTACGGCTGGGCTTAAACCACAACATGTATTTTCTGTCCCAATCACAGGAACAGAGAAGCACACTGTCAAAGGCATATATAAATAAATACCCTATTTGTATAAACAGAAACCTCTTCCAACAGAATCTAAGACATCCTCGAAAAGTAGAACTTGAAAGACTACTGCTAAATCAGGCTGAGTCCTGAGCCCTGTCAGGGGTTATACAGACAAACTCTGAGGGATCAGATTCTCAAACTGGACTCCACAAGAACTTCAGTCTGCTTTATTGGAAAGGTGATTGTTAAAAAGTCAAAAATAGAGATTCATGCACAAAAAAAACCAACTCTGTATTATGCAAATAATTATTATTTTTATGAACCTTTAAAAGTGTTGAGGGGGGAAAAAAAAGAAAAAAATAAGCTTAACAATTTACTAGATAGAAAACCACCAACATGCACTCTGTACCCTTCAATACACTAATGAATAATCAATTCTTCCTTATACTAATATTAAATATTTTTAAAAAATAAAAATGCAGATCAACTTCACCTTAGAAATCTAGTAAAAGCTTTTACCTACTTAAATGACTTATTCTTTTTTTTTGTTGCTACGATAATTCACCTATTTTTATTTTATTTTTATTACTCTTCTGGTCAACATTTATTGAGGAATCTCATTCTTTTAGCAAGGTCAAAGCATAATTTCCCTCATTCTCAGCATGCTTGGACTTACTAAGATTTTTAGATTTTACCTCTGGTTGGCTTACTGATATTTCCATCTGAATCTCTGACTTTCATCCAAGTAGACTTCAGTTGTCCTTTGTGTTGGATCCAAGATCTAGTACCTGGCTGCATCCTTTGCAGATAATTTACAAATTAATAATATTCTTTCAATAAATAACTTGAAAATATTTAATTATGCATTAGTGAATGCCATTACAGACAATTTATTTGTTTTACATTCTCTAGTGCTTTAGAAAACTAGGAAAAGCAATGGTATCATTTTCAATGACAACAATTCTCTAGAGATACCTATTGAACAACTATAACAATCAATAAAATCATGCAGCACAGATTAGTTGCTAAGTCATTGTTAAAAGTTCCTGTTCATAAAATTTCAGCTATCTAGATATATGAAGTAACTCAATGTAGATAATGTCATAAAATACCATTGGTTAGGATAAAAGCTTATACTGATTTCTTATCCTGAAGGCTCAAGGACAAGTCCTGAAGTATCTCACCTGAGACAATGAAGTTGAGGAAAGTTGAAGTTAGAAGTTCAGCAAAATGTAAGTAAGCCAGTTGAAAAAAGCATGCAGAGAAACAGAACTACTTTCCCCCTTCCCCCAAGATTTGCTGTAAATATCTGTAAAAGCAGCTCTTGACTATTTAATTTGATAGGCTTACAGTAACTAGGTGAACAGTTTTGAAAGTAGAGAGTTTTTATTCCACATGCATATGCATGACATAATTCTAGCATGCCCCTGCCCCCAAAATGAGCTCAGGAAATATCTAGGACATTACTGCAATAGTCTTCATACTCCCTACCCATCAATGGATGCTTGGTATCTGCACTGCAAAGAGTTTTTCTGCTCACTGTGTTTAATTATGAATGACTAATATATACAAGGCTTGCTAGAAAGTTTCTGTTATGTGATCTTACAACCTATTTAGAAAATGAAGTATTCCAGAGGAAATAGAGGCATTTATGATTCATGAAATGCTTTGGTAACAGACTTGGAACGACATCAGATCTGTGCTGGGTACCCCTCCCTATTCAAAATGCATCAATTCAGACATACAATCTAAGATCATAAAATTCCATAGGAATTAAAATAATTCTTAATTACCTTCTTTCATAGGAAGGCATTCTTTACAAGTTTTTAAAAAAGAAGTCCTCTAACATTCTCTGGACTGCTGCAAACTATAACTTCTTAAAAATGCCTACAACTCTTCCCACTAAGGTCCACAGGTTTTAAAAATTGTCAATTATGAATAAACATTATCATGTGCTTAAGAGCTTTGCTGAGCCCGAGTCTGCGCACATGAGAAATCGTGGCCCTAATAGGACCATGATACAGAGTTTTGTTTTCACAGCAGTTTACTTAGAGATGGTACTTTAGATAAAGTTCTCTGAATGATACAGTAAATGCTTGGATTGGTACCTAAAACTGTATATCTTAAGAGGGTACTTTGTAATCTGCCTTTTAGTACCCAGGAACTTCAGTATTTGAACAGCCATTCTGCAAATTGAGATCTATTGTTTACATCAGAGCTTGCAGCTAAATATACTGAAAGGGAGATAATGTGCTGTATACACGCATATTTCCATAACTTACTTTCGTTTCCAGAGACATCACCAGCTGCAGTACATTAGCATGTTGTGATCAATAGTTAATGACCAGAGCTAGATATGAAGGGGTCAAACAAGTCGTTTTCCTTATGATACTTGGTTTGTACTAACTTTTGTTTCACTTGTACACTCTGCAAACGTGGCAAGATATTTTTTGCTTGCTAATTGCTTTTATTATTAATTTGGGGAGGGGGACAGATATGATCCATAAATGCTTGAAGAGAGCTCCTTTACTTCTGAAGTGAAAACACCTGCATTCAATGAGGGCCTTATAAAACAATGAATTGCAACCCTTCAACAGTTGTGGGGAATTATTTGCATTGCATTTTATTTTGTGTGAATCTGCATTCAACAGCACTAGTGAAAGCTGTAAGTGCCAGTGCACTACTTGTACTTGCCAAAGCCTGAACACAAGGCCACAGCAAAGCGCTTAAGTAGGTTGCCAGATCTCACCAATGCCACAGTGCACTCCGAGTTAGGCACCACATAGGGCGTTTCTTTAAAAATTCATTATAATGATCTGCATGCCATTTTCCATATGTTTTAAATCAAGACTTATATATATCTGCTAAGCTCATCCCAGATGGGGTTGGAATCATCTTGAGACTAAATTTACAAAACTGACATCGGATCACTAATGCATCTTGCACAAGTTTCTTAGTAATTTTTGCAGACATAGATCTATATTCACATCCCTAGCAACTGTATATACATCTATATCAGACTAGATAGATTACCGGACTCACCTGAGAGGGCATGTTTTATGTTCATATGGATAGGCTTCTTCCAAGGCACCAGTAGCTCCCAAAACATAAGGATATTCACCTCAAAAATATTTTGCACCTCTTTCTGGTGAATCCTGTCTTCCACACAGTTTTGCATGGCAAACCCCCTCTATCTGTTACAAACAGGAGAAGCACAATGAAGAGAGTGAAAATTGATCCATGATGGACTTGCTGTGGGTTTTTCTATGGTTTGCCTGTGCAGTGGGTGCTACCAACTTCAAGTTAGTTCATTATTCTAATTTTCATGCTTTATAGTTACACATAGATGATAAAAAAAGGCTTCACAGTGAATGAAGTGAGAATACTGAGACTTGAACTACAACTGCTGCAGATGTGGGGTATTGAAGTATAGGTAACTAGTAAGCCAGAATGTACATAAGCCAATAGAAAAACTATAGTGGCAAGATAATGTTTCAAACCACTTAGCACAAACCAGATCCTAAATCACATTGTATCTTTAGTTGTTTCTCTTTGACTGTATTAGGGTAACTGTTTGCAAATGGAAACTTATTCTTGTTTCCTGTTATACCTCCCACTACTCTTTATATTTATTGGTGAATGCCCTTTCATAACTTCAAATTTATACTAACAGGCGCAGGACAGATTATCACTTACTTGAAGAGAAATTGAGACAAGCAAATTATCCTGAAATGCTTTGATTCATCCTGGAAGAACAGAGGCAAAACCCATTACCAGTTCAGCACGCTTGTGAGACACTTGTAGTTGGGAATCTTGGAAAACATAAAATCCAAAGCAGAAAGTCCCAGCTGTTTTTGCTGAAAGGCAATTAATTTTAAAAATTCATGTAGAGTTTACATTTTGCATTGCTTACCTAAGAACCACTTTATGGGCAGTCATTTCTGGTATTGCCTTGCAAATATATTATTGTTGCCATTGGGATAAGGTAAAATTCCACTGTTCATTCTACTACAGCTTGACAGCGGCTCCTATTTTATAACTTATGGTTATCTTAATATGCAAATATATGGATCACAGACCTCTCTCACTGCTCCTATTTGTTGTATTCCTTAGCATCTACTGCAGCTTACAGTTATGTTTCTAACTCTCCCTATTATAAAACACTCCAGTTGCCTTGTTGTAAATTTGATTTTGGAAAGCTGACTGTACTTCAGAATCACATTCCTGTTGATGTTGTACACTGTACAAATTAGCCTATTTGTTAATATTTTGGTTTAGAAGGATTTGCAGTTTGCATAAAGTAATCCAAAGTGCACAAAAAAGTAGCCATCCAGATACTTATTGCACACTGGTGAATAAGTTTTCCACTGTGGGAGGTTCATATCCAAATTCAGAGGTCCTAGCAGTATTCAAGATGGGGTTTTGAGCAGCCTAGTCTAGCAGAAGGAGTCCCTGCTCATGGCAGGGGTGTTGGAACTAGATGATCTTTAAGGTCTCTTCCAAGCCAAACCATTTCATGATTCTATGATATCAGCAAATCAAAACTATGCCAGAAGTCAATCAATACTTTCATTGTGAGTGGTGGGAGAACTGGAAGTAGCTCCCACAAAAGCACAGAAAACAAGGAAAAAAAATGGGTGGAGGGAAGATGATGTTAATTGACTCCCTGACATGTTACCATTTCCTACTGAGCCCAATTTGAATATGGATAAAATGTGATAAGCCAGTTTTAGATGAGTTGTACAGAAATTCCTCTGTACACCCAGTCTAGAGGTATTTACAATTTAAATATTTGAGAGCTTACTACATTCTAAAATGTTATATAGCCTCAAATTTCTCACCTCTGCCATAAGCTTCTTGAGGAACCTGAAGAAGGAGCTGTGAAAAGTTACAGTGAGATGTGTTAGTATGTGCAGCTATCTATGTACAAGATTTAATTTATCTTGGAAGTACATCTTCTGCCTAGAGAAATTCTGTGATGAGAAGGAGGGGATCCTCATAAGAAATCACTAAAGAGGGTCTGATGATGGATGAGAATCAAAGGAATCAGTCCAGAGCTCAGTGCAATCATTTATAAAAGATAAGCACCCTCTCTAAATACTGACAACTTTGGAAAAATGCTGCATGGTTTATAGATGAACGAGAACTTCTGTTCTGAATAATAAAGATGATATTTAGAGCAATAGTGAAGCCAGGACATGCTTACTTTCTAATTCAGTGTACTCTGTAAACAATGGGCATGCAAGTCTATTATGCTGAAATTCTTTGAAAGTAAGTCCATAACTTTATTATGGCATGGATCCAAACTGAGCTAGCATTTAGATTGCTCTTACTGTATGTAAGCATGACCATGCAGTGAACATTACTTATATATTACATTGCCTACTGTTTTTAATATAGCAGACTAGAAAAAAACAGAATTTTGAGGCATCAAGAGCAAAAGTGAGATCCTAATCTGTTATATGATATCATGGATTAAATCACAGCCTCCTTTAATCTCTTAAAATAAAGAACACAAAGTAAACTGCCTTGTTTGACACATTCTGGATCTTTTATCCCACAGCTTTGTAATCCCCATTCTCCTCAGATGGCCCACTGTCTGGATAAAATAAAACATGATGCCATGACTGGAAGGTTCATCCAGACAAGTGAAAAATCAAATATAAAGCACTGCTTTTTGAATGTGAGAGCCATTAACCCGATACTGTAGGAAGAAACAAAAGAGATTCTTTGGTTCTTGAACATTTTCAACCAAGACCAGATTGAGTATCATCCTCAAAACTTTGCTCCAACTCAGCTAAAATTCATGAATTTGATCAAGACACTGGCAGGTAAAACCCTATAACCTCTCTTATGCAGAAAGTCCAATTTGATATCATAGTAGTCCCTTTTGGTCTTTAAAAATCTATGAATCTGGTTTCAACCATGTCAAGTGCACTAGCTTTTCAAACAAAATGGAATCTCTGTTTGCCTTTATCCTCTCAGGAATAGATTCTGCTAGCTACAACAAAGTTTGGCAAATGAAGAAACCAGCAGACTGATGAATTACTTTTTTTCTTCCCAGACTGCCTGCTGAAGCTTTGGCTCTGTTTTAATTCCAGCAGACTGCCCTCTAGCCAGACAGTCTTTGCATTTTTTTCCACTCCTCCTTGCATATAAATATTTTACTGTGCTCCAACATGAAAAATTGATAAATTTGAATTGAGGAAGCATAGATGAGACAAGGATATTCAAGCTTATCTTTATGCAATAAAAATTGTTAACTTAGCTTTCTTACTACAGTGGTTCAGAAGGAAGCGTATTTCTTGCTCTAAGTTTTGGAGGGAAAGATATTTTATATTCTCATATTTATCAGGGAATGTGTTTGGCTATTACAATATATATCTACTTTATAATGACAAATGACTGACCTCAGTTGATAATGCGAGCTTTTCCAATGCCAAAAGAGACACTGTTAGCCTGTTCTGAGCCATAACAACTTTAGGAAGTCACACTCACAGATCGTCTTTTCATGCAGACTGAAGTGTTGAGAGGACAGGCTTTTGTATAAATTTATACTGATTTACTAAATATCTCTGTGATAAGACTTTTATCATTTCCCAGTGAGCAGAACAGTGGAAGGAGATGGTAAAGACAGTTTCCAAGTAAAATAGTTATGAAATTGTGGGTATTTTGTTGATAGAAAGAAAACAGATTATGACCTAGTAGGTAGATAAATATATTCCAAGCTTGAAAGTATGGATTACTGAACTGAAAAATTATATCTTCTTGACTGTAATTGCATAGCCTCTAAAAATAGCAAGAAGTGTATTTGGAGTGTTGGGTTCAAAGAGTTTGAAAATTAATGATGAAGTAGTGATGCAATTTGGGGCTAATATGTTTCAAGTTATCAAAATGTGAGATATATCAGGATTTTTCTAAATAGAAACTGAAAAATGCTACCCGCCTTGCAGATACCATCTCTAAAATAGCAAATGTTAGAAATAGTAATACAAGTGTATGTGCTATCTCCCTTTTATGGGCTATCTCCCTTGTAGTAGAGGTTTTAAATGCATTGGCCGTGACATCATACCCATGCTTCTGCCACTTGTTTGTTTTTTCTATTTCCAAAACCAAGATTCCTGCACTGCACAGTTTTCCCATAATAATCCCTTAAAACTTATTTTTATCCTAAAAAATATTTTTAAAATCAAGCCGATATATTTCCCAAACTTCTCGGTGCTGTTAACATTCTGCTTTTAGCTTTGCATCATATACAACGAGCATTTCATTTACCTAATGAAAAACATATTTAAACTAATGAGTACATAGTGTTTTTATTTACATATGCAATTAAAATTTACTACTATTAATAGCTGACAGACGGGAAGAGAAAGTGTGATTATTCCAGTAAATGCACACACTTTAAAGAGGATAACACTTCACAAACAGCACTAATAGAGATTAAAACTTGGCATCAGTGTGGAAAAAATAAAACTCAGAGGTATCCTAATCCCCATAGTCCATTTCTGCAGAGAAAGCAATTAACACTTTCCCCCTCCCTAGGTGCACCAGAATTTATCATCCCTTTAAAATGCCCCCAACTCGCATTCCTACTGCTTCCTGGAGGAGTGCAGGTGGGTTCTCCTAGCAGAACCTGTTTTGTATTTTATTCTGCAAGAATAGAGCTGTGGGAACCAGTCAAACTAAGTATGTCTCAGTCTGGTGGGAGGTCAGTTAAAAGAATATGCTGCTCTGCAGATAGGCAGGAGAGAAAAAAAAATTAATGTACACTCAGTGAGGGAGGAGAGTCAGGATTACTTGCTACAAATTGTACAGGAGTGAAAAACCTGAAGATGGGGCTTCTCTCAGCAGACATTGGCTATCTGACATTGACATATAGACAAGGCACAGTGAGATGAGATTAATCAGTCAGTAGTACAGAGATCTTTGGCCCACCCTGTTCTTCTTAGAAACAGTTCAAAGACAAGTGTCAGACACGAACTATCACTGCATGGACAAACATTGCAAAGAGTGCTTAATTTTCCGTCTTTCTGCTGTTATCATTCACAGATGTTACCAAACCTGCCAGGGTAAAGCAGATTTCTGCTTAAAGCTGCATCATGTGCAAACATGCTCTTACAGAACAGTGCTGTTACTGCAGCACGCTCTGTTCTAGCAAGTGAGAATTTTATGAGGGACACTATAAAGGCACTCAAATCTCTGGTGTACATCATAAATCCTTGATTATTGATATGCACTGATATGCATTTTTCTAAACATTTTGTGAATGGTGCAATCGTAGCTAGGACATGAGAAATATTAGTAATTTGCATTAAAAAATCTTGCTGCAGTTTTACAAGCATCAATAATTTTGCTTTGATTTGAAACTTTGGGTTGCATTGCTCATTTTTCAATTTAAAGGAAGACGTGGAAAAACAGCATGAATAAAGACGAAGATTTGATAATAATATTACATGCAGTGAACTGTGGGATTTTTTTTTTGTTTTGTTTTGTTTTTTAGCAGATATTTTTTGAGTAAAACCCTTTCAAGTGGAGAGAGAAACTACAGTTGAAAAACCCTGACTATAAAAGCAGTATCTGTTTACCACAGCAGAAGTTTGGTTCCCATGCAGATTCCTGGCTTCAGTCACTCCATGCTCCTGTCAAATCTTCCTGTTTTCAGTGGAAGAAGGGCCAGCAGCAGTAGTACCAAGGCTGATTGGCAAAATCATCACTAGCTTGCTTACATAGACAGACAACCACATATTGCATACAAAAATGGTTTGAAAAACTAAAAGGATGTGAAAACTCCAAGTTACAATGTCTAAAGATTTACTGTCGCTGCAATAACTTTGTGTAGGGTGGATAATTTTTAAAAAAGGTTAATATTCTGGAGAAGTGCACATGGAGTTCTGAGGTAGAAATGACTAAGTATATTAGAAATAGTTTTTCATATGCAATCTCTGTGCAAAGATATGGATATAACCATGGCTAACCACTACAGATCTGTAGCTGGATAATTGAGCACACCAGTTGTATGCTCAAATGCGTGGGTGCAGATTTAGAGGCTGTAACATTACTGTGTCTCCAGATGGTACTGTTACAAATGGAGTTTTACATTCTGTTTATGTGAAAATACATGAATTAATTTTCCCTTGGAGAATCTTGTCAGTTGTGAAGTTCATTGTAAGAGCTGAAACAGTTATTTATTACCTATATTGTGTTAATGCTCACATTCTAGGTGCTGTTGTTGTTTAGAGCATGGACCATAAAAGGCAACAAAAGGACTATCCAATGTGAAAAGGCTAGAGATATCACTTCCGATTTAAATAGTCTTTAAGGAAATAGGCAAAAGATAGAAAACAGGCAAGAAAATCTGTAAAGACAGGCTAAAGGAATCACCAAATGCTACATACATTGTAATAATCGATCCTCTTGTTCATAGTGCTGGAAGAGAGATTCAGAATCCTACACTTGGGTAACTATTTCTTCCTTTCTTCCTCTTCTCTCTTTTTATTTATGGCCATAAAGTAAGCATTGGGGGAGAATAACCAAGAGGATGGCTATATGAAAATGCATACCTTTTCTGCTGTGAAACTTTGGTTTGTTTGCCTCTTTCCAATTATACAGTACCATAAAGCATGAGCAGGCTTGTCAGCACAGCAGAGTCAATACTGCTGTGGAAGACTAAACTGTATTCTTTTCCACCTTCTGCTACGTTAACAAAATTGTCTGGTAAATTCTGATTCTAAGACATTTGCAATTTGCAATAGCTGATGATTGTGCATGAAACAGAAAAAACGTTGATTTTTAACTGGATTCAATTGTTACAGTAGGAATATTTTGAAAATAATATTTCCAAGATCTTAAGATTCATAATGGAATGCTCTAACTATATATATTAATATGTAGAATACTGAGATGTTATTTTAAGAGTTAATTTTCTAACTAATCACTGCATTGCAAATGATGGTTCTAGAATATTTTTTTCCTCAGTGTTTAAAAATTAAATAAATTGTAACATTATGGTAAAATGACTCAGCTAGGTTCTAGATGGCTGTAGCTGATACAGCTGCAGCTTCTTAAGGTCTACTGCAAGTCTGAGCTCTCAGGTGAAACATTAAAGAGTCTCAGCACATGCTTTATGCCTAATGATCACTGAGTTCCATTAGAACATATATGTACCTGTTTGAAGAAACACAGGTTATGAATTTGTACAAAATGGCTTTCAAAAAGAAAAGAACTATGCATTGTGTGAAGATAAGTTTAGGCCCCTGTCCTTCCTTTTCTAAAAGTTTATGGATTCCATCCCCTTCCTCCCCAGAAAATCATTGATGCTTTAACCTTTAAAATTCAGCATATTTTCACAAGAGTAACTCAAAAAAAAAAAAAAAAAAAAAAAGTATTGCCAAATGCAAGGGTGCTTTACACAAAAATAAACAGTCCAAATAACATACCTGCTCTTAATTATCCACAGATATATAGCAAGCATTGTTTCCAATAGAGCAATTAAGTAAGCAGAATAGAAAATGAGCTTTGGCATGATTCTTGGAATTAACATTCTCCATTTCTGTGGTAACATTGATAAAAAGTTGTTAATAATAATGAACTGCACTCAGAATAAAAATAAGTATGCTAAATAGAAAGACATCTATTGTAAGTGTGTTTTTCCCTTTTTAATGGGAAACATACGAACTTGCACACATACAAATTTTGGTACATCACAGACTAATGCATACACTATTAGTTTAGTTTGCTTAATATGATGAATACGTATTTGACCTAGAATATCTATAGGGACACTATTAAAATAGAAAAATGTATACAGAGATTGTGGTTGTTTCACAGGCATTTTCTAGAATTATAGATTCATTATCAGTTACTAATGAATTCAGGGCACATCAAAATTCTTGGCAGTTTCTCTCTGACATGAATGACAATTACAAAAATACACAGTGGAAACTTTCTCAGCTGGGAAAATTTGCCAAATGTATTTATATTACTACACAGAAAATAATTTGCTTCAAGCTACTTTTGATCTAGCTACTAATATAACATATAATTCTTAACTGTACATATATACATATTTATATATTCTCATTGCTTTATAGCGTTGTATCGAGGGAAAAAAAAAAATAAAATATCCACCTTACCAGGGATTCTCAAATCTCAGTTGTAGTGGGAGGAAAATAGCAAATAAACATAATGCAGATCTTACCATTCCCTCCCTCTTCCTTAGTGGAAAATATGTGGAAGTTCCGAATTATACAAAGGAGAAGTCTGATCCCATCATCAAATAAATCAAAATCCTTTACAGGGAAACAAGGAAGAGCAGGAGAGATGAAGAATAATAAACCCTCATCTACATGTTAATCTTTGCTTCATATAAAATCTGAATGTGCAGCAAAGCTCTACCAGCTTTACATGAGCAGGGCTTTTCATTCATTTTCACAGGGTTCTGTATTTCTAAGCTCCTGATAGACGAGAAAAAAAAACAAACCAACAACTAAACAACACTGAAAGTTGTCAAATATTTCAAGCTTCTGCTGGAAATGAATGTCTGGTATGAAAGACTGATTTAGCAAGGTTTCTGGGGCACACACAACAAATTCAAATAATTTAGAGCCACTGTGAGGGAGATGAAGCATCTAAGTGAACCAGCAAAGGCAAGAGCAGTAGAAAGAAAATATTATCTAAATCAACTGGCAACAAGACTAAAAACATACTACATGTATGCCAGAAGAGGTATCAAAAGATTTCCCCCAAATAAAAATATATTTGGACAAAAGATACAGTGTAAAACATTAAAAAAGGTACTGAAAGCAGCTACAATCGGTGCTGCTAGTAAGTGCACATCTCAGCCTGCATTTCTGGAGTTCCCACCTTCACTTCCCTTTGTTGTATCCTGCTTTTGCCTCCCATCATTTGGGGGCCAGACCCCTCCCTTTATCTCAGGTCTGTACAAGGGTTCACTATTGCTTCAGATTTCATCCCTCTGTTTAATTTAATTTGAAGATTTTGCATACAATCTTTTCAGTTTGCTAGACTTTATCAGGACTAGAAACAGGAGGCTCCTTTGAGAGTCCCAGCCAGAAGACTGGCTGGATGACCAGCGTAGCTCCCTGTAAAATGCACCCATCTTTTCTTGCACTCCAGGCATGTGATAAAGCTGCTCAATTCAAGGTAGAACATGAAATGTTTGATAGCATGTATTTGTTTGGCGTAGTTCCATGAAAATAATGAAGGTATATAGTTCTGCTGGATATTCCAGTCTGTAGATATTAGAAGAGTTGGATAACCAGCATCCAGCAGGTCACCCACACCTGAACATGCCAAGGTGTTAACCTGTGCTGAGGTTAACACCCATGTGGACAAGCTGGAGCAGACTGGTCCTGGCCTGTGAAAAGAGGTTTTGAGCCCTCAGGCCAGACTGGTTTTCTTTAACAGGAAAGGGTATATAAGCACCAGTGGTAGTGTAGCTTAGGGAAGAGTGAAGACCCCCACCTCTCTCCTGGTTTTTCTCATCAAAGAAGTCTTGAGGCTGACTGTGTTGGCCTTGGTGATTAAGAAATGTCAGATACTGAAGCCATTGGAGACAGAGGTACAGCATCAGTCTCTCAATAATATCACTTGACTAATCTGTTTAATTAGTGCTTGCTTTTTCAGCTGTTATAATTTAGATTATCATAAACTACTTGCCGAACAAGTGCCTGCTTGAAATTTGGAGGTTTGCCTGGTTTCTCACTCTATCAGCCATCCATGGCTATCCCTCAGTTTCCTTATAACAACAGTTGTGACAGTATAATATCAGAGAAACTTCACCTTCTTTCCTAACCCCTATCTTTGAAAATAGTCAGAGTTAACACAAATAGTAAGAAAATGCTGACAGCTTGGGAATGCCTTGTACTGGCCCTCCTAACCCAAGGTCATTATTGGACATTAAAGCTTTGCGAGAACAAAACTAGCAGTGATAACTGCTAAGTAAACATGTTTAGTAAAGATATTTAAGCCTGCCACTTCCCACTACAAATCAGTGCTGCATGCCTCATTTCTCTGTTTCCCTATGAAAGGAAACCTTTCCACTTGTTTCCCCGGGGGAGAGCTCCATCTCTTAAGCAGGATGTTAGGAAAGGCTGGGGGAGCTATGGCAATTGATGTTTGAATTGTTTGCAGTTATGAAAGCAAGCTAATTTGGTGTCCTGGGTGCAGTTGCCCCTATAAGCAAGGGGAAAAGCAAATGACAGGCACAAAAAGCAACCTGTGCAGTGCAAAAGTCTAATGGAGAGTGGAGACTAACTGTAGACTATCATGGCCTGAATGAAGTCACACCACCATTGAGTGCTGCCTTATCAGACATGCTAGAACTTCAATACAAACTGAAGTCAAAATCAGCCAAGTGGTATGCCACAATTAATGGGTGTGATTCAGCTTTGTGTCGGATGGATGGTGTCAAGCTTGCCTTTATATAATGATGTTGGGAGCTGGATAGATCAAATAGATCATCTTTCAATTGTTTGATATCCTGTGACAGTTTTTCCACAGATGAAATGATGAAAAGGGTGAGATTGTCTTCGAATTCTCAGAGTTGACGAGTCAATTCATCCACTGTTGGTGGTGCTGCCTCACTCCCGTTAATTGATGCCAATGAGTGGGCATATGATGATGGCGCACACTGTGTAAGTTTCCGCCACATGGGTCGTATACATTCAAATTCATCTGGATCTATGGAAGCATTCCCAGCATCCAGCCTACGATAGACCATCTCTATAATGGCTGATTTCCTCAGGGCCTGGATGCCTCTCTTTATCTTGGTCCACTTGACAAAGTGATCGCAAAAGAGAAACAAGCCCTCAGACTTTGGAGACGGCTCTTGGCAGCTGTGAAGGAAAGGTTTCCCTGCAAGGATGATGTTATGAGTCGGGGAAATCAAAAACCTGAAAAAAAGTCAGCTTCAAAACACTCAGTAAAAACATTGGAAAAGACCATCCAAAATGTTCTTCCATGAGGAATATGGAATATCATTTAGATACCATGTATGTCACGCTAGTTATTTTGGAAATTCAAATTAGAATTTTCTCTAATCATAGCTGTACACAAATCAAGATAATTAAAAAATTATAATGCATAAGATATGGGTCTTCCTGGGATGAAGAAAACTAATTTGAAGGGTAATTTTCATAAAAATGAAATAAAGAACAGATTAGAAGATATGCAATCCATGAAATATTAAAAAATTTAATTTAGGTAATTGCTGTAGGATTTGAACTTCAAAAAATATAAAAAGGTAATTTAAAAGATTGGCTGGTCTCCCAGATTGAGAGATGCAAAAACATTTGGATGTTTAGTTCTGATGGGTTCTTCATCTTGTTGTTTCTGCAGCTTTATCTGTTTTCAAAATGTTAATAGTTTATTTCTTTACAGGATCTTTTAAGTTGTTGTTAGAATTCTTTATGTGGAGAGATTTGTATTGAGTTCTTTTACACATCAAATGTCAAAAGACAGAATCTTCTCCCTTTCAATATTACACCATAAGTAATGCAAACTGTATTTGCACTGTAAGTCCTAACTAGTGTTTTAATCAGTCAATATCATTTGTCAATCTGGCTAACTAACAAAAACCAGAGTCCTGTCATAATCTCAACACTATTTATGTAAAGTACTGAACAAAACTAGATTAACAGGATTGACACAAAAGGTAAATCAGAATGTATCATTTATCATTTCTGTTTTTCCTCCATCACTTCTGAATTTGCATATTTGTACAAAGTGGATGCTTTGTCCTTGTATGCATGTCTCTATATACACTGACACTGATCTGTACAAAGTGTTCATGTTTCTATAGATAATAATCGCACTTTAATATTTTGTTAGCATAATAATTTCTCTCCAGAGCAACTGTATTTATTTCAAAGATTTACCAACTGTATTTATTTCAAAGATTTATTTTAATTCTCAGGTACATCTTACTAAACCTATTTCTTACATCACTATCCAACTGCACTTATCTCAACACATGAATTCCTAAACCCCCTGTATTAAAAAAATTCTATTATGTCAGGGCTTTTATTTATAAATACAGATTGCAATTGGCACAGAATTGTCTTCTCTCTTCCTGTAACCAGTGCCACAAAGTCAAGATTAATGCCAGGAATCCAGCATAGAAACACAGCTGCAATGCATTACATCCTAGGCTTTTTCTGGTTTTAATCAATTTTGCCTTTAACCAAAAATTGTGGTAATGTAGAAATGAACCTGTCAGATGTAATTTAATTTCTCCAGTTCTTCTACTGGAAATCATAGAGCCATGCTGTTCACCAGTGGGGATGTAACTGCTAGGAAGCCTTTTGTCAAAGTTCTTTTTTCAGCATATATCTCCTTGCATGTCTTAATTCAGAAGAGAGTATTAAAAAAAATTTAAAATTTAATGTGTAACCCTGATTCAGAGGGAGAGCAAAGATTTCATTGCTTATTACTTGCAGCATATGCTGATCATCCCATCAAAAGCAAGTTCTAGACTGGGACATTTTTAAGGGTGCGTTGATTCACCTTAGCACAACCATACTTTGTCATAATTGCTTTTCTCATATCACTTATCCCTCCAATTAAAAATCAGAGTTAATCACTGACTGAGATTTATTGAGCCTGACCGTTGCTGGAGCCAGCACTACCAATATTATAGAAAGTCCTTGTATAGAGACCCCTGTACTAAGCCGCTGGGTAGATGAAATCAGAGAACTGGAATGGCTGTCCAAAGAGTTTGAAAAAACTGCTAAAGTGATCCAGAGATAAAATCTGAGATCCAAGGAAAGGATCAGCTTGCAGGTTGATAAGATTGATAAGCAGGTATAAGGCTGCTCACATGCCTTATACCGAAAAGCAAAATACTGCTCTTCCAGGTGCATATGCAACTTGTCTGACTGGGTTATTTGGAGTCCCGTATGGTACATTTTTTGGGTAGAGTGAACACAGTGTCAAAACCACTGGGCACCTGATTCTCATGGTAAATACTGCTGCTGACCCTCCTGGGGAATGCATGCCAGGAGGCCTGAGCTCAGCCACTCCCTCTGAAAGATGAGCACTGATGGTGTTTGCAAAGATTGCCCTCCATCAGGACTGCAGCATAAGTGGAACAGGGGAAAAAACACAAACACATGAAAAACATCACAAAACTTTGGAACTGTTTTTTCATTTAAATTCTGGGCTGAGTGCATACCTGGCAGTAATTTGAAAAATTCTGAAGGCTGGTACCTTAGGGCAGTCTCTCAGTGCTGTTCCTTGCACTTCAGCACATACTTTCCATGCTTTGCCAACAGCCCTCTCACACGGCTTAATCCTTTTCCTGGCAAACCTTAATGCACGGGGATTTACAGGAAAGAGATGCAAGTTTTCTTAGTTAGGGCTATGTCATATGTATAAATTTCTCCAGGAGTCCCTTTGAGTCTCTGATATGGGAACAGTGCAATGCAAAGAAGCAATGATAACAGCCAGAATCTGACCGAATACTCTCCCTTAAAGAAAACTAAGAAGCTACAGCATGCACTGAATGGCAAGAAAATAATCTTTGTTTACTGGACTAAAGCCTAGGATCCTTACTTGATACAGATAACAGAAGCAGTTTCGTGGCAAGCCAGCCAAGAAAAACATCCGTTGCTCAGCATGACATCCAGCTAAACTAATCTTTGTTTTCCACAGGAGATGCTTTTTCAATAATTTCTAAGATTTAAAAGACTTCATTACAAACCATGCAAGCATTGATCCAGATGTTAAGCCTCTCTGTACAATGAAAAGCCCTCTTAGAAAGCAGTAAAGAATAATTGGTTAACTTTTATCTGGTCTTGAGCAAAAGAGAAGAATATTGTCTACTTGTTTAATGTTACTATATAGAGGATTTTATTTCATTGTCTGCATACTGTTTGAAATGCATTTAATTATAATGGTTTTGTGTAATTAAAATGTAGGTAAACATTCAGTTGCAACCTAAATGCCTTCTTTTAGCACTGAAATTTGTTATTGTTGCTAAGTATCAGTGCTAAGCAGAAGTAATATTTCTAAGTTGTTTCTTGTAGTCTTTTCTTTAGTTCTCATTTTTATGCTTCTTTTCTACCAGATTTAACCCTGGAAAATGTAAATGTAAAAATAATTCTTAGAAAGGTAGATAAACACCTAAATGGAAAATTAATCTTTTTCGTGATGCCAGACAAATTTGTAGTATGTTAATTTCTCTTCACAAGTTTCTGTATAGGCCTGACAATGCTATTTAAATATGATCTTAACTTGTGTCCTTTCCCAATTTTATTAGACTTGAACTATAACTAAGGAAGAAATAAATTCAAAATACACCTGGCTTTGAAACCTGAGCACTGGGCATCTGTAAAGGGCAAGTGTCTGGGGGCAATTTCTTTTTCAGTGTCTCAGCAAGTTATCTCTTTCTGCTCCATTAGTGAAGATTACTGTAAATTTTCATGAGACTTATGCTTTCCTTTATGTTTGGGATGTCTTCCTCAATCTTTCCTGCAAAGCCACGCTGCTTCACTATAGTGCTTACAAAGGAGCTGACTAAGTAGACAGGTCTGTTAAAGTCAGTAGAATTATAACACAAATATTTTTTTTGTTATTTTTTAAATTAAAAGAAAAAGAAATCTTCAAAACTGTGTTGCACATCAAGCTTTGATGTATGTCTCAGTCACCACTGTGCAGTACTGATTCTTCCTGTATTACCTTCCAGCAAACTTGTGTCAATGGTTATGCCCATAAAACACATATTTCTCTCAACTTCTCAAATACTTCACACCTAAATCCAGTTGTTAAACACTTGAGCCCAGTGTTTTGCCTCTTATTCTCTGCAACATAGAGATCAGCATTCAAAAGTCAGGAAACTAGAGTTCTTCAGAGATGTTTTAAAATTTCATAATGTCACTTGTCTTGATAAGAAACATTTAGATCTTGGTCTAGTCTAGTCTTACTATCTGTAGTTAGACTTCGGCATTTGTAGTGCCTGACATCAGAGATCAGGCTTTGCCAAAAATGTGTTTTCATGGGAAAAGCCAACAGTCTGGGTTGGTTCATACATTCTTCTAGGGAAATTTTTGCCTCCACATCTGATACCAGGTATCTGTTTTCCTTTGGGATATGGCAATTAAAGTAGATTTTGTCCTATCATCTTGATGGCAAATTTCCACTACTAGTATGGTACAATGCTGAATTCTGAAATGTGCTGTTCATCTTAGTTCCTCTCAGCTTTGGGAGTCAATGGATTATTCCTATCAAGGAAAATAATTTTTTAAAATCTTAATTTACTCTGATCTTTAGTTTTTACAAAGAGCTGAACTGAAATCAAATGAGAAAGTATTTTGACATGAAGAACAGATCATGAACTATAGTTGTATCTTAACTGCTCAACCTACAAAAAATTAATTGGGGTACTGCTTATAGTAGAAGTTAAGAATTAACTGCTTGAGTTTCTATGGCAGAAGTAGACAAGAAACCCCAGGTGAAACATCCAGAAAGCAGCCATGGCAAATTGTTGTGCTAAATCCTGTTGACAATTAAAGAAAGGTAAGAGAGGATTACAGGGAAAGAAGTGGGCAGCAATTCAATTATCCTGAGTCCCGATAGCATGACAGATTCTTTGGTAAGAACAAATGAACCTAAGTTTTATGGTTCATGGTCAGAATGAGGCAGCAGCCACTGCTTTCTCTGACATGTACCTTGATCCTAAATACTGACTCCTTCAGTCAGAAAACGAGAAAGTCAAAGCAAAATTGAATTGAAACAGTGAGGACTGAAAACAGAAATGCTACAGAAATAAAAATTAGTACCTTCCAGAAATCAAATAATGATTTCAAATTCCTCTTAGAAAAAAGATAACAAAACAGAAACAAAACCAAAGAAATACTAGGACAGTTCCTGATTTATTTGTATTTCAATCTAAAAATGGAAAACATATGAAGCAGTGGTAAATACCTTACATATTTTCTGTATAGGCTAACATAAGTGGAAAAAAAAATCAAAACAAGAAGCCACAAACCTATCCATCAAAAGAGCTGATGTTAAAGAAAAATATTTAGGTGCACATTAGTAATTTCTAAGCAGAGATCCAATACAGTAGAAGAAATATAAGAAGATATTTTAGTTTATAAAAATAACTGAATTTATCTTGCCACTAAACCTTAAACCAGCTAAAGCTCTCATAACATTAGGAATAGGTGTCCAAGGTTTTGCTTATATGTTTAAACTTTTTCTAAGTCAATTTCCCAAAGACTAAGGTTTGCTCAGAACTGGTAACCAAACCATATCTTTTGGAACTGTTCTGCAACAGAACATGAACACAAGTGAATTAAAGTATAACCTGCTGTCCTGGGTTCAGCAGTAGCAGTCAGTTTTTTCTCCTTCTTAGTAGCTGTTGCAGCACTGTGTTTTTGACTTTTGGCCTGGGAACAGAGCTGATAACACTGATGTTTAGACTGACCAAGGACTTTGTGAGTCTCATGCTCTGCCAGGGAGGAGGAGGGGCCGGGAGGAAGCAGGGACAGGACACCTGACCCAAACTAGCCAAAATGGTATTCCATACCACAGCACGTCATGCCCGGGGGATGTAACTGGGAGCTACCCGAAAGGGCACGTTCTCTTTTCGGTTGGGCTCTCTTTTCTGGCGGGCGGTATCGTATTCTCTTCCCTTGTTATTTCCCTTATCATTATTATTATTGGTGGCAGCAGTAGTGATTTGTGTTATACCTTAGTTACTGGACTGTTTTTATCTCAACCCATGGGAGTTACATTCTTTCGATTCTCCTCCCCATCCCTCTGGGGAGTGAGGGGGGGAAGTAGACTGCGTGGTTCTAATTTAGAGCCGGGGCTTAAACCACAACACCTGCATCAACCCTCTAGTTACTAAGTATGTCTAATATTTTAATTCAAGGAGATACTTCTTGTCTGTTTTCAGACACGTGAGATTCATGTCCTTATATTTCATCATCTCAAAAGAAGAACACCAAAACTCTCTAGGAAGGCTGAAGATATTAGAGCACTCTTAGACGTGACATTTGAATGCCTGGATGATCTAGGCCACAAAAACTGAACTGAGAACCCCCTGTTCTATTGTGTGCTTATCTTTTCATTACAAAGGAAAAACTGTTACATCTGCAAAACCAATTCTGAACATACACTTATAAAAGTTATGTTACTTCACAATTATACATTTTTTTCCATAAAACAAACCTCCTATACCTAGTAATTGCTTAATTATTAAATAATTGCTTGATCCCTTCTCTGCCCTCCCTAGTTTAAACCTATTGAGCAGAAGATAAAAACCTATGTAGTGCTGCTTTGGCCTTTAGAGCTCGAATTGAAGATGTTAAGCACTAGAGCAATGTCCTCACTGTTAGATCACTTGCAAACACCAAAATTAGCATGCTTCAATGCTGACACCTACTCCGCACTTAGTTTTAAAGGGCTCTTGGAAAGACTTTATTTAGAAGACTGGAGCACCTAATGTTGAGTCCTGCACTCACAAGCAAACTACTTGGATTGTGTGTAATCATTTCATAGTACCTTCACTTACCTTTTATTGCCTCAGTATGTCTTTATTACTATTTTTATCTCCAAATTATTACTGAATCATCATTAGTTTAAAATAGAGAAGGAAGGAAAAATAAACCAATCAATCAGCCCATCCAGATTGAAGTAGGTTGAATCAACCAGGGCATTTCCACACTCAGAAGGAAAATCAACTTGTTAACCTGGTCTTTTCTTACCAAGAGAGTGATGGTTTGGGAAATTTTTCATTGTATTTGTAAGATACCAATCTTCAATATAATTACATCAGTAGGGTTATTGTTATTGAATCATTATAGGCAAGCACTGAAACTACCCATATGAAACCTTCCATCCTGTTAGCATTGAATTCTTGCCTAATTCAAACACATAAAACATCAATGAGTAATTCAAATGTTTCAAGTTAGGTAGGTACATTTTCAGAATAGAAACTTTATTTACTGTTACTTGGAAGATGATCACAGAAACATTCAGCTATTTGCAGAAGTTTAACATATAATTAAAACTTGGAGCATGTATATGCATGTGGTTGGTTTTTTTTATTATTTTAAGTAATCAGTGTGTTCTAGCCTTGCAAACAATCCTGCAATAAACTTGCTTTTTGTAGGGAACATTTTTAAATTCAGGTATTTCAGACTGACAAGAAATGCCTAATTTTTTTTTTTATTTTTTTTTTTTTTTAAGTTCAAAAGCCCTTATATGAGTGCTTTTCAAAGATTTGAAATGTGACACACATTACATACTTTTCTTGTTCTGGAATAATAAATCTAAGCTAGCTGATGTTCATTATCTGCAAAAGTCCCATGGACAATTTATGAAAAAGACAGGACAATTTTTTAAATAATTTGAAAGTTATTTCTACGCATAACAACGTTCATAAATACATTTGAATGGGGAAAAAACCCCAAAACCGAAACCAACCAAATGACTTTGAAAGGCAATGATCTGAAAGCCCATTATTTCAGACATTGGAAACAGGATGAAAGCAAGCTGTAAATTACAACTATCTTTCTCTCCTGAAGGAGGAAATGTTAGATTACTCAATATCCTTCTCCAGCTTTCTCTGCTTTACGTCTGGTTCTGCAACCAAGCGTTTTCTCCTGCAACAAATTCTGAGCTTACCTGCCCCAAAGGGCACTTGGCACCAAAAGAAAAACAACACACCCCTCAAAGTGTTTATGAGATGTAATGACCGACCACAAAATGCCAGACTGCACTTCAGTTTGCTTTACCTCAATATTCTTTTGTTTTGCAGTCCTTTAGATGTGTGATGTACTGAAATATGTAAATCTCAATTTAAAAAGGAATTATAGTTTATTAAAAAACTTGTCTTATTTGAAGATGATCACTGTATGTAACATACACTTTTCTTCTGTAACTACTTTTTCTATACATATTTCTCAGAAATCAATATGTTTGTGAAAGGCTTATCTCCTAATAAAGATACAGAAGTGTTTTAGATCCAACAGAATTCAAAATTTCAATCTCTAGTATTTATAACGTGGCCCATTGTGAAGCATCACACACATTTCGATAAAGAAAAAATTTATATTTTAATGATACTGTGTATGTTCTTTGGGAAATCCTGTGTAACTATTTCCTAACACTAGTCTCCTTTTTGGTTATTCATCCAAAGACTCTTGAACCAGCTCAAAAGACAGAGGGACTTTATCACAGAAGATTTCCAATTGTTGAGTGCAGCTTTTCAATGAAATTACTGAAGTTTAGAGTTTTCTAAGAACAAGACTTTAATTTTTTAGGAAAATAGTAGTTTTAAACCATCAACCACCTCTCTTGTGAGTACTGTACAATTAATTGTATGCAGTATAAGGTGACAAAATATAACGGTGTGTTATTATGCTTTCTTAGAACGGTCACTAAACTCAAACTGATATTTTCAGTGGCAACAGCTTAAGATCATATAGGCAAATAAATGCATAAACTTAGGAAAACAAAATACAGAACAATTGCATTAGAGAGTAAAGAGGATAAGAAATATTTTATGAAAACTCAATTTTTTTCTAATTCATAAGTGCACCAAAATAAGCAATACCTTGAAAACAAAAACTACACTTACTAACCCTAGATCAGGTTCTCTATAAGCTTCAGAGAGAAAAACTCACCAGGAGAATAACGTTCAAACATCCACAATTTTTTCATTTTCATTTCTCTTGCTATCTCAGAGACCCTTCTCTTTATGGTGAAAAGAGTATATGCAAACCACCAGCATACAAAGTTTAGCAGAGCTAAACAAATATAAAGAAAACAAAATTGGTTTTGTAATTTGTAGAGTGCCAGACTATTACATTAACAGGCAGTATAGAAATTCTTATTAGTGCAGGCAGAGAGAGACAGGAGAAAAAACAAAAGGATAGCTATGGATATAATTATGGGTGTCCTCAGATTCTGTCATATTAGCAAGTTTTGAAACTCATTCCTAGTGAAAATCCTTTTAATGAAACAATCATGAAAACTGCATTGGTATTATTACAGTGATCTAAGCAGAAATTTACTTAGAAGAATTATTTCCATGCCAGGCATTTTTTTTTTCAATTTAATTTGGAGCAGCCTGAATTCACTGAAAAATACAAAATTGATTGATTTCTGCAGATCAAACCTTGTAATAAAGTACACTGTTCTGTCTTGGGAAGGAATTTGTCATCATTTCTTGAGTGCTTTGCGGAGTTGGATCAATGCAGCTTCAAGCAAGAGCCTTAGCTCTGGACTTCTTCTTGCAAAGCTGTGTGGAGACAGAGCTCATGAGCAGCGCTCTTAAGGAGAGGCATGCTATTCGTTCACAGCCAGTATGAAAAATATGAGCAGATTCAAGCTTTTTATAATTAATCTGGTCTTTTAGATTGCTTTCTAGGTGTTTCTAAAATAAACATAAAAAAGGCTGCTTAAAAAAAAAAAGTCATCATCATTATTAAACTTGAACACTAAGCCATTTCTAACTGTTACAAAATAAATGGTAACTGCTATAATTGTCAAAATCTAAAGGAAACCCATTAACCCATCTCACTTCAAACAGGAAGAAATAGTATTGGCAAGACCTTTATAGGCCAGCAATGCCACAATAGATTCAGGCAGCCGCATCATTTGAAAAATGAGTAATGCAAATACCATGAAATGAACTTGACAGCCTTCTAAAGTGGCCAAGTGATGAAAAAACCTCAAACAATCAAATACCTCGTTGATGGCAACACCAAGATACAGGCTATTTATGGCCTACCTCAAGTTTCTAGCAAGGCAATGTAAACTATCATTGCATTCCTATATTACAGTAACTGCATTGTTAAGGGTATATTCCTGAGAAGTGAAAGAGAAAGAACAATATCTTTTTTTTTAATTTTTTATTTTAAAATTGTAAAATGCAAACCACAACCAGAAGCCAAACTGTGCACTGTTTTCACCTATAGATCTGCTACGAAATTCATGCAATACCATTTGCTAAAGCAGTGGCAATCTCTCAAAAAAAATCCATCTCTACACTGAAAACTATTTTTTTGCAAATTCTGAAAACAGTTAAAATGCATTTGTTAGAACACATTAATTTAGAAACAATATTTGCTGTATTTCAGAAATATTCTTGATTATGTCTCTGCCCTCTGTGGTAGGAGGCAGATATGTTTTAAACTCTTGGGTAGGGTTATAGACATTACAGTTCATTTATTCAATACAATTCTCTCCTATTTCAAGCTGCACAAATGAACACACATTCATTTGTAGCCTGCAAGCAGTCATCGTTAGACACTCCTCTGCTTTAGCTAATCAGCTGTGGTTGATGTTTGATTCACTTGCCAGTTCACTTGCCACAGCTATTTTGGGTTTTTTTCTTCAGTTATTACAATAGCCTTTCTAGTTCTTATGAAGAGGAAAAAATGCATCCAACACATACATTCAAAGAGAAAAGTGCATTTGTTACCCTAAGAAATACAAATACCTCCTCTACTTTAGACATATAAACTGAATTTTCTATTAAAACATTTTCTTTACCTGACATTGATAACTGAGGCCAGAGGAGTATTGATTGCCCTGTATAAATACTCCAGTGTTGGTTTTAACAACACTGCTAGCCTGCTTCTCTCATCATACCAACATACTTAGCAAACCCTGTCTGTATTGTGCCATTACACAACCACTGCACATTCGTTATTTTAAATTCTCATTCCATCACATTTATACAGTTACCTATGTAGTCCCCCTTACAGCACAGATTGCCATATCCATTTGAATTTCTGAAGCAGGGAGAAATAACCTAAAGCAAGGATTTTAATAGAGGCACACCATTAGCTCCTTTCTCTTTTACTGGAAACCCAAGTTCACCCCCCCATCTACAGAAAACCTTTAGATGTAGGTTTTGCTGAGCACAAGAGCTCTATAACAGAGGGTCACTCTACTATTTCTGCTTTAAAATGGAAGAATCAACTGCTCCATAACAGTGCTCAAATCCACTGCATTGGCAGGGCCGTGGTATACTGGGCAATGGGGCGTGGAGCCAGCTCACTTCTCCTGCAACCTGCTGCTTCCCACAGCCTGTCCACTTTTTCTTCCTGTGCCATATGACAAAAATAGTGTCAGTTTCAGAGAATTATTTCCTCTGCACAGCTGTCTCAGAAAGTGTATGTGTGTTCAACTTTGAAAGTGGGGAATTATTATAAAGCAACCAGTATGAAGGTTGAGGATCAAGTAATTACTCCCCAGAGTAGCATAAGACTGTGTTCCCAGGTCATCCAAGCAACGGAGAAATGACGAGTACCTGAAAGAAAATAGTTTTCTCTCAAAGAGGTTGACCACAGCAAACAACCATTGGGGGGTGCGGGTGTGGGAGGGGCAGGGGAAGGATTGAAGATAAAAGGCAGACCAAGGAAATTTAAAATTATTTTCCAATATTATTTTGAGTCTTCTGTCTCCCCTAGGAGAAGCAGACACCTGCCATAAGGTGAAGCAGGTGCTTTAGCTACAGCAGCAGTTGAATAAGACAGAAACTGATATAAATTTAGACATTGCCAAAGAAGAATAGAGTGGTTTCATGCCCCGAATACTGCCGTCATTTCCTCTTTAATGGGCAGCCACCATCCCACAGATTATCTTTAATGCTTTCACATGAAAGCTTCATTCCGAACATCGCAGCAAAGAAAGGATTCATCTTAGAACAAGTATCCAAAAATAATGTTTGTTTATTTGTTTGGGATTTTTTAATTAAAATGTGCTTTCCTGCTCTAGCTCAGTATTTATGGCAAAACCAGCATCAGATATAGCATTTTTTTCCTAACAGATGAAGACTACAAATATCAAATCTTCCTTCCCCCATCACTGAAGAAATATGGTAAGTGAAATTTATGAGTATCACAAGGGCCATTAACTCCATGCGTTCCAGGATGTCCATAGTAATGCCTGGCAGTCAAATACTTTGCGTACGCCCTCCTGAGAGCAGACTCGGCAGAGAACTTTTAATCCCTCATTCCTTCCCAAATCAATTTTCTAGTCTCTTGTTTGCTCCAATTTAAATCTGCAACAGAGGTGAAGCATCTGCCCTCTGATGCCTTGCTCCTCCTAGACTGTATCTGCCCTTCAGATACCCAAGTTAAGGGCTCAGTGAGCAAAAATGTTCTGTCAAGAGGCAAAGGAGAAGTAGTGCTTTCAGCTGGTAGGGTGGTGAAATAGCATGTGAGCAGGTGAATCACAGCAAAATGTAGGTGGCTGTTTGGGAAAACACATTTTGTTTTACGTGTAGATAACCGCACTTAGATGAGTCAATAGCCATTGTTTTTAAATCAGTAATTTGAACTAGTTACTCACACACAGGATAGGCAACATCAGCTATCGAGGTGTAGACAAAACTTGGAACCCAGTGTTTGACTTGCTATTAACTTTATGCATTTTTTGATCACAACCTTGGGTAGCTCATCCCCCCAGAATGGCCAAAGAAGATCAGGTGAGATGGCTGTGAGAAACATGTTCCCACAGGAGGAGCCTCCCTACAACATGATGGAAATGAGACAGGTTCAGGGGTTCTTTAAACAATATTGGCCACCACAAGGGCACAGATGAGTTTCCCAGAGGAATACCTCATTTGAATCCCCCCAGAATGTCTAATTGACCTTGGGAGGTAATAATACTAGAGTTAATTAAGATTGTATTAAAACTTAAATTCTGACAGCTTAGTCTGTTGCTTTAGCTTTCAAGATTTCTATGTTTGGATTTACTTTGTCACAGTTCACAAGCTAGGTAGAAACTCAAACACAAACATGTCCTTGCAGGAATATTATTTAATCTGAAATGCAACTAGTAGGAAGGTCATATTCTACCATTTTCCCTCCCTCTCTCCCTTAAACACCTTATTTGTTACAGCCACAGAGATTTAGAAAGAAAAATCAGGGTATCATAGAATGATTCATAGCCAAGCACAGCAGCAGCACTTTATCATTTACATCTTTAACTCTAAAAGTAGATAAACTTCCAAGGATGATCAGACGATGAGATGCATTTTTATTATAGCTGAAAATCAAATTTAGAAATGGAACATCCTGAACTTCTGGCCAGTGAATAAAGTATATGTAATGCCACAGAGCCATTTTCAAGGAGTCCAAATGCATGGCTTCTACTTGTGCAGAGATGTATCCTTTCAAATAAGCAATCCTATTATTCAAAATTCAAGTGGTGATTCAGAAAGATATCACAAAAGATGAGCCAGAGGAGCAGAACAGAGCCAAACATGCTGGGTTGGCTGGTCCCTCTTAACAAGAAGACTAAAGGAAGGATGCTGATTCTTGATAGCAGAGTTGAAAACTGGAAGAGACATAGTATGATTTATCTTTCTGCCTGAATAGTCCTTGGTGATCTTACTAATGTTCTCACCTACATTTCTACTGAGCCTTCTAGAGATGGAAATGATCAAAGTGAAGGCACTGAATATAAGCTCTGTCCAATGACGCACAGCAGAAAGAAAAGGTATTGAAAATATCCCTAGGAAAAAAAAAAATTAAAAAAAAATCCAGCACACAAGAGGCTAGCAGTGACAAAAATCATATGCAAGTAATGAGCAGAGGACAAGGAACACTAGATGATACTTTTATATGTGTAGTAGCATTTTATAAGAGTCCATATTCTGAAAACTAAAGAAAACTCCTTTCACTGCTTGGAGCCGGGGTTTCATTGTCTGCCATTGTGATGCAGCAATAAAGGCAGGTTCACACAGTACCAGGACTTTCACTGAAAGTTCAATACGTCTTTTTTGCCATTCTGTATTCCCGTCTGTATTTTTTACAAGAAAATGAAATGCCTTCACATTCTCTTTTACAAGAAGAGAAAAAAATATATATTTTTTTAATCTCACAAAAGAAAAACATTTTCCCTTAACACAAGCTGATTTTCTGTTCAAAATAGAAACTATCAAAGCTGTCAAAGTCTTATAGATTTCCCAATTATACAAACTCAGTAATAAATATTAGGGGAGAAAGAAATAGAAGAGGCGATGGCAAGACCCTCTCACAAATTCTTAGGTTCTCTTTATACAGTTAGTTTTCTGGTAAAAAGAACAATTTATATTTAGGTGCTATTTGCATTATTTGACTTCAAACAATCTAGAACCCCCAACATATTACAAAGCAAACTGTAATTTTTTCCTTTCTTCACTTTTAGGTTTACTGTATCAGTAAATTAACATGCCATGAGTCATATTTGAATTCTAAGGCTATTCTATATATTTAGTTATCACAACAGCAGCAGCTACGTTCTGGCAACAAGGCAGTAGGAAAAGAATTTTAGTGCTAAAAAAAGACCTATTATACTGTTGATGTGACTGTTTTGGATTATATACTAGAAACTGAACCAGGACCAATGAAATTTTAGTTTTAGAAGTAGTAGCAGAGAAGCTGGCAGTAAGCTGTTTTGTTTTGTGGCTCAGAAGCCTTGGAATATATTTCATTTTGGAAAGCATATGTTGGTACCCCCAAATGGACATTTCCTGGAAGACTTGATACTCTGGAAACTGGGGCCAGGGTGATCTTTTCTTGTTTTTGAGAACTCCCCACTAGCTAGGAATCCTGCTTTTTTGACTGCTCTTCCCCATAATGACAAACATACAAGACAGCATCTCAATAAAATGGCATCTTGCATTCTGCAGGAGCGGGAACAGTTGCTTAGGATACAGAGCATGGGCATCCCTCACCTGCAGATGCACTACCAACATCAGCATTATCTATGGAAAGTCAGCTTGCTTGTGTTATGGAGGAGAAACACCAGCTAATAAAAGCCACTAATATAAGAACTGTTAAGGGGAAATTACTTGTTAAGGCTGAGAACTGCCTTGGCATTCCTGTCCTGCCAGTGTGCTTGCTGGGGAGATATACTGCTTTACATAGTAGATAACACTCTGACAGATATATCTTTCTGCCTGTTTCTTGCAAGTTATCACCCACTGTTTTCCAAGTACAAGTTTTACCTGTACATTCAGTGATGTTTCTTGTCACCACAATCCACAGGCTACAGCAGATGCTACAAATCAGAAGTCTAAGTCTCTGGATCTCCTGCAGGATCCATACACCTCAGGTGTCACTGGTCATGACCTGTCTACTATCATAGGTATCCTCATAGGCAGCATACTCCTAAAGGACTACACCTGGGCACAAACCCAAGTGCCATGCCCCATGGTCACATGCTCCATTGCATTGGGGCAGCACCAGCGACTGGAGCAGTCCCCTGCACGGAATAGCTACGATAGGAAAACTCCTTGCTGTATCAGCCACACATAGCTCAATGCCTGCTCCAGAGAGGAGCAGGGGAGGCACAAATTATCTCATCCACCACAAATCCAGCAGTGCTCTGGTAAAGGAGTATGTTGCTATAGTTTATGACTTTTTCATCCTGAGTTGTAGGCTCTTTTGTCTGTGCATAGTAATTTGTGATCTATGCTTCTTTCTCATTTATGAGAAATAAAAATTTGGAAATATGGCAAATATACCATCTCCTAGGATGTCACTCCATGCTCATTAATAATCATGATCAAATGTAAGAATATTCAAAGTAAAACCAGAAATTTATCATTGCTTTTATCATGAAGCTTGCTAGAAATAAAGTCAAGATGGTGATTTTGACTGCCAGGAACCTCTAGGCACCAAAGTTGTTTAGGACAAACCAGGCCATTTCCATGACTGGAAGATGGCAGAAACAAAACAAAAAATGAAACAAAACAAAAACACCAACCCAAAAAAAAACCCCAAAACTGAACAAAAAACCCCAGGCTCTATAGAATGTGATTACCAACAAAGTCTTCTTTGTTAAAAGTAGGTTTAGTGGTGCAAGGTACAAATGTGTGCCTGGTTGAGGATATATGGAAGAGTTATGGAATGTTTATCGCACCAGATTGAGCGGCAGATTAATATTAGTTTGTAATTCAGGGCATTTCAAGTGTCTAATGTTTTAGGAATCCAGGTTTCCAAGATTTAGATTGCTAGCAGCTAAGCCCAAGGACCTGTGTAAGTACCATTTTTAGTCATTAATTCCAATTAAAATGATCCCTGCTCTGACACTGGTGTAGTAAGACAGAATAGCAAGAAAGTCAGAGAATTCTATTTATTAAATAACTAAACCAAAACAAAGTAAGCTACATAAAAATTACTTTACCATTAGTATCACATGCCTGAAAGGTGCACATAATTTTCTGCATTTATATGGAAATCAAGATTGCCTACCAACTGAATGTACTATTGCATTCTGTGTTAATATGCTGACCTTTGGCTTTCTGCTGCTATGAGCTTCATCACAGACCAGCCTCTGGTAATGGAATTCTGCACTTGAGGCAGCAAACTTTTTAAATATCTCCACTCAGGTCACAACTGGTAACCAATTTGAAAAAAGCTCTAGAAAATTTCAGAACAGTGGCCTTCCATCAGAGAGGAGACGGTGGCTCAGCTACCTGTGCAGGACAGGAGGGATGGGAAAAGACTTTGGGAATACACATGGCAGCAAGGAGCCTAGCTAGGGGAGCCAGGGACACATAATTTTCCTTGCTCATCAAGCAGGTCTGCAGACAAGCAGCTGCCTTTAGAAGGTCCCTACATGAGTAAATCAGAGGCAAGTACCAGTAGCACTCTGCTAATCCCTGAATTTTGCTTTTATTTCCGACTGTTCAAGTTGGATATGCAAGAAAGCAGCTGGACAAATTAACCTGAGATGTACAAGGCACTTGGGAATGAACTGACACGTTGATTAGTAAATCCTGCAGCCTTTACCAACTACATTTTTTTTTAAGAATGTCGGCAGTACTAATGACCTAAATAGCAATTTCTTCCATTGTTAACTTTCTCCTTGCAGCTACACAACACTGAATAAACATCCCATTGTGAAGTTGCATTTAATGGCTTGCCAATACACAGCCCAAAAATTAAAATAGCTTTCAGAAACCCTGCTACATCCCAGAAGGGCTTGAGCAGCAACCTCAGGCTGCAGACTTACCAGCTTTACACAGCACCAAACTGTGGGAGTGAGAGGATAGATGATATCCACAAAAAAAGACCCCAGTCTGTTAATCCCTACCACAGTACCATCCCACTTCTATCACAAGCTGATGAAGCTGAAGGAGCAAGGATGCAGCTTACCAAGCTACAATTACAGTATTATAAAGATCCTTTCCAGAGCCTGCTCCCCATTACTCACACCACTGTTTCACTTTGTACTGTAGGAATTTTATACCTAGAAGGAAGTTATTTCTAGTGCCATGTGTGGTGTCAGTATGTCTAATGGTTGCATGGTTTCACACATCTCAACAGCTTTGTTGATGTCATCTACCTGGACTTGTGCAAAGTGTTTGACACTGTCCTGCACAACATCTTTGTCTCTAAATTGGAGAGACATCAATTTGATGGGTGGACCACTCAGTGGATAAAGAACTGGCTGGATGGCTGCACGCAAAGAGTTGTGGTCAATGGCTCAGTGTCTGCCTGGAGACCAGTAATGACTGGTGTCCCTCAGGGATCTGTGTTGGGATCGGTCTTGTTCCATATCTTTGTCGGTGACATGGACAGTGGGATTGAGGGCACCCTCAGCAAGTTTGCCAATGACACCAAGCTGTGTGGTTTGGTTGATACGCCGGCGGGAAGGGATGCCATCCAGAGGGATCTCAACACGCTTGTGAGGTGGGCTGATGCCAACCTGATGAAGTTTAACCATGCCAAGTGCTAGGTCCTATACCTGGGTCAGAGCAATCCCAGGCACAGCTACAGGTTGGGCAGAGAAGAGATTCAGAGCAGCCCTGCAGAGAAGGACTTGCGGGTGTTGGTTGATGAGAAAATTAACATGAGCGGCAGTGTGCGCTCGCAGCCCAGAAAGCCAACCGTATCCTGGGCTGCATCAAAAGGAGCGTGACCAGCAGGTCAAAAGAGGTGATCCTGCCCCTCTACTCTGCTCTTGTGAGACCTCACTTGGAGTATTGTGTGCAGTTCTGGTGCCCTCAACATAAAAACGACATGGAACTGTTGGAGCAAGTCCAGAGGAGGGCCACAAGGATGATCAGGGGACTGGAGCACCTCCCGTATGGAGACAGGCTGAGAAAGTTGGGGCTGTTCGGCCTGGAGAAGAGAAGGCTGCATGGAGACCTCATAGCAGCTTTCCAGTATCTGAAGGGGGCCTACAAGGATGCTGGGGAGGGACTCTTCATTAGGGACTGTAGTGACAGGACAAGGGGTAACGGGTTCAAACTTAAACAGGGGAAGTTTAGATTGGATATAAGGAAGAAATTCTTTACTGAGAGGGTGGTGAGGCACTGGAATGTGTTGCCCAGGGAAGTTGTGAATGGTCCATCCCTGGCAGTGTTCAAGGCCAGGTTGAACAGAGCCTTGGGTGACATGGTTTAGTGTGAGGCGTCCCTGCCCATGGCAGGGGATTTGGAACTAGATGATCTTAAGGTCCTTTCCAACTCTAACTATTCTATGATTCTATGCTTCAAGCCTGTGAGATTTAATTCAGGGGTTTTTTTTTGTGCCACTCCTATCCTGTTCCCTCAGCCTTCAAAGAGCTGAGTAATAAAGGGAAATATGCTATAAGATTTTTATTTCTTATCTTTTTAGTTTAAACAATGTAATAGAATTAAAATAGTGAATTATTGCAGAAGCACATAGCTTTTTATAAAACTGTTGTGGGACACTGAAATTAAATAGCCTTTATATCCTTTTTACAAGCTACCTTTAGGAGGAGCAGCAGGGAACTAGCAATCACTGATACTTGGCCTTTGCTTGGCTTTCCAGGGCAGGTTCCATGGAGCACCTGGAAGCATGAGGGGCAAGTGCCTCCTTATCTAGGCTGCACCAGAGGGAGGGAAGGAAGGCAGGCTGCACTGGAGTTATATCAGTGTTAAATTAATTGATGTAAAAGCCTGGTTTCCTGTGAGGTTGTTATCTTGGCTTGAAAGCAAACCAACACAAACTGCATTTTAATACAGCCTACTATACAAACACTGACAATTTTCACTGTTGTAATTTGAGGCTTCTAATGCTTCTCACCCTCTTAAAACAACAGTTCCTCTTACAAGGCATGCAGGCTTTTGCATACAGCTTACATAAGCTCCAGAATACTGTTCTTTCAAAGCCTAAAAAATAATCAGGAGAGATCCGTTCATGAGCATGTGGTTGCACTACCTAGGAAATGAAGTCACCTGAACTCAGCTCTAACTATAAACAGTCCTCCTCATCATGTTTACCATGTTGACAGCCTGTGAGGAGACAAAAGATCTCCACGCAATTGATTTGTTTTTCTTATGAAATAATCTCTTGAAATTTAGGATTGTGAACACTGCTCCATAGCTGCCCAGGGTGTCATTTGATACTGCCACAGCATGCTCTGCAGACTTTTAAAATGAATCTGTACTTGGAAAAACTCTTAGGAGAAGGGAGTCCTCATTTGTGATCAAGATTGTGAATGTGTGTACTGTGAGCAGAGCAAACTGATAAATGCACACTTGAATACAGGAAAAACACATTAGTCAATACTGCTGCATGAGAGGGAGTTAGATTCCTCATAAGTTTATAGCTAGACATTAAATACATAGAGAAGAGGTATCTTTCCTACCTGAAGTTAGCTTTGACTGATTTACATCTTGAAGTATGACCAATAGATCCTGCCTTCTGCTCTGTCATGTACCCAACTTCACTTAGATCACTATACTGAAACGATAAAATACACAGTAGTGGTTTTGCCTTGTGGAGGAATGAGTCATCCTGCTGCAGCTTTGAACCTCAGCAAATCACACTTTAATTTGAGAGAAGAGGATTTGATGCCTGTGCAAGGTGATGCTTGCAGACATTTAGGGACTGAATTCCAAAGAAAAATAATATAATTCATAAACTATTGAACACAGTAGCAGGTTTTTAGCTGATCTATTCAAGTATTAGATTAATTCAGTATGAAGCTATGCTTTAGTTACCGAGGATCCCCTGCTCTGGGAGGTCCACCACCCTCTTAACCCCCATAGCCCTGGCCAGATCCCACTGGAGTCTACACAAGTACCTGTGAGGGCTGATGACACTCCAGCAGCACAGGAGAACTGAGAATGGGTACAATAGCTGCATGACTTGCTATTTCCACAGGGGAAACTTCAAGTAAAAACCTAATGAAGGTAGCTCAGACCTTCTGCTTCCAGCTGTGAAAGCAACGTGACATGGTTTATCTGAAATAATCTGAACAGCACTTTCCTTGCCACAGTAGTGATGAAGACATTTTGTCTGTGGCTCCAAAACACAAGTACACCAAGTACTCCTGATAATTAACACTTGATTTCCTGCAAACACAATCCACCTTTTCAGCTCACAGCCTACCAACATACCTGGACATTTGACTTGCTGTTAGAAATGGCGACCACCTGTGAGGACAGCTGAAAGCAGCTCAGGGTTCCTCATAATTTGAACTCAGTGGATCATTCTACTTATATTTGAACAATGACGTTTAATTCTCACTAGATTATGCAGGTGTGCTTGAACTGTGGGCTACTGAGCAGTCCAAAAAAGGGAAATAAATCCATTTAATTTCTTTTTATTCCGTGTGCTTTAAAATAGTGCTCAGTTCATCTGCCAAGAGTCATTGTTATGATGGGTTACACAGAGATAAGAGTGTATGCAGTGGGTCTTAATATTTGATCTACACATAACACCAAAGTCCTTAAAGGCTCATAAACAGAAAGGATACCTTCAACATGTAATATATATGCCACGCACAAAGTAAAAATAGCAATGAAAATGTATTTCTTGATACCATTCTGGTCTTATCCTGAATATAAATGGAATTAGTCTTCAGACACTTGGAAGAAATTAATTTGCTTTTCTAACTGCATTCAAAATATTTTTGACATGCTTTCAAACCTGATTGTCTGTTAATGTAAGGCTTCATGCAGTTTGAGAATAAGGACTATTTCACTGCATCACTGTTGAGTGAGAACAGTTAAAAAAATTTGAAGAGTATTAAAGAGAACTACCTAGCCAAAGTTTATCATTTATGTTTAAGAGGTTTTCAGTGTGACAGACTGCTTTATTTCTGTGTTTTGCTTCACTTTCCTGCCTTTCTTTTCAACAAAAGACAGAAAAGAAAAAAATCAAAAAACAAAAAAACATTCAGCTGCCAAAGACTTCTTAAGAAAACTGCTGGAGTATTCTTGTCTTTAGACTGACAGCATGTACCACAGCTGGAAGATTCATAAAGAAAAGAAACATGAAAAGACACAAAGAAACTTGACAAACATCTTCCATCTACAAGTGCTCTGAAGCTCGATTTCTGCAAAAAATAGCTTTGATACCTTCGCAGTTGTAGTCTTCCCTGATAATTGTGTTTGACATAAATTTCTTTAGAAGTCAAAATGAACCTATTACTAAGCACATTTGCTACTAGGAAGACAAAAAAGGAGCTTTTACCAAGCAATTCATTTTTCTTGCATATTTTTACCTAAGTGCCTCTCTCTTTAAACTTGTGCAAATATTTGGAAGCTGGCTTTTGTTATACAGTTCAGTTCCCCCCACCTGCTGTGGAAGGGAGGGCATTTCCCAGTGAAAGAGTCACTCCAGATTTAAGTACTCTGAGAATGAAAATCATCTCCCCCTCCACTTCTAAATGCTATCTTTAACATTAATCAAAGCACTGCTTTAGATGAGTAATGTCACAAGGGAATACGTGCATCTGTCAGTGCAAGTGGCACCATAAGCTTATTTCTGTTTAGCTCCATCTTCTCCTCTCTAAAGCCCTTGAGTGCATACATTGTGGCCACCCATCATTAAAGGTAGACTAGAATAGCTTCAAAGGAAAGGCAAACTTTCCTGTCTTTTCCTTTACTTTGCTGTATTGGATTCCCGATGGAATTTAACAGAGGTTAATTTATTCTGCTTCTGGATGTTCTGCCTACCATTTCTTTGATTCTCTGCAACAAATTTGCAGTCATAGAATATTTGAAATTGGCCTCAAGCCAGAATCTGACAAGGCTTCCCCGGGTGATTTTTCCTCTCCATTTAGTTGATGTATTCCAAACACCACTGTTTCTCTACAGAGACATCACCCTCCCCCCTAAAACAAACAAACAAAATAAATCAGAAAATATAAGCCCTGAGAGGCACCAGTGCACTTTTTTAAATGTTTTTTAAGCCTGTCACTAAAGTAGATGCAACAATCATGGATTTATTGGGGTTGAGTTGTACTGAGGAATTGGTCATGCAAGGCACATATTATCAGTATCTGAATCAATGGGCAAGTTTATGATGGCCTCCTGCTCTATGATGCTGATTCACAGATTTGGAAACCACTAAGGCTGGCTGTGTTTGGCCATTAAGGAGGGACTTGTTTATGACCCCCTGAGCCACAGAAATAAGCTGTCACTTCTGCAAAAGCATACTCTGACAAAGTTGTGTTGTTCAGGGAGAACACCAAATTCTTGGCTACAGTTTACCCCTGAATGACAGTGGCTGCACTTTTTTTTTATCACCATAGTGTTTAAATGACAACACTGGTCTTCAAGATAAGATAAAAACATGATTTTCCCTCTTTAAAATTAATGGTTTCCCTTATTTCTACAGAATCCATAAAATGCAAATGTACAATGTGGAAAGGAATGCACAAGTGAAGTCAACTGCTCTGCAAAATATTCAGAATGTTTTAGCAGAAATCCTTGTGGGGAAGTGCCTTAGGTTTTAGGCCCTCAGTAGCATTCAGTATTTCCTGAAAAAGCATGAAGGGGATAAAATCTAGAGATGTTATTTAATCTTAAAATGACACTTTTCTCTGTAACTTACTTTCCATAGTGATTAGAAAGCAATGCAAAATTCCAACTTGAATAGGTCTCTCTCACTGCCTGAAAATATATTTCTGTGGAATATACGGCAATATCAAGTTTTGCTAAAATTAGTGAAGGTAGATGGAGACACATTGCAGTCCACAGTTCTGTATTAGACAGAAAAAATGAGGTGGAACTATTTGTGTCTGAGGCCACCTGAGTATTAATGCAATTCACCCTTTCCTTTACACATTTGGTTTAGCCCTAGATACAGGGGATTGTTCAGACTACACTAATCTGGTTGTAAATAACAGCTTAAATACTATGTTTATATTCTGTTATGTATAACCTTCACTGGTTTTGAGAAGCTTCTCTCAGAATATAATTTTTAACTCTGCTTTATACCAGCAAGTATACAAACAGCTCATGAGGGTACCTGCGTACCACAGTAGGCTGATTATATTCAGACTATCATCCATCATTTGTCTTGTTCTAATAACAGTGATTTTCTTTCACTTGAAGCAACACATGCCATTCTGTTTGGGCCAGCAAAATCAAACTTATTTGGGTGAGAGTTGGCACAGGAATGCACAGTCATGACAGTCAGCTAAATACAGGAAAAGCTATGATCAAGTACAACTGCTGTCAGTGGGCTGGTAAGATGACTATCATGAGTCTGTCTCTTTACAGCTAAAACACAAACGCCTTCAATCTCAAGTTTGCTGTTAATGTGGAAGCCTGCCGGTATTCAACACTATGATCGCTAATTTCTGACCTCCTACATTTGATTTCCTATTTATTCCCCCATCAAAGGAAATGCAATTAATTTTATTCGAAAAGCTATAAAGACAAAAAGCAAAGATTCACATTTAAAAAACTGATTGGCCCAACAGCCAAATGGTAGTGAAATAATCCCTGCTTAAATTTAGTTTTGTTTTCCCATATTTCACTGTTTGATCAATGACTGAAAGGAATTAAATACAGTTACATACATGGAGGACTCAGCCTTTTTTATCAAAAAAAACCCAACTAAACAAAAACCCAAACACCAGCCACACACACCTTAGTCCATTCCCCACTTTTCATTTACTTTACCTGAGAATACAAAGGAAGAACACTGACCGAAATACATACCATGATAATGTTATAATCACAAAGGGAAATAGATGCTCCTGATTCAGCTTGAATTCTTTTGAACCCAATCAACAGTATCTGAGATTAAAAAAAAGCACCAAAACACCCAAACTACACTCTGTTCCCGGGCCTCTCTTAAAAATACTGCTAGAAAATCTGAGTTAAATTCATTAGCAACCACTGAAAGTACATGCATAAACAGCAACTTAAGCATGAATAGTAAGTCTGAATCACAAATCATCCCTAAACACAGAAAAATTTGAAAGTGAAATAGAATTCAGTAAGATTTAATTAAGAATAAATTAAAGCATTACAACCACTCCTAATACCACTCTTTCTTACCTCTTTCAGTAGGAAAATAAGAACCGTCACCTGCCAAACTGCTGAAATACTGTTTTATAGAACCATATAGAGGGTGTTCTTTTTCCTGTGTATAAACATTTCTGTGCATTTTCATTACTTTTGTCCCATGTTGTCGTCATCACTAATTGCAATCCTCTGGCTGGAGAGCTTCTTAAAAAGAGTGGTGGATGCAGGAAGAGCCTTAGCTGGGGAAACTGAAGCTGTAGATCTCCAAAAGTTTCAGTAACTTAATCAGTCTTTCTCTGCAGACCTCCCCTGCTGTCCGAGCTGTAACTTGTCTGCACATACCTGAGCTGCCGTAGTTCATTGCATGATGTCTCCTCACAGTCCTATGAAAAAATCTAAATTTCCCGGAAAGCTAATGATGGCTAGTATTTCTTCTTGAGAGAAAAATAATATTCTCATTGGGTTTTGACTACTCAAAATGTTCAGAGGAAATCAGTAGGTACTGGGGAGAGACATTTTAGCAGGGCCCGTTGCAATAGGACAGGGGGTAATGATTTTAAACTAAAAGAGGGGAGATTCAGGCTGGATGTGAGGAAAAAAATCTTTACAATGACAGTGGTATAATTCCACAGAAGTATTCCTGTTAACAAATTCACCATCTCTTTTCACAATATCCTATAAAAGTAAACACTCCTATTCTTTAAGCAGGTCAATGAGACGGCATATGAATGAGCTATGTCTTGTTGGTGGGAGGTTAATATATGCCTACTCCATTAGCAGGCTGAGAGACATCATTTGTGTTAGATACAGTAACTGTTTACAGTTCTAGCTTCAGCTATTTGCACTGAGGCTTAAACTCACTAGGCTGATGTCATTTGAAACATGCTAGAGAATAGCACGTCCCTCTCCATCTGTTCATTTTGACCACAGAATTAGATCAACTAAAGCAGACAGTAGTAATAAAGAAATCTAGAAGGAAGTATGTTGGAAAAATATGAACAAGGCAGAAACAGAGAAGTTAAATAGCATTTTTACTTCCAGCAACAATTAAATTCTTTCTTCAGATACAAGCACAATAGCATAACCATGGCTCTCCTTTTGCTCAGAAAGCTGCACGGTGTACTTTAGAAATCTGATTGACCTTCCTTCCCTGTACTACTTCTCAGTGCTGCCCATGATCATTAATTTGGTGAATACGCTACAACAGTACTATCTGAAAGACAATTAAGAGCTGGGAACTACCTTGCCCTGTGGTAAACTCCCTCCTGCATTACCAGACACTGGTTCTTATACACATGGTCTATGACAACTCACTCGTCCAGCTTCTGGCTTAACAAGGATCAGGCGGGACCTGCTGTCAGCTCACATGCAGGATTATTTACTGCTGACAAGCCACCACCAGTTGTCAGATGTGTTTCATTGCTGCTTTTGGCATTCCTGAAGTCTGCTGCCACAGCTATTTGCTATGTTCAGGTTTGATTGTTCTCCTCAATGGGAATAGATACCTGGGCTCCTCATTTTAGGACAGTGAAGCAGCTGTGGCCTCAGCATTAGCCAGCCACCACAGTTTGCCAAGCCTGGTGGCCACTCCCCAGCACAATCCGTCTGTCTGCAGCTTGCTTTTCTTCTCTCCAGAAAGTCACAGGTGCTGCTGCTTCAGCAATTGCAGGCTTCAGCAACTGCCGACTTCAGCAACTGCCGGCTTCAGCAGTTGCCAAGCACATACATACTCCAAAACACTCTCTCAAAACAATTGTATTACCATAAAAAGACTGCTAATTGTACCAAATGGTCCTTCCAGGCAACAGAGAGCAACACTACAGTGGAAGGGAGGATGCGTGTGTGTCAGTTAAAGCCCACCAGCAGGGTAGCAAACAAAGGTAAGCAAGAAAGACTGTCACTAATAAAGAGTAACAGAAACAATATTTCAGTATGTGTTTTGAAACAGTAGCCGCAGTGGAAACACTCCTTTGACACTACAGATGATGAGCTCAAAGAATAAAATGAAAATCTGGTTCAAGCTCTCCCACACATGTGAGCAGTAGCAAACCCAATTCACACTAGCTCAATTCAAGTACAACTGGGGCAACAGCATCAGCTGCTGTAGCAGCAGAGTCAGGCTAGGATCAGGTTACAGCACACAGTGCAGCCTTGCAGGGGTGCTGGCAGCATCAGTGCCACACCACCTTTTCTCCAGCTCTGCTCAGGAGGGCAGAGAGGTGGAGTGACAACACAGCTGTCTATGCACCAAAGAAGGATACCTGTGCCAGTGCAGGAAGCCTGATAAAATCCCTTCTGTCAACTTCAGGATCAAAAATATCATCTCTGTGTACCCTATGACGGCAGAGAATACTGCTCTGGTTTAAAGGAGCTCTACTCAGTCCTGTGAAATATTTTAACAGCTAGAAAGCCACTTGTGTGGATCTGGAGAATACAATACTGTCCTGGGTTCAGCAGCAGCAGTCACTTTTTCTCCTTTTTAGTAGCTGGTGCAGTGCTGTTTTTGACTTTCAGCCTGGGGATAATACTGATAAAGCCGATGTTTTCAGTTGCTGATCAGAATGTTTACCCTGACTAAGGGCTTTGTGAGTCTCATGCTCTGCCAGGGAGGAGGGGAAGCCAGGAGGAAGCAGAGACAGGACACCTGACCCAAACTAGCCAAAGAGGTATTCCATAACACAGCATGTCATGCCCGGGAAGGTAATGGGGAGTTCCCCAGAAGGGCACGCTTTGCTTAGTAGGACTCGTTTTCAGTGGGTGGTATCGTATTCTCATCCCTTGTTATTTCTCTTATCATTATTATTGGTGGTAGCAGCAGTGGTTTGTGTTATACCTTAGTTACTGAGCTGTTCTTATCTCAACCCGTGGGAGTTACATTCTTTCGATTCTCCTCCCCATCCCTCGGGGGGTGGGGGGTGGGGGAGTAGAAACTGCATGGCTGACTTGCTGACGGGCTTAATCCATGACAAATACTCTGAGAAATACCCCACTAATAATGAAAACAGGTACTCAAGACCTCATCAGGCATTACCTATGACACCTCAGATTTCACTGAACTAAAGAGCCAGAAAAGCTTTGGAAGACTCAGTACAATTCCCCCATTACAATTGAGGAAATGCCTGTTGTAAAAAACTTAACAGGATCGACACAAAGTTTCCTGTCCCCAAATGGGAAGAGATTATTATGGTTTTTAAATCAGTACATGTCACTTGGTCTCATGTGGTTTCCCACATATTTCAAGATGACAAGAACACAATTTTTGATAGAAGAAATAAGGTACGGGAGCCATTTGTTGCTCCAAAACCTCTTCTAACCCTTTATCCTTTGCTTTCCACACATTCATTAAATTCTCTTTTTCATGTCACCTCCTCTTCCAGTCAAGCCCAGCATTTAGCTCAGCTTGTAAACCATAAAGATAATTAAATTGAATTAAACTGAAGGAAGTTTAGTTTAAGGAAGAATACACACTTTACCAAAATGCAGCAAAAGCATCGAGGCAGATTATGCACAGATCTCATCAGGGTCCTCTGACACCTTTCTAATGAGCAGCTCCAACATTACTGGGAAGACCCCATCCAGTTCTTGCTAATTAGTTGCCAAAGTAATGATGATTTCAATCACCCTGATGAAGTTGATGACAATGATTAAACTGGCTACTTAAGACATCTTGATTAAAGAGATATTTATCCATAAATCATGAAACTCACTCCCTCTTAGCTTTATGACGTATCTTTCATGACACATCTTTCATGACACTCAGGTGAGAAATTTTCCTCTATGCACTGTTATTCCTTCAATGTATTTGTAAGGCAGTAAATTTTAGCAGAAGAGTGCTAAACTGAGGGGCTTGAAGCAATACTGGGGTTGTAATTACTCAAGGCCAATGTAGCTATATAAAAATAGTAATTTCTTGAGGAAAGGAATTAATAGACCAGTACAATAATATGATTATTGACAGCTTTCTAATAAAGATTAATTCATTTAATTCCTAGAGAGGAAGCTCTATGTTAGATAATTTAATCTATATTGGCTAAATTAGATAGGAATGAAAGGTTCATTTGATCTGAAGTCAAAAGTTACATCTCTATATCTTGCTGGTCTACATTTACATAAAAAGTTACCAACAATAAATCTATAAACACTATTAATTTCAAAGTGAGAAAGCTCCAAGAACAAGGCATTACCCAATGGAGGTTTGGTCAAAAAGCTGTTAACATCCAATGGTAAAATACTGACTGCTAACAAAGAGTAAGCAAAAAGCACCTGATCTCAACAGTACTCTAGAAAGCTTGCATATCAAGCACAGCTCAGAGAAAGGCAAGATCTCCTTTTCTCCCAATTCACCTACTAGCTGAGGGCTTGTCAGACACCTGCATCCATCTGTCCCATGCACCTCATTTATGTGTTGCACACTATAGAGGCTTCACATGCTCCTTACGCTGCTGTACAGGACAACCAATTTCCATAAACTACAGTTTATGGTCACCATAAAACCTCCCTACCAAATAACTGCTGCAACATTGGCTCTGCAGTGATCTGATAAGTGATCTTGGTCCCCATACCCTAGGATCTCCCAGGAAGGTGCCCAGGAAGCTTCTGCCACTCCTGTGCAGACACCTTCACCAAGTGCAGCTTTCTGGCTACATCAGAACTAGCCTCAGGCCCTCCAAATTTGCTGGAAACTTGGCCAAAATCAGATTTATTTATTTATTTATTTATTTTACTTAAAAGCAAGCCCTAAATAGCTGCCATATCTGTTATCCCCCGTATAGATCACAACCTAGAACAGCAGCATTATTTTTGGAAAAAATAGCAGCAAACTATGAAGCATGACAGAAAAAGAACTAGAGAAACCCTGAGAAAGACAACTGGAGACTTTGTATAAGACTCCAAAAAGAAAGCAGGGGACATATTGCAGCTGTAGAGACTTGTATTAACTCTTGGAGATAAGCCATATTCCCTCCATCCCCATTGCCTCAAATCCACTACATTGAAACATCATCTGAATAGAAATAGTGGGAAGAGACAGTAAGATATGAGAGATGTCAAGCAGAGCAAGACAGTTATCTGTATGCCTGCAGTACCCAATTTGACTGTAGAATGAGTGCTTTTATCCACCATCCCAGACTACAAACTAAAAAATCATTTTCCCAAAGTTAGCCCCTAAAATTAAATCCCTCTAACTTCCTCTGGCCTGAATTCAAGAGAAAATGTAGAGGAAATAACTAAGGAAACTTTTTTTTTGTGTTTTGTTTTGGTTTTTTTTTTTTTTTTTTGGTTTGGTTTAGTTCTTTTTTTTTTTTTTCTTTTGTAGCAATAATGGGTGTGGGCTTCTTTTCCTCCAGCCACTTTGATTCCTTAAAAAGAAATCAACTCTGCTGGAAAACATCACCTTTATAATGGATCAGCCTGTCTTCATATGGGAGGTGCTCCAGTCCCCTGATCATCCTCGTGGCCCTCCTCTGGACTTGCTCCAACAGCTCCATGTCCCTTTTATGTTGAGGACACCATAACTGCAAGCAATACTTCACGTGAAGTCTCACAAGAGCAGAGTAGAGGGGCAGGATCACCTCCTTCAACCTGCTGGTCACACTCCTCTTGATGCAGCCCAGGACACGGTTGGCTTTTTTTGTTTCTTTGTTTTTGTTGGTAGCTAATTACCAAGAACAAAACCCAAGGAGTCTTATTTTCAGAGTAGATTCCCTCATGAAGTTTTCAAGTAGCTCCCCTCTGTTGACCTGGATCTGTCCATTTAGCTTATTTCCACCTGAATATGGAGGAAGTTTGAGTCAATTTTCTTTTTAAGTCCTTATTAATATTTGGCACACAGATCTCCCCAAAATCTGTCTTGAGCTTTTCCTTTCCCTCACACCTTGCTTTCCTCCAGTTCCTCTGCCACAAATAGCTAGAGCCTCCGAAAACGTCAGCCTCTTCCTTGCATCTTTGCATATCCTATTGTAACAATGCTTATGAATCCCAAATTAAGAAAACAAACTCACCAAAAAAGAGTAAAATCAGAATTTTTTGAGTGGTTGCTCTGTTGCTGCTCACCCATCTGTAATTTCATATCTTACTTTACTGACAGATAATAAATAAAGAGAAGCAAGCTCTTCTACTCAAGGCTGGAAAACATCGACAACCTATAAACACAAATGGACTATTTTAAGTAGTATTAAATTGGTAACAAACCTTTTTTTTTATGGAGCAGTGCTACTCCTCCTGAGAAATTTTGCAAGCATCTAAGTGCTTCACTGTGATCTGTGAGTACATACGCTCACCAAGTCCTAGTAAAAAAAGATGCTTACAGTAAGATATTCTTATTTTTGCATAGTACCAATGACATTCCTATAAGCATTTTGCTACTGACTGCAGTGTTTAGCATTAGCAATAGACGTTACTTGTTAGCATTTTTAACAGCTTGCTATAGGTCTGTGAATAGCACAAATTAAAAGTACATAAGTGATTTGAGAAAAGTTTTTGTTCTGCAGATCAAGCAAAGTAGTTTGAATTATTAGGATAATAATTTTACAAGAAATTTCTGAAGCTTGCTGTAGCCTTGCTTCAGAAAGCAGCAATAATTAATGTGCCTTTAACACTGGCATTCCATAAGAACATGAAGTTTTAAGTGAGTGTCAAACATGACTTAATGGGCATTTTATGAGCCACTCTCATTGCATCCTTATTTCTTTCATTTTAAGTTCCATCCTTGAAAGTTAGCATAGTTCCTCAGAATGTAAGCTGGTTTTGTGGATGGTTGGACAGTATGCAGTGACTATTGTGGCATAAACCACACTTTAAATAAGCTTCAGATTTTTCCATTCTGGAAGGCAGCAAACAAGAAACTTACAGTTACCCTTGGGTGAAGGCGGAAACAAAAATGATACTCTTTTACCAAGTAGGCACATTTTCAAAACCATCAACCATAGCTCTGAATGGAATGAAAGCTTTAAGATAAAGCTATAAAACTGCTGTAATCTAATACATTAATCTGTGCTCAGTCTAATAAACTGAGTTACTATTCCACAGAACAAATAAAATAATTATTACATAAAATATCGAGCACAAACCAAAAGGGAGAGAGGAAAAACCTACCCAAACAACAACAAAAGTGTTGCCTAACACAAACATTTAATCAGAAATGGCACATTTAAGAAGCAAACTTCCTGCTAGAGCCATACCTCTCCTCTCAGCAGGATAGAACCCTTCTAGTGCAGGCACACGAGGCAAAAAGACCTGAATGGGTGGCCACTGCTAAGGAGACAAAGGGTATCCTCAGTGGCTGTGAACCAGGTGAACAGCTCCATCTAAAGCAGGTGTGTGGGTTGCCTGTGGGTAGGACCATTACCTGGGCAGTGTTATGCTCCCACTCAAACCTGTCCCTAGTCCCAGGCAAAAGGAGAATTCTTATTAGACCAGTAAGTTTCAGCATCAAGCTCATTCGGGTGCCTGTGCCCAGGGGGTGAGGTGCCTGGAAGAGCAGCTTTGGAATATTATTATATTTTGGAATATAAATATAATATTTTTCTGCAATTTTGTAACATTGGCTTGTTCATAAGCACTCGGGTTAGCATTATTAAAGTAAGGCAGATTTCAAGCAAAAAGCATGTATAAGTAGAAGCCAAGTGACAGATTCAGACAGCTCTTCCAAGCTAGAATAAAAAGAAAAAGCCCGAGTTAGCCAGGAAAATGGGGATCTGCAAGGCAGTGGCCAGGAGTGAACCTAGACGGGGGAGGGGAGAGAGGAGAGAGTGTGTACTGGAAGAACCTGATTGAACCAAAGCAAAGCTGTGGAGTACCTGCTGCTCTCCTGACGCCTATCCTTGTGCCCTCTTTCCCATGCCTGGGAGCAGGCTGGGTCTCAGCTGAGATTTAATGTGCTCAGCACACTGTGAGCAGAGCCAGCAGTGGCAGGGAACTGCAGCGACTTGAAGCGTCACCTGGGGGCTACCTGGCATCAACTAGAGAGGTGTTTTTGCAGGAACTCAGGCAGAGAGTGTCTCTGGGGGTTGGATGATGAATAAGCTCTGATCGATTCAGCACAAACCGCTGGGGATGCACGTGAAAACCACATTCCTGGGGAGGGGGAGGGACATCCACACAAGGAACTGTAAGACTGCAAGGAGGCACTGTTTTCCATGCAGCTATCCCAGCTGGAGGGCCCTGGGAGGGGCCGCTTTGTGGCTTTTCTAACAAATGAAACCTCTGCTTTAAGAGAGATGTCTGGCGATAGCAGGAGCACACCACTTAAGCAGAGAAAAAAGACTGAATTCAGTAAAACAGTAAAACTCATTTGTGACACTAGAAAAATTATGCTGTTCAGCTTCACTTACTCCTATGGTAAACCACCCTGGGTTCTGGGAGTGCAAGAACGAGTCAAAATACAGATTGATTCTGAAATCAGTTCTTTTTTTATCCTTTAAACCCATGGACAGGAATGTACAGCTCCACAAAAACGAAGGCCAGACATACCAAACCCAAAAGTTTCCTGGGATGCTGGATGACACTTTTTCTAAGGTCATTTCCTTTCAACCACACTCAGTCTAAAAGCAGCTTCCATTTGCAGTTAAAATAATCGTGATACACATCGCACACTCCTTGAAAAACAACCTTTGTTATAGGCAGTATGATTAATTTTCTTCTGTTTTTATTTCTGTTTGTACCAGTGAAAAAATAAATACAGTTGAAAATAAACACCTTTCCCCCCTTCTTCAATGTGTTTAGGCTACGTGGTTAAGTGGATATTCTCTCCAGCTATTTAGATTAATAAACTTTAAGTTGGAGCATTCATTTCTGTGTTCTAAAAGAAGTTTGTGTATGTAGCTTTACATATCTATATCTATACATATTATTCAGAAGCCCCAAATCCAGCTCCAGTGTTTATCAGTGACTTTATTAACAGCAGAATCAACTTTGTTGAAATCAGATAGTTGTCTTTCAGTGAATGGTTCAAGACTTTCAGCTGCTAAAATGAAGATTTCACAAGACTCACCCTATGCATTGAGAGGATTCAAACTTCAAGTCCACATTAGGTGCTGTTTCATGCATATCTACAGATCACTTTTAAAGTAAACATAATTTTACATGATATGGAAAGAATCTAGTGATCAATAAAGGAAATCAGGTGTAACTCTACAAGCTCATCTATTTGAATGAAGCCCAATTGACTCTACTTGATCAGTGCTCAGCAAAGTCTGAAATATTGGAATTGTGACCATTACAACCGGATCCAGGAACCAATCATTCCATTGTTATATCTGGAAATCTTAATGGTCCTTGTTTGACTAAATAGCGAGGACTGAAAAACTATTAACCAATGAATCATTTTGCACAGGCAAATGATTCTCTTGCAGTTATTCCAACTATCCCAGCTGGATATTCACAGTGAACAAGCCATGTTTCCTTCATCTTTGTTTCATTTTTAAGTGCTTCTAGTAGGGGATTTACTGCAGGTCTCACCGGCAGCCAGTGAGTGAGGAGTGCAGGGCACTGCCTGGTCTTCTGTCAACAAATTAAGGAAGACTGGCAAAGCACTGATGCCCACATCCTACCCACAAGGATGGAATGTTGTCTGTGAACTACAGTGCCTTCCTAGAGTATAGGCGTTTGCACTGGGATGTGTTCTCTTTATTCTCTGAAACTGTCTGGAGACAGCTTTAAAGTGAGCTAAGTGTCAATTTAAAAAAAACCTACTCAACTACTTACTGGAGAAATTGAAATGAAAACCACAACCTGTTTTAAAGGACTGTGATTTCTAGTTGGTTTTTTTCCAAGTCATCCCTTTAATCTCAATCTTGAGGGAGTTTTTCATTCTAAGCTTAGGGGGCCTCCCCTACTGTGAAACCTGATTTCTTGCCTGATGAAGGGTCTGAGCCTGCAGTATGCTCCCTCACAGCCCAGAGTACTGTCTGCAAGGCTGAAAGAAGGACTGGTTTGCCTTGCTTGCCAAAAAGCTATGCGGGGCTTAGTGTGACACTCACGCCTCCAGTAATGGGGTGTCACTTCCACCTGTGTAATTGGAAGGTCCATTAATCAAATGAAACTGGGATGGAGGTTAAGGGGAGTGGTAAATGCCATCCTGCACTCTGAAACTCCATCCTGAGATACTGCAAATCACTGACAATTTAAAGTAGGCTATCAGTTTAAATACATCACAGCCTGTAAATAAATGTGACCAAATCATACACAGTCATTTTAGCATTACCAGTCTGAGCAAATACTAGTGGAACTAGCTAGAAAGGTTTTTGGTAATTAGCCTTTACTTGTGTCCCTGACCCCTTTGCAAAGAAGGCAGAGTCCACGTTTTGCCTTAGATTTGCTTATCAGTGTTTTAGGTACACTGGCTCTCGGAAGAAAGGTCGCTTAGGAAGAAAGACAGACTAGATAAGCGTCTGTTCAGAATAACTTTCCCTTGCCAGGGTACCAGTTTTTCCTCTGAGGTCAGAATTTTAACAACTTTGTTTCCTGAGCTGCTATGGGGAAAAAAAACCCCAAAGCCTACTATTGTTAGCTGAGATGAAAATGCAGATATGCTGAACTTGCTTTCGTTGCTTCTCTATACAACATACAGAGAAGCAGCATAGAAAATTATATTTAAAATATAGCTTTGTTAAATAAAACAGTGAAAAATCAGCCTGGCAGCTGATCCATGCTTAGATCTGAATGCATACAATTGTGCAGAACATGTATGGACAGTTTTGCTTGTACATATTCTTTCACTATGAGGGTGGTGAACCACTGGAGCAGGCTGCTGAGATGCCCCATCCCTGTAAGTATTCAAGACCAGGTTCTATGGGGCTTTGAGCAACCTGGTCTAGTGGAAGGTGTCCCTGCCTGTGGCAGAGGTGTTGGAACTAGATGATCTTTAAGGTTCCTTCCAACCCAAAACATTCTATGATTCTATGACATATACATGATTTTGGACTGCAAGACCCTGCTCTGATCTGTCGAGTTGGAGGACCTTACACCACTGTTAAAACTGGAGCTGAGTGATCACAACCAGTTACTCTGACAAAGACAGATATGAGGTGGCACTTTAAGCAGACTTTGGAAGCAGCTTTACCTCTACAATAATCAAGGACACTATACAGTGAAGTGCAAAAAATGAGGTTAGTTGGAATCAAACTGCTTTAATAATGTTACCCTGATGGGCAGAGAAATTTCTGCTCAGATAGCTCCAGCACAGACAATGGAAACTCATGGGTCACGTCAAATCACAAGCCACAGCCTCAGAAACAGTAAATTAGCACCATTGCTAGTGCTCGCTATAACCTGACAGCAATTGAGAACCAGTTCCATCGATTTTTAGTTCATATTATTTCATTTTGATTTAATAAGAGGAGTTTTTGCAGAAGTCAGTGCTGACACCTGCCTTTTGATACAGTCACTAGTGGTGGAGCTTCAGACACCCTGCAGCTTGGGGTGGGCCAGCTTTGGAAAGAAGCATAGGTTAGCACTGTGGAGGCGGAAACCTGGGTTTTATTTCAGTTAGCTGAACTGCTGAGCCACCATAAATATCTTCCTCTGGGACCCTCATTCCCTTCACATTAACTGTGCTTTCAGTGAAACAGCTGCCACTTGTACATCACTGGAATCTGATCTGGAAGTTTTATGTAGTCCATTTTTTGTTTGCAAATATGTTAGTTTTATTTACCTTTCCATGTATAACTCAAAGTGGCCATTGATGTGCACAGAAATCTCCAGCATTTTATAGACAATCAAAAAAATAACAGAAGTAACTTGAACATGTTTTTCAGGGAATGGTTAGAATGGTTTGGGTTGGAAGGGACCTTTGAAAGTCATCTAGTCCAACACCCCTGAGATGAGCAGGGACATCTTCAACTAGATCAGGAGAAAAACATGACACCCAGATCTTAACCATGCCCTATTATCATGATGTAAATATATGTTTGGAGTTTATATTTGTAACACCTAATTTTTAAAAAAATAGTTACAGTAATGCAAGCATTTCAGGTAAAGATGGTTTAAAAAATTTACAGAAGACATTTTAGGTGGGTTTTTTTTGTTGTGGGGTTTTTTGGGGGGTTTTTGGTTTGTTTTTGTTTTTGTTTTTTTTTTTTTTTTTTTGAGATTTCTCTTCTTCCAAAATTCAACACTTCAAAGGATCCCAGAATTTGGAAATCACTAACTTACAAAACAAACTAGTGCTGATGACCACAGTTTCACTGACTTAACGGAGATCTGAGAAAGAAATAAAGGTAAGGCAAGTTTCTCAGATGACGTCTCCTGGTCCAACTCAAAATCCCTCCTCACCCATGGAAAAGCTGTGCCATAGCCAGGAGAACCTCCCTACCCTCTGTAAGAACAAGGAGAAGCTCTCTACCCTCTTCTCCAGAAATCCACAGCGTGCATCTTGCTGGGGTGCTGTGGGTGGTAATTCTTGTAGCTGCTGTTTTCCCCATCAAGGACAGTCAAAATCTCAGATATTTCTATGATATTCAATATCAGTAGCATTAATTGGTAGATTTTAGAGGGGAGGGGATGGGGAAGTCATCAATTATTCATACCTACTTTCTTTTTTTTTGGGATACTCATTTATTCTTTCCTGGAAGAAATCAGAGATAATCTGAAGTAAGTGAGTTTAACACTTGAGTCAGAAAGTCAAAGTGAAACCTATACTGCATTTCTGTTCTGCTTATGCTAAGGTAGGTGATACTTGCCTCAGCTCTGTATAGAAGTAAGCTGTATATTATGAAAGTAACATCATCTTAATGTATTGTCAAGCAAGGGAAACACTAAGCCTGAATTACTTAAAACCCACCATCTTAGTCATATTACTGGCATGACTCATAAAGTGCCCTCACTGAGTGTTCTTTCATTTCCCTAATGCATCTCGATAAACTTTAGCTACTACTGATTATTTCAGAGAAAGCAAGGAACTATCTTTTGTATTTTAGAATAGTAATTATTCTTTGCATGACTTTTTATTATTATTTGTATTTTCATTTCCAAGTATTTACAAAACTGAGAGCTCTCACTCCATATTCCTCCAAAGCAAGACATAGATAAAATCAATATTTACTATACAATTTTGATTTCATAAACCGGCATTACATTTTTTATATAATTTAATGCAATGCATATGAAAGGTCTTAAATTTTGGAGACATTTTACTATTAATAGGCAGAAGTGTTCTGATATATAGCTATGGCTCAGGACACTTCAGATGACTTCTGGTCATTGGTACTCTGAAAGAAGTCAAAGGCTTCTGGTTCCAGTGCCCAGGAGAACCTGAAGAGAGCGTCTGACTCAGAGACTGGAAATGCTGATTACCAGCAGGAGTGGCAGGAAAATGCCTTGCAGCACAAGCTGCATAAATCTTTCTTCAAGGGAAAGATTTCCCATAAGGTCTACCGAAAGCAGATAAATGTAGACGTAAAAAATTTTAAACGTTTTAGGCCTTAAATCTGCTCAGCAGACACTCCCAGTGTCCCAAACATTAGGCTATAAATTACACCAAATTCTGAGGGCAAAATTGAACATGAATAAAGACGCTCAACCATTACAAACGCAGTGATTTCATAAAAAAATCAAAGCGGGCATAGGACAGCACAGAAGTGGGCCTTGCTGGGGATGAATTGGGAAGAGGCATTCAGATTCTCTCTCTCCTTATATGAGACATAGACATGAATTATCTTCTTATGATCTTCTGATTGAACATGTGATTCAGGAACATATCTAGCACATGCATGGTCATGAGCACATGCCATCATCTCATTGTTTTTTCAAAATTTAAACCTGAAGTTGTAGGATTTTAATTAATAAAACTGGAATTAGCCACTTGCTGGAAAGTTCATTGCTTTTAGAGCCTGGTCAGTGATACTCAGCCCTTGTAAAAAACACACCTGACAAACCAATCATTTGGGCAGCAAATCTTGCATCGTGTTCTAGTGAGGGTGACAGAAGTACGATTTCCATACGCAAAATGAAGGTAGCTCCATAAATCAGTGTAGAAGTCCTTACACCATGTAGAAGTCTACTAAACTTTGTGACACTTAACTGAACATTGAGTATAAGAGATTTTGGATGTTATCCTCTCTTAATATAAACTGCTACATTGACTACATCAGCTGGGAGCATGGCTAGATACCAAAAGCATTCTGAAAAGCTCTTTTTCCATGGATGCATTTGTTGATCAAAATTTAATCATGCAATAATTAGAATATTCCAGTTTTGTGTCATGGGTGTACTGAAGAATTTTCCAGTGTTTAATGCTATGAAATGTGCCCATACTTACCTACATTTCCTATTTCAAATGTTGAGACCATTCCAGTGGACTTTCTGGGGGTTATTTTGAAGAAATTCTATACAGAAGAAAAAAAAATCTGGATATACACTTCTCTCATAATTCTGCTCCACAGTATCATGCTGAAGAGACACAGGCTTTCTCTGTTCAGTTCAGAGGAAGTTCAATTTATTTAGTTAGCTGTTCTTCCAGTTTACTCGAGTGTAGTGCTGCATGTGTGAATTTTCACACCAGACTACACTTGGAACTCCACAAGTCAGATATAATTTTTAATTACATTACAGGTAAATGACTGAGTTCAGAGACTCTTTTAGAGGGATTACAGTCTGTTTCCAAGGATAGGAACAGATGTAATTCTAGGAATGAACTACACTGACTCACGTCCCTTCTGAATCCACTGAGTTCAGTGTGATCACAGTGGTTAGAAGTAATGCAAAATTCGGCCTATGATTTTGGCTATTTTGGTACAACTTTCTGTTGTGTCCTCTAGACAGTTAATTGTCAGACTTCAGAGAAAATTTTGGCCCATTCACTGTAAAATAGAAAGGTCCATGGAGGAAAACTGGTGCATTAGAGAAACACACAAAGGACATTAAGACTACCTAGTTTGATGTTTTCAAACCTTTTTCTTTTCCTCTGCAAACAATGACAGTTTCAATAGGATCTGAAGTGATACTCTTAACAAATAATACACTAGTCTGACATATGGTTAATATTAATGTCTCTCTATTCAAACATGCTGAAAACTGAATAGAACAGTAAACATATAACAGTCACACATCCTTTGCTGAGTACAAGATCGCATCTGTAACATGAACTGACGATATCCTCACCATTTTAAGAGCTATCATTCAGTCAAACATTTCATTCTCCTAAATACATTGCTCTTCCCCTCCTCCTGGGTCTTTCAGGAGTGCTGAGTGAACACATTCTCTCCATAAAGGCATTGCTTATGATGTGGTTCTTTCTTCAACAGAAATTTTGCTGTGTATTTACAACATGTTGCCAAAGGTGAATTTGCTGAGTTTGGTAGGATTTGGGGGTGAGAAGGCCTTACATCTGGATTGAAAAAAATTAATTTTGCAATACTTATCTGGGCAGGATTCTGTACTTTATTGCAGAGAGACCATCTCTTGCTGAAATTAATTAGTAAGTGTGAACAATTAATTAATTATGATCACACTTCACAGATTATTGAATCAGAGCTTTTTATAGTAGCCAGTTTTTATATTACAGGTATATTCACAGGGTTTATGGGCAGAGGCAATCTCACTTTTCTCATGTCCTGAGCTGGTGCGATATTGACAGAAAAGTCATTTGTAGGGATGTGAAGCTGAGCCCACCTAAACCACTTGTTTTCTTAGAGAGTTTATTTGGTGTGGGCTTGGGGCCATACCCAGCACAGTTAGCTCAGCTCATGCATGGTGAGTTTGTGCCCAGCCACAGCATATTGCAGAAACCTGTCAGGATGAGACCACTCCTCATGGGGATCGCACATTACTGCTACAACAAAAGCCCTGTGTCTTTGAAGAATGCACTCCAAACGAGGCATGCTCCATCCTAGGGCATAAAGCTTAGTTTGCCCTCAAATATATTTTTATTGAAAATACACAGCAAAAATTATAGCATAGAAAGTTCTGCATACAAGACAATTTCATCAACTTTATCTTAAAAAACCAAGCCAAAACCAAAAACAAAATGGCAAAAGAAACCCAAAATAAGACTTGGTGAATGAAGACTGTGAATAGCAATTTTTTTTTACTGCCTTAACAAAAAAAAATGACATACACCTTCAGCATTTCTTTTGCAAATTTACTTGACAGAGGTTAAAATATTGCTTTATTCTGACTCAACATACAACAGCACTGCACGATTGATTGTGCTATTTTGGGAAGTCTTGAGACTTGTGAACTGGAAAGTCTGGGCCACATATATAAATTTAACAATTAATTTTCTGCAAAGACGTATTTTATTACATTCTGTATATACTGTAAATTTTTTTTAATCAATTTTCTGACATTAACAGAAGGCTATTTAGCAATTATTTATTATAGCTGATTTTACTTTTCCCCATGAATAAGGAGATATTTTAACACTAATAAAACCAGTAATGTGTATGCCACTGAATCCAATTCCTTGTATTATTGGCATATTGTGTTATAATTTATGCAGGGAAGAGGGACTCAACAGAAAGCAAATGCAAAAAATGCTCATAATGTGATTGGGATATGGCAATCAGGAAATTACATTTCTCCTCCAAGGCCTTGATTCCCTGCAGGGAGTGATTTGGTGGAAACCATCTGCTCTTATATAGCTCAATTAGAATCATATCTGTGCATGCTTATGGGTCTGCCCATACAGAACCATCTGCAGGGTTGAAGCTTTAAAGTTCACAAGCCTAAGCCATGATTAATTGAAGTGACTGAAGAACTGAAAGTGGGAACAAATTAGGGCAGTGTGGACACTTATCAGCTGGATTTTGATCATACTGGATCTTTCTGACTCTTCTCTGAACAACCCATAATAAAAAATGAGTTAAAAAAATACACACACACTCAGAAGTGCTCCTTGAGAGCTTACAAATGCCTTCAAAATATAACAGTTTAGAAATGTTGAGGGGTCATTAACGAACAACAAAATTTATGCTCCCACTCAAAAAAACCCAAATCAAATCCAAACCTGCCATAATAAACGCTTTTGGACTTTTTGTTTTTCCTCACTCTCCACTACGGCTGCTCTGATAGGCAAAGCTCAGAAAATGAAGCACCTGCAGGCTCCTGACCACTGAATCTCTACCTCATATTATATATCATACCAATAGAGACCCCAATCCCACTCCACACTTGGCTGAACACAAAGCTCCTAAATGTTTCCATTGACTTTCTTGGGCTTAGTGACACATTAAAGTAAGGTTGAAGGTTAAGTGTCTGGCTCAATTTAGGAATTTATTGTCATTCCACAGTAGGTACCAGACCTCGGAAGTAGATGTCTGTGTGCCATGGTGTGAAATCTGGAACCAAGAGGAGAGGGGGAGAGGGTACTGGGTCTGTGGTGGGGTGGTGGGACTTGCTCCCCAGGGTCTGAGTCCCTGGGCAGCAGCTGACTGCAACGCTGCCCTGAAACCAGAAATGAATCTAAGAATGGTCTTGGCCTTTACTGAAAAGAAAGATGCATAGCCTTAGCCTTTGGACAGATAAGGAGGACCATGGTAAAATGCTCTGTAACTGAAACTTTATGTGTAATCCTGCCTAGAAAGCACCTGATGCACACACCATCCCTCCTGGAACTTTTCCCTTAAAAAAATATTTTGTTAAAAAACACTATGATATGAGGGCGATTGACTATTTGGTTTCTTCTAAGTAGATGCTCTTAAATTAATGCATATAAATAATTTGTACTTAATTTCCTCCCTTCCTGTTTAACAAAGCATCAAATGCACAGATCTCGTTTCCCCTCCCAAAATCCCCACACAAAGTCACTTGGTCAATACCGAGTCTCTTTGCATTTCACTTTTTAAGACAAACTGTGCCTCTTGCTCTGACTTGGCCATGGGGCTCATGGGCAGAAAGGCCGTGTTTTCACTCGTGCTGTTCTCTGTTTCTACTCTCGCCAGTTCATAGTCCTCCGACCGCCTCGCGTCCGTCAGAATCCGAATCTGCTCCTGCACAGTTTCTAGCAATATTTTCACTTCATGTTGTTCTGCTATAAGACAATTACTGACTGGGGAACTCACATTGACAAGTTCAGCTGAATAGGAGTTTTTGCACCATTTGATGCCTGTTACTTCAGAAACATTTTGTATTTGCATGCAGGCTTCATCCAAGCCCACAGACGGGATGATGGGAACAGAGTTGGCCCTTGAAGATGAATAGCCGACCAAGTCCTTCTGATCCATGTTATTAAAATAAGGGGTTGTCTCTCTTGAAGGCAGTTGCATATTTATTGAAGTATTCTGAGGAGTTTTTAAATCACTGGATGAATACCTGGAAAGAGTAAAAAGAAGGGTTTGTTGTATATCAAGTGGTCAGGTGCAACAAGCAGCAGGAAAACTCTAAGATTCAGTGAACTGTGCTGAAAAGATACATGTCATTTTTTCCTCACACTAGGAACACTTGGTAATAGTATGGCCCTGGGGAAAACTACAGACTCTGGAGACCAGGCTTTGAGTCTCAGATCTGCTGGTGGCAAACCACTGCTTTTCTCCCAGTCCCATTTTTCCCACCAGTATATGAGAAAAAAAGATGATTCCTTTTTAAAAGATTTCAGGAGTTGTACTGTATTATTATTTTTCTTTGACATTATATTTGAAATTCCATTCCTATGCTCCTAACTGGGGAAATGGATTGATGCTTTCTTTGCTTTCATTGATGAGTTCAGAACTCTCAATGTCAAATTCTTACTTTAGGAGAACACTTTGAAAAGGTGCAGGAAAAAAAGAGCTTTAAAAAAAACATGGCTGTGTAGTCTTTATGTATATAGAAATGATTGTATGTGCTCCCCTTCAAACAAGCAGAGCATCTAAGTGCAGCGTACCTCTGAAAACATGTCTTTTTTTCAATAGCCCATACTCCTAATGTTGGCCTGATTCTTCTTGGATCTCATCTGGAAATAGAGCTAATACATTTGGCTTGAGCAAATGTCTGTGTTTGCCTGATATTGTAATCCTGTGCTTCAAAAAAAACCCACAAAAAACCTTTATCCTCCATTAATAAATATCATAGCATGATTTTTTTATTTATTATGAGCAACTTAGGTGAATTTTTATCAGCATTTCTGATTTGTTTTAAAATCAAATTCATTACCCTGATCAGAAAGTTTTACGTGATAGACTTAAAAACCAGAAATGGAAAGTATACTAAATACAAACCAAAGGAAACAATGACAAAAAAAAAAAAATAAATTAAAAAAAATTCCCATCTGAGCATTACAAGAAATATGGTGCTCTAAGAGTTAGTCATGATTGCCAGGGACCACAGACATCATCTCAGTACTGGAACGCATTTTATTTATAATGAGCTTTGTGATCATATCACTGTTTAATAAGGCAAGCTAATGGTGAAGTCTAGTATGTTTTGTCCATGGATGAGGAAAGCAACATTTAGATCTGGTGTGGAAGCAGGTGCTTTGAGCTATGACTTGAAGGGCATTTTTCTGAAAGCTGCTTAAGCCTGCTGGACTTCACTAGGGATATCCTCCTATTCATCCATGCCTTGCTGCTTTTTGGCATTAGCAGAAAAAGAACTAAGGAAGAGAAAGTGAATTGCATGTAACAGCTATAGTCCAATATTAGCTCACAACACTAATTAACTGGAAAGGCTTCCTTTGGCCTTATCCTCCTGGCAGGCTGTCAGACAGGAGAGAGGAGGAGATATCTTTAGGCTCATTTCCAGCAGAGCACCACTGACTTGTTATTAACTCATCTATGGTGGCACTGTGTTTGTACAACTGTTTGACACATTAACCTATACACGTACATGCATGCAGTTCTGTACAGCCCCTATATGAAAACTCTCCAGGTGTCCCCAGAAGACCAGAAAATGCAGCTAGGAATTGTTGCAATAAGGAGGAGGTGTTGTGCTCTTTGCTGCTATCTGATGGAAAGACATACTGCTTTGGGAAGTGAAACCCAGGGGAATAATATAGCAAGTGGCTTTTTCAGATGCATGCCAGAACTTCTTGTACATGCTATATATCTGTGTTTATGTTCTACATCCAAAGCTGCTAAGACTCATCTTTGGTTAATGGCATTTGAACTCTGTTTAGACACACATGTAGCCATTTATGGAGGGTCTTTTTAGAACAGTTTTCAATAATCAGTATGAATGAAATACTGATCGTGGATATTATTCCCAAGGGAGGATAATTTAAAAAAAATAAATGAAAACAAAACAATGCAGACCTTTGGGTTGTGCCCATTCTTGTTTCCTTTGCTTATTATATAATTCAAACGACTATAGCTGGAGAGATCGCATCAGTTGCATTATTCCCTTTTTTGGTAATTCGGGCCCTAAATATATTCTGGGCTGCACCCTGAAAACAAAGGAAGGGAATGTTTTTCATGAATTCCACATGCAATGGATGTATTATATGGATGATATATAAGCAAAACCAAGAAACGACTGAATTAAAATGTGTTTGGTGAGAAAATAGTAACATTTGCCAATTCCATAATAGAGATTCAATTGTTCTTGGTATTTTGAACACTAATTGACAGCAACGATAATATGTAATGCAATGCCTGGCATATTTCCATGATATTTCTTGAAGTACAGATAGACTCACCAGTTGTATGCCACAATTACATGTTTCTGCCCGGTGCTTACAAGGCTTTCAAAGAAGGACTGAGGTTGAATTAAAGCACATACACTGCGTGCAACAGGCAAGGTATTAAACTAGTAGGGATATTACATCTAAGCCATGTAAGAGTCTGCTTTTGGTCAATTATAAACTGATCCTTACTTCTACTTGTGACACAAGACTGCTACTGTTTTCAATAGACTGAGACTTAGACCTATAATTGCAGAATTTTAATTATGTTTTCCTATAATTAACTTTACGAGAACAATAGTTCCTCCTAAGAATAATATCTGGGGTTTTATGTGAAAAATTGTTTTGTCTGAATAAATTCATTCATGTGCATGTATTTCAAAGTGCAGCTTTCTCTCCATCCTTTCCTTAAAACCAAGCAAAAAAGAGAAACTCAAACATTTATAAATATGCAACAATAATTACGTTATACAGTGTTTAAGAGTCTAAATTAAAGAATGACACTGAAAAAAGGGAAATAATTTTACTGCCCCATTAAAACAGATATAAAGAGAGACAGAAGAGATTGTAAATTAAAAAATAAAATGTTTTTTTGTTTAGCACAGTACCAGTAGCTTTGCTATAAGACGTATTGCTATAGATGTCCAGTACAAGACCCTGAAAACAAGGCCCATTAAAATGAACAGAAGTCATTCTAGTGGCATTATCGGACTTTGGTTCAGCCTTGTAAGCACATATACCTAAATATATACACCCCATTTTCTACCTATACACATTGGCTCTTGTATACATAAGAACATTCATATATGTACACATTCACAGGCTATAAGGCATTACTTCCAACACTTCATATAGTGTACCATGAACAGCTCTCACTGACAGCATGCAATCAAACCACTGCATGTAAACTTGTGACACCCTCAGGGACTCAAATCAGTCTCTGAGATGTGACTGGCATGGACATGGCTTGTTTTCTTTATGCCTCTCATTTCAGGCAGATTTTTCTACTCCTTCAAGTAGCATTCTGATTAAATAACTGATATTAGCTGTCTTTGACTCAAACTCTGCAAATATCAAATCCTGCTGCAAATCATGAGGTCTGGTGCTTGTGGAAGGCAGCAAAAGCTTTCTTCTCAATGTGGGATGGGAAGAGAAGCCCTTTTACAGTCCAGACAAAAACTACTCGGATAAATTAGCCTCTTTTCTATCAAATGTAAACATACAAAATCTGATTAAACTGCTGCTGGACGAACTTCAGAAGGGTCAAACATTAGGGAGATAAACCAATTTGATTTGTTCATCCCTATAGGGAAAGATGGAGGTGAAAAGGGAGAAGAAAGGAAGTAGTGTAAGTTCTGCAGGGGACAAGAGAACTTTTCATTTGGGCTGGAAATCTAGTGAGAATACAAACATTATAAAACTAGCAGATATTTAGAAGATGAAAAGCCATCTGATTTGGGGGAACCTCTTCCTAAGTTGGAAGAATTCCACATGAAGTAGAATTAGTGAATCATTTTTTATATTTGTTCAGACATAAGATGCGTACTTATATTCTAGCTGAAGAGATTACTTCATTGCTGCAACACAAAATAACTTGCAAAAAGTTTTGTTACATTATTCAAAGACTTAATTTTCATAAAAACCATCATCAGTAAAACACTGTAATGCAGTAAGGTCAAATAATTGTTTTTATTTTCATGCCTAACACTGATATTTAAAAAAATAATTTCCATGGATATCAATTGAAGACTTTTGGTATCATATTTGTGATATGCACAGACTCCTGTGACTCTGTGTCACAACACCACCTGCTGATGCACTCACAGGACTCTGTCAGAGAGAGGTCCAGTTGTCAGAGTCAATATTAGGAAGATCTAATTCTACAGACATCCCTAGAACACAAAATATGAATGGAGTGTTTGAGTAGATTGAGGGCAGAAGGGGTAACAGTCTGGTCCAAATATCAACCTCTTGCAGACCTGCAAATTTAAAATATAGGCCACTACAAGATGATGCTTGTAATATCACACACTGATTTCCTAGAGAAGAGAAAATACAACCACCCACAAGACAGCTTTGCCATTTGCTACCTCACTTCTTAACCTAGGGAGGGGCCGCATCACTCTCCAGAGCCTATGCTACAAGACGCTGCTATTGAAGGGGGAAGGCTCTTAGTCTCCCCCTTTCAGGAAGGGTTGCATTTGGAGTCACAATTTTTGCAATGAATTATACACACATTATCATATATATTTACTGCAAGGATTACTAAACAAATTTTCCTTATAAGAAGCAAATAATAAAAGGAAAAAAGTATGAGACAAATTTGTACTTTTTAAAGAGGTCACCAGACACACAAACCTTTTGCGGCTTTGCTTTCTTCCTCCACAGGTAAGCTCTGTTGTTGGTCTGTCTTTCCTAATTACTGATGCCAACTTTGTTCGGTAGATCAGCTACAAAACATTTAGTGAACCAAGTACCTCTTTCACACTGTTCCCCAGACTGGGCAGTCTCACTGCAGGTTGGAAAGCAGGGTGAGGGAGGCACAGGTGGAATGCATGCATGCCTGCACATGTGCCCACAAGACTCGCATGTAACAGCACTTATACTTGGCCAGCACTTGTGACTGTCATCTCCCAGGAGCTCAGAGTGAATAGTGACCTTCCTTCCCTGGGGAAAATTAAACATGTAGGTGACTTAGCTCAGCACTCCATAAAGCCAGTTCTGATATGGAAAACATACAGCTGCCTTCTCGCTGTGTAACTGTTCACTTTGCTGCACTCAGCTGTGACTCACATGTGTTCAAATGAAACTGCATTATTCCATTCCAGATATCACTCCTAGTTTTACATATAACATGTTTGCAGTGATCCTGAAAAGTCTTCAGAAATTGCAATTGCAAAAGACTTCAAAGGCAGCTAGCTGTAGGTGCTCAGGAGCACTTCTGAAATTCAGACCTTATGTACAGCTGGAGCTCACATTCAATATTCTAATAAGCTGAACCGAAAAAGGAAAGATATTGGATTCTTTGTGCGCTTTCAAAGACAAACTTGTTTGAAGCTATTGCTATTCAGTCTCTACAGCAAACACACTTCGCAATGTACCTTGATTTATTAAAAAAAAAAATCTGAATTATTTTCTTATTTGCCTAGTGCTGATGGAAGAAAAAAATGCTATGCAAAAGTTACTAGAACATCACATCACCACTAGAAAAAACCTCCATTATAAAGAGTAACATTGCCAGTCACTTTGTTCTAATCACTCCCTACTACAGCCTTTGAAAGGCTTAAAAAGAGCAGCCAGCCAAATGAGAATGTATTACCTTCAAAGGGCCAGTATGCTGAAAACATTCCTCTGCTTTCAATGCTATAAACCCTGGATCCACAGTACACTACAAAAGTTGGAAGGACTGTAATGGCAAAGCATATTAGCCACATAACAGCAGGCACTCACAAACTGTCTCACTTCAGTTACATAATTACTTACCCGTGACAAGGTATTGTGTCCTGGTCTGTGATCCTTGACTCTTCTAGCTGTTGATATGCTGGTCCTGTAATTCCATTGAACCTACCCCGAGGTAAGGGAGGAGTCCTCCGAAAGGCATTTCTATGCAGCATCCCACTTTTTTGTCCTGGGCTGCAGCATGAAGAGAGACTTCTAGGAACAACACCAAGAGTACAGTAGAAATTATCACAGCAAAAGCGTAAACTTTTGCAAAGTAAAGATTCAGGATTAATAATGCATGGATTACTGCTTCTATAACTTTGCTGTGGCAGTCTATGACGTCAGTAGAAATTCTCTATGGAAATGTAATACTATAATCCATAGTTAGCTATTTATGCCATGTTTAATACATCACCTCTCTTGTACGAATGAAAATAATGCCTGGTATATGAAACTTTTTCTCATATTTGATGAAGGATGCTTCTTTTTCTTCATGATGCATACGATAATCCTGCGATATAGAATTGACTTGGACAGTATAAACAAACAGTACAGCTCCATCATACCTATAGCTGAGCTCAAAATCAGATTTTAAATTGAGAACCCATTATATCATCTATCAGCCTACAAGGTGCTTGCTTCCTGATACAACACATCATTAAATTGTGAAAAAAATGTAGGTGAAGAATCTAAGTGAATATGAAATGTTTAGTGTGGGGTGTCCCTGCCCATGGCAAGGGGGTTGGAACTAGATGATCTTAAGGTCCTTTCCAACCCTAACTATTCTATGATTCTATGATTCTAAATGCAGCTTGAAAAAAACATCTCTGACAAGTTTTCTCCACGTTGAACAAGATTTCTATATTGGTTTTTTTTTGTGTTTTATATACAGATTGTTTTCTTCTTTGGATACACTGACAAATACTGTGTTGTTTCTGAGATATAATACAAACTTGAATATGATAGAAACAAGTAATAGTTTTCTTATTTTAGAAAATTGCCTTTGTAAACATTTTTGTAGTGTTTTGGAAGGAGAACGGATTTTTTTCCACTACATGCAGGTATTAGAAGTTATCTAGAATCCATACTTTTGGTAAATTAACTACAAATTCAGCTGTTGTGGATGCAAAAATAAGGGAACACAGAATTAAGGCAAGACATAACCTATTCCTACTGCTAACAGGTCACAGTCCTGCATGGCGTGACTAGCTATGCATTTTCCAGTTACTCCTATTTCTCTTTGACATCTTCTGGATCTCAGAAATGCATATGCATCACCTTATGTTCTGTTACATCTTTAATGATATTTTAATATAGGTTTTGTAGATCAATTTAAGAGTCATTATTTTTGGTTATGTGAATAATTTCAACTTCTGATAAAATTCAGCTATGCAAAAGACTTTTGATAAATTTGCTTCTCTTTTCTTATTATAACTCTACTTAAAAGCAATCTGCATTTCATACCTAATGGAAACTTTATTTACAGTTAGGGCCACATCTACTTCCAAAGCAATTCCTGCTTGGACCAAGTATCTTAGACAAATTCTCTTGGACTGTACATTTCCATTAAAACCAATATTTTCTCCCCAAAGTCAAAGCATAAGAAACAAATTCCTATCCTACTACTCAGGCTACCAGTGTTCCATTGCAATCTCCACTCTGTTCTCTCCCACACTTTTATTTTCCTGGTGCTTTTTGATTGAAAAGATCAACAAACCATGGCAATAATACTCCCCCAAGAATTTTTGATGCTACCTTAAATAGATTTTTTTTTAGCTATTAAGGAGGCTGTGAAAAGACTTCTTTAAAAAACAGAAGCCCTGGCCTTTCAATTCTAAAGGCTAAGTTCAAGTTGTGAGTTACAGTTCACATTCTGTGAAATAACACCACCACATCACAAAAGAATTGACAATTTCTGCTCAGGAGAGCTTGAGATTATTACAAGATGCAGCTGAATGAGCAATTTTTGTTGGATAATAAATTTCAGGGTTTTTTTATTCATTGCAGTATATTCATCAATGAACTACAAAAGTCAGCAAACTGATTAACTTAAGAGACTTTAGACTGATTACAAATATTTGAAACTAGAAAGGCACTGTTTAATTGTGGTTGGTTTTATGCCCTTGCGCATCTTCCTTGCTGGATGAGAGCACATGGTCTTCCGTCTAAAAACATGCACGTGCAAATTCGCAAAAGCTCTGCATTTGTTATAGACATAATTTCAATACATAAAGGTAGATGTGAGATAACTGTTATAAACTGCAGCAAAGATGCATATAAGTGACTTATCTGCACTTCCTTCAGCTTGTACTGAAACTCCTTGCTACACAGAACACTAGACTCTACAGGCTGCTAAAGGGCTGGCTAGACTGAAGGGATCTGGCACATGCCAATATCTCCTTGCAATCACAGCAGCTGCACCCCCAATAGAGCTTAAGCAACCAATTTGTTGCTAATGTGAAGCTCTTATGCTTTCAATATTTCTGACAGAAAAAATGGAGTGAAAAAAATGAACAAAAATAATGTGTGGTCATGGGCAAGACAAATTCATTAAGGACCAGGAAATATCTACAGAGTGCAGCTGCAAGTTCACACTCATTTCTTGAAGCACCAAAGACAAGATAGTAACTTTAAAAAAAAAAAAAAAATGTTCTATGAAAAAGTAACTCCAGCATAATAAAGTTCCTTTTTCACAAAACTTCTATGAATGTCAGCATACTCCTCCTCCAAGACTGTTAACAGAGTCCCTCTCAGACTTCTGCTCTACTGCTCATATAAAGTGTTCCCCTCTCTGAGGCAAACAATGCCTTTCAGACTTCTTCAGGGAATTTATCCTCCTTCAGCCACCATTATGGTTTCTTCCTCCCTGTACTCCAGTCTAACTAGGCAAAAATACCCAGCCCACATAACTGAGCTGTTCAGTAAAATGGAGCAATAAGCAAAGCTGTAGCAGATATGTCTTTAAAATCTCTTAATCAATTACTCCAGAATAACAAAAATCAGAATACGCTTGAACTTGTTCACAAGTAATGCATATACCAGTGAGAAATATAGTTCTGATGAATTAATGGTTTGAAAGAAGTAGTTCAACCATCTCTAAAGTGAATTAATAACTTGGGATTCACTGTTGCAAATTGTTTTGGGTGAAAATTTTCTTTAGGTTGAGCAACCAAGTAAAAACAAATTCTGTTTCAGCAGGTTCAGTATTCTCTTCACAAGGCATATAAACAACTCTCAAGTGCAGTTAACAACATTCATGAAGAGAAGACTTGCAGTCATTTTACAGTAACTCTGAGAATCCTCCCATACTACCTTTTAGCCAATTATTAAACCTAATTGATTATACATCACATTATGAAGACATTCAGAAATAATTTTGTCAACAGAACTTGAAAAGCATTAACAAGAGGATGACAAAATGTTAAAACTTTGGATGAGATCTGAATCCTTTCCTTGTTTAATAAGCACAACAGAGCTACAGAAATAGTTCTTATAACCATGCTTGTCGGCATATCTATTTTACTTATTCTTTCCCCTTTTTTCATTACTGTAATTCATTAAAAGAAAGATGCAAAGTTGAAGAAGGAAGGGAAGTTATAAAACTGATTGTAAATACTCTGAATCTGTACCTGCAAAAACTACACAGAGGCATATTATGTTACATACTCTATCACCTACTGATCACGAGATGCAAATAGTGCTGAAGACATGGATTTTGTCTTTGCAGGACAGAAACAGTAAATACATAACCCAATGACAGAGCTGGCTGCCAGATAGACAGTGTCTTCTGATGTTCCTTGGGAGCCCCACATTTTTAGGCTAAGTTAGATAATCTACTGCCAACATTTGTACAGATCAACTATTCAGACTTTCAAGCAATTTTCAGTAGGCTCTGTTATACCTGAGAACATAAGCATCACTCAATAAATACCATGCAACAATAATAAAACTCTATCAGAAAGTCCTTTTGTCAGACTTCTTACAGGAACAAGATGACACACAGTGAGCGCATCTCTGTTGAAGCCTGTTATAGATGGATCTGCAAAGGGAGAAAGTTAACATAACGTTTGGGACTTCAGCAAAACTGTATGTGATTAAAAGAATACTAAGATTGCAAGGAGATTATTATGACAAAAAAAGTTGTGGCATATGAAAATTGAACTTCATAGTTTTACCCCTTTTTTATCCATAGCATCCTGTATCCAAAACACCACTACTTTCCATGTCATTGTAAAGTAATCATGCACTCTCTCAAAACATGATTACTGTCTAGGAAAATGTCTCCTCTACAGTGGCACAATGACCTGTGCTTCCAAGCTTGTGTTTATGAACCATTACAGCTGGTCAGGTTCTCCGCCCATGTGATGGGGTTGGACTGTAGCCTGCAGTTTGCAAGACTTTTCTCCCTTCACATAAATAGAAGCTTTCCAGCAGCCAGCCTACACTACATATATCCTCCTGATTTCTGAAATGGGAGCACTCTTGCTCCTTTATATGTTCTGGTATTCAGGAATGGCATGTGCCAGAGCTGACTGGGGACTTTGCAACTCTACATAAATCTTTCAACACTACCTGTATCATCTGGTCACCATCCCAGTTCCACCAGATAGATACATACTATAGTAAAAGGGAAGAGAGCATTCAAAGGTACCTTGGTGGCACTGAGTTTAATCATCCGCCGTAACTTCATCATATACTCCCTGTAATGTATTGTTTTCAACCTCGATCCCAAAACTACAATAATATCCAGGCTACTACTCCAGAAAGTTGTTCTATATTGAAAACTTTGAGGCTTCCATTCAGTTTAAAATTATTTATGATGAGTATACATCTATTTGACATATGTGCCACCATTTTAAATAGGTTTTCATATTAAATAGGTCTTTTACTTCTCATTATGCTTCCTCTGATGTATTTATAAGCAGCAGTTATATACTTTTTTCAGTCTTCTGAATACTGAGACAGGTTCTCTAACTTTTTCTTATGGAACACAGATTATTCATTCCTCATATTGCAATTTAAGTTCATAGTAATCAGGAGGTCATTTTAACCAGGTGAAATAATAGTTCTGTATTCTCATGTTATTTTCAAATGAAGTGACAACAGTGTCTTATGAAGTGGTTTTAATGTTTCTGACTTTCTGATGAAAATGTCATGATTAATAATTCCTCTCATCCCATTTATCTTTTGCTCAGCTGCATCACTTTGATTATTCTTTTGATGAACTAGTATATACTGAAACTTTTTCTTCCTCATTCATTGCTTAGATTTTATTATCAGTTTCAAAACTCCTGACCTTATATTTAGTACTGCTGAGCTTGAATCCACCTTTGTTATGCCATTCTTCAAAGTTTCTCAGTTACTCAATTTATTTTTTATATCTAGATCCTTATCTGTACTGACTCTATCTTTTAAACTATTTTTTGCACCAAAGTTGTGCACAAAAGCATTAAACAAAATTTGTCCCCAAAGTTGACTAATTCTTTTGGAGTTCTATTAGTGCTCCTCTGGAGCACTGTCTTCAGGCATTCTGGCCTGAAGCACTTACCGCCTCAGTGTAATTCCTTACTCTCTCCTTTTAACTACCTCTGTGTATCTGGCACTACAGCTCTTCTGTCTCTCCCTACTTTCTCCCTCTCTAAAAGCATTAGATGTGCGACAACAAACAGAGGCTGTGTAGAGATATCACCAACACCAAATACAAAAAAAGTTCTCAGTGTAGTGTTGCAAAAACTGCTGCTGATAAACTTCATGACAATTTTTAGCCTTTTTTATATCTACCCAAAGAATCTGCTTCCCCCCCCCCCAGCCAAGGATTTGTCCAAAATCCTTGACTAGTCTAGTTCAATGTAATAGGTCTTCAGTTCTTTCAATGCATTTTTCCTTTCCTAAATATTTGACATTTTCTATTCCATTTTCACATGGCACAGCTCCTTTTTTGACAGATTTTGCTACCAGACTTGAAATTTCATGAGCCAGTTCTGCTTCCAGACTTCTTTGATCAAGATCTACTAGATCATCTTGACTTGAGAGCTTTGATTTCTGCATTTTACTTCCACTTTGACTATAGTAATGTCTATTTTCATACACTTGATTCTATTCCCATTCCCACCCTCAAATAATGAAATCCTCAAATAATTGAAACCTTAAATCCTTCCCATCTTCATCCTCAAATAATCACCCTAGCTGAAAAATTAAATATATTCATTCAGGATTGCCCTAACTGCTTCATATATTACCTCTGTTCCACCATCAGCATTGCTGCTTCCTGTATAGTACTCCCTTATACAGCAAGAACAATTGATTGCTTTCAGTATTGCCGGTAATTCTTAACTCTCAACGATTTCTGGAAATGTTCACTTCAAGCACGACTTCTTTCCCTCTGTGATACAGATATTTCTTTCCCTACAGCCCACTCCTTTTAGGCATTCTTTTTATTAAATTTCTATATGATCTTTCCTTGGGAAAATACAGATTCCTTACGCTTTCTCCCTTTCAGGCTTCCTCTGCCTTTACACTCTTAGTTGCTTTAGTTTATCAGTACTTCGTCTTTGAAATTTAATGGCCTTATTTACCAAATAACTTAAATTTACTCTTTTAATTTAAACTGAATCAATTACATTGGGAACCTAAAAACTAAAATACTTACTATATAATAATAATAATAATGATAATAATAATAAATCATTTTACAATGGTTTTCATGGTATTAACAGTACGTTAAAAATTCAAACATAAGTAATTTTAAATTTTAGAGTAAGTTTACCCTATTTTGTCATTTCTATAAGACAATACAACTGCTCTAGGCTGAAAGCCTCTGCATTTGGCTTTCATCATGGTATTCACTGAAATTAATCCCTACAAAATCAATTATGACTAAATCAATGAATGAAAATCAGGATGAGTAATTGCCAAGAAAACTGCTATTCAATGGGATCACAACTCAGTCCCATAATTATCAAAACTCTAATTTGTTTCTATCTGCAAGAAATTATGACAGTATGGGTTTTGTTCTTACTAAAATCAACAGATAATCTGAGATGAATTTTTGAGACACTGTGTACTTTACAAGAAGTTTACTGGTTAAATAAATTTGATACTTTACAGTTGACAGTACTAAGAATTGCTCTACTTATGCAAGCAGATGATGTAAAATTCTACAGTAATAACAGTACATAATACAAGTGAAATATTTTAGGAGTAACATTCAGTGGAGATTTAAGTTTTCAATTCTACCTTTGCAGTAATTCTTTGCATGCAGCTGAGGTTGGTAGAGACAGAAAACTGCTATTATCTAGTAATCTGAGTGAAATAACTAGGTGATCTTTGTCAGTCAAATTTCAGCAATCCCAAATGATTCCCCACCTAGATAGCCTTACTGCCAGGCCAAAATTGTATTGGTTTTAAGAACTGGAAACATACAGCTGCTGATTGTAAGAAATGATCATCCATCATTAGTGCCCTTGAAAACATTAGCAGAGAAAACAGATCCCGAAAATGAAAGAAAATATTTCCATAGAAATCAGAAATAAACCAGTAATACAGTTTCACAGCTTAAAAATGAGAACCTGCAGAGCTGCTGCAATTTTTAGGCTCACATCAGATTTGGAATGAAATGAAGGGACGTTTAGGACAAAATGTATCCCACTCAAAATATAAGTTTCCTTATTTGGCCACATTTAACCGTTTGGCCACACTGAATACTACTTAGAAACTGAATTAGGAAGCCATCACATGGTGCACAAATTAAAGATAGCCTTGTAAAGTGTTTGATACTAAAGTCTGTTGCATGTATTACAAAGCAAGGGCCTTGTATAATAAATCCTAAGCTATAAAACTGCAAAATAATTCTTTATAAATTAAGCTAGTCATTCCACAACTTAAAACAGATCTGAGGCAAAGACTCTTAAAGATAGTCTGGTGCTTGACATCTGCAAGTAGAGACGACTTTTGGGTGACTGTTTTTGTGTGTGTGTTTTTTTTATTTTGTTGTAATTTGTTTGCTTTGTTTTAGTTTGTTTTGATTTTTTTAAATTTCTGTTTTTAAAATGAGCGATCTGGGATTCTGCGATAGTTACCTGTGTGGCTTACTCTTTAATTTAGCTATGGAAAACAGGGAGTCTGGAGAGTCATTCCTCTTTTATTATTATTATAGCTTTTATTTTAAGTGATGCAATGTTTATAAACAGAAGAAATATTTTCAGTCTTTATTACCACATTTTTAAGATGAAGTAATGTCATGGTAAAGCACCTAAAACATTCCAAACTTAGATACTGCAACCATGTTATTAAAGCTAAGGGAATGTTACCGTGTTTTTTCTGAACTTCACCTTCTGGCAAAACGGAGATAAAATTTTCCCCAAAACTTCCATGGAAAGAATTCTAGGTAACAGTTCCACAGTTCATCTATGTTCAGTAAAATTATTATGCATATTTTGAAAATCTTTGTGTCATAGAGAATAAGCCCTAAGAAATGGACCTGACGTAACATTTGGCATTATTTTTTCATGCCAAATTAAAGTCTTAAGGAAGGTAAAAGTAGATAGAATCCAAATGTCCCTTCGTGGCTTACATGCTGCACTTTGGTAGGTTAAGCAAATAATTCATTCAAAAGAAAAGGAACATGTAGCTGACTGGGGGACTGCAATGAAAATGAACTAAATGCTATAGAAGCTAGTTCATAACTTCATGCAATCTCAGACTTTTGTTTCAGTAATTTTAAAAATTATCCTTTAATAAATGTCTTCCCCTCCAGACTACACAGCTAAAATATTCTGAACTGATTTTTCTCAGCCTTTTTTATCTCTCTGTGTGCAAAGATCAAATGTTATTATCACAGCCATTCCAAAACATTACTGCTTATACCAGACATGAGTTTGGTTTCTAGTATCATAATGAAGCATCTGCATTCTTTTTCATCCAAAAAGGCTACTAGCAGAATTCTAATCCAAATGCCATTCAGTGATGGGTGATGTTCCTCTTTCTTTCCTCTTGGAAACAATCATCCAAACTTTTTGGAAGATTAGTTTTCAAGGGCCACCATGTGTTTATAAATAAGTCAGTATTCATTTCAAGTATTATTTGTTTAAAGTAGCAGTGAGAAAAGCTGTAAATTTGCAACCACACCTTTCAGCTGCAAATGAGGCATTAACTTCATGAACATTGATAAAGAAAGTTTTGTTTTTAATGGTTTCTCAAACTACAGTTGTTTCATTCACTGGTCTCTGTCTACAGCTTGGATGGTGTATTTAAATGCTTCCTCTAGGACTTTTACAAATCACAGATAAAGTTGTTGAGCACTCTTATTGCCTTTTATGTCTGCAGCTAAGAAAACGCTTGGACATCTGCTTAATGAGTCAGCTGAGTCTCTGTTGGTACCATACCATTCAGCATCTCCCCTATTCACAGCACACACATATCACCAGTTCAAGGACATCCCTTGGCAGCCTGCCAAATCTCCCATCAGACAGACATTTGCTTACCTATGTTGCTTGATGGGCTGGATTCCTCTGTCAGGAGACAAGGCCTCTGGGAAAGACTGAGGGCCTGAAAAACTAGACTCCATAACTTTGTGAAGAATAGGCCCAGGATGCCTATCTGTTTTTGAATACTGTAGCATAGAGAATAAAATTAATTAATACACAAAAGGCAAAGTATATTATTGATGCTATTCAGTCAGAATTCATATTGGAGCAGGGTAAGAAGTGCTCTAATGCACTTTCAAATTAAAATTAGGCATTGCAAGTAATACATTCATTCACTATTGTTCACATAGCAGAAAGCACCAGTAGTCATTATCTCCATTACTTTCTCCACATCAAAATGCTGATATCTGCATTAGTAGCAAAATTACTGATTGATCTGCCCACAATGATAGGGAACACTGACCCCTTTGACTAAAAGCCTGTTTTTGTGGCTGTCCATGCAGAGACTGAGATCACAAAACACATCTCAGAGGACAGTCAGCACCTGCTTCGATCATTTGGTGATTTCATCAGCATGCATAACTGAAACAGCATTTGTATCATCAGATAAGTAATAAAAATATTTGAATCCTATCCATAGAGCCAGATATCCTTTCTGAACAGGTCTGAAAACTTTTGACCCTTGAGTATCTATGCTAGTAAGAACAGTGTAAACATTTTTTTTTTTGTGACAGTTGTAGGTGTAGAGCAGTGTTTGGGCACATAGTGAGACGCAAAGGTCTGTAAAGCCAACACCAGACATGAACAAGAACAGATTTTCTTCTTGCTTTGTGATTCAATTGGAAATTCAGCAAAAACTGTCTCTGATCCTGAATGGATTCAGAAAATCAAAGCATAAAAAAAGCTGCATTTTGGCATGGAAGAATAATCAGTCTTGCTTTTGATTACTGGGAAATATCTCAGAGATATGAGCAGTTACCCACATTTCCACTCAGGTATTTAATTTTTTATGTTGCATTACAATGACCTGCACTAAAACTAATTGGTCTATTTTTCTTTAATCCATTCTTTTTGTATTTAGTTTGCAATTTTAGTACTAGATACCTAGATATCCATGTTATCTTTACAATAAACTGGTCTTGTGGAAGCTATTACATAATTAAGTATTTCAGAAAGAAAATACAAACTCTAATAATAAAATAAAATCACATTGGCAAAAAAATGCCATGTTACGATAAAACAGCATAAACATTTATGCAGAAGATAGATAGATTTCTTTCAAAGTACAGCTCTTTCTCACAATTACTTTGTTGCTTAAAAAAAGATCAGTAACTCCTTAAAAATATCAAATTATTTTCTGATTCTCACTTATTCTTAGCTACATTTCCCCAGACTTCAGCAAATCCAAAAGGAAAGTCATACAAGATAACTGTCCTCGAAAAACAGGTTACATGCAATTTTAGTTCATCTACTAAGGCTTCTTATGACTGATTTCTATAGCTAAAATAACAATTTTTTCTCTAATGTTCTTTCTGTTGTGTGAAATACCCACATGAACAGGGCTGCTTATGTGCTTCTGAGGCAAAGCTAATGAGAGTGACAATATGCAAAATGCTGCTGCGTGCATGACATAAACACAACTGAAATAATACGGAACATATTCCACTCTTACTTCTTCAAGTTATAATGACCTTAGTTGTCACTTGTAAATGTTGTAGATAAAATACAGAAAATTCAGACAGAAGTATGATTTTTTAGGTATTCATGTCTTTGAAGGTTTTAAAGTTTAATAGTTATCCTGCCAGCTGCAGAAATGAAACTGTCTTTGATTTCTGACCTGAATAAATCAATTTGAGCTATGTTAAGAATGGGTTGTTAGTGCCAGAAAGCTTCTTCTGTCCTTTTTCATGTTTGTTCATGATACCAAACTGAAAGTCTGAATGGCTTATAAAACCATGAGTATGATGTGAATCATGAAGGCTAATTAGAGATAAACTGAGCCTTTTGCTACAGGTAAGATAGGTGTAGGCAGGAGCAATGTTATACAGGGTTCTTCCTCACCCCAGCTGAGGAAAACCAGGACCCCCAGAAGTTGCCCTGATGATGACTAGCAATCTATACTGAAGGTCCAACACCCAGCACCACCCAGGCACAGCCTGCAAAGGATATTTTTTTCCCCTAACTAAACATTTCTTTTATGCCATTTTCAAATACACCACTTAACAATTACCATAACAGCCAAAACATTAATTACAATGATGTCCTGGGTTCAGCAGTAGCAGTCAGTTTTTTCTCCTTCTTAGTAGCTGTTGCAGCACTGTGTTTTTGACTTTCGGCCTGGGAACAAAGCTGATAACACTGATGTTTAGACTGACCAAGGACTTTGTGGGTCTCATGTTCTGCCAGGGAGGAGGAGGGGCCGGGAGGAAGCAGGGACAGGACACCTGACCCAAACTAGCCAAAGAGGTATTCCATACCATAGCACATCATGCCCAGGGATGTAACTGGGAGCTACCCGGAAGGGCACGTCCTCTTTTCAGTTGGGCTCTCTTTTCCGGCGGGCGGTATTGTATTCTCTTCCCTTGTTATTTCTCTTATCATTATTATTATTGGTGGCAGCAGTAGTGATTTGTGTTATACCTTAGTTACTGGACTGTTCTTATCTCAACCCGTGGGAGTTACATTCTTTCGATTCTCCTCCCCATCCCTTTGGGGAGTGTGTGGGGGGGGAAGTAGACTGCGTGGTTCTAATTTACAGCCGGGGCTTAAACCACGACAAATGAAAATATGAATCACAATTTAAATTGGGGGTGTGAATACACAGAGAATTTGAACAATGCAACTGAACTTATTTGGATGTATCACATTATTCATGCATTTTAATAGGTTTAAAAACATCTTGGTTTATTCTCCATTAGCTTAACTGTAAGTGCCACATCCCTTCTCTGAGATAAACTTCAGAGAAAAATATCCTCAGATCTCTGTGAGGAGTTTACAGCAGTATCAGTTGGTGCCCCCAGAAGAATGGTATACCATACTGGGATTACTCCCCATCTGTATCCCAGCAGAGCCCATCACGGCACTTCCACAGCCCAGTTCTCACCTGGGCAGAGCTTTGTGGAAGCCTCTGACTGTTCTGAGCTATTCAATACTCAGCCATGATGGAGAATAAGCTGTGAAATGCTTTCAATGGACAGTTCCAGTAGGTTGAAAGCATCACTGAAAACTTATATGTGCTATTTGGGGGTTTTTATGGTTTTATTGTCTTCTTGTTTAATTATTTGTGCTTGTTTGAGCAAGTACTGAGAAACTCTCCTGCATATGGCTCAATAAAGAATAATGATAGCGTTAAAATAAAACATTTTGCAAGTTTTCATGGTTTCATGGAGAAAATCATCAAGTTACATACAATTACTCAACACTCTGACAATAAAATTCCACTCCTGCTAGTTAAAGCTAAGTATATCTGCGAAGGCAGCCTGGGCCAGATTAGAAATCAGCCTCTGCCACTGACCTACTGTATGACTGTGAGCATGTAATTCCCCTGCCATGCTCTGTATTCTTTACTCTAAAATGTAGGCTCCATAGATAACGTATGCCAGTCAAGTGCTACAGAATAGCTTGACACTGCTGACCTGTTTTCCTGGTTTTATGCAAAGCAAAACACCCATCCCTTCCCCAGGCTTTTCTTAGCCCTTCGTCCTCAATGATTTTCCCAAAATAGTAATAATAAAATTTCAAGACACACATGGCATTGGAAGAGAGGTGATGTGGGGACCCCATTTCAAAAAGGACTGATGAGGCAAAGGGGTCAGCTTTGAATTACATTCAGAGACGGTGTCTCAAAGAGGTAAAGAGCCAATGATTTTTTGGATTGGCTGACCTTGCACATAAGCCCATCAGGTAGCATATTTAACATGCTTACAGGTGTTCCCATATGTGTTATATGTTTTGTTGCCAACATTAGCCATAGCCAGAGGCCAGTAAATTCAAGTTTGTCTATCCTGGCAGTTCTTCCTAAGTAGTCATGCAATATAGAAGTAAGAAATATATTCTTGATTTTAGCTGATAAATCACATTGCAACTCAGGCAAAACCACACAGTGGTCTTTTAAAAGATTCAAGTGTAGCTCTTGCTCAACAGATATTAATTGTAATTCTATCACAGTGGCTAAAAAGAACTTATTTCTATCAACAGAAGACAACAAGACACAGAAAGAGCTACTGACTGCAAGCTATTAGAAAAAAGTGTAGTGAAAAGTCAAACCATATACTACAGCATGAAAAGCATATTAACCACCTCAGAGGGAAAGTGATGGGGAATTAATAGATTCACTTAGTACCATGGGAGAAGGCATTAAAATCCACCAAGATAAAAAAAGCATAAACAACCATGACAACTCTCAGGATCACTACAGGAATGGCAAAGCTTCAGATGCCTGGTGTTTTATTTCATGGCTTGTTTTTTTTTTTTCCTAATTTTTTGTTTGATTTTTTTGTTTGTTTGTTTTTGCTTTTTTTTGGTGCACGACATGTTTGTCAAGTTATGAGTATTTAAAGAAACAACCTAGTAAAGGTGGAATAAGGAGCTAGTAACCAGGTGCATGACTAGAACTCACAAAGACTAGTGAAATACAGAAAAAAAGAAGGAAGGCCACAACACCTCCTCTTGCCCTGGCATAGTATACGAGAGGGCACAGAGCACTTGCTTTTCTAAGAGAGGCAGCTGAGAACGTCAATTTACTTCCTTTTGCCTATGAGGACATCAAACCTTTTGCTGCTGTCTCATGGAGCATACTAATTAAATATCTTTTGATGAGAATATAATTTCTTTGGGACAGAGTACATATTACTAGGAAGTTCTAAGTTTCATGAGTTAGGTGAAATAAATATGAATCTTGTGTACCTCAAAGATCCTGCATTAAGAACTGTCACATGTATCTCTTCCTGACTTAAGAATTATAGCAACATTCTCAGTGCATTAGTATCCAAATCCAAGATGCTAGAAAACCTAGCAAAAAGTATATTACTGCCTCAGTATTTGGGAAAATCAGTGGACATAAAAGAGATCCAAGAGAAATACTAGGAGCTGTGTTCAAAAGCCTACATTTTTCAGTTGGCCAGTTCTGGTTTTTTGCTGAATATCCTTTTGTTTAACTTCAATATCCGTATCTGAAAGAGCAATCCAGCCATATAGATGTTTAATGAAACTGGGGGAAAGTCCAGTCCTTCAAATCCTATTCTTAAACACTGTCTTCAGAAATAAAGATTGCCGCAAGGTAACCCTTAATATAGGATGCAGCAGGAAAATTCTGATGCAAATGGAGAGTGTTTTGAAAGCAAACATTCAGAGCTTTTAACCTGTGTATGTTTCTCATAATGACACTCATGTAAAAAAGCTTTAACTGGCACAGAGGTGGGATATCATAGGTCTGAAGTCCTTTTCCTTCTGCGGTAATACAAGCAGCTGCAACTATAATGAGTTCAGCTAGAATAAAATACAAACTTTAATTCATTTTAATACTTGTTTCAAGAATGAAAGGTGTGGTTTCATGTTAGTAACACTGATACATTCACTTGGCTACTCTCATTTGAAAAAAGATTAAAAATTGTGTTTGAAAATATGCAATGAAAAATAAATATTTTCCTAAAGTCCAGTCAAGGGTGTAAAAAGAAAAAAAAATGTGGAGAAGAAATGGAGAAAAGATGTGAAGAAAAAGTCAAGCTCTTCACAGCCACAAATCACTTGAAACACTACCTGCTATATCATGTGTCTTGGGAAATATTAAAACCTCTTTCTAAAGCAACTCAGCATTGGGAAAGATCCATGCAGCCTTTACTAAATATAGCACCTCTGGGTCAAAATGTGATGGCTCCTTCAGAACAGACATTACTAGAATAGTATGCAATTATTCTCACGTTTACACCAATGTATTCTTCTTCTAGAAGAAAAAGCTGGGTGAAAAACCTGAAAGCATCACCATTCAAAACAGGCAGCAGAAAGATATGGGAGAATAGTTTAAGCAAAGAGAGAAAGGTGACATACATATAAGCAAGACAGTTTTCCTATGAGAGAAGAGCACAAGAAACAGCTACTAAGATTACATAAACCAAAATGCTATCCTGGAAGACAAGTTTCCAGAAAACAGCCACCTTAATTCATTCAAGTTTATTTACTGGCTCCTGGAGATAAAGAGAACTAAGATTTCTCCCCAGATCCATGTGGTAGGAACTGCAGATGGGAATTGAAGAGAGACCGCACCCCAGCAGGGACTGGCAGAAAAGCAGCAGCACAGCTGCAGCAGGGAGCAGTGGGAACGTTCTTCTCCCTGTGGCAAGACTTGGTCCCTTTCCCGCCCAGCAGATAATGCCTAGGGCAGATTTCTGGTCTCTGGTGGGAAGCCACTCAGCCACTTCTATAAAATGCCATTTCAAAGTTCGTTTCTGCTGCCTTGCCATTCTCCCTGCCCCTTTTCTCCATTCCAATCTGTCAAGTTTTCTAAATATTTCATGAACTGCCTACATGCATTCCTGCACTAAAATCTTTCTAAAAATAGAAACCATTATTACCTTGCACAGTTACACTACATTCTGCACAAGGTCATTCTGTTTGTCTTCCTTAGCATCTTTGCTTCCAAAGGGAAAATGCATTAATGGCAAGAAGAAAACAGCTGCCTGCAAGCAGCCACAAGAACAAGAAAACAGTGTATTAATTACCAGGACTGAAAATGCCAGTCCGAACAGCATTAGAAACAGAACAGCAAATTTGGATTAAAATAATAAATAATAAGAATGGCTAATGGCTTTCAATCTCTAGTACCTGGAATCTACAAACTGCTACTTCAGCCATTATGACTATTGTCATAGCAAAAGAAAAAGACTTAAACAAAGCTTGTTGATGTGTTTCTCAGCTGCTCAGAAGATATCAAATAGTTCACAGTGATGATGGGTTGACAAAATATTGCACTGAATTACAGTGAGAAAAAGGCAAAGAACATATTCTTAGTGCTAACCAAGACCTACTTTATATGTTAGAACAAAAGGATACAGAAGCTCTTTACCTTTTGTTGCCATCATTACAACACAACATTCCTCAAAGCTTTTTTTTTTTTTTTTTTGGGGGGGGGGGGGGTTGGGGCTAGAAGGGGCTGTATGACTGAATGAACTGAAAGTAAAACGAAGAATTGCACAAGGTTCCCTAAATTGTGATTATGTCAATTTAGTGAAGCTATCTACCTTCTTGAAATAATGTATTTTTCCTCAAACATAGAGCATATCATGACTACAATGGTAGTCAACCCTTTAAGCAATGCTAAGATACTCTTTTTTTAAACAAACAAACCACCTCCCCCCCAAAAAAAACCCAAACAAACCAAAACCCAACCCCAAAACCTAACAGTTAAGCATTTAGAAAGGCTTGAATAAAACTTACAATTTCCTATTATATTGCTACCAAGTTCCTTCTCAGTTTTTCCAAAGATTTTGTTCAAATAAGACATCACTAATTGCATATGCCCACGGAGAAGAAAATGACATGCAGTGGAAAATAACTTACATCTAGGGCTAAATAAATTAGTCATCTTCAAGTTCCTTATTTCAAATACACTTTATGAATTTAATGATTGTGGAATTGTATTAACTTAAGTGTAACTACATACAGAAAATTCCTAAATACATTTCAAATTTAGTTTGAACAAACTAACCTCTTTCTGGTATCAAAGTCCTTTTAACTCACGACCCAGGAAAATGGGACCATCTGCACAGTCTTCCCTTGAGCACTAGTTTATATGTGTAAATTTAGATCTAGATTTTGAATGTACTCTGAATTAACTGTGACAAGTCTTTACATTTTTTCATGCAGGAACATTAATTATTGGAAGACTTGAAAGATCAAAGACCCTCACTTCAGCTGTAGATCATACATATGAGCTAAAGTATTGCCGAAAACTCTAACACTAATTTCCAATGCTGGATGCAGAGCTAGGAGGCTCAGCAAGGGATGTCACATGAACAAAATGTAACAGGACCCACTGAAATAAATTCAGAAAAAATCCTGCTTAGTGTTTTCCATTATCAGGCCTGATAGAAAATATTTTATGAAAAAGGTGAGAATTCTTGTTTCCATTGCTCAGATGCTAATAGCAACATGGCGATGTGCTGCCATCAGCAGCAGGAACTCAGCCAGGCTATTAAGTGTTGTAGCTGGCAGGATTACTTACATTTTGCAGCTGGACTTGGCTTTGTGCCATACACTCTGATTTTGCCATCATGCTGGAAGCATTTAGGCTGTAGGTTTTCCTATTCTGTGTTTCTTTCAGCTGTTCATGAATTTGCTTTGTTTGTTTCCTGCAGAGAGAAATAAAATTCATGTAAGAAAGAGCTAGTCTGATCTTCTACTACAGCCATGGTATTTTTATAGCCATGGTTCCCTTTGTTCAAAACTTCACTATATCAGATTAAACAAGCTGAGCTATTTCACTAGTGTCTAATATTTCAATGCTTTCAACGCAGTGGTCATTTTCTGGCAAGGCTTAAGAAAGGAAAAAAGAGCTCTTCTGTTTAAAATATCTTCTATTCTTAGATTACTATAATAGCATGCTAATTGTTTCAGTGCAGAATTTTGTAAGATCATCTATTAAATATTTAACAATAGCCTGCAAGTAGGCCTGAATATTAAAAAAGCATTTTGCTCAGATTAAGAACAAAGACTTTGGCAAATACAGCAGGCATTAGCCCCTGTTGGCTATAAAAAGTGTTGAAGAATCAAAGATTTCTGCTAGTTAATTAGACTGACCTATAACCCACTATCTTGTATAGACCAGCTTTTGCTTACAAGCTTAAACCTTGAAAAACACATGAGTAGGGTATCTGCAGCTGTGTTTTCGACATATTATACTATGATCCACAATGTCAGAGCTAGGAATACCACCAGATGAATCACTTGCAATATTCAGGAGATAACTATGCTATTAATAATGGCTTTCTGTTTCTGCCACACTATATTGACAAACTGAGTTTCAACGTTCTGTCCATGATTAAGGATATGAGGCAGCAAACTTTGTTTTAAATATTTATCTTCCACAAACAGGTATCTCATTTGGGCAAAAACTGTTAGCAAAACATATTTAAGGTCTTTTATTCATCTCCATTCTTTTGATAAGCTAAATTTTCTGAGACTATTAGTTTTAAATGATCACTAGAAATAACTCCAATTCTATTTCCTTCTTTCCTTCCTTTCTTCCTTCCTTCTTGCTTTCCTGCCTTCCCTCCTTCTCCCTAGAAGATGCATCTCTAGCAGTCAACCCACACAGGCCCTGGAAACAGCCCAGCAAGGTCAAGGACTTGCTGCAGCAGCAGCACTTCATTATGCCACCAGCAGCTTTTAGACAGCAATTTGTGTGGAGCCATATTTCAGAGGAAGTGATTTCAGGGCAGTGTTGATAAGAAATAAAGGAAATGCAGTATTTCTATCCAGAAATCAGAAATTTTAGCAAAGAAGCTTCAGAAACATTTTGAAAAATTGCTTGTGATTTTGTTGCTGAAAGCCTTGTGACATTGTCAATTTTGATAGCGTCTTACTTGACTAAGACCAACGAATTTGACACTGAATGAAGCATAAAAGTAATTTCAGCTTCTTCCAGTGCAGTCTGTCTCTAGCTCAGGAAAGTGTAAGAAACCAGAGGAAAATGACTTGCTGAAGTGATCAAAGGGGAAGACAGTGAGAAAGGACAAGTTACCTCACTAAGAAAGCAAGCAGTGAGAAGTATCACAGTTGACATATTCAATATTTCTTGATGTATTAAAATAAATATACGGGATTTCTTCTGCCTTTGAGTCCCTTAGTTCAGTATGGGAGGCATGCATTTTCCCACTACTCTTCAAACTTCAGTATTGCATAATTTAAGCATTACCTTAAATTCAACAAGCTGTAAGCACCTGCTCAGAAGTAGGTAGTTGTTAAAGCACATTTCCTGAATACAGGTCATAAACTATAATAAATCTTGGACTCTACAAATTTCTCTTATGTTTTCTATTTACATCCTATTTTGAAACACCATGGCAAACGAAAAAGAATGAACCTACAAATATGAGTGGCATGTTTTGTGTACAGCTCACAGGAGCTCATAATTAGTAAGATTTATGTGCACTAATATTAATTAGTAAGACTTAGGTGTAATGGTGAGAGGAAATAATTTCTCAAGCACAAAAACATTCAAAATTTAATAGTCAAGAATAAGACCAGATAATCTGAATAGATGCAATATAAAGTTATTTCAGTGCCAAATTAGATTGATGCTGAAACATCTCTTTTAAAAACATATTTTTATACCTACTAATTTTTGAAACCAGTGAAATTGAATAATTTAATTTGCAAAAAGTCAAAATGAACTCTTTAGCTTTTTATAAAATTTCAGGGGAAATTCCTAAAAGCAGCTCTAGAGTTTGTATGAATAATTATTTTCTGACCATCCAAATTACATACACTGAGAAAATAAGCAAATGTATATCCACATGTCCCAAAGGAAAGCTAGCCTCTTGTTTCTTGTTCTTCTTAATAGTTGTGGAACACCTAGTCGTATTTGATGACTGTTTCAAAGTGAAGACTGCAAATAAAGTCTAAACAATGGCAGCAAAACATGATCACAGCATCAGACTTTGGGAATCTCCTATATATACAATATTCTTAGAATTTAATCAGGAAAATAACAAAGCAAATTACAAAGTTTTTTAACTCTAATTTGGATTTATTTCAAAAACCTGGGTTTAGAGTTGCTTCTACATCTATAAACACATGTAAGTAAACTGGATATTCAGCTTCACTGCTGCACTTCAACATTACAACTGAGATTCCTGAAGGTATTTACTGAGAGAAATAATCCAGCAATTATTTCCTCTTACGTCATGCAACCTAACGTTACTATTAGTTTTATGCATATTCATTTTGCCAAAATATAGGATTCATATAAAACTAGAAACAATTAATAATTCAAAGTTAATCACCAATTACTGTTTTTATTTTATAATTTTTGTTTTCAAAACAACAGGGCCTTATTTGTTCTACTTTAGATAAATCTAGCAATAAAGTGCTGTTATGTCAGCAAGAAATAGTCATTAGTCATTTATGAAAGTCTACACCATAAAGAGCAGCCCATTACTGTACTTGCCCTCTGTTGCTAACATTTATAGCACTTTCTCGATTACCCTAAAAGGAATAATTGGAAGTCTTTAATTATCATTCTAAACTTCCCCACATTGAATTTATTTTTAAAAAGGACTTTTAATTTCATGGTGCATAGGGAAGCACATATTTCTAGCAGTAGATATTATACAATTGTCAGACTAAGAAAGTCAGGGTCAGTGTCTTTTTTCTTCTAGGGTGCAAGATTCAGATTTTCTGTAGCTGTTAGCAATATTTTAAAATTTTGATACATCAAATTAAACCAAATTATTATTCTCCAAGCAGGAAGAATGCTCTGATAACTCATAAGCATGATCAAGATACGCCTGTCTGATGAGGAAGCTCCTGAAAATCTATTGACTAAAAGCTAACTTATGATAAGAGTTGAGGTACTTTAAATTTGTTGGGTTTTACACCCTTAAGACTCTGGCCAATGCTGCAGTTATGACAGTTTTATGTGGCCTCTATGCAACTCAGTCTAGACACTATTTACATTTGATACAGTCTCCAGATCGAGCCAAAGCTAGAGAGCTAGGGATTGATTAGTATCTTATCATTACTGTGTTTCATATATTTAATAAGACCTCTGGACTGAATGGGAGGTGCTCGTTTTCTCACTACTTCTCAAACTTCAGTTCCCAAAATCTGGCATAACCACAGTAACTCACTCCAGTAATTCTTAACTATCATGTTTATAATGCAGATAAAAACCCAACACCTCCCACCCCCATCCTGCTGAGATATGAAGCACTACATATATATATATATAAAAGCACTATCGTCCTATGAGTTCATCTTTGAAGCATTACTCAGTAGTTTTAGACATAGCTATTCCTACCATCTCATCAAAGTCATGGTATTTTGAAGGCTCTTGCAAACCACTTTGCACAACAGTGCAAAATCAGGAGGGCCACAGCTGAATTAACAGGGGGACAGACATTTTATTCACACTATGCTCAGTGTTTGACAGCATGTTCTTCCAACTGACAATCCCATTCTGCCTTTTCTGAACCTCTCTTCATGAGCAAAATCCCCAAGCCTTTACAGGAAGAACAGGAACACCTTATTCTCTCTAAAATGCACAATGTTTCTAATGCAGTGGCAAAATGGCGGTCTGCTCGCAATTTCTTAACATCATAGAACCATAGAATAGTTAGGGTTGGAAAGGACCTTAAGAACACCTAGTTCCAATTCCCCTACCATGCTCAGGGGGACCACACACTAAACCAGCTCGTCCAAGGCCCTGTCCAATCTGGCCTTGAACACTGCAGGGATTCACAATTTCCTTGGGCAACTAATTGCAGTGCCTCACCACCCTCACAGTAAAGAACTTCTTCCTTATATCTAACCTAAACTTTCCATTTAAGTTTGAACCCATTACCCCTTGTCCTATCGCTATGGTCCCTAATGAAGAGTCCCTCCCCAGCATCCTTGTAGGCCTACTTCAGATACTGGAAGGCTGCTATGAGGTTTCCACACAGCCTTCTCTTCTCCAGGCTGAACAGCCCCAATGTTCTCAGCCTGTCTTCATACGGGAGGTGCTTGAGCTCCCTTATCATTTATACTACATCAAAGAAGTTTGCAGACAGGAACTGTGCTGCCACAGCATCCTCCTAGCTAGTGTCACTGTCATACTCAAGGTCCAAAGAACAATTAAACACAATCCCTCAAAATATTAGAGCAGATAGGAGATGAAACATGAACCAACTCAAATCTTCACTCAAGTCATGCACAAACTACCCCTGAAGTCTGAGGGGAAGAAAAAGGAGGAAAAAGAAAGGCCTGGTGACTTTTCCAACTTTTTCTTTTTTTTTCATTTTTTAATGGAAATGTAGATCTTTAGATAGATAGAAATGTATTTTTTTTCTCCTAATAAAAAGTAGTCCTCATCAGAGTTCCTACTCATTAAAATAAATTATAAAAGGGGGATTCAGATAAGCATCCAAACTTTCAAATAATGCAAACTTCCACATTTTTGACGCTCATCCACCATGACTAACCTCATGCAGGTACTATTCATATTGATACGTGTTTTCTCATTAGCTCCAACTGGAACAAGAATGAAGGATGACAACCATACAGAACATATTTATAGATAGAGTGGCACTGACAAGCATGTCATGTAATTGCTATGAGGTTTTTGCAACTCAAATTACACACATAACAATAAATATTATAAAATAATGTTCAGTTGGGAAGATAAACAATACAGTGGAAAGCAGTTTACTTTAAAATAGTTTAGTACAGATGATTCCACTATACTTGGATAGTTCACTGTGCTTGTATATTACACATACTCATTGTACAACTACATCAGCAGTTTACATCTATCTGCAGCTACAGGTTAGAGATATCTGCAGAGAACTTGTCTCTGCATTTCTAACTACCTTTACCAGCATACAGAAATAAAAGGGACATTCAGAGATATAAAATGCAAAAAGATGATATGTTTAAACTTCCATTTTTCAAAAGAGGAAAGTGATTATTGCAGTGATAGCAAAAGACACAAAATTCTTGTTGTCAAAAGAAGAACTGGAAAGGACACAATTCTTTCCAGATATCAAAAAATAGAAACAAACCACATATTATTCCTGTTTCCTTTTTTTTTTTTTTTTTTTTTGAGTTACATAGGGTAGCCATGTGGAAATATTCTAGCTTGTCCAGAGATAGCAACAGCTTCAAAAGTAGGGGAGAAACTGAAGAATTCTAACCCGTAAAAAGGACAGAAGCTCAATAACAAACACACTAGAAGAAGGCTCTTACTTTGTTTTGAAGTAGAATGCTGCACAAAGCATGCCCACTACGACTATGCCAAAGACGATACAGGAAATAGACAGCACCTGGCGCTGGTACACTTCTTCGCTCTCTGTGAACAGCAAAATTGAGAATTATGAAAGCATCAGAAAACAATACCTGTGAAAAGTGGATTTCAGCACATCATGTTTCACTAATGATGGACAGTTATGAGATATTTGGAGGTCTTCATTGGCCAGCTCCTCAACATGCTTCTCTGAACCTCTTATTTAGATAAGGTTCATAGAGTTGTGGCCTCCTAGAAGAGTTTTAGAAAACGTTCCAATACACGCTGAGAAACACGCAATAATAAAAATCAGGATAGTTTAATATTTTCTCTGCCTTACATGCTCGTTTTCATCTTTTTTAGAAAGATTCTACTGTCAGTAGGATAAAGAGCCCTACAACGATGGAGTTTTTTTGGCTTAAAGCAAGACCCATTGAAGCTCTAACAAGGTCTCACAAGACTCAGTTCTTTTTTAGACACCCCAATTTACTTTTTTTTAATTGAATGGTGATTACAATTACTCCTTGTCATCCTTTGTACTTGAAGCTTAAGTACAACATGCAACAGTAAAAAATTAATTCAATCATCTTGGATGGAACCCAATGACTACATGGTTACAAGGCACCAAATACTGCTTTCACGGGAGTCAATTTTTAAAAAGAAATTTCCTTAATGAATCTCATAATCTTTTAATCAATTTTAAAACAGGAACAGAATGAAAGTTAAAAAATTAAAAAAGCTAAGAAAACAAGAGAAAACACGCATCCATAATAGCAGACAACTGATACTGAAGCTTCACACACCAAATTCATCAACAGCTCCTTAAGTGTAATATTTTTGTTTTATTATTTCAACTAGTCCTCTAGGTCTATGTACTAACATGCTAAACAGATTGTTATTTTTTAAGATCAGTTTTCCAAACATGCAACATACTAACCAGTATTTTCATTCATATATTTTAGATAGAAAACCAACATGTAGGATTATCAAAGCACAGTATAAACACTGCACACTGACAAACCTACATTTTCTCTTTTGGTTGGAGATCTTCAGCAGAGACCCCCAGAACAATATAAATACCAGACACACAGGTCAAGTAGGTGACAGTAATTCCAAGGTCCAGGTTCATAAGTCCCAGGTACATAAGAAGAAAATATTGTTTGACAATATCAAGGTGAATCTAGGCAAATATTGAAAAAAATCTGCACCTAACTGGAACTTCAGTCACATATTATCTGGTGTAATAATGACTGAAGACTATGTACAGTATCCTAATCAGTACCTGTGGATGACTTTCTCGCAAAGAGTGGGCACGTACCCAGATCAGCAAGCGCCTACGTGGAGTTCGACATGAGCTAAGGATTAACTAAAGGTGAAGGAGGATGTGAGTAAAAAATTTGGAGTAACAATGCAAACAAGATAAGAAGGAGCTGGAATTTACTGAGTTGCTAAATTGTGGACTGTTGGCAAGCTTTGAAGGTCAGGTTCTCATACCTGTGCTTAACCAATTATATGCTAATTGTTAAGGGCCTTAAAGATATGTATCCAACCACAACGTATCACATTACTGTAAACAGTTTTGAGCTACAGTATATAAGCAGCTGATACCTTGTATTAAATGGCTTTCATCTGATCACACTGATTTCCGACTGAGTCCATTCCACGACAAGTACCGATTATTAATTTCTCAAGAATGAATATCATAGTGCTATTACTAAACATCTGGCACTTTAAATACAGTCATTTGTCTCTAGTGAAAGTCCCAGTCCCTTTTCACAAGTTATTTCGAATAAAATTACAAGTACCAAATCTTTATTTCTTAATTACTTCCTCACTCAAAGAGTATCACAGTGATTCAGAAGCCATTTCTAAGCTGCAAAATGTCTTCAGCTCCTGCTGACTTTTTCCTTTATTTAAATTTGAAATTCTAAAAGGTGCATTTTTAAAATGTAGTCGTAAAAAATAAAATAAACAGCAAATACAGTAACTTACACTTTTTACATGTCTAAAATATATCTGGAAAGGTTGCAATTCAATATGAAATCATGACAACATTGCAGTAAAACTTGTTCCAGAAAATCTGGATCTAGACAATAAACCCTCATTAGCGATGAAATAAATATTTTAGGTTTTAATTTATTGTTTGTTTGTTTGTTTTTAATAGGCTATCTAAACACAGTTATTCACCTTTCATTTCCACTGCAGTAGACAAATGACTCCTCTTAAAAATTTTGAATTTTTATGTTGAGGTGGATCATAGTTGAAGAATTTATGCAAATATTAAGCAGACAGTTAAGAACTGTTCAGTGCAGCAACTGTTAATCTGATTCAATTCAATTAACTAATTGAATTGAAAATCAACTAATTCAAGCAAACTCTGCTTGAATATAAATTTCAGTACCTAGGGCCCGAGACCACAACTACAACATACTAAAATAACCGACATACTAACAAACTGACATTTCACTCAAAAACTGCACAAAATTAAAAAATATATTTATTAATGAAGCCGATTTAATTAGTGTGTGGAAGAAGGCTTAATTTTGCTTTTCTGTCAACCTACGTCCTCATTAAATATTTTTTATTCTTTTTGCTTTTGTTATTTTTTGAGAAATGGTGAGTTTAATGCAGCTGTGGTCTTTTGTCAGTCTTGAATAGCTATCACTGTCCTGTTAAGATGCCTTAGAATATGTCTTACCAAGATAAAAACAATTCGGAGACCGGACAATATCATCTTGCTCAAACAACTATGTGAAGATTTAAGTCTTTTGTGTAGTCAGATTAATCCCTGTCACTAGCTTTCAACACATACTGATGAACACTTTCTTTCTTTTTTGTTTATTTTGTATAGTGGCTATTTAAAGAACCACTTATTAAATTTACTCTATTTCTTAGACACCTTTCTTCTTTATTTATATATATATTCTTTAAATCTTTATGTATTGGACTCCACTATTTTTAGTCTTCAACATCCTAACGTATCAAGTCAAGCATTTTTTTCCTACTCTTTAATCTTCCACATTGTTGTTTTTTTTTTTTTTTAAAAAAACCCCAAACCTCAAGACCCCACCTTTGTACTGATAGAAAGGTAATCTGTTTCCTTTTGCAACCTTTGAAAGTCTCCTCGTTGTTGCCTTGATTTAACCTCACTATTGCTCTAAACACATATAGCACAGCTGAGACTCTCTCTAGCTAAGGTATACTGAATAGGGTCTCTAAATATGGCAGGTTATAGCTAAGTACACTTTTGCTCTCAGAGGACAGAAAGCTGCATAAATTCAGTGTAGAAAAGAGAAGAAATGACAACTCCTTCTCCTTAGCTGAGGATGTGAATCAACTTGTGCATACATGTACTTACACACTGGACAAAACTTCCCAAGGTAATCTAAAGTGTGACTGAAATGATGATAAGTCTCTCTTTATTCATATATATTTGTATATCCCTTGTGAAGTAAACCACCTTAATTACATTCTATGGAAATAAATACTCCAGGAAGAGGATTTGCCACTTAATGAGCAGCCAAGAAAATATTTCAGCTAAAGAACAAAATATAAACTGCTATGGATATTGCTGGATAATTTAGCTGGGGAGTTAAGAGTACAGAACACAAATTCTGCCGAACATTAAAATTAAGATACATAACATATATATAACCTAGACGAAGAAACATAACCTATAAAAATAAAACCACAGACCACAATGCTTAGAAAGTAACATAGTAAACTGTTTAGATGGAGCCTTATTTGTTTAATAAAAATTATGGAAAGAGAGATCATCCTAGAAAATAAAGACAAGACAAACTCACATGGGACATGAAGCCTGCTGAAAGGTTGGGTTCCCATAGACAAGTCTGCATTCACTCTGTGCGCTGCTACATGTCTAGACCACTTTTTTTATATACTATTGATTATTATTTTAATTCCTGCTACAAAATTGTCTCTTCCCTTTAACTCTGTCATATAAATCATATATATCATATGCTATGATATCATAATCATATACTGAATATAAACTTCTCGTGTCTTAAGTGTTCCTTTTTCTGAGCTTCTCTCACACATCTGATACCATTACGAAACACAAAATGTGTACTGGTGACCCACGGAAGCTTTCTTTCAGCAGTTTCTTTCAGCACTCATATCATAGTCAAATTTCATCTGTCTGATACTGAAAAGAAGTACATGCCATATTCTAGCTACTAGGATTGGGATTTTTTTTATTCTCTTGCTTCTTAAAAATGTACTTTTTAAAGATGTCATCTGTCTGCTTTACGTATGTGGTGTCCCGCATCCTCAAAGTCCCATATATAAGAGAAGAGGATTATATGGAAACCCCATACTCAACATCAAGATTACCCATAAGTTAAAAGGCACAAGAGAAATTAAAGCATATTTCTCAATATACTTAGATTTATGTGTGACAAGTGCTGAACTATATATAGCATTCTAAATTTATTTCATGAAGAGAATAAGAAAAGCCTACATGTTCCACAAAACCTGTGATTGCCTCAGCATCAGACTTCCAACTGTCCCAAGAATTTTCTCTGTTCTTTCACTTGCAAAAATCTACTGTACAGATTCACTGCCATATGTTGCAGCTTGTGCTATTTAACAGTTGAAATGCTATTAGTCAGAGTTCACAAATTCCTTCTTTGACATAGAGTAAGTCAAGACCCTTGCTCTGTTCTGGATAACATTACCTATTCCATTTCAGTGATTAACATGATAAAATTTAATATAAACATATTAAACTCTAAAGGAATGAACTCTATGCAAATACATGAAATAGATAAACCTGCCACAGATAATTCTGTTCCAACAAGAACGTATGCATTACTTCATATAAAATACCATGTTTTATTCTAATTCTCACCTACCTTTACTAGACATTAAGTTTACTTCCTTCAAATTTTGTCTCTCTGGGTAGAATTTCTCTTTTAAAAGGGCTTCAAAACACTAAGGTTTACAAATTAGGAGGGGAATTTTGTATCTGCTATTGTTTATAGAAAGGGCAGAGTCAAAGTTAATTGTACAGATTCACATTTCAGACTGGAATCAGAGCAAGCTGAATTCTGCTGGCAAAAGTTCATAGTGATAGTGTTTCTCTCCTGAGAAGAACTGTTCAATGATTCTGATTGTAACAAAGATTAAAAAAAATGCATGTTCTTCTACTTCTGGAACATCCACAGCAGAAAGACCTTAATGAGAGCAAAATGAAATATATGTACATTATAATTGCATGATATGATACATTGTTTGACTATTGGTATTTAACACTAGTGAGATCATTTTCTGCATACACAGAAGGCAGAAAAGGAAAGGATGAGTGTTCAACCTGTTTGGCTGACCTATTTTGAGCATTTGATTCTACAATATTAATGCTGCATTAGCACTGGAATATTAAAAATGAAGCAATGAATTAAGGATAATGTTTCAGACTCATCATGAAATGGCATGCAAAGGCATGTGCTCTAACTCTCAACCAGCTATTTTAGGTTGGTGAATGAATGGTGAAATCCCATTCCAAACTTAAGGAACCAGTATCTCCTAAAAAATTATTTCCATCAAACCCATTCTTAAAAAACCCACAAAATAAAATGAGCCAAACAGTGAGAGTTAGCTAAAACAAACAAACAAAACAAAACAAACAAAACAAAGCAAAACAAACCCTCAGAAAAAGACAGACTAACCTTACACAAGAATCTCTAGAATTGTCTATAGTTACAACAGGAGTGAAGGTGGCTATTGCTACCTTCTTAGCAAGTGTTACTTGTTATGAAGTGAAAATCTGATAAGTACTTTTAAATAGCAAGATTGTAATTCTGAAGGTAAATTAATTTTAACTTTGGTTTCCTAAGAAACAATCATTTCCTTTTGTCTGCAGGGAACTTTGGAATTGTGTCAGCTACAACTAGAACTCAAATCTAACAAAATTGCAAAGCCTTAGTTAAGTACATTCAATGCAACATATTTATTAAATCTTAGGCTTGAAATAGCTCCAGAGACAGCAAGGGATAAGGGGTAGCTTTTTCATTTTTAAGAAAAAATTTGGTTGGGAGTTTATGTGCACTGACAAGTTATGACAATCCAATTCTATTACAAACTTTATCTATTTTCATTCTATTTCTAAGATGGATAACATCAGTCATCAACAAAATTCATTACCTAAGTCTCTGCAAGTCTAGGGGGAGGAAAACCTCTTTATAGTACCACTGTTCTGCTTGCTAGTGCCTTATACTGAACTAACAACTAAAACTGATAGCTACTGAAATAACAGATAAACCCACTTGCTCTTTAGGTATTAAAACCTCTTAGCTACTAAATAAAACTTCATGATCTACCATCAAGCCTTACTCTGCTTACTGTCAGTTCTGCTTACTGAGAATCATAGCTCCAAGTAACTCCAGCATCTACGGCAGGTCCAAGAGATGCAAATTCAACCCCTTAAACAAGGTCTTCCACCATCAGACGACTCTCGGAGACAGGATCGTACCACGTCAGCAGGCAAGGAGTTCATGCAAGATGCTGGTAATTTAGTTAGTTGCTGTTATTTAAGTTTCACAGCCAAACACCAATAAAGCAGATAGTCCACACAGTTCCAGCTACCTTTGTGTTGGCAGCACTGTTGACCATTCTCTTATATTGGTTTTGAAATCTTTTGAAATTTAGGTAAGAAAATCTCTAAAACTGTAATATATTACAAAGTCTGCATGTCACCTGCTGGTCTTTATTGAACAAAGAAATGTGCAACATTTTCTGTACTGTACAGAAAAAAGCTTCTAGACATTCACAGGTGCTCAGAAAGCTTCAAAGCATACATCACAAAAGCATAAAGACCAGAAAATATTAAAAAAGTGATTTTTTTTTTAATTAAATAACATTATTTCCAGAATGATTTAGTGAGTTATTTTGTTGCTGTTGTTTTTGTTTTGTTTTTTCCAGTTGTTATGTTTCCATGTACATGCTTACAGGATATCAGTTACTTGCCAGGTCCTAGAGACCTTTCATACTGTAGATTTCCCACAGAAAGTATTATTCTCTTTCTCTCTCTCTCTGATAGAGTGTATAAGCTGCACAATTCTGTATGAGAATCTTAAGTGGGGTAGAAGTAGTATACTATCCTGCTTCCAAATGACTCACCCTTAATTTCTGGCTGCTTCGTGGCACATCTCTTTATCTTCCCTCTGTGATTTTGTTATCTTCCTTTCTTTTTCTTATTTTTTATTGTAGATTTTATAACTAAACACAGTTCTGCACTTTAAAAATGTTTTTGCTGCCATCTTTTTTCTCCCTACCATCAGCATGAAAAATCTTCCACAGTGAAGCTTACATTCAGCATTCATTCTTCTTCTAATACGTCCTTTTATTTCTGTGAAGTCTACGCTCAGCTGAGCTTTTCAGCTCTCCTGGGGCCCTAGTCCAGCCTTACTTTGTGCTGGTAAGTGAAGGAAGCAGAGGGAAGGACATTTAGACACAAGCTTCCTGTGTGTATCAGCATTACTTGGGATATATGCATGTATATAGGGACTAATCCAAAGACAATGAAGTGCAGAAGATGTTGGATCAGAGACATAATCATTGCACTTTAAACTGTTTTATATGTAAGTCCATAAATACAGCTTCTGAGAGGTTTATTAAATAAAAATATCACGGCTTTATAAAGCAACAGCATTCTTTAATTCTGTCTGAGTAATTCCTTAGCTAATGAGGGTAAAGATCCTAAGCATGGCTAACATCTAATATAAGAAAGTCACGATTTTCTAGCTGATATTTTATTTGATCTCAGAGTTGCATTGCTGTTATCAACAAAGCCCTGTCACAGGAATTTTTCCCAAAGGTTAGGCTTACATATTCGATATCTTGTTCACTTGCTAGTATTAAACATTCCACTCAAATCTCGAGCTAACATCAGAGTTGCCAAAGTATATTTGATAGTTATTGTTGATGGCTACATTTCCAGGAGCTCACATTAAATCAAGCAGTATTACAATTAAGCGCCATCTCTGTTTTGACCGCTGTTTTTTTAACTAGGGTGCTTTTATAGATTTTTTTTTTTTAACAAAAATATGGTGTGAGCAGTGACAGAAGAACCATAGAAAATGATAATGAATAACCTGAATTATTTTTTTATTTTCTTCTTCATACACCAAAATGGAAATGCAGTGTTCTACCTGAGAAGGCTCTGGAGGATGAGGGCACAGAGGATAATTACATGGTGTCCTGGTTTCAGCTGTAACAGTAATTTTTTTTTCCCTCCTAGGAACTGGTGCAGTGTTGTGTTTTGGTTTCAATCTGAGAATAATGCTGATAACACACTGATGTTTTAGTTGTTGTTGAGTAGTGCTTATCCTGATCAAGGACTTTTCAGTCTCTCATGCTCTGGCAGTGAGGTGGGGAGCAAGAAGACGGGAGGAAGTTTGGCTCACCCAAACTAGCCAAAGGGGTATTCCAGATCACAGCAAATCATGCACAGTATACAAATGGAGGGAAGTTAACTGGAAGGGACACATTGCTGCTTGTGTTGGGCTGGGTATTGGTCAGTGGCTGGTGGGCAGTTGTGTTGTGCATCACTGGTGTTTACTGGGTTTTTCTCCTTTCAGTTTTATATTCTCTCCCCTTGTTATTTCCCTTATTATTATTAGTTTTATATTATACTTTACTTATTAAACTGTTCTTATCTCAGCCCGTGAGGTTTAAATTTTTTTGATTCTCCACCCCATCTCGACTGGAGAAAGGGTAGGGGGGAAGCGGTGCTTGGTTCTGAGTTACCAGCTGGGCTTAAACCATGACTCAAGGGCTTAGTCAGCCGCAGAAAGATCTAACAAGGGACACTATTGCTACTGAAGTATGACAGCTTCTGAACAGACTCTGCAGGCATAAAACTATGTATTTATGCATTGCTCTCTGTTCCAAGCCACAACTCCTTGACCTGGTTTCTTCTCACAAGCCAGTGGACCAGGGATGGATGTGACGACAAGGACAGAGACTGCCAGAGAGAGTCAGAGAAGTGTCCTTGTTCACAGAGCATTGTGTCAATATGTGCTCACCTTGAAGCCATCCCCACTCAAAGCTCCCAGATACACAGAGGGTTAAGGGACTGTATACTTGTGCACCCATTACTTGTTCTGCTGACTACCTACTCCATGAGCCAGTGGAAATTGGGAGACAGAGATCTGGCTTGCTGCATTTTGTCCCTGATCTCTACAGGCGCACTGACATCCCCCTTACCTTGTCACAAAATATTCTTGTCAGTCAGGTCCCCATCATGGCAAGTGCATATTTGCTCACTCTAATGACTACAACACTCAAATCTGGACTGGATAAATTATCAGAGAGAAAACCAGACTCTGCTGGCAGAGAGAAAAAAGCAAATATGGTGACTGTAAGCAGCTATACTCTTCCTTTAATCCTCCAGAAGCTTTTTGCCAACATGAGGGATAATGCATCCAGTTGTTCATACTGAGCAATGGCAAATGCTCTAAGGTTACTAATGTGAGCAGCAATGTTAAGACACAATAAAGCCCTCAGCCTACAAAATGTCTAGCAGAGCATTCCCTGCTCTCACCCACGTTGAGGGATCTGCTTCATGTATTTGGCAGTGGCTGCAGGTAGGCAGCAAGCTGCCAAAACCAAGTTGCTCAAGTGCCAACTGGTACCAATATCCAACTGCTGGGACTTCCAAAGTGCAAGCCTTATCATATCATTTGCTTCAGAAGGATTGAAGAAGGGGATTAAAATCTTTAGCAACTGACATATTGCATGACATCAATAATACATCCTAACTGTGTTCCTAGTTAAAGGAAAGACCTTAAAGTAGTTGAGAATACAGTTTTACTTATTATTGTAACTCCTCTTCCTGGCCTCCTGACTCATAAGTACAAAATCAAGATATAGTCCAATCTTTACATATCAATATATTCAGGTGGGTTTTAAAACCTGTGCAAATCATAGCTCAAAGGGATGAAAACACATGGTTAAAGGTAGAGCATATACTTAAACACAAATATATTTCTTACTAATCGATTTTTAAATTTTGAAATCCTTAATATATGCTGATTTTCTTCAAAAGTGAAGCACACAAAATGTCAGAAAAAAATCCATAAACTTGCCACTTTAAAAAGATGCATGGTTATCCAAAACCATGCAGTGCAACATAACCTCTTACAATCTATAGAAGAATGAGAAATTAAACTCAGCTACAGCAGGAGTATTTTCAGAATGACACATGCAATGAGTTTAAAGTTAAAAGTGACTTAACGAAAAAATAAAATCAGAATCTCTCTGACCCTGAGAAGACAGAGCCAGCGGTGCATGGCAGGAGGACAAAACAAAATTGACAGTATTTGAAACAAGAGAGTTTCTGACTGGATACGAGGATAAACTTCTTCCCATGAGGAAAGCTGGGTGGTAGGCCAGTGAGTCCGTGCAGTGTCCATCCATGGAGGTTTTTGACGACCAGCCGGTTGACTACGGAGCTCCTGACATCCTTCCAAACCTGAATTATTTTACGACTGCATGAAAGGGAGAAGCTTTACACAGTCACTCTGTGGCAAGCTAAAGGACATATTTGACCAATGTTAAATGTTTTCGAGTGAAGCCTGACTGATGGTACCAGTAATAAATATTTCTACACAGAGTGCCTGGGTGGGTGTTACAAGCCAGGAGCTATCACACACAACAGTGATGCTGGCAGGACAGGGCAGCTTTTGATGTACTTTGTAACATCTCTGGCCATGATTTTTATATAAAAATTGGAAATGGAAATACTATGCCAGAAGTAAGCACTACCTCTGGTTCATCACATTTTGTTATAAAGCTCACTTTGCCAAGCAGTCACGGCAAAGCATTTTCTGACTCATGCTTTATACGACAGCCCTTTCTGTACCTTCAACTTCACAACTTTAAAAAATATTCACATTATTTTCTGTGGCTGTCATGATGGACTGCATATAACTATACTGTCAAATGGGTGCTGAGCCTGAACAAACACGGCAGAAACATCACAGCGCTAAGTAGGGTTTAATGGTGTCATGGTTTAAGCCCAGCTACCATGCAGCCCGCTCACTCACTCCCCCCTTTCCTCCTCTCCTGGCTCCTGGAGGGATGCGGAGGAGAATCAAAAGAATGTAACTCTCACGGGTTGAGATAAGAACAGTCCAGTAACTAGGGTTAGTAGTTACAGTCCAGTAACTAACACAAAACCACTACTGCTACCACCAATACTAATAATGATAAGCGAAATAGCAAGGGAAGAGAATACAACCACTCACCACCCGTCGACCGATACCCACCCCAACCCGAGCACTGATCTAGCCCTTCTGGGTAACTGCTCCCAGTTCTACCTCCTGGGCATGATGTGCTGTGGTATGGAATACCTCTTTGGCTAGTTCGGGTCAGATGTCCTGTTCTCTTCTTCCTCCCGGCTTCCCCTCCTCCCTGGCAGAGCATGAGACTCACAAAGCCCTTGGTCAGAGTAAACATTACTGAGTAACAACTAAAAACATTGGTGTTATCAGTGTTGTTTTCAGGCCGAAAGTCAAAAACCACAGCACTGCACCAGCTACTAAGAAGGAGAAAAATGAAAGCTACTCCTGAACCCAGGACAAATGGAAAGAACAAACAGATTTGGAGAAGCTGAACAGAATGACCCAGACAGTAACATGCAATAACTTGGCCTACTTCCACCTGCCTATAACCCAGTTTTCTGTCTGGGCAAGACATATTTTGAGGAGCTCGGATAGCACCAAGAGACTGAGGGCAGGCTGACAGGAGGCAGGAGGGAACAGCTGCTGTGTTGCCATGGCATGCAAGCAAAAGGTGAAAGAACACAAAAAAGTAGACCGCAGAAGACAGTCCTATTTGTGATCCCAGCACTGGAGAAGAAGTGTGCAAATTCATGGAGATGTCTTTATGATTGCAACTGAAATCCCATGCAAAAAGGCTTCCCTGCTGGCTGACCTGCTGCCTATGCCTTCAAGCTATTGTTCTCTCCCCTACATCTGAAGTTACTCATGTTTTAAAATGATATGTCTACATGTTTCCTAGCAGCTTTAAATAGTTATGCCATTAAGTCAGGTAAAATCCAGTTTGCAATGTTATCATGAAGGCAGCTAGGTAAAATCTCTTAACAGTCATTGAATTTTTCCTCTACTGTCACATGTTGCTAAAGCCAAGAAAAATGCATTGCTTTTCCACGCTGCTCTTCATACATCCTCTTTGACAGATCCTATCTGTTTTGCTTCTCTAAGCAGGACTAGAGAGGAGATTCCTTCAGATGACCCTTCTTTACTCATTATCTTAACGGTATGCATCTTATGCCTACTTTAAGAAACAATCATAAAACATATGATTCATCAAGTTGCCAACATATTGCAATCTTCAGTTTCACAATATTGTCAGAGAATGTAGAGGTGGTATTCAAAAATGGCAGTTATGAACTAAGAGAAATGAGTTAAATGATTTTTTTATTTTAAAAAGGTAAGGACTTACAGCATTGTCAGTTGCTAAAGGAGACATCAAATCTCATTTTAGATATCTTTTCCTCTAAAACAGTTGGGTTTTTTTTAACATTACAAATATGTATGTTTATGTTATATTAATAGCTCAGAACTAGGTTCAAGTACCTGCTAGACTGACATTCCTCAACCCTAAACTCTTCTCATTTGCAGCTTTTATTAAAACTTTCTGGGTACTTCCACCTTGCTTAGACTAATTTTTGACTTGAAAACTTGAGCAGTGTTTTGAGTAGATTTATCTGGGAAATCCACCTGCTGGAACTCTTGTGCAGAGTAGAGCAAAAATAGCTATGAACAGTGTGACTGATTCTGGTCTACTTTGCCACATGCAAGAAAATTTCACTGAAAATGGAAGAGTCATACTGGTGTAAACCCAGAAGGTGCATGACCTGCCATTTACATACGAACTTTCCTCTTATATTTTGTCTCAAATGGTTCTTACTGAACCAAAAATCCATTTCCAGGTATACTTAACTGGCACATAGAACATCAAACCCTTCAATAACGCAGAATCAGACCTTAGAAGACACAGATAAGAGAATCAGCTACCAGCTATGTGTCCCAATTAAGCAAAGCCTTCACTGATCATGCTTCTATTAGGTAATGCCGGATTTCAGCTCATTAAGAACATTTTCACAGAAGCAGCTACAATATTTGAAGAAAATGGGTATTTCCCTTACAAATCCTTTGACAAGATATTTTGAAAGGTCTTAGAAATACTGACTAGGATGATCCCTGAATATATTGCATATTTATGCTCACATGTTTCCTGCTCCTTGTTTTACTGTTAGCCATCTCATAATAAAATTATATACTGAGTAATTTCTCCACTATATTTTGCCTTTTTTTTTTTGTTTGGTTGGTTTTTTGTTTGTTGTTTTGGGGTTTTTTTTAACCTTTTGACAAAAACAATATTATATTGTAAGTATTCTAAAAGTCTGAATTCCCATAACTTTATGAGCCAAACTATGTCATGCAGAGTACCATAACACTGAGATGATTTTTGACCTATGCTACTTGAATTTATAGAAAGAATCATAACTGACATCTCCATCAAATGCTGTGGATGTCTTCAAATTCATTGTGTCACTGAGGTCAATTATGAGATGTTGAACTTCAGTAAGTGACTGTGTCAAAATGTATATTTTTGCTTCACTGAATTCACTAGCAGAAGCCAGTGAATGGGAAATAATTTAGGGAAAACTCTTGTACTTGCACTACATTTGTATTTTACTTTCCAGTTTATCAGATTTTTAATAAAGACTAGTAATTTCTAGTCTATCAACACTCTAGAAATAATCCAGTATTTGAAGTTTAGTGATTTTAATAATCACTGACAAAATTCAATCTGCACAATCATTCTTAGCTTTATCCAGTTTAAAAATCCAGTACAAAATACTCTGGAAGCCAAATTTTCCTCCTGGTGGGCCCCTAAATTAAAAGGCATAAACGCAAATCATCTTATACACTAGCCAGGACTTCCAGTTAATAAAGATCTCCTACTATAAAGTTTATTAAATAAGTTGCTTTTCTGTAACAATAATTATGCAAGTGAACCCCTTTCAAACCCTGGAAAATGTAAACAATGAACTTCAAATAATCAAAATATTATTCCTATATTTTATAAATAAAACTATTACATAACAGCTGTTTACGTATTATTTTACATTTGTAAAAATACCATAAAAATTCAGTCAAGTACTCACTGCAAGTACTGATGAAATAGTATACTAAATCAGTAGGAAACTTCCCTCCTACTTGAAACAGATTTTTTTTAATAACTCACTACATATCGTGTGTAACATAATTGTTTTAACTTGTTAAAACTACCTATAATAACCAAGACCTATTTACGGTAATCAAGGCCAAATAATTGGAAAAAAGTAACAGCAATTATTTTAGTAGCATAATTACATGTAACTGTCCTCCTTCCTTCAAAAAAGTCTGCAAACAGGACAGAAAGAAGCTATTCACTGATTTTTCAATATTTCAAATGGTGGAGAAAGACATAGATGGTTTTTGTTTTGGCTTTTGTTTTTCTTTTATTTTGCTTTTTTTTTTTTTTTTTTTTTAAGAAGAGCTCTTAAGATTTATTCTTCAAATAAAAACTAAACAAACTGCAATGAATGCTGTCATCTTTCCACTATTAGTCAGAGAAGAACCACAACCCAGAAGCAGAAAAGGAAGCTGAAGCTTTTGAAAGAGCTTTTCTGCAAAATTATTTTCCAAAACTATAACTAATATCCAATGTCACAAAGATATAGAAAACGCTCTTCAGATGTAAAGGCCAAAATTTACTCTGGATCGAAGCCCAGCCTTCAACTTTTTTTAGCTTAGTATTAGCTCACTATCAGAAAACTGTTTCAGTGTCTGGGAAGGGAAAGAGAACAGCAAAATCATCCTCCCAGTCCAGCTGAAAATCAGGATGTTTTGAAAGCCTCTAAGTTCTGCTGATTCCTATTGCTATCTTAAGTATCTTGCCTAAGTTCATGGGGTCTATGTGTTGCAATTACATACACATGCCAGGATTTTCCCAAAGCTACCTCAACAGCTGAAGAAAATGAAAATCTTACTAATGAATCTTTATTATGAAATGGGTTAAAACTGACAGAACAAATTTGTGGCTGGTTAGGTACAAGTGATATAAAGCCTTCTCCTATGAATAATGGAGCAGAAACATTTGAGATAAAGAAAGAAAAGGAGATCTCAGGATCTTTGGTTTTGCTTTCTGGTTTGCATTTGGGTTTAATTATGACTTTTAAATTACACTTCCAGAACCCAAACCCAAAATTTTTCAAATAACTACTTAAGAGATGCATGTAAGCACTCCTCTAATTTAGGGAATTAGCAAGTATGGGGATGAAATGAATGAGGACAAGGAGGAAGAACTTGAAGAAAATGAGAAAACTTGATTTCTCAGATCTTCCCACACACATACTAGTCACTTCTCAAAATGCTGAAATGGATCAGAATTTTCTGCTTGCATGTTTGTAAATTCAGTAATCATGTTGGTATCAATAAAGAGAGGCTGAATAACATGCACATGACATTTATGATATCTACGTACTACCCTTTAAGAAGGGTTGAAGCTACAGAATACTGAGGTATACACCATCTTTTTTTTTTCTACTGGCATTATTATTTTTTTTTACATAAACACACACACAGAGGCCTCTCTATCTGTCAGTCTTTCTCAAGTGCTCTTGCTCCTCTGTATAAAATCTTTTCTAGCAGTATAACTCCATAACTAATAATGTGACCAAGTTTAAGTGACTGAAGCAAGTACCCACAACGAAAGCTTGACCCTAGTACAATCAAAAGAAGTAGTATGTTTCCTGAGAAAAGCCAATAGTCCAAAAAGTCATTGATTTTTTTACAGTGGAACAAAGTATTTCACTTCAAGTCTTCTTCTGTATGTTCAGTGAACTCATAAAATATTTTCTTCTAGAAGTAATTTTTCATTCTCTTAGTTGAGTTCAGATAGACTGAAGAACTATTATACGTTAAAAATTGTGATAGTTGAAATGTGGACTGGCTTTTCCATCCTGCTCACATATATTTCTGTGAAACAAATTGCACATGTAAATCACGTGTTCTGTGACAGAAAATATACTGTATTTCAATAGCAAACAAAGTTTCCTATAAGTACCTAGCACAGTGTTTCACATAGTATTTTTGGCATAGTATTATTGCTTGAAACGTAGCTCTTAAACTCTATGTAATATAAGAATAGACTCTATTGAAGGTGAAACCAGAATCAGTATCACTGCCTTGCAAGTTGCTACCTGACAAACGAAAAAGAAGTCACCTTGTGTTTAATAAACTATAATTACACCATGACATTGTTTATACTTATAGTATGAGGAACTCAAAAAGCAGTGAGAACAACAGTGAGTTTATGCAATATTTTCTGACAAGAATATGTTGGAAGATAAATCTGCTTAAACAAAAATCTTTGAGCATCTTAAAGTAAAAAAGTAAAAGGCATTTCCCATTTTACTACCTTATAGTAAGGAATAATAATAATATTTTACTGATTGTCTAAATTTTTACTTCTTCCCATCTGCCATGCTTTGTGCCATTCCAGCACCACCTGGAAAGCCTCTTGGATTTAGCAGAAACAAAATAAAGGACAATGATAGAAATCTCTCTTCAGAAAAAAACAGGTTTCTTCTTCTAAATAAACTCCAAAACACAGACTTCCTAAGCAGCTCATGTATGTATGGATTTTAAAGGCATGCACTGGTACAACATGGTATCCTAATGTATCTTACCCTATTTGGTTAACATTACACTTACTACTCTCGTAAGTTATACATAGCCTTGAAGGCCAAGCATCAATTTTGTAGGTATCCATATCTGACTTTAATGTCTTCTGAGTCTCATTATACTAAAATGTCCCATCTACCTATATGAAAGTCAAAAGACACCTTGTTTAAATATCAACTACTGCTCCCCAGGCAGCAATGCAATTCTCTTGGGAATAATACAACATTTTATATTGAAGTACTTTATACTTATTTCAACCTTCCTGTTCAAAATCTTTGCCTACTGATAAAATTACAAAATATCTAACTGCAGTTCTCATAACCTTATCTGCTTTGTATTTCTACAGAAAAAAGGATGCTAGAATCTTATCTGCTACTGATAATGAATTAACTGATTATAATGAATTAACTGATTTTTTTTCTATTTCAGGTAGAATGACAAGAATTATACCTATTTGACCACAAAGACACTGCTCTTAAGGGAAACATTAAAAAAAAAAAAATCTTGTAGTTGAATCCCTGCAAATTTCTCTTTAACCCAAACCTCTGATTTCTAATTATCTATCGGATTTTATAAATCTTCTGGAATTTGAAAAAAAAACCCAACAACACCCCCCCCCCAAAAAAAAAAACAACAAACACTGCAATAACTTCCAATATAAGAATTAAATCCTAAAGCTTCCAGTAATCATTATATATTTAGCTTCCTACTTAAGAATATAATTAAATATTTTGCTTGGTTTGCAGCAAAGGTGGATCTAATACCAAAGGTGGATTCCAATACCTAAAGGTGGCCTACTAGAAATTTGGGAAGGGAATTTTTACAAGAGCATGTAGGGATAGGACAAGAGGGAATGGATCTGAGCTGACAGAGGAGACACTTAGATTAGACATTAGGAAAAAAATTCTTCTTTATGAGGGTGGTGAGGCACTGGCACAGGTTGCCCAAAGAAGTTGTGGATGCCTCATCCCTGCCAGTGTTCAAGGCTGGGTTTGACGGGGCTTTGAGCAACTTTGTCTACTGGAAGGTGTCCCTGCTGTTGGAACTAGATGGTATTTAAGGTCCCTTCTAACCCAAACCGTTCTGTGATTCTATGATCATTTTGATATAAAAGAAATCTTAGGACACAAGAACCTTGCGAGAGCTATGAATTCAACATAGCCCAGAATTTTATCTTTTTTTTAGTTTAGGATTTGCTTTATTTGCTATTATCAGTAACTTTGATTACTATATGTTTTTGTTCAGTATCAAAATTTCCACTCTAAAGCAATCAGTTTATATTATGATTCCAGTAAAAAACTGGTGACTGAAGAACTCTGCAATATTATAAAATCTCTTTAAATATAAGCAACAGTACCATCTACTCCTCCTTAGGAGGCACAAACTACTCTTTTCTTACCATAAAATTAAAGATTACAGATACATTCAGCAATACAACCAACTTTTTCTTTTTCTTTTTTTTTTTTTTTTGTAAACCAGCATGAAATAAAAGTTTTTTTACATATTCAAAAATATTCAGATATGAAATGAGGCAAAAGCCTTTTTATGTTAATCAAACAGCCTAATGTCAGCAATAGCTCTGCTATTTAGCAGCTCACAGAAGTTGCAACAAGGAAGAGGAAAAAACACATTTGAATAAATCCAATAAATAAATAAATTTTACCTCCTCAGTCAAACTGTACGCTGTTAAACTTTCTCTACTGAAACATTTCAAGTCTATGGGAAACTATAAATACCACCATTAAGTATTCTTATATACATATATATATTTTATATATGATTGGTGCAGAGTGAGCAGTGCTTAGACATTTTGAATAAAATACCACTGAATACTTTTATATGTTGAAAAGAAAAAAAAAAAAAAATCCCCTCCAGAGAAAAACACAGCATTGAAGGAAACATTTCAGAAATTTATGGGCACATGATGTATGAGAAGTTATGAAGAAAACGATTTTCCAGCTTAAATTGTAGCAAGTATTATCAGGCAATAAACTATAGAGCTATTTAAGTGACCTGTTAAGGGAGGAGAACCTTAGACAAATGCTACACTAGGGACATGAGGTTTTGTTACTATTTCTGGGACATTAACACATCGATTACAACTTTTTTCACTAATGAGCAGTAATTACCACTAATGAGCAAGTGAAGCTATTTCAGAGATGCAGATAATCAATTTACTTGGTTTACCATGCAATGCATGCATGGTAAACTACTTGGATTGTATTGAATAGCTTTTTTTCCCCTTAATTTAAAAAAAGTGAACCCCTAGTAGGAACCTGTATACCTGTATACTAATTGAAGAGACAGATTAAAAACTGAGTTCATGTATTTTCTGAAAATTGTACTTTACACATATTAAGCAATACTTTTTATCTTATATCCTAATTATTTTTAACTTAACTGTTATTGCACTCCATTCTGGTGAGATGTGCATCTCCTTCCTGTATTTTTTTTAATGCAAATGCTGTTTCAAAATTGGATATTAATTTGTATGACCTTTTCAATATTTTTTTGAGGAGCAGATTGATTAAAATTTTCTCTAAATATTTGACAAAAGGAAGAGATGAATTAGCATCACTTGTGAAAATCCTCTTTTCCCAGCACTTGGTGGCACAATTTTTCTAGAACTCCAAGTATTTGAGGTAGATTTTAATTTGTTTACATGTAAGTTCCTATTAGATGTACATTTCATATTGTACGAGATGGAACATGGTAAATACACTATTTCCAAAAAACAAAGCACAGAGATATGTCAGGATCCCTTCTAGAAAACTGAGAATCACAGAAACCCCATTCTTTGAATAGGAATCCACATTCCCAGCCACAGGGTTCTGGGGTACTGAAAAGGAAGCAGTGTCCATTGAAACCCCTGTGGCTAGCAAATGAATGAGTTAGAAAGAATCCATCCTGCTACATACCCTCTTCTCTCCCATCTACTGTCTTCTTTGGCACAGAAGTAAAATTCACAGTCTGTCTCAACATCTGCTCCTGTAATAAGTTTCTGTATCTGCCAAGTGCAAGACTTCATTTACTTCTAATGCAGGTAAATACTTTAATGGCATGCAAGGAATTCCTCTGTACAGCATCACAGGAATAAATGCCACTAGCTCACTCTGGCCCCAGGGCATGTGTCCTTCCAATCATTCCCACCACCATGATGCTAACTCTATCTGAATACAGTTAGGAGGAACTCGGTTGGTGAGCAGAGAAATTTCAGTTCATAATTTAGAGAGCATAGCTTTATCCTGAGAATTTCAGTTAAGCAGTATGTAACACATTCAGTTAAGTTCAGTTAAGCCATCATTCTGGCATCATGATCAGTGACATCCAATCAACCCAATTCAGATATTTTAAACACAAATCACTGATTTTTTATTTTTTTTTTTTTCCAAAAGAGCTAACTATTTGTAAGAGTGTCACAGCCTTCAACTCTTCAACTGAATGGCAGACGTCAGCACCTCTGATACAGGGAAATGACTCAAGCTAAACAATAAGTGAAAAACATGTACTCTCTGGTTTATAGCACTTTTCAGTACTCCTGGGCAAGCAGGATCTATACAAATTCCCACAATAATATGTCTGATAGAGATCATAACAATATTTGAAGCTCTGTGGAAGGAAGGAACAGCAGTAAGAGTTAAAAAGCCAAAAATATATTCATAGAAGTTATTGTCCCCAGCTGGGATATTAGATTTTCAGTAAAAAACTGTAAACCAAACAGCCTACCTCTTCTCCCCAAAAAACTTCAGATCTCAAACTTTAGTCAAAGGTTCAGAATTAATACTTTTAATTATTAAAAAAAAAACGAAAACAAACAAAAAAAACCCACAAACACAAACAAAACCGAAAAACCAAACCCCAGACAAAAAGCCTGGTGAAAGTATTTAGCCTAAATAGATGAGATTTTCCAAGGAGCCTAATGAATGCAGCTGCATTTTGGTTTAAATTAAGTGTCTAATTTATGTTGTGCTTCTTAGTTAACTGCTGCTGATGGGCAGGCACAGCAGTGTAGATGCAGAACGGCAGTAACACATTTTGCATGACATGATTAGTCACCAGTAAATGAATCTGGGGACACACAAATACTGCTTTCACTCACAGCTGTATTAAAGTGCCTGGTATGGGCATTTTCAGTAAACACTGAGATGTAGCTCCCAGAGCGATCATTGGTAGTGTGTAGTTATGAATGGCAAGATTCAAACCAAAGGAGCAATGTTCAGCAGCAGACACTCCAAATTCTGCCAACAGGCTTTTTTTAAAATTTCCTTTCAAATAATTAAATCCTCTTAGATGCTACTGGGGTTCACTTTTGTAGTCTATGGGGCGGGGTCTAGTTGGAGGCCTGTATCTAGTGGAGTGCCTCAAGGGTCAGTATTGGGACCACTATTATTTAATATATTCATCAACGATTTAGATGAGGGAATTGAGTGTACTGTCAGCAAGTTTGCTGATGACACTAAGCTGGGAGGAGTGGCTGACACGCCAGAAGGCTGTGCTGCCATCCAGCAAGACCTGGACAGGCTGGAGAGTTGGGCAGGGAGTAACTTGATGAAATATAACAAGGGAAAGTGTAGAGTCCTGCATCTGGGCAGGAACAACCCCAGGTTCCAGTATAGGTTGGGGAATAACCTGTTAGAGAGTAGTATAGGGGAGAGGGACCTGGGGGTCCTAGTGGACGGCAGGATGACCATGAGCCAACACTGTGCCCTTGTGGCCAAGAAGGCCAATGGCATCCTGGGGTGTATTAAAAGGGGGGTGGTCAGTAGGTCGAGAGAGGTCCTCCTTCCCCTCTACTCGGCCCTGGTGAGACCGCATCTGGAATATTGTGTCCAGTTCTGGGCCCCTCAGTTCAAGAAGGACAGGGACCTGCTGGAGAGAGTCCAGCGCAGGGCAACTAAGATGATTAAGGGAGTGGAGCATCTCCCTTATGAGGAAAGGCTGAGGGAGCTGGGTCTCTATAGTTTGGAGAAGAGGAGACTGAGGGGGGACCTTATTAGTGTATATAAATATATAAAGGGGGAGTGTCACGAGGATGGAGCCAGGCTCTTCTTAGTGGCAAACAATGATAGGACAAGGGGTAATGGGTACAAACTGGAACACAAGAGGTTCCACTTAAACTTGAGAAGAAACTTCTTCTCAGTGAGGGTGACAGAACACTGGAACAGGCTGCCCAGGGAGGTTGTGGAGTCTCCTTCTCTGGAGACATTCAAAACCCGCCTGGACACATTCCTGTGTGACCTTATCTAGGTGTTCCTGCTCTGGCAGGGGGATTGGACTAGATGATCTTTTGAGGTCCCTTCCAATCTCTAACATACTGTGATACTGTGATACTGTGATACTTTTTCTGTCACAAAGCAAAGTATTCTCCTTACTGTTTGCAAGACTAAACAAAAGTAGCCTGAGCTCACGTGTCAAAGCCACCGAGTATTGTCACAGACACCTTCTTATGGCTCAGACTCTTCCGTGCTAAATAAAAAGAATAAATTATAGGAAATAAAATATTAAAGTGAAGTGCAGGTACTGTTCTGGTTCGTGGTTAATCAGATGAACAGATTCCTATGGAAAAAAAGCAAACCTGAGAGGAAAACATTGCTTTCCTGCTATTACTGGATCATTCCGGATCTTTGATTTTAGTTTGAGAAAAATATGTATCTGTATGTTTGTAGTGTCAAAACTACCTTGTCTGAATAGCATTTAACAATTTGCACAATAAACTCTCTGGGGCATGCAACATGGTTGTATTGTGCTTAATGTCCTGGATTTTCATTCTGGCTCTTACAATACATAAACAAAAAACAGTTACGAAGATCTAAAGCATTTGAGGGAAAGCAGTAATAAATTAGTCTCTACACCTCAAGCTTGTAATATATTTGATGGGATGTACTTTGCATAGATAGGGCTTCAAGTTCAGAGAAAGCTGACTAGAAGATGAAAGGTCCTGATAACCTTCAAAGTTCTAAGCTATCACTGAAAAATGAGTTTCCTACATAGGTCTCCAATGGATTAGCAGCTTCATTGTGTGCAAGCCCTCTCTATGGCTTTTCATTATATTTCATAGTCACTTAAGCCTTTTTCCTAATAAAAAGACAATGCCAAGGTTTAGATTATGAAATACTCCAAAGTTAAATTGATAACAGTTTTAGTAAATGTTGCTCACTAGCAACATTTCTGGCATGACTCAAGACAATAAAACTAAAAAACGTTTGCTATAATTGCTTATTTTGCTGCCTTTTCTCAGTCTTCTGAGATGCTCTTCTCATGACACTGCCTTTCAGAGCATGCTGCAGAAGATCTGGTTACATGACATAGTTGTTCAGTTCAGTTTTACACTACACATGAAGGATTCATTTTGACTCTGGGTTAGGTATGGAGCAGGCTTTGCATGGTCAGATTTTTTCTGCTCCTTTTTAATCAAGAGGGACAGGTCCTCAAAGTGAATAAGTGAGCGTACCTCTGTTGAAGGTATTTACCAAGTCTTCTCTCAGCATCAATAGCAAAATCTTCCTATTAAGTTCAAGTTGTACTTTCTATGGCGATGCACATCTCTGTACAGAGAAGGTTCATGGCACTTCATGAGCAAGATTCATTCACTTAATAAAGTCAGTTAATAAATGCAGGCTTCTTTTCTGTATTTGTTTCTGGAGATGTTGCTTCATTCCTTCATGCTGCAAGTACTGCGTAATTTGTCCTCTATGCACCACGTAGCATGCTTTCACCCTACAAGCCATCCATGATAGATAAGCAGATGTTTCCTTAGTGATTAAGTTTACATTTCTCCTTGAAACTGGACTGCTCTTATGGCTTTGAATTATATAACACAATAATCTTATAAGTTAAAAACCTGTATAGCCTTCTAGTAGATGTTCAGCATAATTATCCATTAATAAAGCCTATTAAATAATGACAATATACTTAGGTTGTATTAATACTGTAGCATAAGGGAGCAATGAGTTTTATCTGGGCAAGCTGGAAATCTAAATAAAAGAATGCACAATATGACAGAAACTAAATAAGGAAAAAATATTAGTCTGTTTTCAATACCATAAATGCGCACAAAATATGCACAAGAAACACTATCACATGAAATGCAAAATTAATTAAATCCCAATACGAAAATTAGCAATAGTACATTTACAGATGGTACATGTCCAAAGCCATGAACTACTTTGAATCAGATGTTCCTATCTCCCATACAGAACAGCAAGAAAAAGAAACTTTCTCATGTTTGTAAAAGCAGAAGCTTGCAGTAGTTCAATATACTATAGGTCACCATCCACCCTAGAACAACCGTCATTTCTCTCTTGATCTTTCACATAAAGCACAATTTATTGATGTTTTCCCCCAGACAACACTGATTTTCTGCCTCAGAAGCAGACTGTCTATAACACATTGAATTTTTTCCACAGCAAAACTCCTGGCTTCACTTTCGCCATGAGAGACTTCATTCCTAGACTTTGCTTTTAGGGAAACAATGGGAAACAAATAATTTTCATCTACAAGAACAGAATCACAATGTTTCACAGGATTACTGCTGCCTTTTCCAGCCAAGTACATTGCCTCCTAACCAACCCTGAACTGGTTTCTCCTTATTTTCTTGAAGAGGTGCTGGACTTTCTCCTCTGCTTTAAACTTTGCTATTTCTGCCTACATCAGCTTCTGTCTTAATCGATTTGGCAAACAAAATGGGTCAACAGGAGGGATTACAGAGTTTCACAATTCAGATCCATTGTGCTCCATGCCGAGCAAACAATCCTGGGAAGTAACCCAGCAGGTGAGGGTGTTTTTCAGACTCTACTTGTCTCCTCCCTAAAAAGATGAAATTCAGCAGTACGTGCAGAAAGGTGCAGCAGCAAAAAGAAGAGCTCAGACAAGTCATACACAGTATTCTGGACAATAGAACATTATTTCTTCACTGTATTAATAACAGATGTTCTTGAAAACACCAAGTGAAACGCAAACTGTAAAACGAATGGAATTTGCTTCTCTTATAAAGGTATTCTGACGTATATAAAGGATATAAAGGTATGCTTTTGGACACAGCTTCAACTGTTTCTTTATAATACTACCTAAGACAAACTAAGCAGATAGCGGGGGATATACAGTCATAAAGGAGCACAGTGCATATTCCCTATCAGGCAGCTATGGAAATAGGTTATGCTGAGCCAAAAAGTATCTATCAGCAGTTTCACAAAAAGGCAGGCAACTCTACCTATAAGTGCTGAACCTACTATGACCATTAAAATCACACTTGTACCTACCCTTGGAGTTACATGAACATACCCTGGCGTGTCTGGCAAGTGGATGAGCAGCTCAGCTACTGAGCATAGCAATTTTGCATCTTCAGGGAGGTGAAGGAATAAAAGCACAGCTGCCAAAATCATTTTTACACCACAGAAAATGCGTGGCAAGAGCGGCATTTAGCAGGCGGATGCCAGAAAGCTGCTGAGCTTATGTGCACTTGGCCTCAGGGAAGGACCTGGGTGGGGCATAAATAGGCACTCCAAAAAGCAGGTGGGTACTGTTGTTAAGTAACTGCGAACCCTTCTACAAAGTCCTCTAAAAATCAAAAGGCATCCCTATATCAGTAGGTTGCCTTCACATTGTCCCTCTTAGAGAAGGAAGTAAATTTTTAGTTATAGCTATCACACTATGGCCAAACATTACAATGGAAGGATAAGACTTTCTCTAATAATGAAGTATGTATGACTGGTTCAACCTGGTAATTAAAGTCTTCTAATTCAACAACATTAAAAGAATGAATTGCATAATCTCTCACTTCCATGGTACTTTAGATTTTTAGAGTAACAGCAAATGATTTTTAGAGTAATAAAAAACTTATTAACAGAGGATGACTGAATTTACTGTAAGAAACTATTTTCCTTTGTAATACTGCATAGGAGTAGGCAACTTGAAACTTTTGTTCTCTGCTTTCTGTGCAGAGAAAGAAAGAAGCAGAGCATCCATCACATGACTGTCCATATTAATAGCATTTTTAAGGGAACGAAAATGTACTTTCATAAATTGTTATTATTGTACAGTATAGGATTTTTCTGTATGTTTGTGTATAACACAAATGAAAAAAATGTGACTTGCATTAAATGTATGTGTAGATGCTTTAGCAAAAAAAGAAGCCAGCATAGGAAAACATAAAAGGAATCTATACTCTAGATATCTGGTTTAGGTATTTTCACAGACAAAAATTAATCATGAGTTCAGTCATTTTCCATTAAAAACTTCATTTCATTTTAGTTGAATGATATTTTAGTTCATTAGAACTGATTCTTCTGAGATTTCCTGTCAGGAATTCAGCTTTGCTTCATCTAATACAGTCACGTATTGATACAGTTAGCCACTTAAATTTTCGTAAGATAGAGATTCACTTGCAGGTTACATCTTTCAGTCCCCACCAGAATAAAAGGAAGCTCTGTTGACAGGTAAAATGATAAAAAAATATGCATATCAGGTTACATAAACAAATCACAATTGTAGTACTTCTTGGATATTATTATTATCAGGAAAGTAGGTTTGAATCTATTGTGGTACCTGGGTCACAAAATTATGATTTTGATATATATTTTCTTTTAATCACTTATATTCAATTCAGAGACAATTTTTAAATGAGCACACATGTTATCTGAAATTACTTTTGTTCATCAGCTATACAGTTTCAAATCAGTTTTCAACCATGCACTTTATCATAGCCAGGAACACAGTAGAACCAAACTCTTCAAAAATAGATTGATTTCTTCCTAGTTAGAATGTAAAATTATGGTCAAAATTCTGTATCTGTTCCTTCCCATCATTCATTCAATTCATCCCTGCGTGAAATTCTGTTTATTTTCTCATCTGTGCAACTGTAACAGCTCACCTTTTCATTGAAACTAATGGAAACACTGGCAACTAGCTGGCAGCCCTCTGCTGTGTAGGGGATTATTCGGGCCTTTGACATACTGCTCTGTGCTATTCCCACACAGGAACAAGTCAGCTATAACTGAAGATGGCAAGAGTTTTGTACCATCAAATATCTCTACCAAATTGCAGGACAAACTTTTCTTAAAAACCCCAAACAAATCTAGCATACAGTTACTATCATTAAAAGCATAAAAGGTTACCTTTGGCATTTAACGCAAAATGGAAAGATCTTCCATGATTTTTTTGGGTGGCTAACTAAAAAAGCTCACAGGGTTGTATTCAGACTGCTTAGTGAATAAAACATAGTTAAATGATGGTGTGTGTGTGAAATCAACATCTACAATACAGAAAGAGACAAAAAAAAAAAAAAGGAAAAAACATATTATTTTCTGTCTTTTAACTGCCTATCATGGTTAAGGGGAAAAATACATTTTTAAGACATCAAAATATTTGATAGCATTCTTTTGAATTTCAAATTTGCAAAACTGTTTCCCTTTAAGCAGCTGAAACAGATTTCCCAAGTTTCTTATCTTCCATTTACAAAAAAATATTCTTTTCTTCAGAGCATATTTACTTCCATAACCCACTCTTACTAAAATAATCTCAAAATAATCATCAGTTTGGTACTGGTTCAAGCCATAAGTGCTCAAGACTATCTAAAACACATAACAAAAAACTTAGCCATAAGTGCTCAAGACTATCTAAAACACATAACAAAAAACTTAATGAGGTCGATGTTTTGTACTATTGTACTTCCAGCTGCATAAATTAGTACGTTATCAATAGATTCTCCAACACATTATGAACATGTTTACAGTAGCAAATCCACAGCGCTGGGTGCTGCAGAGTGTTAAAAAACCCAAACTGATCTGTCAGACTGTACAATGAACTAAAAAACATTCTCAATCAGTCCTGTAAAACAGCATTCCTGATTTATATAGCACTTTTAAGTGACTATAGAAATGTGTCCCAAAGTATAAAGATATCCTCCTGCTATCATGTGGTTTTGGAAATGGATCATAGCTAGTATTTCTGATGACTCCCTGAAGTTGCATTACCATTTCACTTCATCAGTGGAATGCTGTGTTACCCACCTTTTCTGTTACAAAAGCCAGCAACTACACCACCATCTTGAATGCAAACAAGACAGCAAATGTTATGAATGTGGAAATGTAACATAAAGGCATTACGCAGGTTGTTAAATCATATCAATGCAGAATGGCATAGTGATCACCTATAAGGTGATCTTAAAGTATCTTAGAAGTCAAGGTTTGCATCTGTCATATTTCAGCTACTACCATTTGATCGCATAACCTATTTCACTTGTACTAGTAATTCCCAAGCTTATAGCCAATATGCATACTTATCTCAGGTTAAAACCAAGTATGTTCACTTTCATGAGCATATCTGTGCAACCTAACACAGAGCATTGCAATATTCTCATACTGGCAGTCAGATCAGCAGCTTACAAAAACCAGCTTATAGCCTATTGTCTTATCCAACTTGACGCACTCTTTTATCTCTTGTGTTTGTTTCTGAGGTTGGTGAAGAGTGCACATTCATGCCCCTTGTTTTGCTTGGGAAGTGACTAGCACTTCTGGGTACTACCAGAATGACATAATGAAATAATAATCATAATTAATAATAAAACTGTGGTTTTATAGGCATCTTCATGAAAAGTGTTGTAAAAAGAAGTTTGTCCAATATGTAAAATAATGCAGGAAAGGAAAGGTGTCCCTGAAAGGAGTTCATCAGCCTCTTCTTCCTTTTGGTTGTCATAGAAACACCAGAAAAAAAAAAAGAATATTAACTTCACTTGGATTTATTGAGTTGCTTGTTCACTGCCACCACTCACCATAAAAAGAAGAATGATGTAATAAAATATTTTATGCAAAACATTTTAATAATACTACAGTCATATTTGCTATGCAAATATTCACTGAAACAGAAAGATGAGTAACATATGAAACTAGAAAAATTTTCAAAAAAGGCATTTTAATTATTTTAAAAGTTATTAAAATTCTCTTACAGTTCTGCAATTTGGAATATACAATACAATTAAAGTAATTTAAATATAGATAACATTAGGAAGAAAACAGCACAAGAGCAATCAAAAAAGAACCTATCAGATTTTCAACACTGAATCATGAGTCAATCCTGACTTAATCGACCCTTCACAGATATTCTTCTGTTTCAGGCTATTGCAAAAGTATATGGCTATCAATAAAAGCACTTGTCCATTTGCCTAAAGCTAGGCCTGTGCTTTAAACATCTTTTCAAGCTTATTTTGATGGCATGCTCTAGAGTTTGTAACTCTTTTACTAAGGCTTTTTGAAGATTAGACTGCACTGCTGAAGCTGTTTCAAATGGTTTCTAATTCTGCTGCACTAGACCCAAAAGTTCTTTAAAGAATATGAATAAACTGATGGTGAATCCTACTATTCCTGGCACTTCAATGACTGAGTACTCCTTTTTTACCTACCAAAGCACAACAATAAGCACAGAATTGAATATGTAAATACCAAAATATTTCTACACAAATAATAAATTAAAATGATACATTTTAACTGGATATAAGAGAAATCTTTTACCATTAGGACAGTCAAACACTGGAACAGGCTGCCTGGAGAACTTGTGCAGAGTAAGCTGGACAAAGCCCTGAGCAGCCTAGTGCCACCTGAGTTGACTCTGTTTTGACCTCAGGCTGGACTAGAGACATTCAGGTCTTCAGGTTCCACCCCAAATTGTTCAGTGGTTTTGTGGCTTCCACTGTACAATATACTTTTTAAATAAATACTTTTTAAATAAACAGGAAGACTTACAGGCACACCAACTAGTGTTCTAGAGGACAGAACTTTCAGACAAGCATGGAACAGAAATAAAGAAGTACATGAGGGAGCAAAACAGATGACATCAAGCAAAAGAAAATATTTTTATTTTTTTTTAATTACTACCTCTTTAAAGCTAAAAGGGCAATAACTACCAAGTAATATTCTCAGATAAAAGATTAAGGATTAGATAAAAAAAGATATGTATGCCAGTAAATAATATGTAATAGCTAGTAAATAATATAGACCAGGAGCCGCTTCAAATATATTGCAGAAGGAGGTTAGTGATTAAAGACAGTCACCAAAGAGGAAAGGGATCTTCTAAATTATTTGAACAAGTATGTAGCTCCTTGTACAGCAGCGCTCATCACAAATAACTAAAAGACTGTTGGGATAAGACTTGGAGATAAAGGGGAGATTGGCAAAAAGAACCCTGAAAATACTGAAGGCCAACAATTATTAATGAATTATAAAAGAGGGTTTAGGCTTTAGCATAAAAGAAATAAAATAAGAAGTTCTGAATAATAGATGCAGGTGTTCATATATGGGCTTGTGAATAATTCAGAAAATTTAACTTTACAGACTTTTCCTAAAGAAAAAAAAAAAAGATAACATGAACAGCAGAAGTAATAGCAATGCCAAATTAATCAGGGAATAAGAGATGGCTGCAAACAGAGGTGTGCCAAACAATGAAAAATAAAGGAAAAACACCTTTGAACAGCAGAAAACCTTGCAAGCAGGTCTATCAGCACAGCTGTGCTACCAGCACAACCATCAATATTTTTTAGAACACTAAGAGCAAAGGAATGAAGAATAAGACGAAAATATCAAAGAGAATGAGAAAGCAATAAAAATGACAAAAAATAAATTAAATTATTGATGGTATACACCTTGATACTATAAAGGAGTATAGAATGGGAGAAAACAGTAATATTACATCATGGGATGTATTTATGAGAAGATAATTCCAGGGCAAGGGAATAACGTACTAGTATTTTAATGACTTTTTTGTTAGTATATTTATTAAGAGAAGGAACTCTACAAATTTAAATTAAAGCTTTAAATTTATAAAAAAAATGGGTAAATTAAGCTTATCTGGGCGGGGGGAGAGGGGTCAGGGAATGACCTTCCGAAAAAGTGACCTGTTTTCCTACCACATTCTTCGCAGTACCAAAAAGGTACAGAGATCAGACTATGTCCCCATTTTTGCTGCACTTATGAGTTGCACTAGAATCCAGGAACACAGGCTAGACACGCAGCAAGGTATTTGGAGCACATTTCAATCCTAAATTCACCAGGTAGTTTGCCACAATAAAAGTTACAGCTGCAAACTTAAAGGTGATTCTCAATATTCTTTGCACAAGGACGGTTAGTTCCTCACTGCACACTAATGAGCAGGCTGAACGGGATGATTACCAAACTGATTCATGTCCTGCAGATGTTAATTCCAATCCATAAAGTACTGAGACAATGAAATGATAAAAATAGCTGATACATGAATACTTCTGAGTCCTAAGAGATACAGAAAAAAATGCCAATTCACTTGAAAAAGCAAACCAACCATATTACATCACTCACCCCTTGATAGAACACCTGCCATAACAGTTGAATAAAGCAGCACCAATGAAAAGGCATGCATTTTAATCATCTTTCAGATGTTTCCTATCCATGCCAATTTCATCACAACCAATTAATAAACTTTGACCCAATACTGAGAAGTAAGATATTGCCTTTTCAACATCGTTTTTGCAAATCACTAGTGGTATGCAGCAAATCATTAATAATTACCAGAACTTCTGTATTTTCATTGAGGTTTTCCACCTTTTCTCATCAGTTCTCTCTGAGGTCACTTCTTGGAATAAATTAATTAAAAATGGCTTGATTTTTATCTATAAGATTTTTATAGGATTCACTCACCTTTTCCCGCTAATGCTCAGTCATCTTATTTCAAGACAAGATTCACTATCAATTGAAAGAATGCTCTGCTACTACAGTACCTTGAAAAGAGATTCTTCATCAGGCAAGAGAAGCTTTAAAAGCAGCCTAAAGAGATTTACAAGAAAAATGACTGAAATAAAATGTTTACTTGTTTTGGTGATTTTATGTTCATCATTCATTAAATGAACAGTTAACTTATGACACTTTCTTGGTTTTGCCTTAAGCACATTACCCAAACTACAGAAGCATAAAGAAACTTCATGCAGCAAAATCAGCAGGAGTCACAGTGCTATTCTCACTGAGGCAAGATATTAATTTGAATTTAGTCAAGCTTTTTTTTTTTTTTTTTTTTTTTTTTTTTTTTTGGTGCACATTTTAACAATGCACTTCATGCTATTTATAGCTCAACAATTTTAAAGGTCTACAGTGTCAGTTCATTGTAATGTACAAAATGTCCAGCACAGCTGGCTTTATATTCAGTATATAGACTCCACCTTACAGAGTGAAAGAAAAACATGGCACAAAAGACACCTAAATTTTTCTCATCAGAAGTAAATCATCATCCTGAAAACAAATTTAAGTTAGTTGAATGAGAGTAATGAGCACAGTGTAGAATAAATACAGAAAATGGTGTAGCTGGTACTTTTCATGAATATCCCATGCAAATATATGTTCTAGTGATAAATACATCTGTTTTTCTCAAGCTGATTAACTGTATTAACACTGCTGTATTCATTTCCTAAGCATTCAGATATTATGAGCTTGGCAAGTTAGTGTATGTTTCAACTCCCTTTTTTCAAATTCTGTATCACTTCTGGATACAGGAGGGGACATTACAATTATAAACAAGTAAAACTTCAGTGTGTGTGTCATATTCTCCTTTAAAGCTAAGAAAGAGCAATTGTGACACAACTGATTCTGTGGTTACTGCTGTAAGCAGCAACACACACTGATCAGTAAACTCATGAAACTAATAGAAAAGGGAAGTCTGAAGGAGAATATAAAAAAGAAAAGAATGAGGTATGGCCAAAAGAGAAAAGGCAGGAAGAAGAAGAAAGAAAGTGCAAGAGAGTAAAGTTAGATACTCCTAGCTTTGCACAATTACACAAAATTAGTTATACATGCTAGGTTTTTGACTACTGCTGATGGATTTTTCTGTTTTCAGTTCAGGATGATTTGAAGCCAATCAGGAAAAGAACAAACTCATTTCACATATGAATCAAGTCACACACTCGATCTTGATTTCAAGAACTGTAGATTATATTAGAAATAACAGGAACTATATATTGAAATATCCATTCACTTTGATGTGTGTTTTAGTCAGAAATCATGAGTAAGACAAAAGTAACCCTTACTAAATTCAATACTGCAAGTCTCCAAATGTCCAGTCAACTAGCACTCTGAAAATACCCAAAGTCTTTGTAGGCATCTATTTTAAGCATTCTTGGCTTGCACAAAGATACTTAAGTCTTTACAGCACTGAAGAACTTGGTGCTTATCCCATGACACACAGACTGGCAAAAGGCTACAAGTGCAACTGGCTACTGCACATGATGGAGCCTTAAGGCATAGGCAAGGCACCATGTGGCACTGTAGTACGGAAATTTTTCACTCAGTTTAACTCCATGTTCCTCTCATGACTTAAAAGCTTGTATATTTGGAGACTAAGGTCATTACTTCAATGATGGAAACAACTTACAGTCCTAGCTGTTAGCAATGTTTGAGAAACTACCAAGAGAAGCACTAATGCTCTTAATTGTAAATAAACTGTCTCTTATTTCCATCTCCTCCACAAACTGCTTTGCCTAATTAATTTTGTCTAGCTTTTCTCTATCTGTTCTGAGTGGGATTTTTTATATTTTATTTCCCTGTCAAATAGTGAAGACATTAAATTGCTTCCGTTAATTTGGCTGAGGATTTTAATACTGTCACATTTTACGCTCCTTACCAGGTTTTTATATTTCCATTTTGGTTTTCCTTTCTATTTGAACATTAAATACCAAGAGACCTGAAAGAATAACCATACAGTAATACATATTGCAATAGAGTTTACTTGCTAATGTAGGCATGGAGTATAATTAACTTATCATAAAAATAAAAAAAGGATCATGCTAATACACGAGAATTACTGAATGAATGATACAATAAAACCACAGCTATATTTACTACTAAACTACATGAACATGATCCAAATGGTGTCTGAAAATTCTGAAACCATACTAAGTGAAAATAACTTATGGCCATTAATTTCACCATTCAAAGATGAAGAGTCAGCACTGGTAGACAGAAAAGCTCATCTGTCATCTGCATTCAATAGTTTGCAATTCTGTGATTATTTAAACTGTTATTAGGAATTCAACATACAATACATGCACACTAATACACATTACTTGTTTCTCTTCCCCTCTCCCTCCTTTTCTGCTACTCAGGCTTGCTTCCCAGATAACTATTGTGCTGTCTAGTCAGAAGCACATAATGAGAGATATCCTGGGTAACCGGACAAACTGTTTTTCAGGACAGACAGGTTAATTTTGAAATGAGGAAAAGCTGATGCTGATGGAGACAGGAAATGGGATCATGAGACAGTTTTCAATTATCACAAAAATAACTTTATTAAAAACAATCAGCCAGAGTAGGAATGATATCTGTGCACTTCTCCACGTACCAGTATCTTACAGCTCCTGCAAAAGAAAAGAAAAGAAAGTACATGAAAAAATAATCTAGTACTCTACACAGCACATGGTCAATTTTTCCACACTGCTTACCTTTTCCTCTGCTTCCAGCAATTACTGGCAGGACACTGTCTCTACTCATTCTAGGCATAGAGGATATAAAGTTATAGTTCACTGTCAGAAACATCAATTTTTCTATAGAACCATAAAATACATTATAAGCACACCACCATCATAGAACATTTATTGTGATACTTACCTTCTGCTTTCTGAATCCTTACATCATTTACTGAATGAAACTTGACATTTACATAACACCTCCAAGCAGGAGAAGGACAAAGTAACACCAGTTCACTGTGGCTGCACAAACATGGCCCAGCTCAGGCATTTGGAGCCTTTTTTCTGGTAGCAAGATAACTTCAGTACACAGCAAGCAACATTCTACTATTAACCCTTCACCCCCTAATACCTTAAAAATGGATTCCACATTCACATGGCCACATCTGGATTGTACTTACCACTTGGAAGCCTCCTCCCAGGTCCCCTCTCAATTAGAGATAAAAACTCTCACTGGTAAGTCTTCTGGCAGCTGTCTCTCCCATCACTTGTGACATGCAGGTATCGCTTCTGCCTTGGTAGGCTCGTTTTAGTAGCATACAATATGTGCAAGTCATTGTCTACATATCTTTGCATCTGGTTAAACTGCAGCTGAGCCCAAACAAGGCCAAGAGTAAAATCTCAACACTGCAAGTCATTAAGTTTCAGTAACACACCTGTGTGGTGTCAGTTTTCGCAAATCCTCAACCTCAGCAAAGCATTTACCTAAATACCACATTTAAAATGCAGGTTACAATGCTGACTGGGTATAAGGTCACATTTAAATACACAGCTGTCTGTTCAGTGTTTATGTCATCCAATTACCTGTATTTCATGATGGAAAGTGTTTACCTCTGAGATACACCAGCCATGCAGGAACCTAGGGCACATGCCAAATCCCAAACTAGAATGTACACACAATTTACATAGACAAACATACATACAGCAAAGCCCCTCTTTATGCAAGTGAGATGCTGTGTCCTCAATTGAAATTCAGCCTTGAAGCACAGATCCTTTCTCCCCAAGGTGACAACAGAGCATGAATGCTCTTGAAACCATCACCATACAGAAAAGGTTTGTATCTGGCACTAGGTTTCAAATGGAAACTTACCTGGAGGCTTGTATCCACTTTGAAGGTTTCACAAATTCTTTTTTTCTAATTCACAGGTAACACTTTGACCTTACTAGTACCCCATGATCAGCACATAAGGATGCACAGAACACATTCACATTGGCTGTGACAGACTAATGGTTATATGTAGCACTACCAATGATACACATCCACCTTTTCAGACTGACATCTGCGCAATGCAACTACAGCCCTCCCAACCCAGGCCCCAGCAAAACAGGAAAAAGTGGACCAATTCTGGCTTTATAAACTTGTCAACATAGTGTTATTTTTTTTTTTTTTTTTTTTTTAGTTTCCATACGTTTCATCACAAATGGTTAGTAACTTTTGTTCCTAACAAGAGTAGAAAGGAAGATGGAGAGAGGAGGTGTCTGGCCTCTTCTCCCAAGTAACAAGTGATAGGCCAAGATGTTAACAGCCTCAAGGTGCGCCAGAGGAGGCTTAGACTGGATGCGGGGAAAAAATTCTTAACCAAAAAGGTGCTCAGGCATTGGAATACGCTTCCCAGGGAAGTGGTTGAGTCACCATCCCTGGAAGTGTTCAAAAAATGTGTAGATGAGGCCCCCAGTGACATGGTTTAGTGATGGACTTGGTAGTCCTGGGGTAATGCTTGGACTTGATGATCTTGAAGGTCTTTTCCAACCCAGTCGGTTCTATGAACTTCAGTTAGAGAAAGCAGAAGAAACTGAACACAGAGGAAGGTAGCCAGCGTAAGTTACATATATCAACACTATTTAATCAATATTTTGCACACAGTTCACAGCATTACTATTTTGATAAAGCACAACAGGCAATTAACAGCACTTACAAGTTAACCACAGAGTAAATCTTAATCTTGCCTTTTAAAAATTACACAAATTAATCCAACCCAGTTCATTGCAAATACAGAAAATGCAGATAAATTGGGAAAATGACATACCAATAAAAGTACACATGGTAGCACTGAAACAAGACAGTAGCTAGGCCACAAAACAGGTAAATCTCTCCTTCCCATAAAGCAAGCCGTATCCCCCAAACTAAGCCAAGATGTTGCAAGGCAACCTGCAACATGTTCAGCAGGTGCACGTTGACTTTCACTGAAGAGATGAGTTTTCCTAAACAGATACAACCACTGCCAGAGCTTCCTCCAGCCCCTGAGGAATTTCTGCTTCATCCATGTCTCTTACAGCACTCAGACTTCAGCTGTTTCTATAAGGCTCTCTGTTCTGGTGCTCATGTCTCTCTTCGCTAGAGATGATGATTCTTCTTACCAGCTAAAAGAATCCCATGGAAAGTGCTGGAGATCTAAAGCCATTTTAGGCCTCAGGATACTATTGTTATTTTGCAGCTTACTTAAAAAGGACAGGTATTTCACAAAGCAAACAGAAAGACAAGGTCCCAAGAGCAAAGCTTTTACTAAGTTTGAAAATGTAAAATCAGAAGAAGGTAATGAAAATTTGGGGTGACATGAAGCACGAAGGGATTCAAGGAGCAATGGCAATGGTAGTAAACATTGCAAGTATCAATGACTATCAGAATAGCCCCTCTTAGTTCTTCAAGAATTTAATGGAGTAAATATTTATATATTTATTTATTACAATATATGAAGATGAAATATTTTAGATGCTTATGATTAACAATATAATTATTAGACAGATATGCTTTGATAGTACAGAAGGATGATTGTGCTCAGAATCTGTAATAATAATTTTGTGTAAGCAGGAGCCTAAAACAAGTCAGTGTGCCAGAAAAGGATCTATCTGCTTCATATTTTAAAAAAAGAAACAGAGGGAAAACTGAACTTTATTTTTAAACATATGTCCTTTAGAACATGTACATTCTTTCTCATGTAATTGAACATTCATCCTCTCCTCCACTGAGGACAGTAATGTTACAGGGTTTTTATAACAGGTAAGAGCTGCTAAATAGTAACTAAGGCTAGGACAATCCGTGCAAACACTGGTTATTTATCTTCATTGTCTGTTTGCTGCTACAAGATGTGTTTCAGAGGACAGCTTACTAGCTGCACATTCTGTGAGCTGTGAAGGAACTAATGAACTTAGCCTTTTGTTTTCTTTTTTTTCTTCACAAAGAGGAAAAATACTAAATTGTTGCAGTTTTGCTTACGCTGCCCATCAGCAAAACCAACTTTTACCATTTGGAAAAATCAAAATGCATCTGTCACAGTGCATGACACAAAGTCACAGAGTCAATTTAGTTAACCGGATCATGTATTCCTGGAGTCTTAGGCATACAACCGTCTTAGCACAATGAGGAGGCAGTGAGAATCAGCACAGGGAAAATAAAGGATGCACCATCTTCTGCAATATTAACAAATTCTTAGAATATGGAAAATTGAATATATTTCACATTGTAATCTTTGCAAGGAGATATATAAATTTTAATAGGATTTCATTCTTGAGTTACTTTATTGCTCTGTTCAATTAAAGAGTATTTAATGATTAACCACTTACAAGGATATTATATTCCAATTCATACTCAACTGACTCCAGTTAAACTGCTCTGCTTTTTCCAGAAAAGATAACCAGTTCTAAGGAAAAATAGTTATTTCCTGTGTAAGGCCTAAGTATCAGCAATGTAAAAGTAGCAACTAAATATAGCAACTTTATTTAAATATAATAAATAGAGCAAGTATTATTTTAGCAGTTCACACATGGGGAGATTCAGGTTATCACATCATAATTGCTTACACTACTGATATTGGTTTAACTGCTAAGCAGCCTAAGGACGAGGACTGTTTCATGTAATGACTATTTCCACCAAAACTGTAGCAACCTGCCTGTTGTACTTTATTAAGGCATTTTATTTTCAACTGTGTCCATTGTAAATTACTGCTACAGAACAAAAGAGAAAGATTCTGGATCATAGATTAAGTGGTGTAGGTCTATTGCTGAAATTGTTTTGTTTGTTCACATGGTGTAGCAGGTTATTCCAATACTAACTCACCTTCACATTTCATCCCTTAACACCTTAACTCTACTCATTCCTAGTGTAAGAAATAAGTAAAACTGATGACTTCTTGTCTTGGGCACTGGCTCTTTGCCCAGAACACTTATGTCTAAAGATCACTCTCAGGCCTTTGCATCTCCTTGAATATGGCAGTTAAAGCAACAATTTCACTGCATGAAGATGTCAGTATTCACAACTCAGCTTTCAAGTGCTACCTGTTGCACGAAAGTAACCTGGTCACCCATGTTGGCTATCACAAGATATTTGGCTTCATCATCACATTTTGCATCAGACAAAAATAAACCATTCAGCTCTGAAGTGCAGTTAACCACTTGGGTCAAAAAACTCATATCACCATGCTATCTAATGCTAACAGTACATCACTTAAGTCTTCTCATTGAATAAAAGCTGCTTCTTTCAATCTCTCTTTTTTTACAAACTTGCTGCCTCACATGAGCATTACCAACACCCAGTCTGTTTTCAATTGACATGAAACTCTTAATACGAGTAGATTTCTAGTTTGTAGGAACATTGTGATAGCGTTTACTTACCTTTTTGTTAGAAATTTAAATAAAATTGTATGTATTATCATTGGTGAGACACTGGGAACCATGCAGACACATTCACTAATCCAGACCAGGGGTACTGCCCATGCACTGCTGTGCTCTCTTTCAAGGAATCAGGGAGCAAAGGCAAGGAGGCAGCAAAGTATGCACCCTTTTGCAAGGAAGACATAAATTTGTGTGTTACACACTACTGAAAGACATTCCACAGATTGCTGAGGAATCTAAATGCAGAAAGGCTGACAAAAATTATTGTAACTGAGAATCTAAGGCACAGAGAGTTTAAAATATCTTGCCCAAAGCCTTTTCCAGAAGATCACACCAGAGGGAAATTGAATCTAGCTCTCACAAGTATCAAACACAAGACTTCTTTCTTTTTCAGTGTTTCCCTGAGGTACTAGAAAGTGTAAACCATTTCCTTATAATCAGAAATTTCACAAAGCTTGGCCACTCTGATCACAACACTTAAATTTTTTAAGGACATACTATCCCTTGAACACATACTTGGCTTTCATTTAATTTAAGAAAAGCTGCACCTGCAAACATCCGAAGCATACATTGCTATATTTGAAACATTTTAAAACAGATATGCCACCTTATTATCCTTGCATTTAGCTCTACTACATATACAAAGAAACAGACACTGCAAAACAAAAGCAGCAACAATATTAAAGTATCAGGTATTCATGTCTGAGAAGGCACAATATTAAGTGTTGTATGGATCATAACCTGACATTATCTAAAATGAGAAGAGGGTGTGAGAACATGACAGTGGTTAATACGATAGTCAGTGTAGTAGATAAACTGAACATAAACATGCATAACTGTTGTTCAACGAGTCCTGCATGTGACAGCTAAGGATCTGCTAAGAAGTGGATTTCAACAGGTAATGAAAAAGCAATGTACACAGCCTTTAACTGCTGAGCTCTGGAACTGGCTGCCACAGGAGATTATGGAGGAAGGCAGTGGCCCTAATTTGATAAGTATATTGTCACCTGATCTCTCTGCATACAGGGCAGAGATGTGTCCTTTGCTATGAGTGCAGTAATGATTCTGTATGTGCTTACATTTCCAAAGTAATTTTTCCTAATGACTGGAGGAGGTTTTAAGAAGCACAAGCATTTCACTTTTGCATATGATTCTGGAACTTGCTTTTTTCTAGCACACAGAAAACCATCTCAATCCTCATTTTAGATTGCTGTCTTAATATTTACAGGCTTGAGACGCAAGATTTCATTAGTTTCTCTACCATTAAGATCTGTTTCAATATTAAATATTCAATATTAAATAAGACAATAAGAAAGCTACTCATATAAGAAGACAACCCTGAGCCAAGACTTCAGGGACTGGTTTTATTTCAAGCTTTAAAGTGATGTCAAAAAAAGAAAAATCAAAAGAAAACTAAAATACTCATAATAAAGTTAAAATAATTCAGCTTTGCCTCCTGGGTAACACTTTCCTACTTCCTATAGAAAGACTCACTCTAAGTATCCTATATATATTCCTTGTTTCTTTTATGTATATGCTTGTCCTTCAATTTGTATGCCTCAAGACTTCTGCATACAATTTAAGTTAAGCAGTAAAACTGGGATATATGGCAGAGCCTTTATAGTAACCATTTTCCAGTTGTGCTTGTCTATTTAAGTCTGTGAAAACACTTGCATCAATTCCACCAGTACTTTTGAAGTTTTACATAAAGTGAAGTGAAACACTAAACTTTTGGAGATCACAGAACAGTTCTCTAGAGAGAACTGTTCTCTAGGGATAACTGTACTCTATGTATGCCACACAAGTTCAAAAGCAGTAGGAAAAAAATTCCTCAACCTGCTGGCTATCCTCCTGCTAATGCAGCCTGCCACACAGTTAATACTCATCACCATATTGGTTTCATGACAACTTATATTCAACTTGTCAAAAAAATCTCTGTATCACCAATTACAATGGCTAGGCTACCATATTTTTAATTTTGAAATCTAAAAATATAAGTAAAACTCAACATAGCGAAAGGAGCTGTTAAAAACAATTTTTTTCATTACTTTGATATAAATTTGCAAGTTTTTTATGATTGGATTTTTCAGCCATATTCAACGATATATGCAAACTGTTTTTACAGAAAGGATGCACCAGTCCACTAACTCTGCTAACGACATACCTTGGCTTCATAGAGGAAATTACCTATGTTCTCTGCAAAGCACCAGCTGAGAGGTGAAGCAGTGATCATTTAAGCCTATCATTTCATCAGGCTATGAACTCATCATAGGGCAGCATCTGAGTCAATGCAACATCATTTTTTCCTTTCCAAAATTACAAGAAGCAACTATTCACTCCTGCGTTAGCTTTCTTCTAATCTGAAGTTAACTTATTTCACAGAATCACAGATATTTGTTCTTTTTCTTAAAAGTGTCCCACTGGTTTGTCTGTTAAAAGCCAATGAAATGTTTCTTATTAAACAGTTACATTTAACATTGTAATCAACACCAAATTCTGAAGGAAAAAAAATCTAATTTAAAATTTAATTTCCTTTATATGCAAACAGCCATTAAATCTTTCAAAAAATCTCATATAAAATATTATTCCTCAAATCTCATTATATAGCCATATAATATTTATATTACATTTCATTAAACAACAATAAAATACCAAAACAACATTATGTGGTTTTTAAAAGCCACCTGGCAGTGAACAAAAAAAAACCCCAAAACCTTCATATAACTTCAAATGTAATCAGTAAATATAACAGAAACCAAATGCAGAATCCACCGATGGAGGTCATGGGAGTCTTCCCATTAACTTCCATGTGCTTTGGGATAAATATGAGCAAGTAAAAGGAGGGGAAATGAAAACTTACCCATGAATTCAATTCCTAAATGGTCTGCTATACTCAAGAAAGCATGTAAAAGAAAGGAGAAGAAAAGAGACAAAAATGTTAGAAATAGACTAAACTGCAAATTTCACCTTTATCACCACTGGTAGCACTCAATATTTGTATGGCAGAGCTGCAGAACACAATGTGGGGTCAGGGCCTCATTGTGTGGGTACTGATCAAAAAGAAAAGCAGAACTCTGCTCTTCGAAGGGCAATCCTAAGACTTGAATATAGGACACTGAGCTGTCACAGAGAGAAGTGTATTTGGCAAAGGACATGAACACCTTTACTCACTGTATTCACATTTGACTTGAGTGTCTCCAGCCAGATATCTACAGGAATTTCATTTTCTTCTTTTTCTCCTGAAACTCCCCTCTCAACACGCTAACCACTATCATTACTTAGGTTCTTGCTTTCATTTTCTCTGACAGAGATCAAAACCTAAAGAGATGAATGGAAAGCTTTGCAGAGTGTTGCAGCTCTCACTACAGCACACTTGCACCCAATGTGATTGCAAAACTGCTATCTCTTGTGTAACAGAAAGTCTGACTTCAGGAAAGAGCAGCCGTGTTCTCTACTTAGCCATCTGACTGATATGATGCAGTCATTCCAACACATTTAAAACTGAAGCAAAAATGTTAACATTTTTAGAATATTGACTGAATTTACCCCATGTGAAATCAAAATGTTCAGGACCCTTTTTCACATGACAAATTAGGGTATACATCTCTAACAGATGTTTTAGTGCAAAGTAGACTTAAATTTATGTAAAACTTATTAATTTTTAAGTTTATAGAAAGAATGTTTAAGTTGCTAGGCAGTTATAGAATAATAAACTTTCCATCCTGCAGGGACAGAGCAACAGAAAATATGCTAACTGACTTTTCAGAACTAAGCGTGTAAGGAATAGTAGCTTCAAGTCCAAACTGAAACTGTGGAAGGCTGTTCAGAAAGGCTGCAAAATGCAATTCTGTTTCACATGAGACATTAAATATTTCATTTTTCCAGGGGAGGTAATAATCTGCATTATAAAGAGCAAAGAAGATTTTTTTCCCTTTAAAATATTATAAAAGCGAAATACTTCCATTGTATCTGTCTTCATTTCAATTTATAGTCACATTTCCTTAATACAGAACAGATTAATGCATGATTTTGCCAAAGTTTCCAAGAGCACAGTGTATGCAGAGGAATGCAGTAGGGAAAGAGCAGGAGTGTTACAAGAAAGACAGAATAAGACTGATGTGTTGGCTCATGCAGGGAGCTAGGAGATACTACTAGGAGCTCTGTGAAACACTCAGTCCCATTAACTAATGTACTGCAACTTTCAAAAGCCCACTTAAGAATGATACAGAAAAGTTAAAGGAAGATTTTCCAACATAAACATAAAATAATAACTTTAAACTCGTTATCTAATGAATTGTCAGCTCTGGTACCTGTGATGAGAATGTGAAATATTTGGGTTTCTGTTGAAAATGCTGGGAGTGATTTGCCTTTTGCAACCTTTGAATCCTTCCAGTAGAGGGCATTGAACATCAGCTTGCCCAGCTCACTCAGCATACAAAACTATGTAATAGTTGCTAAACTCAACATTTATTTTCATTCAGAAGACCCAATATGCATTTCAAAAGAAAAGAACATAAGATGATGATACGTGGTATAAATATCTTAGCAGCGTGATGTTAGGAAAGACACGTTATGCAAGTTTAGTGACACCCAAATGAATCTTTCTTTTTGGTATTAAATACATGACTCAGAATCATACATAGATGTATTCCACATTAAAATCTTCTAATTCATTTTCTTGCATTCATGTATAAGCATCACGTACAAACATCCCTAGTACATTTGACACAGGGATGTAATTTTTCTAAGAGCATGAGATCAGAAATACCAAAACTGAATTCAACATACTATATTCAGTGATTTGTAATTTGTTTTTTTATTCTGTAATTTTCTCTACCTGTGAAATCTGCAGATACTATCTGCATGAAATTCACATCTTGCATCCTTCTGTAGACTGGAACAAGATGCAGTCAACAACTGCTTGCTTTAAAAAAATATAACACAGACTGAAGTACCATAATCTGCTTTCCAAGGAGCTAAGGATATTCACACATTAATCAAGATCATTCAATATAATTTTTTAAGTCAATCTAGAATAGCTGAAAAACAATCCTCCTTTCCCAACTGGGCTATCCAGTTTTCCATTTGCAGTCTGAGTTCACTAACATGGTTAAAAGCCACTTTCTCAAAATACACTTTTCCTTTAAAAAGATGGAAAAAAGCATTTCAGTTCAGTTCATCTTTGGGTGGCTTATACGTAAGTGACAGCCAAGGGTGTCTGTAGCCTTCCTGGGAAATGTATTCCACTGGAGAGGGTGGAAACATGGCAGGTTGTTTATTTTAAATATCTCATGTGCCTGGAAAGCAACTTTAGCAACCACTCTAATACATACTGCTGACAAAGCTGATTTACCCAATTATGATGAAAGGATACCTACTCGGATAAACCTGTACACTGAAATATCCAAGCTGCCAATTCATATCATTAAGCATAGTTCAACAAGCTCACACAGCTATGTGGGAATAGAAAATAATAAAATTATGATTCTTGTAGATTCAGCACGTGCTGGCACTGGCGCAGCCCTCGTACAATGGCAACAGTGTCCAAGCCTGGGAGTTTGCCTTAGTGCTCACCTTTCTGTTTGGGGAATGGATGCTGCACCAGAGCTAGCAGCGGCAGAAGAGCCGTGGCTGGTACGTGGCAAAGGCAGCTTGGTTGGACGTCTGCTGGATGTACAATGGGAAACACCACAGGTGACAGCAGCGCCTCTGGGACTGTACATTGTCAACAAGCCTTTCACGCCATCAGGTATCATGCAAGCGCTACTCAAATGCAATAGACCATGGTTGGTGGTTTGTCTTTTTCTTCCCTCCCCTCTTTTTAAAATTGCGAAAAGTCTATAACACAACCATCCTCCATGTTCTTCCCCTTGCTCCCTGGTTTGAGTGTCAGCCTCTGTGTTTAAAAGAGAAAGGCATTCTGATCTCAGGAACAACAGCACGGCTTAGGCTGCTCTGAGACTTCAGAGGCAAAAAGGAAAAAGAAAACATCATATTAAGAGCCTGAATGTACTCGCATTGTTCCCTTCCTTTCCCCCCTCACTGCGGAAATTCAGCTGCATTCACAACTTACCAAAACCCTAACTTGGAAACTTGTTTTCTTTAATAAAAATATGGCTCCTGCAGCAACGGTGTTTACCAACTACTCAGCATGTAAACGGGGGACACTAGGCAGGGAAAGGTCATAGAAGAAATGTCACCAGTCATTAATCATACCCATTCTTTGGCTGTCAATGTTTTTATCATTTTACGACGTTTACTCCACTAGCTACAGGAAAAAGATAAACCAACCAAAACAACCAAAACCCACAAAACATGAACAAACCGAAATCCCATGTATCTTTGCAGCTGGAAAAAATTAGGAAAGGAGAGAAGACAACTGCTTCCAACTCCAAATCCTTACCTGCGCTGGCCCTGGACAAAGACAGCCTCCATGACACGCCTTCTTTTCAGAAGGTAGAAAGTGAATGCTGGCTGTCTTGAAGTGCAGGCTTTACACTGCAGCTTGCCATTTTCAGCTGAGGAGTGCCTGGATTCCCATACAGGTAAAGGGGTCAGAAAAATCCCTGCTGGAAACAGTGGCGAGACAAGTCCCCAGGGCTCCCAGGGCTGTTCTTCCCACCCTGTGCCCATTGCATGCGGGTGGCAGGGAAAGGCAGGATAGGGAGAAACATGTGAAATAGGTTCTGATCATCATTGGGTTGCCTTTTGGTGACCAAACACCAATCTGGTGGTTACTCTCACTCACAGTGCTGTGGCAAAAATAAATGTGTTTTGGAGATGGCTTTCGTCCCCTCTTAACAACAGCAAGAAACTCCCAGCAGGTCCATGTGAGAGACAAGCATGGCAGTGGGAACTGCACAGTAGAGGCAAAGGGGTGAAAGCAAGTTGTGGTGGTGACCTAAGACTGAACCAAACACTTAAAGATAAGGTATTAACCCATGACATGCCACAGTGTAACAAAGAACTGCTGTGCTGCTATATATTCGTAATACATAAATGATAAATTGCCTGCAGAGCACTTCCTTGGACACAGAGAGTGCAATGCCAAGTAATTCATCATCAAACAATGCAGTTTCTTTAAGGTCTCAGTTGAACAAAAATGCACATGAAAGCTGTTAATGTGCTGAAGTGTGGGTGCTGCTCCACAAGATGGGCTCATTAACCAAATAAAGTGACTGTATTTTATTTTTGTTATTGCAATTTCTTCTTTCTTTCTGGTATTGTTATGTTCTTAGGAACTTACACATTACTCAGGAAGAATACTCACTTTTATGTTTTATTTTATGAGTATTTCTGTATTTTGTTGTTGATGTGGGGAAAATACTGTGCCTTATGGTCCTTGCACTGTGTGAATTTGTTGCTAGTATTAAAGCCATTTTAATTTCTACTTTATGAATACATACACACCTGGGAATACTTGAAAACAAGCACAAGAGAAGATAAATTTGCACTCACTAATGGATTAATTTATTAGTGCTTCACAAAGGAAATGCAGCCTTGTGTCTGGGTTGTGGTTTGTTAGGACTTTTCTTCTTAGTCATAGAATCATAGAATGGTTTGGGTTGGAAAGGACCTTAAGATCATCTAGTTCCAATCTCCCTGCCATGAAGGGGCCTACAAGGACACCAGAGAGGGACTTTTCATCAGGGACTGTAGTGATAGGACAAGAGGGAATGAGTTTTAACTAGAACAGGGGAAGTTCAGGTTAGATATAAGGAAGAAGGTCTTTGCTGTGAGGGGGATGAAGCGCTGAAACAGGTTGCCCGAAGAAGTGGTAAATGCTCCATCCCTGGCAGTCTCCAAGGCCAGGTTGGACAGAGTTTTGGCAACATGGTCTATTTTTAACATGGGAGATTTGTTTCCTCAGTTAAAGATAGGCTTCATTATCCCAGGTACATTCTTAAGCTATACTATAAATAGAAATATAAACTCAACATGTAAATCTCACAAATCTATAGAACAAAAATCTTGGACATAAAAATACTCATTGTAGACTACTACAGACACTTCCATCTGTTCTAAGGATAGGTTGACTTTGGTATGAAAGAGACAGCTTTAGGAAATCACTGCAATAGTAAAATATTTTCTTCCGCCAATGAAATTTGACGTTTCAAATAAATGCATAAGATTTGTTAAATTGTCCTTGGTAGATTACTGTCTTGAACAGAAAATGCAATAATATGCTGCAAGATACCAAGGGACAACTCAAGTACTCTGAACAGATTATTTGGTTGGAAGGAACAGGACGAAGTTTAACTTGTAAATATCAAACCAATCAAACTTGCTCTGAAATAAAGAAAAAGCCTTCAATTCAGAAAGCAGCTGGATTAGGATACTAACTAAAGATACAAATTGATGCTGTCTTATCCATTATGTTTTATTATAAGTTTGGCAGCACACAGTTATCAGCCTATTTGTGTATTTAATGAAGCTAAATCCACAACCAGTTACATATACATGAAAATACATTATTTTCTGAATCCTCAAATATATTACTTTTTGGTGCCTTATTTTGCATGTGAGCACATAGAATTATGGGGCAAGGGATTTGTCTATTTAGTAAGAAGGGTACATTGCTCCTGTGTTCTCTTGGACATCCACCGGAAATTATCAGACTTAGCAAACAGACCAAATGATCTTAGAGCTTGGTTTGGTTTTTGGTTTGTTTTTTTTTTTTTTAGTATCAAAAAACCCCAAAGCACCTCCATATATTAATGCACTTTACAAATCTCAGTTATTAGAAAGCAAAAAAAAATATTTTTTCGTTTCAGAGAGATTCTGGCAATTTGTTTCTGTAATTAATTTATAAAAAAGTACTCTCCATAATATTTTTTTGGGTGGTGGAAAAAGTGACTGGGACAGTTCAGGGGAATCAGAGACATAAAATCAAGATAGCTCAACTATTGATTTTTCAAAGCACCTTCACTGAAAGATAAGAAAAAAATTTCCCTCTGCGAGACATTTAAAAATGGACCAAACTAAATCCTGAGAATGACTTTGAATAGACTAATACCTGATGCCTCCATTTACCACCCTGACAAAGAGGACTATTACAATTTTTCCGGATGTAAAATTTCCCTAGTGACAGGTTGGCTTTTTACTACACATTAGTTGGTATAGTAGTAAGTATAGAGAATATATCAGCAATTTGCTACACCTGTCAAGACACAGTGATGTAAATCAGACATACACACATCCTTTACAAGATACTTGGTCAGTTTTCAATAAAATTATATATCACAGTTACAGAAACGATAAAACATTTTAAAAAAAGAAAGAAGGCCATAAATCTTTAAAAACTTCACGATCAATTATATTCTCAATATAAACGAGAGAAGATTTAAATTCGTCATTTGTGTAGAGGGTTAATTTTATTTTAAACCAAATTAAAATCCTCAATCTGCAAAAAAATAAATACTGAAGACATTGCTTAATCGGAAAAAACCTAGATTTGCTGTGAGTATTTGTATGGCTCTGGAGAGGCTATAGCATAGCTTCAGGACAGAATCCCCCACCCACTATCAATTCCATCAGAAAGGAACATTAGGAAAACATCCAATAAAGCTTGTTGTTATATAAATAATAAACAATGCTGAATAATGGAATAAACTATTGATTTTCTTTCCTTTTGAATGACAAAAGCTTGTGCCTGTGGTTTACACCACTGAAGTTAAAAGACTGTTTCTAACTTCAGAAAATAAATAATAACAATGCTCCAATCTTCACAGGTTCAAAACAAGTTGGAGATTTCAACTACTTACCTCATCTGCAGCATGCAGGCTCAGACGATTAAGCTTGCCTCCTCTCTATCAATTTTAAGACCTTATATATTATAATCTCTACAGCCATTTGACTAAGCTACTTCTCAGTGAGGCACTATGTTGGATTTTGATAAAAAAAAAAATAGTCTCAAACAATGTAAGCAATTCCTACTGATACCCACAATACTGTAAATCAGCACAGATTCTAACCTTAGGTTATTTTTTTGTTACTATAGTTATAAATTCATCAGAGCTAACAAACACATCTTTGATTTCAAATTGATAAATAGCCTACTGAAATTACTCCATTAAAGTTATAAAATGCCTGAAGAACGTGTTTAAAAATTTCATCAAATCCAGGCTAAGACGGTTAGTGTTAGCAAAATGCAGCAACGTTTGTTCTCTGAATAAGCCAGTTTTCATCAATGAGAGAACACGTAAATATTAGCTGCTGCTGCTATATGCTGATATATTTTTGCTGATTTACTTAACATTCATTAATCAACAGAGCTGCTCAACATGTATAGGGACTTTGACTCATCCCAGAAGAGCGGCATGTAAACAGTAAGTTCACAAAGAACCGTTTCTCTCCAGTCAGAAAACTAAGAGATGCTTTCTGATTTTACTTGTGAAAAATGTAATGCTGTTTCCATGAAAATTAATAACTACATCAAATGAAAATAAAGCTGCTTGCATAGAGCCTCATAGCTCATGCTGACAAAGGTTATTTATGAAGTTTTCTCTGTTTGTTGAAAATGCTAAACCAATGTGATCACTCTGAGATCAACTTCCTCATTGTTCCCTCACAATGACATTAAAAGTAAATACTGCACATTCTATCCTGATTCTATTACTGACATTAGCATAAACTGTGTCATGGTTTAAAATCAACTGGCAACTCAGTACCATGCAGCCGCTTGCTCACCCCTTCCCCTTTCCCCTCCCTGGGTGTGACGGGGAGGAAAACTGAAAGAATGGAAACCCTATGGGTTGAGACAAGAACAGTCCAATAATTAAAGTATAATACAAAACTACTACTACTACCACCACTAACAATAACAATGATAAGGGAAATAACAAGGGGAGATAATATAAAACTAAAACTGGAAAGGGAAAACACAATAAACACAAGCTGTACAGCACAATTGCTCACCACCCGATGACTGATACCCAGCCCGACCCAAGCAGTGCTACCTGAAAGTCCAAAGTCACATACCAGGATTTCTGACTATTAAGACAAAACACCAATGTAACTATCTGACCTACTTTTGCACTTCTGAACTCTTCCTGGGCTTCTGCAACAGTTATTTCAATGACTACACTTGTCCCACAGTTGCAACTGCATAGTGGGTGATTTCAGCACTGTTACAAGTGAGGAATCATGAGGAGAACTAGACTATGGAGCAATATATCCTTCTATTATTTTCTGTGTCATTAACACAAGGGTTCCTGCAGAATCAAGGCTCACACTGCATAAAATCCTGCTCCGATCTTTCAAGACTGCAACTGGGTTTGAATGTATTTATGTGGCTGTTTTCCAGCTATGCTATAACCAGGTCTCATAAAGCTATGTAGGAGAAGGCAGGGGAATCATATTTTCTGTCAAAACCCAGGGAAAAGTAGAAAACATACCCCAAAAGCATGTCTGGCATTTTCAAAACATGGTTTGGAAAGTTGTTGGAACCATCCATGAGTTAGATTATTTATCTTGTCATAGGCATGAAAGATTTTATTTAACTGCAGTGTTCTGTGGGAGAAAGAATCCTCTTTTGGTTAAATAAGTGATGCAAAATGTCTATTAAGGTAGAATAAGTCCATGAGTTTCTTAGACATGACTGTAGGGATTTTTCAACTATTATTTCCAAATGGGTAGTTGATAATATGGGTTTGTAAAATATAACAGCTTCACAGAAACATTAAAGGAATTGCTAATAACTCCCTTATCTTATGAACAAATGACATTTAATAAACATTTCTCATGCTAAATGTTACTTTATTCCTTTCACAGATCATTAAGCTGTCCTTCACTTGCCTACTACAGGAAAATGTTTCAGATGCAATTGTGTTTACTGCTTTCTAAAGGCACAGAAAATTTTGTAAGTTTTTGTCAATTTCTTAAAACCTAATTACTTTCTTCAGCTTTAGGAGAAGGAATATACATCCATTTGTGGACATACACACTCCCCACACCCCCCCAAAAGGCTTTATTCCCTAACACACCAAGAGATATATTTCTATTGCAATCAAAAACCAAACCAGCAGCAGCAGAGTACAGGTATTTACACTAACATTTTTACAATATTGGCTGAATATTTTTTTGGCTGTAAATTATACATCTCTACTCCAATTACAAAAGTTGCCATATTTATTTATATCTATACTTAGCTGCCTAAATAACTGTTCTGAGTTTTGCACAAAAGGAATCAGGAGAGTCAAAAATGTGGGATTCTTAGATTTTTTTAGAAAGATGCTGGTTTTTACCTTTGTTTGGGAAACTACATTTCTTTAGGAATCCAATTTTGACAACAGTAAGCACATTTGCTGTACATGGAAGACACTTTCGTATACTGTTTCATTTTAAATAACACAGAATGCAGCAAGAAAATTATTTGAACATATTCTCATTATTCTGTGCATATGTCTCACGCATCGTATAAGCAGTTGCCTTACAAAGCAGCATTACTGAGCCTCATTTCCAGTGTACCCGTGTTTCAGACTCAGATGATGATAAAAGGCCATAAGCTTTAACCAAAAGTTTCCCAGCGTTTGTGGCATTTGCTGCCTTATGGACTCGCTTGTCTTCCTTGCGATAGGTAGTGGTGTGTGTCAACCAACCTTCCTGAACCATCAAAAGTTTATTAACATCAAGATATCCAGGGTTCTTTCAAACCTTAAAGAGGCTTTTTTCTAGGAAACCAGGCATAGAAGTCCCTTTATATCTCAAATCCAGCTGTAGGTGAGCAATTCACGCATAGATGGTACTTCACAGTATCACAGTATCACAGTATGTTAGAGATTGGAAGGGACCTCAAAAGATCATCTAGTCCAACCCCCCTGCCAGAGCAGGAACACCTAGATAAGGTCACACAGGAATGTGTCCAGGCGGGTTTTGAATGTCTCCAGAGAAGGAGACTCCACAACCCCCCTGGGCAGCCTGTTCCAGTGTTCCGTCACCCTCACTGAGAAGAAGTTTCTTCTCAAGTTTAAGTGGAACCTCTTGTGTTCCAGTTTGTACCCATTACCCCTTGTCCTATCGTTGTTTGCCACTGAGAAGAGCCTGGCTCCATCCTCGTGACACTCACCCTTTATATATTTATATACACTAATAAGGTCCCCCCGCAGTCTCCTCTTCTCCAAACTATAGAGACCCAGCTCCCTCAGCCTTTCCTCATAAGGGAGATGCTCCACTCCCTTAATCATCTAACCATACTTAAAAGGGTTTTATTTATGAAAGGTTTTTCTCAGCTATGTAGGTCTCCCCTATTTGGTGAGGGAAAAGAGAAGCATCCCTCCTTTTTGTTATTTCTTTCAATTTCACAGGGCCGTATACTGAAAGCTTTAAAGAACTTATTGCACTGAAGTTTATCAGAAAACACAGCATCTGCCCAACATCTCTTATGATTTAATGAAATAAATACCACACACCACTTCACAAAATCACTCCTATTACTGTGCAATTCTCCAATTTCTGCAAGAATGCAGTATCTATAGCAAAGGAACGACTCAAAATGTACTCACATCCCTTCTTTTTTGTGATGCTATTTTCTATTCATTTTACAACTCAACTGATAGTGTTTGTTGGGTTTTTATTTGTTTTTTTTTAATCTGCTTCATGTTTGTTGGCTGTTCTGGAGTGCAAACCATGCACATACACAACATTACTTGCACTGCATTTATGCAGTTTGTAGTATTAAACATTAGAGGACCAAAAGTTCAGGCATAAGTGGCTTGCTAGAGAAACTAACATGGTTTATTTTTGGCTTCTTCTTGTTACCAGTGAAATGTCTATCAAAAACCTTTGTGATTACACCAAAACATTTGAGCAGCTACATTATGTTTTTTTTAAAGCTTAAAAACACTTAAATAAGCACTGTTTATTTTCTATGTAGTGTTTTCAGATTCAAGGAAAGGCTCCTTGAAGGACAGGAACACTTCAATACTCAATTTGCATACTCTCTCAAGTCACCTACCAGGTGCCTTCCCCAAACTCCGTACTGTGATGTTGATGCTTGTTATGAAAAGTCTTAATGGAAATATACTGGTAATTGTCAGTCTATATATGGTATCAAACAAAAAACAGCAGATGGGAGAAGAGCTCCATCTTCCTCTAAGTTAAAATCCTTTCTTGACATCTGGGAATAATTGGTTCAAGGTCATTGATATTAAGACAGATGCGCTGCAGAAGCACACAGATTTGGACAACAGCTCTGTAACATACAGAGCACTGTGTCTGAATTGCACGATTTTTGAAGTGAGATATCTAGACAAGATGAAGATGAGTTATTTGTTGAGATGTGAAAGCTATGGGTTGAGGTACATTATCAAGGCACTAAGGGAACGTATCTCTTACCTGAAGCTGTAACAATTTCAAATGGTGCCATTTGTCTTTGATTATGCGTCTTGGCACACATGACCCAACATCAGACCAACTTGTGTTTATGAACCTGTAGACAGTATAATAAATAATTCCCTACACTATGCAGTCAGATATAGTACATGCAAATGGAAAGTCTATGGAAATATATTCAGCTTCAAAGCTATTAGCTAATAATGTAAACAAACAAGTAGCAGCAAAAATGGATGGCAAAAAATGACCATCAGATCTTCCTCACAGAGTCTCAGTGTCTTGTGCAATTTTGGATACATGACATGAATATATGAATTCTGATATGAGGGTAACAATCTGAAAAATTACTTGATTGCTTTTATGGTTGAATATTACAGATGTTGACATTCTTTAATACTATAAATACATTAAGATATCATTAACTACTAAAAACACACTTAATAAAGGTGGTCTAAATATGTTTATGTTCGGGATGGGTAATATGACTCATCCATGACATTTGAGGCAGACATAGGGCTATGAAGAAAAGAATTATTAGGTGCTATCAAGAGCAATTAAAAATAGCATGTTGGAACAAAAGTATATGATGTGCACACAACCTAGAATCACATCCAGCAAGAGCAGCAAAATTAAAGCTGCTGCTTGCCCTCATTTGTATATGGTGATACACTGCAATTAATTGCTATGAATATAATATAAGAATAGTGCCAAAGGCTCCCATACATAGAAATATTAAACTCATTGAACACATTCACTCTGTCAGAGCCATTTAAACAAACAGCTTGTGCACATATCAGATGTAAACCAGAGCGATACCTATATGCTGATACCTGCAGCACTGGCAGTTTACACCTGGCCCTAAAGCTAACTCACAAATTACTGTAGCAATCCACACAAAGCAGCATGTGAAAAAAGTAAAGGGAGAAGAATTCATTCTGTGATCTTCATAAACATGAATTATGATTTAAAAGCTAGACAAAGTGGTTTAGGAAGCTCATTTGTTGAAAGATTCCACAGAAAAGGGCAACAGAAAACTAGTAGGGAAGACTGGAAGAGCCAACTGTGAGACACCTCAGTGATGCCTGTGCTTTATATGATCAAAGGGCACGTTTTCTTTCTTCTTATTTCTTCTCTGTAACACAAACATTCAGGGGGCTCAGAATCCAATAGTTTTCAGCAAATCCCAGAGAACATTCCCCGATCAAAGGTCTTCTTCAATCCAGATTTAAGATACAACTTTATCTTACATTCAGTTAGCTGTTAACAATATGGGGGAATTCAGTATTTCCCTTTTAAGACCTTTCTACTAGGGCACATATTACTTTGACAAACAAAACCAGGGCAAAAGGAAGGTCTGGATTCATTTCTAGTAGAAACAAATTAGGTATGTCAGTAAGTAAATGAATTCTGCAGGATGGGCTAGAAAACGAAAAATAAATAAATAAAATAATGTTATAACCTGCTTAGGCAGCTGTGAGCACAAGTCAAAACTTTTTACTTATCTGTGGGCTATTCAACTTTCATGAATTATCAACATGGAAAGGGTAGATCATCTTTTCCATGCTCCACCTCAGCACCTTTCTTCACAACTTGCAACTCAAGCTCTGCAAAATGGATGATCCAACACAGCAGGTAATGTGCTGCTGAACTGGTATGGCTCTGCAAGTACTGACATAGTCATTTTCAAGAAGTGGAAAATGGAAGGCACAGGGAACTACAGACCAGTCAGTCTCATCTCCGTGCCTGGCAAAATCTTGGAGCACATTTCTCCTGGAAGGTATGCTGAGGCACATAAGAAACCACAAAGTGACTGGTGACATGGCTTCACTAAGGGCAAATCATACCTGACAAATCTGGTGTCTTCTATGATGGGGCTACAGAACTGATGGATAGTGGCAGAGGAGTTGACGTCATCTACCTGGACTTGTGCAAAGTGTCTGACACTGTCCCATACAACATCCTTGTCTCTAAATTGGAGAGAAATCAGTTTGATAGATGGACCACTCGGTGGATAAAGAACTGGCTGGATGGCCACACACAAAGAGTTGTGGTCAATGGCTCAATGTCCAACTGGAGGCCAGTAATGAGTGGTGTCTCCTCAGGGGTTGGTGTTGGGGCCAGTCTTGTTCAACATCTTTGTTGGCAACAGTGGGATTGAGTGCGCCCTCAGCAAGTTGGCTGATGACACCAAGCTGAGTGGTTCAGTTGACATTTTGGAAGGAAGGAATGCCATCCAGAGGAACCTTCACACACTTGTGAGGTGGATCGATGCCAACCTCATGAAATTCAACAAGGCCCAAGTGGCAGGTCCTATACCTGGGTCAGAGCAATCCCAGGCACAGATACAGGCTGGGCAGAGAAGAGATTCAGAGCAGCCCTGCAGAGAAGGACTTGGGGGTGTTGGTCAATGAGAAAATTAACATGAGTGGCAGTGTGCGCTTGCAGCCCAGAAAGCCAACTGTATCCTGGGCTGCATCAAAAGGAGCGTGACCAGCAGGTTGAAGGAGGTGATCCTGCCCCTCTACTCTGCTCTCATAAGACCCCACTTGGAGTACTGTCTACAGTTCTGGTCTCCTCAACATCAGAAGGACATGCAGCTGTTGGAGCAAGTCCAGAGGAGGGCCACGAGGATGATCAGGGGACTGGAGCACCTCCTGTACGAGGACAGGCTGAGAAAATTGGGGCTGTTCAGTCTGGAGAACAGAAGGTTTGTTGGAGACAAAAAACCCCCTGCAGGGGGCCTACAAGGATGACAGAGAGGGACTTTTTGTCAGGAACTGTAGTGACAGGACAAGGAGTAATGGGTTTAAACTTTGGGGAAGTTCAGGTTAGATATAAGAAGTTCTTTACTGTGTGGGTGGTGAGGCCCTGGAGCAGTTTGCCCAAAGAAGTGATAAATGCTCCATCCCTGCCAGTGTCCAAGTCAAGGTAGGACAGAGACTTGGGTTACATGGTCCAGGGTAAGCAGTCCCTGCTCATGGCAGAGGGGCTGGAACTAGATGGTCTTAAGGTCCTTTGCAACCGTAATCATTCTGTGATTCTATAATACACACACTACAGAGGGGTGGTAAACATCTAGGCAGAATGAAGATATATTGACTGTTCCTGTAGTGTCTGAAGCATTAATATCTTTAAAAAGTAAACAGAAAGCAAATACAGAAAACATCTGTTCCCTCCATACACCCATCACTGGTGAAAGAGCCAGGAGTATGGAAATCACTTTTACATGAGATCTAAATTATTTTTGAACTAAAGTCTGTAAAAGAGGAAAATTCAACTAATACAGTCTTTGGACAAACTGCTACTCAGATGAAATGGTACTCCCCCATTTGAAACATACTAGTCTGAGAAATTAGAGGTGTGTATGTTCACAAAGTAAAAACTACGGCATCTCGCATATAAATTCCAATAAATATCTCTAGAAAACATTGCAAGCAATTTCTAGCAGAAATCCAGGATACCTTACTGAAAGATGTATATGCCCAAGAAGCAGAAAATGCTTTCTAATTACAAGAGAAATACATAATGTATCAGCATTTTAGGAGGAAAATAAACAATTCTGCTACCTGGGCACATTTTTATTTTTGTTAAATGAAACTGCATCATGGATTCATTCATTTACGGATACAGTTAGATTGACCACAGCAAGGCAGGAAACTCTCTGGATTATGAAATGGACTTGCATTTTTTTTCCCAATGCAGCCTGCTAAAATAGAAGCACAAACTGGCAGGTGACCTGTTAATTCACAAGATCACAGTTACTGGGCTGGAAGCCTACATGGGTAATTCTTTTTTTGTGGTGACCATATTACAGATCAAATAGCTCTGAAAGTGTCAGACACTGTAAAATGTTCAGAAAGCTTAACACAGTGAAGGGGAAAAGAGACAGACAAACTTCTATTGCTATTGCTAATATATTTATATTTAAGGGTCAGAATTTCAGGTGCAAAACAAGATCTGGTAGGGAAATTAACCTGAAAGATGGCAAAAATTTGAGGCAGTAGAGTAGCACAATTTTCCAGTGCCTGCTCGCGACCCCACTGAAGTAGAATTGATGACCCAAGACAAAAGCTGTGATTTCACAGCAAACTTTGGGAAGCTGAGTCTCATCAAAATTTGATTTTGAGGGCGTTGGGTTTGTTTTCTTTTTTTTTCTTTTTTAATTTATTTTATTTTACCTCTATATTACTTCAAACTGAGAATTCCAGCTGTCACCTCTTTTTCCTCAAGCTACACATATATTTTACTGTCATGTTGGTGGCAGGATTGAGAAGGAGCTTTTAAAGGGGCTATAATCAGTGAGGAAGACAAGTGCCCTTATGATGGTATGAAGATGTCAGGCAACAGTGAAAAAGACAGCCTAATGTTTGTGTTCAATGGGTATATCCCAGCCACATCACTCTAACCCAAATTCATTAATCAGATTATTAAACAAGCCACTTTTTGTTTGGAACATGCATGTGTCAGTAAACAGCAGAAAAGAGAGATCTAGAATATGCTTCTGACTCAAAGCTTCCGTTTCCCAGAACATTTAAAGAAAGGGAAAAACTGCCCTTCAGAGGAGCTGTAAGGCTGTGGCAAAATAATACCTGTGTTTTCTGAGACTCTGTCTGCAGTTCCTCCCAGTCAGCTGTTCCATTCATTGCATTTACTGGAAATATCCTGGAAATAGGTTGATACCAATGAAAAAGTACTTCCCACTATTGGTATTATACCATTACCTCTATCAGGTATGCAAATAAAAACAAAGGTGGGTTTTTTTCAGGCAAGATTTGTGAAGAATTCAGTATTTTGTCTTAATATCAGACAACACTGTCAGCTACAGCAATATTGCTTTCCTCAAAGGAAAACAGTTGTCCATTGCAAACTGTAGTCCCCTCCTTTTTTCAGCAGCTGTGCACTACATATAACTAACTTTCAAGAATATTTTGGGCTGAGAAAGCAGCTTTGTTTTCCATTTGCTAAATGCACATACAGTTGAGGATTAGTGATTTTCTTCCCTTAAATAAAACATTAAAGAGAGGCTAACACATGGTTAAAAACATATTGAGGCACATAAGTACCTTTGTAAAATACAAACTCCTATACCTTTACCTTTGTAAAACAAAGCTGAAGTTACTTTCAAAATGGAAACCACTCATCTTTGGCTTATATGTCTTAAGCTCTCCTGAAAATATGATTTCTCTAAAGTAACATCTACACTGTAAGACAAGTGACTCTTGCACCCTAGTTTTACATTCACTTATTCAACTTGTCAGCAGTAGCAACTGCATGTAGTTACCAGAGCATGGAATAACAGCCTTGCATGAATTATGATGGCCTAGCAACACCCTGTGGTCTTGCAGCTGGTTCTTCCATGACATTGCTATTATTGCTCATGCCAGGTAGATCAGGTTAGTCTGGAGACTCCTAGATTTGCTACCATATATCCATTTTGATGAGACGACAATTACTACTTTTGCCAAAGAGCTGCATTAGCAGAAAGCCAGTGGGGAAAAAGCTGGAGTCTGCATATTCACATGTGGAAAATTTCTACAGAGGTGGAGCAATCGTGGCAATAAAAAAAGAGTGAATATGAGTCACTTGCACCATCACACTATTCTGTTGACTGCTGAGGTCTTAAACGTACCTTAGGTTCTAGGGCACAGAACCTGACTTTTCTAAAGTTTAAGAAATCTCTTTTGATTTTCAGTCTAAATTCATACTGCACCAATTTAAACCCATTCATTCTTTTACCAACATATCTTTCAGCTTCAATCATTCTTATATTTCCTTTATATTTATCCACTTGACGTATTTACAGACCTAACAATATCTCTCTGTCATATTTCCCAGGCCATCATTCTATACAGATGTAATTTTCAGACAGGCATTGGAACATCTATCAGTTACTGTACTGGATCAGCAATATTTTCACTCAAACAATGATGTTCAAATACTTAAAAAAAAACCTGATCACTGCTCCTACCTTCACTTCCTACATTCCTATAAAACACAACATATGAAAAGATCAAAAACCATACTGTGTGTCCCTTGGTGCTGCCAGAAACACCAGAAACAGAACAAACCCACCCCACTGAGCAAGAATGAAAGAGGTAAAAAGCAAGAATAAAAGAGGTAAAAAGCTTTCACTAATGCCTTTGAGTCATACTCTTCAAGGGAGAGGAGAATGATCTGCCACTAAAAGTGCAATTTCATCCCAACAGGTACATTAAGGACTGTGCTGGTTTGCATGCCTCCTTGCTCCACTGTGAGAAACTGTCATAATGAATCTGGAGATTTTCCTTAAATCCCTTTTGCTTAAGAAGGAAACATATGCCCCACTAACTGCATTCTATCTAGACCTATTAAATGCAAAGAACATTTTTAATAGAGAAAATGTGTTTCCCTCATATTTGTGTGACAATTTCCAGATAAAATAATTCAAACCAGTTCAAAATCTCTTTTCCATAACCAAGTTTTGCATGAAGGAACAATTTTCAGAATAAAAATCTTTTATATTCCATTCTAACACCAAAATGCAAGGCAGAGGTCTTAAGATCGCATTTCTAAAAGCAACTTTAACAAAATAATTTTGTGATAATTACAGGTTATGTGAATATATAGTCATACATTAAATGCAGTCATAAGCTGTGCTTTCCTCTGCTTTTGTGTAGGTGCTAAACACTGCTGCACAAGACCATGATAATATATAGAATATTCTATAAATATAATTTTTTGTTTATTTATTATTTTTTATAATGCTGTTTTGATTGTTTGGACAATTTACAATAGTAATACTGATGTCTTGTTGACTTCTCTTCCCTGTTCAGTATGCCATTTAAGCAAGTTTGAATACACGCAGAGTAATTATATATTGGTAAATACTTGCCTACCAACTGCTACAGTACCTGGAGAAGAAATACTGAAGAAATAATACAAGTTGTGGCCTGCAATATGAACCTTACTTCTGGAATTCTCAACCAGTTATAGAGCCATATATTAAGTACTAATATAAGTGGCTGAAGATAGGCAGATAGACAAATGCCATAAAAATGGCACACAGCCCCAGTCTTCCTGGGTTGAAGTCAGTGTCACTGTGATACAGTCTCATTAGCTGCTCTGCAATTGCACATTTTCATTTTCATACAGTCCATTAGGCTGACTTTAACAAAACTAAACACACTCCAGGGCAAAATAACAAAGTAAACTAAAACAAAACACTTGGATGTTTATATGTTTTTATATGTTTATAAACATTTTCTTAAGAAATTACAATTTTGAGGATAAACATTTCTCCTTTGAGCAACGTAGAGATAATTCTTCCCAGCTCTTCCCTTTAGGTGGCCACAGAACTGGGATGAGGAAAAGCAGAAGTATTTTGTTTCTAGGAAATACATTCACCAAAAATACACTGCATCTAGCTGGACATTATTAAATGGTATCTCCAGCAAAACAAGAGAAAATTAACCATAACAATAATATACAAATCAAACTTTACCGTGATGAATGCATCTCAGCTAAGTGAATGTTACAACTATGTATCCTATTCACTACCTTTCATTAATTTTTGCTTTCTCTACCTATCTCTGGCCATTAAACGCACAGTATGTTAAGTCAAAGAACCATATGCAGAGAATTATAAGGAATGAACCACATCTTTTTAACATTATCTTTTAAGCACTCAAGAGGATAAGAGAGTATGTCACATATTGAATGATATAAATGAGACCTGTTTGTTTACTTCACTTGCCATTTGAAGGCACTGGACAGGGATAGCTTAGGGTTTGGATTTGACATTCCACATTTTACCAGGAAATGTGTGTTTCATCAAGTCACTTGTACCAGTGACAGGTTTTTTTATTTGGTTGGTTGGTTGGTTTTTTGTGTGGTTTTAGTTTGTTTGTTTTTCCCTCCAAAACTGATGTTTACAAACAAATTAACTGGTGTGCAGGATGTGCCACCAAGTCAGAACATTTCCTCCATTTCCAGGCTTTAAAGATGACAGTGTACCATCATCAAGTTAGATATAAGGAAGAAGTTCTTTACTGTGTGGGTGGTAAGGCACTGGAACTGGTACTGGTAAGGCCCAAAGAAGTGGTAAATTCTCCATCCATGGCAGCATTCAAGGCCAGGCTGGACAGAGCCTTAGGTGACACTGTCTAGGGTGAGGCATCCCTGCCATGGGAGTGGGGTTGGAACTAGATGATCTTAAGGTCCTTTCCAACCGTAACTGATCTATGATTCTGTGATCACTGAGGGATAAAGCACTGGCTGAAAGTGTTACCAAAGCAGCTCTAAAAGATGGAGGTCCCAGAGAGGACAGCAGAGTTGCCTTGCAGCACAGTGTCTATTACATGTATGATAAAACTGCTTCAAAGAATTCAAACACTAATCCATTTACTTTTGTTCTTTTGTAACAAATTTTCCTGACACATCTTTATTTAGATGATGATGGCATTTTTTACAGGCCACCCAATGTTTTGACTCATGTGGTCTATCCAGAGTATTTATATTACTTTTCTAAGATCCCAAATGATGAAAGTTAGAGGTGCCAGCATGCACTGTGCATTCAGCTTACAGCCAATAAAATGATAACACACTGTTCCAGTGCTTTGTAATGAACTCATAGAGGAAATCTAGGATTGATAATTGGATTGCTCTGGCTCTATTATCCCTAGTACTGCTTCCCCTCCACCTTTTACTGTTCATGTGCATATAAAAAACCCACACTGGAATGTGAATTCCCACTTTTCTACATTTGCTAGTGAGAGAAATGCAGCAGTAGTATTTTAAGTGTCCACAAAAGTTTCAGCATCAAGACGCTCTGCTCTGCCACAAAAAAATACTCCTTTGTATAATCAAAGTGGAACAGCAAATGTGCTAAGCACAAAAATTGGCATCAGACCTTGTGCCTTGTCTTGTCAGACACTGCTCCACTCTTACTTTGAATGCTAAAAAAGGAAAACCAGAAGGCATTCAGCAGCAAGCAGCATAACATGCTAGTACAAGCAGATTAAGTTCATCCTGTTTGTACATGCTAGTCCTTTCATTTCAGGTAGTGTTTAATGTAACTGAAAAAGATGCTTTTGTGGCTGTGATGGAAAGGTAGAATCTTTGAATATTTTTAGACCACATCTTACTGTTAAACTGGGTATTTTAGTGCATCTCAATCTCAGAAAAAGAGGCTGACTGCTTATATTTTTTCTCAAGTTATGCCATGAAGAAATATAATTCTAATGAAACTGTCAAGGACCCATTCTGTCCAGTTTACTATATAGATTTGTATACCCCATACAAAAATGTTATGAGTTTAATTGGAACAGACAGCATGACCAGTATAATTTTATATAACTATTTACTACAATGGCAGCTTCCACAGAGCTCTCAGTGATTTTTCAATAGCACTTGCAAGCATAAAAGTATGTGTTAGGGAAAAAAAAAAAAAGAATGCTGTACAAAGTGGATTAAGGAAATCTATCAGTAGTGACACAGGTATTCAGAAATGGAAAATATTTTGCCCATCTGGGCACAACTGTAAGATTTGGTGATGTTACTATTTCTTTTTTAATGGATAGATTAAAAAGATTATTGTATTTATCCTCAGATACATAGCACATGAGAAAAAGGCAGACGTGGAGGTTAGGAATGTATTCTAGTTGTTCTTCATTTAGGAACAGAGAGATCAGTATGACAGAACCAAAAGCCTCTGGTCCTCTGAATGAGAAGAAAGCCGACGGCATTTGCAAAGTTTTGGCAAGTTATGCAATAGAGCAGCAGTAGTAAGACAATATCAAAGGAGGAGTGTAAAAGGCAGAAAAACACAGAGTATGGGCCTAGGAAAAATGGTGGGAAAAGCACTTCTCTGGTAGCTTTAGTGCTGAGCTCTGAACAAGTTCTTTTGTTTGATGGGTTCTGTTCAGACAAGAGAATTTGCTTATTCTTTTGTAATAATAATTTCATCAAATATATCTGGATATTAGCAGCTTGTCTTCCTAACTGCTAATTTTACAGACTCTTCAGTTCTGGCTAAGCCACTGGGTCAAAACTAATGTTATTATTTATACGCAACAGACATGAAGCCTCTATTTTATCAGAAGATGCAGAATAAAGACTTAAATGGAAGACCTGAAAAACAAGCAAATTTATTTTCTAAAGGGCATGTTGAACAAGGACACTAAAAGCAGCTTTGTGAGTACAAGGGGCAATAATAGAACAGAACACTTTACTTAATTAGCCAATAATGAAGAAAGCTCATTAGGGAAGTTTAACACACTAACAGAGAAATTTATAGAAGACAGTAACCCAGTTCTTTTCCTGAAGTGATTTTACGGTGATGTAAGTTCTTCTGATTCATTATGCTATAGATTTATTCTTTATTTACTTTTGAAGATATTCTCAAAACACAAAAGATCCTTTTTGACCTTGAACTTTGTGCTTCTGGTGTTAAAACTGTCATCCACTCAAACCAGATCAGAATAACACAATAAAGACAGGCAGGGAAGAAAACTGGGCTGTGATTAATACACATAAATTATGTTGAAAGAGAGGCCCATGAGAGTTACTCTGTTGAAAATGGACAAAATTGCTTTTCTTCTTTAGGGAGAGGGGCAGGCAAAGCAGTATTTATATGAGCAGGCAGATTAAATGGCTTTTGCTGAGCTCTGTGCTGCTGCAGCTAATCCACAACCTGACCTAATTAATTTTGGATTTGCTTGGGTATTTCCTCATTCAGGCACAGGACAAGCATAACACGCAGTGCACTGCAGAAATGATCTTGGAAAGTTGCACAGCCCCATACAAAATAAATTTCTCATGAGTGTCGTGGTTTAAGCCCAGGCCGTAAATCAGAACCACGAAGTCCACTTCCCCCCCCCCACCTTTCTTCCCTCCGCTCCTGGAGGGACGGGGAGGAGAATCAAAAGAATGCAGCTCCCAAGGGTTGAGATAAGAACAGTTTAATAACTAAGGTATAACACAAATCACTACTGCTACCACTAATAGTAATAATGATAAAGGAAATAACAAGCAAGAGAATACAACCGCTCACCAACCGGTACCTCACCCCCACCCTGCCATCATCCAGCCCTTCCGGGCCACTCTCTGTTCTACCTCCTGGGCATGACGTGCTGTGGTATGGAATACCTCTTTGGCTAGTTTGGGTCAGGTGTCCTGTCCTTGCTTCCTCCCAGCTTCTCCTCCTCCCTGGTAGAGCATGAGACTCTCAAAGTCCTTGGTCAGGGTAAACACTCTGACCCGCAACTGAAAACATCAGCTTTATCAGTATTATTCCCAAGGTCGAAAGTCGAAACACAGCACTGCACCAGTAGAAAAAATGACTGCTACTGCTAAACCAGGACAATGAGCAAATTAAAACTTCATCAAACATAACTGCAGCACAAAATTGATCAGTCAAATCAGAAAAGGCTGGATTAAAACTCATATAATGCTGTCAGAAAATTGGCACATTAATTTAAATGTATTGTCAGTGGCAACTAGCAAGAGGCTAATAAGCAGCTAGGTTACAGGATACACTATATCCAAGTGCTTCGCAGCATTAGTGACCACAATATTTATATACTGACAGGCCTCATTTTCTTCACTGTACTCATCAGGCTGATTTCTCAGCCTCTTTATTTAACTTGCATGTAAAAGCAAGAAAAGCCTGAGAGCTGTTTCGCCATACAGAAGATAACAAGTTTCTCTAACAGATTGCCTGCTCTCTGAAAATCGCCCAGAAAAAGTTGCTCCTTGTATCATGATGGGCTTGATAAGCAAAGAAGTCTCATGAAGGCAGAATTTCTAGATAGGGGAAAAACACTGCTTCCATCCCCTTTGTGCCACCTGAGTATACAAAAGCAATGTTATGAGGTGGAAAAATCTCACATTTTATTTCTAGGTTAAGCACCTGCATCTGTGCAGGGCGTTAGTGAAGGCAGTAGAACACTGAGTCAAGTGCTAAAATATATATTTATATAAAAAATGCAGCCAGGTCTTACAGTTCTATCAAGCATGCCTTTGAAAAATTTACTCCAAGAGTAAATAAGTAAGTTTCGGGTGTGGGTTTTTTGTTTGTTTGTTTGTTTTGTTTTGTTGAATATAAATGGAAGAGAAAACATGTCTGTCTTTTGTGAGAACATAACTTCTAACAACTCATGAAATAGCACAGAAACAAAGAGAATTAAAATGCTTTCAAATCATACTTTTAAGCAGATGCTATGACTTTCAGTTGGCTAATACACTGCAAAGGTAAGTTATGAAAGAATAAGAATAACAATGAAAATAACTAGGTTGATAAACTGAAAGGAAGAAAAGGGCTTTTGCTTAGTGTAAGGGCATAAAGTAATGAATGTCTATGTACCATGCACAAAATTAAATTTACTTCAAAAAGGCTAGGCTTAAAAACAGAAAAAACTTACACTCAAAGTGCTTATCACTGAAACCAGAAGGACTATCAAGTGCTCAGTGCAGGACAAACACATTTCTAAAATTTGCTGCACCGTAGAGTTTCAGCAGACAGCGAAATCCCATCACCAACCAGTCTGACCTATGTTACCACTAAACCTTAGAACTCACTGATTGCATTTTATAACTGTAAATAAGAGAAGTTACAATCATGATAAATAGTAGTCCTATAAAACTGTCTGTTCACAGTTTAGATCTCATTGGGAAAAATTATAATCAGACAAATCATATTATTTTACTTGACTTTGTAAAATAAACCCCACACAAACAAACAGGTACACATCAAGCCTTTTGTTTCTCAAGTTGATGCTCCTCTCACTTTTTCTCCTCCCTATTCTGCACTGGTGGTCCTACATGTCAGTGCTGAAAGTCTCTCTGGCTTTCAACCAACTTCAGTGTTGATAAAGGCTGCTTTCTGTGAAAACTAACAACAAAAGTTATTAGTTAACATAACTGGTAACAATTTCCACATCTCTGAGTAGAGAGGCTTGTCTCTACTCTCTACACCAAACACCTGGGTATCAATTTAGTATCTATAATAACTTCCAGTAAGACTACTGAAAGCTTGTTACTCCAGGTACCTAGTGGGACTGCGGACTCTGTCACATTTGCAAGAGTTGCACTCAGGAGCAGTCACAATGCACATACAAAATTTAAGGACAGATTCTAGGGATATTTTGTATTGTTTTGGGGTCAGCTGTTTCTCCACAACCCTGAACATGTCTGTAAGGTCTCTCTCCTTGCGACAACCAGATGCTGGAAACGAATTCAGATACAAATAGTTGCAATCTCATGTAACACTTCCTATTCATGGCCAGTTATTTAGTGCAAAGTCTGCTCTCAAATATCCTGTCTGTTATCAACCTAACCAAATCAAGGAATGCAATACAAATACCATTTGGGACTAAAAGGAAGAAAAAACTCCCAAGCCCTAGAATTGCATGCAAAAGATTTCATCAGCTATTCATTTACCCCAAGCTGTTTCAAAGGCATTATGGAGTCAGTTTTCACAGAGCCATGTATAATTTCAAAAGACAACTTAAGACATATAGGAGCCTAAATATTATTAAATGTTCATAGGTGTCAAAAATCCGCTAATAATTTTGCACTTACTTGCATTTTCTTTTTCTTTAGTGCAAGCGATTTTGCATTGTTACACAGCAGATGCATTTTTACATTCAAATAGTGGTGCAGCTGCTAGTACCTAAAGCTTGAGAGATTTATGGATAATAACAGGAGTGCACAATAAATGAGTACATTTGGATGCATACAAAAGAAGCTGCATTAATCAAATTGCTGCACAACTGATTCAAGTTTACACATAAATGTAAAACAAAATTCTTCAGTAAACTAGCTTCTTGTTTGAAAAATACGTTAACGCATTTCACAGTACTGACATGGATAACACAGTACTTTCCTCTTTGACCAAGGCAGACTATGCAAATTTGTTTTCTAAACCAATTAATATGTTAAAGCAGAAAAGAATAGTCATTCTTCTGCATTGTTAAAACAACAACAACAACCACAAACCCAAACAAAAACCCACAAAAAACCATAACAATCACTTCGAATAACAAAAAAATAAATTACACGACAATATCAGGATCTCAGCACATCCCACTTTGCACACAAAACCTCACTTCATCTACACAGTAAGTGTCATACCAGGCACACACTGCTGCGTTCCCAATCATAGAATCATAGAATAGTTAGGGTTGGAAAGGACCTTGAGATTATCTAGTTCCAACCCCCCTGCCATGGGCAGGGACACCCCACACTAAACCATGTCACCCAAGGCCTCATCCATATCCTCAACCTATAGCTGTGCCTGGGATTGCTCTGACCCAGGTGTAGGACCTTGCACTTGGCATGGTTAAACTTCATAAGGTTGGCATCAGCCCACCTCACGAGCGTGTCGAGGTCCCTCTGGATGGCATCCCTTCCCTCCGGCGTATCAACCGAACCACACAGCTTGGTGTCATTGGCAAACTTGCTGAGGGCGCGCTCAATCCCACTGTCCATGTCACCAGCAAAGATGTTGAACGAGACAGGTCTCAACACCGATCCCTGAGGGACACCACTCGTTACCGGTCTGCAGCCGGACATCGAGCCATTGACCACAACTCTTTGCGTGCGGCCATCCAGCCAGTTCTTTATCCACCGAGTGGTCCACCCATCAAATTGATGTCTCTCCAATTTAGAGACAAGGATGTCATGTGGGACAGTGTTGAACGCTTTGCACAAGTCCAGATAGATGACGGCAACTGCTCTACCCCTGACCATCAGTTCCGTAGCCCCATCATAGAAGGCCACCAAATCGGTCAGGCAGGATTTCCCCTTAGTGAAGCCATGCTGGCTGTCACCAACCACCTCCTTGTTTTTCATGTGCCTTAGCATGCCTTCCAGGAGAATCTGCTCCAAGAGTTTGCCAGGCACAGAGGTGAGACTGACTGGTCTGTAATTCCCTGGGTCGTCCATTTTCCCCTTCTTGAAAACGGGGGTTATATTTCCCTTTTTCCAGTCGTCAGGAACTTCACCTGACTGCCAAGATTTTTCAGATATGATGGCCAGTGGCTTAGCAACTTCATTCGCCAGCTGCTTCAGAACCCGCAGATGGATTCCGTCAGGTCCCATGGACTTGTGTACGTTTAGGTTTTTAAGATGGCCTCGAACCAGATCCTCTCCTACAGTGGGCCTAGGGTCTTCATTCTCACAGCCCCTGCGTTTGCCTTCCAAGACTTGGGTGGTGCGGTCAGAGACTTTGCCAGTGAAGACCGAGGCAAAGAAGTCAGTAAGAACCTGAGCCTTCTCCAAATCCTGGGTAGCCAGTTCTCCCAATATCTTCTGAAGGGGGCCTACGTTGTCCCTAGTCTGTCTTTTACTCACTACGTACCTATAGAATCCCTTCCTATTATCCTTAACATCCCTAGCCAAGTTCAATTCTAACTGGGCCTTAGCCTTCCTCACCTGGTCCCTAGCTTCCCGGACAGCATCCCTGTATTCTTCCCAGGCCGCCTGTCCCTGCTTCCACCTTCTATAAGCCTCTTTTTTCCTTTGAATTTTCCTGAGCAGCTCCTTATCCATCCAAGGAGGTCTCCTGTCCCTCCTGCTGCACTTCCTTCTAGTTGGGATGCAACATTCCTGAGCTTGGAGCAGGTGATCCTTGAATAACAACCAAGAGTCTTGGGTCCCCCTGCCCTCCTGGGCTGTGTCCCATGGAACCTTGCTAAGCAGGCTCCTGAGGAGGCCAAAGTCTGCTCTCTTGCAGTCCAGGGCAGTGAGCTTGCTGCACGCTCTTCTCACTGTCCCAAGGATCTCAAATTCGACCATCTCATGGTCACTGCAACCAAGGCTGCCCTGGAGCATCACATTTCTAACCAGCCCTTCCCTGTTGGTGAGCAGGAGGTCAAGCACGGTACCCGTCCTTGTTTGCTCCTCTATTACTTGCAGAAGGAAGTTGTCTTCCACACAATCCAGGAACCTCCTGGATTGCTTGTGCTGGGCCGTACCTTCACTCCAACAGATGTCAGGATGGTTGAAGTCTCCCATGAGAACAAGGGCCTGTGAGCATGAGGCTGTTCCTATCTGCCTATAGAGCACTTCATCCACAGATTCCTCTTGATCAGGCGATCTGTAACAGATACTGTCCTGGGTTCAGCAGTAGCAGTCATTTTTTCTCCTTCTTAGTAGCTGTTGCAGCACTGTGTTTTTGACTTTCGGCCTGGGAACAAAGCTGATAACACTGATGTTTAGACTGACCAAGGACTTTGTGAGTCTCATGCTCTGCCAGGGAGGAGGAGAAGCCAGGAGGAAGCAGGGACAGGACACCTGACCCAAACTAGCCAAAGAAGTATTCCATACCACAGCACGTCATGCCCAGGAGGTAGAACTGAGAGTTCCCAGAAGGGCTGGATCACTGCAGGGTGGGGGTGAGGTACCGGTCGGTGAGCGGTTGTATTCTCTTCCTTGTTTTTTCCTTTATCATTATTACTATTAGTGGTAGCAGTAGTGATTTGTGTTATACCTTAGTTATTAAACTGTTCTTATCTCAACCCGTGGGAGTTGCATTCTTTTGATTCTCCTCCCTGTCCCTCCAGAAGCGGAGGGAAGAAAGGTCGGGGGGGAAGTGGACTTCGTGGTTCTGATTTACGGCCTGGGCTTAAACCACGACAGATCCCCACAGTGATGTCCCCCATTGCTGCTCTCCCTTTAACCCTGACCCACAAACTCTCTGTCAACTGCTCATCCGTCCCCAGACAGAGTTCCATACTCTCCAGCCTATCCCTAACATAAATAGCAACTCCCCCTCCCTGCCTGCCAGGCCTGTCTTTTCTATAGAGCCTGTAACCTTCCATTCCAACACTCCAGTTGTAGGAGCCATCTCACCATGTTTCTGTGATGCCTACTATATCATACTCCCATAGTCGTGCACACATCTCTAATTCCTCTTGTTTGTTTCCCATGCTACGGGCGTTTGTACAGAGGCATCTGAGCCGAGCTCCAAATAAAGCCAGCTCATTGGCTGGAGTGGCTGGAATATCTCTGCATCGCTCCGAGCATTTATTATAGGTGTTGGCAACTGACTGGGTGTGTTGGGATGGAATGATGCCCCCCTCCCCCAACACATCTAGTTTAAAGCAACCTTGACCAGCCTGGCAAGCCTCCTACCAAAACCACTCTTCCTCTTCTTTGTCAGATCAGCTCTACCAGCCCCCAGTAGACCTGGCCTACTAACTTGGGTCCCGTATTCAAAACACCCAAACCCCTGACTATGGCACCATCCTTTTAACCATTTATTAACTTGGCCAATCCTCCTAGCCTTTTTAAGGTCTCCCCCTGTATCCTGGAGAATTGATGAAAAGACAATCTGAGCTCCAGAGCCCCTAACCACCTCTCCCAGGGCTCTGTAGTCCTTCTTTATGTTCTCCAGCCTACTGCTATCAACATCACTAGCACCCTCATGGATCACCAGAAGTGGGTAATAGTCCGTGGGTCTCACTAGAGCAGGCAGCCTCTCTGCAACATCCCTGATCTGTGCCCCAGGTAGGCAACACACCTCCCTCGAGACCGGGTCAGGCCGACAGATGAGTGCCTCTGTCCCTTTCAAAGTAGAGTCCCCTACCACTATGACCCATCTCTTTTTCCTGGCAGCACCAGTAGTGATCTTCTTTACCGGCGCAGCAGCCGGTTGTTTCTGGTGCAAGTGCCCTTCCTTCTTAGCCCCCTGCAGGACAGCAAAGCGGTTCTGGGTGGGGACAACAGCTTTAGGAGGAAGCTCCTTGTTTTTAATTGTCCTCTTCCTCTTTTTTTTGTTGTTTTTTGTTGTTACTATTTCCCAGCTTCCTGGGTTGACAGCCTCCTCCTCTCCTCCATGATCTGCAGGGGATGCTTGAGGCCCCTGCACAGTTTGGGCCTGGAGGAGGCAGTCCTGCTTACTCTCAGCTTCCCTGATATCTTGCAGCCTATTAACAGCATCCCGCAGCTCAGCCACCTGCTGCAAGAGGACCTCCACCAGGGAGCACCAAGTGCAGCCCTGCCCATTTGGCACCGTTCCCTCAGGAGACCAGTGCAGGCACTCCCTACACTCTGAGCATTACACTGCAGCCTCCCCTCTCATCGGCTCTGTCTGGGTGCCTACGCTGGCTACTGCGGGGGCAGCCAGAGCAGAGCTCCCAGACCGGGACCCGGTCATACGGTGAGTACTCACCATCCCGCTCGCCTGCCCGCGCGAACTGCCGCACAAACTGCCTCGACCCGTCCTGTTTGCCTGCCCTGCTCACTGCGCCGGGCCCAGAACTGAACACAGTACTTGAGGTGCACCCTCACCACTACCCAGTTCAGAGGGATAATCACTTCCCTGGCCCTGCTGGCCACACTATTGCTGATACAGTGCAGGTCCCCTGGGCACAAGCTGGCCCATGTTCAGGGGGCTGTCTACCAACACCCCCAGGTTCTTTTCTGCCAAGCATCTTTCCATCCACTCTTCCCCAATCCTGTAGCGTTGCATTGGGGTTGCTGTGGCTCAAGTGCAGGATTCAGCACTTTGCCTTGTTGAATCTCATACCACTGGCCACAGCTCGTCAATCCAGCCTGTCCAGATCCCTCTCTGCAGAGCCTTCCTAGCCTTCAGCAAATCAACGCTTTCCACCCAACTCGGTGTCATCTGTAAACTTACTGAGGGGGTGCCTGATCCCCTCATTCAGACAATTGATAAAGACATTAAACAGAACTGGTCCCAGTACTGAGCCCTGGGGAACACCACTTATAACTGGGTGCCACCTGGATTTAACTTCATTCACCATCACTTTTTGGGTTTGGCCATCCAGCCAGTTTTTTACCCAGTAAACAGTACACCCCTCTAAGCCATGAGTAGCCAGTTAATGGCTAGGTAGTCACGGAACTGGCAGATATACAATGCATTGAATATGCCATAGTTCCCTTCAAGCGAAGAGCAGGAAAAGTTTTCTACAAAACCCAACTGGACAGCAAATATTGGCTTATACGTATCCAAGTCCAAATTCTGAAAATTCTCCTGCTTGCATGACACACTATGACAAATATTGTCAGCAAATGTTTTTGCTATTTTTTACATGACATTTTCTTTTGTCTTTAAGGAATAAATCCTGAAAACAAATGTGTGTGTTATAACTCTATTACTGTAGGAGAGCCCTGCTATGCTAAACTCAACATGAATTCAAATTAGAATTGCTGATGACTGCAAAGTCAACAGGTATAAGAAAATAAAAATTGATGAGATTGATACTAGTTGTGATCCATCAATTTCCCTTATTTTCTCTCAGTGGAAACATATACCATGTCAAGATGTGATGGTCTTCCAGAAAATATTTGCCTTTGTCCACTTACCAGCTTGGTGCCTGACACATCGTCCCTGTTGTCTATTTGATAAGTGGCCATTTTATTGTTTAGTTTGAACAGAGAATAAACTGACCAACCACGATCTAACAGGACAACTCAGAAGAGCTGACATGGTTCGTAGCATGAAGTTCCAACACATGTGCTTCACCACATGGAAAAGTCAGTTTTGGACTACTACATCCAGACTGCATAGTATATTGGAGATAGGCAAGGATAGATTTTATATTAGTCTTACCCTTTTTTGACAATTCTCTGAAAACAGAATCACCATACACATTTGATACATATTAAAACCCAATTATTTATTTAAAAAAAAAAAAAAAAAAGCTTAAGCCTCTCTTTCCATGCAGGGATTTATATTCATTTTTTTTAAAGCAAATGTTATTCTCTTGGATGCTCCTACTTTATAAGCTTAAATCTATCCTACTTCAGTCAAACAAGATTGCTCTAATCGGCCAAAGCAGATCAATTACATACAGATTGCAACAACAGCAGGAACACAGAAAGTAAAACCTTGGCTCAAAATCCTACTACTATCATGGAAAGAGCCATAGGGGCCAAGAGTCATCTCATGGAACCCATTCAGTCAGCTGCCCTTGCTCCACATGGTACCTGACTCAGAGTAGCTCCCATTAATTACTTCCCTCACCAAGCTATTAGGACTTTGTTATTTGCCAAACTAAGCAAGTTACTGAGTGTAGCCATGTTATAAAGTCATGGTGGGAGACTTGCCTCAATGCAACTGCAGGGCACCAGCTTGCTTTTAACACAGAATAGCTAATTGCACTGTAAATCTGCAACATAGCTTGTTACATAGACATAACCTAAACTAATTTACCCGGCCATCTGTTTTTAAATGCTGCAGCAAAATTTATAACAATATTATAGAACTGGACATGATCTTTGATCTGTAATATGAAAATTGCTAGATTATTCTAATAGTCTGTTCCACCTTCCAAAAGAATTTATAAATCTTTATTGACTAGCATTGCCTTAAACATGCAAATAGCCAAATATTCCCATTTCCCAGTGGATTAAGACATTCACTACTACTATATAAGATTGAACTAGTTTATCTGACTTATTTCTTTAGTCACTATTTTTCCATTGCCTAGAAAATGAATTATAATTTTCTGATAACAGTAGTACTGCATTGGTAAAGTAGCAATTTTACTTAGAATTGTTCAGACATCTACACATATAGCTTAATGAAGTTTCACAACTTTCTTCTGAACCAAGTAATCTTTTCTCTAAAAGTATACAGAAAATATTTTAAGGGTTTCTAAACATTTAAATCTTTCAATATTTACTGAATGCTGAACAAAACCTAACCAAAAGCATTGCTTAAAACTTGGAAACAGATCAATACAGCAAATTAATATGGCATAAATATGATACTGAAACTTTCGAAGGCAGCTAATGCAGACAGGAACACTTAAAGCCTTTCTAGTAACAAAATTGCTTTTTGTTTTTATATGTTTAGATATATGTCGTGGTTTAAGCCCAGGCCGTAAATCAGAACCATGCAGTCCACTTCCCCCCCCACCTTTCTTCCCTCTGCTTCTGGACGGACGGGGAGGAGAATCGAAAGAATGCAGCTCCCACGGGTTGAGATAAGAACAGTTTAATAACTAAGGTATAACACAAATCACTACTGCTACCACTAATAGTAATAATGATAAAGGAAATAACAAGCAAGAGAATACAACCGCTCACCAACCGGTACCTCACCCCCACCCTGCCATGATCCAGCCCTTCCGGGAACTCTCCGTTCTACATCCTGCGCATGACGTGCTATGGTATGGAATACCTCTTTGGCTAGTTTGGGTCAGGTGTCCTGTCCCTGCTTCCTCCTGGCTTCTCCTCCTCCCTGGCAGAGCATGAGACTCACAAAGTCCTTGGTCAGGGTAAACATTCTGACCAGCAACTGAAAACATCGGCTTTATCAATATTTTTCCCAGGCCAAAAGTCAAAACCACAGCACTGCACCAGCAGAAAAAAATGACTGCTACTGCTAAACCAGGACAATATACAAATTTGCAATTACACCTGTTAATCTCCACAGACCAACAAGTCCCTTCAAAACTACACTCTTCCCCCGTCAGTACTGGAATTGTCCACCAGCTGCAGATGGAGCCATTCAGGGGGAGCTCCAGCACCAGCAGGAGTTAGCGTCCTATTTTAGCACTGCTCAGCTTCATAGAAAAAGTCTTTTCAGAAGGACTCATTAAATCCAGAGAATTAAAATATGACAGATCATCTCACCATCAAGAAAATTGCGAATTTGTGAGGTAAATCACAAATTAATGCAAATAATTCAGTTGGATGCTTCAAATGTAGTTAGGATCTTTTATATGAGTAGTTCTCCTGAGAAACAATATGCACCAGTATAGTTTTTTGCAGGATGAAGACCTAAGTTCAATATCATACATTCTGTAAACTCTGCCACCTTCTGTAATAAAAACTAGCATTAAGGAAAAATTTCATCTTGTGCTCTCTCTAGGGTAGGGCAATACTGTAAAAACACATGTTAGTATACCACAGTTTTCAGATCTATCAGTTCATAACAGCTAGCTGGGAAAGAGTAGGAAAACCTTAGCCTTTCTCCTCTGAAAAAGAAACAAGAAAAGAAACTGACCCACTCTCTCTTTTCTGTGGCACAGTCTAGGCATTCTTCTGGAAGAGAGGAAAATCAGGTCAAGCAGAACAAGGGCCTGAACCTGTGTTTCACCTCCTTTGGATGAATACTCTGTTCTGTGCTAACCTGAGGGCTCTTTTTCTGTATCAGATCAGAACTATTTTCTTCTGAACCTGAAAAACCTCTCCCAATAAAAGTACTGTCAAGGCACATAAAGAGCTCCAGTGCTGAAAATGCAATCCTTTTTCAAGGAAAAGTGAGCTTTACTAATAAAAAAACCCCACAAACCAACAACAAACCAGGTTAAATTTGGATGCTGCCTCTCACAAACAGCCCACACAGTGGATATTTTCCCCTGATAAGCATCAGGTACCAGCCTCTTTGTGTATCTTCAGAGATAATTAGATACATCTCCTTTGGAAACAAAATGCAATGTGGACATCTGTTCACTGTAAGTAGGTAAAGAACATTTTGAACACTAAATAAAATTGCAAATTTTATTTTTTATTCTATTATGTGGCAAAAATAAAAATAATATATAAGGAAGAAAGGGAATCCTAAAGGAGACGTGCCAGACAGCACATGAAAAGTTATTTGTGATCCAGACGTTCATCTGGAAGACAGAAATCAGGTCTAGCAGAGCAAGAAGTCAAACCTTGGTTTCAGAGAAGGAGTGGAGGCCACATGCAGTGGCAGTGTGGGAAGAAATTACAGCACACATGGCAAATACTGAGTTATAGCACAGATTAGCAGAGAATGAAGAGACACTAACAGAAATGTAATTCAGATGCTGAAGGGAAAAAGCCCCTCAAATGGGGAAGCAACTAAAGTAGGTATACCAGAATAGAAGGTTAGAGAGGTGAGAAAAAAGAAGAAACTAGAGATCAGGAAATTAAGACAGGTGGGCCAAGAAAGAGAGAACCAGTATCTTAAAAATCAGAATATGCTGTACACTTCAATCTTTTCCAGTTTATGATGATAAACCAGACAAGATGCTAAAATGGTTGGGTAAGATGGAAACAAGATCAAAGAGCAGACCTACTTACAAAAATCAAAACGGGCAATGACAGGCAGAGGTTGGCTATAATATTCAGTTGTTCAGTGTTTTAGCAGTTTTCTTCATATGACCATTCAGATCCAGACTGCCAAACCTGTTGTTCAGTCTGTGTACAGAAGTAACAAGAGAAACTTTCTGTTTCCCAAGCCCTATCTTAACCTACAACCTGATGATGGCAGCAAACAATTAGATGCTTTCTCTACAGCAAGCTGATACTTGCAGTGAGAGCAGAGAGCCAGAAGCCCTGAGAGCAGGGTGCTCTCTGAAAAGGCTGGAAGCAAATCAAGTCCTTCCAACATAAACAATCTTATCAAGAGCTGCCTGCTATGATCTGTTATTTGGTTTGCCCATGGAACAACGCTGATCAAGTTTGTCTTTTAAGAAACCATTCCACAATCAAATTTATCACTGAAGAATACAAATACATTTCCTCATTGCTGGCAATTTGAACCCCCAAATGGACAATACAAAAATCTCTAGCAAAATAGTAGTCATACATAGAATAAAAGTCACAACAGGACAATGTAACCTCAAAAGATTCATTAACAAAGCATTTACCAGTATCAGTGAAACCAAGATTTTATCATTTGGTGGTTTTGATCCAGGGAAAAATAGTTTCATAAATTACTGGGTTTGCACAGTAAAATTTTAATCAGAAATGGCTACTGCCTGCTGCCAAATATTATTGTTACAGAAGGCCTAAGAAATGTGCCTGAATATGCGTTCAGAAGTCTCAATAGTATCTTTCTTCTTAGAATAAAATAATTGCCTTGATGTGATAATAAAACTTTTAGTAATGCCAACCCCAATGTTTTCAGTAAGACTGCCATTATCCTAGGATATGTGTATACACACATTACCCCCAAAGCATCTGACCTTCCCAACAACGCAGAGCACTTACTACATTAATATTGAATGATACACTTATTCCAGGTCTTCCTTAATAAGCAGAGATTACTCAAATGAGCTGAATCAACACTATTAGAAGCTGCACATAAAGTGAAAAGTCTAACAACAATAATTGCTTTTATAAGCATCCTTGTAGTGGCATATGGACTTAATTCAAAGAGTGAAAATCAGTTAAGAGCACAGGGGCTCTTACAAAATATTAGTTTGGGGAAGATGACTGGCAAACTCAGCATAAAGCCTCTGGGAGGAAACTTTATCTCTCTTGTATGTGCCACTTAATGTTTTTACTCTCTTGATAGCGTGTTGGGCTGATCTTGAGTTTTATGCCTGGAAGAATCAGCGCAGAATTTGTCTTCCTGCTGTTTGTTACTTACAGTCATATAACTGTACTATGGAAAGGACAGATCAGAGTATCAGGTACCTCACAACTTCATGATTTATCTACACATGCATTGCTGCATTTTTCAGTAGAATAATTTTAACACAGAGCCACTCATAGGAGAACGCAAAACACGCAGTTCAGACTTAGATTTAATACAGATAGATCTTCCATTCAAAGGTGTAAATTAGTTGCCAATAAGACAAACCCATCTCTTTCTCCTGCAACAGGCTATTACAACTTTATGAAGCCTATACCGTACCACCTCATCCAATCCTGAAGCATTTAACATCAAAAGTGTGACTAAATCACTAAGATAAAGTGAAATGGTATTGCTAAAGTTAAATGCTATTTGGACTGCCAAGTAGCTAATTTACAAAGACAGAACTTGATTAAATTAATGCTTTTCAGTTAAATCATTGTCATGTTTTGTGAAATTCTCCTACATGTCATGTACTTGTAAGCACTGCACCACCTCTCATTCAGGCATGGAGATGAAGCCAGAGCTCATTGCAGAGTGGGCTTGCCAGCAGGAGAGTGCGATTCACAGCTCTGTCCCTTACATAAGACTGTAACCTCTATTCACAGCCATCTGCTGTGGCTGTTGTGTAACAAGTTGTAGTCGAGTGATTCTGTCATCATATGGTAAATTTCCTTAAAATACACGTGCAAAAAATCACTACACAAAGACCTAGAAATTCTTTAACTAGACACAAGTCCAAATTTCACAGAGAAATGGCAGTTTGGAAAGGCACCCTTCAAACTCCCCTGCTTGGGGTGGCTGTAATTTCCTCCTTGATTTATAGCATCTCTGGCTTATAAAAAGATACACTGATGAAAACATTTTGCTTACTGGGATTTGCATTGCTACATATCTCCATTTTCTGTCTTTATTGAGATTTATACTAAGATTAAATAAAACGGAATTTCAGTTTCATTATTATCCTTCCATGTACAGATTTTTTAAAGGAGGAGATGGAAACAAGTGCTTTTGAGGTTTGTTTTGTTTTGTCTTTTTTTTTCCTGCTGTCAAAGAAATTGCATCTACTTGATTCCAGCTTCTCTCCATGAATTTCTACAGAGATGAAGTCATCAGAAGCTGAATTACAGAATACAACCTAAAGCCTAACAGTCATGGCAAAATCAGACATACTTCAGCAATTTAAATGAAAGTTTTGAAAATAAAACAATGTTGAATAACCAGATGTCAATACATCCTTTTCTTCTAGAAGAGATGAAGAGAGAAGAATAAAGAACAAATGTTCTTTGAAAACAAGTAAAAGGATTTTGGTCAAATCTGTGTGAATTCTTACTTGAATGTTATTTTAGCTAAAACTAAATATAGATGTTAATTTGGTAAAGGCTGACAATTCATTTAAACCTGAAATATGAAATGGAAATCAACTGTAAATCCCTCTTTAACCTTTCCAGAAAGAAAACTGGTGGGCTGGGTGGGGGAGTTGTGCAAATTCATTGCTGTTTTTCTAAAATTCAATGGAAATGGAATTCAATGAAACTGGGTGGGGGCAAAGCTCTGTTATTGGGCACAAAAGTAATGAAAGCAATTTCATCTAATCATGTTTGGAAACAGTTCTCACACTAGTGGATTTCTGGTTGTTGTTTCTACTTGAGAAGAGCAACACAACCTTAGAATTCTAGATTTAATTTAAAATATCCTCCCTTCTACATTAGAAACATAAAGAACACCGATACTCTTATGATTTTAAGACTATTCTGCAATACTGACTAAAAAATAATATCTATATTGCATATTCTGTACAAGCCAGTGGTAGCTTAACTACAGAAGAAATTTTTATTTCCAGTTTTTTCCAGTGCATTTAAATTTTAAGATTACATTACCAAAACTGAAAGTAGTTGAGTGTGATTTTGTTTGCCCATTGCATTAGCAGCAAATTTATGATTTCAATAAATCTCTCTTGAGCTTTAAGTTTTCAATATGTTCTGACAATGAACACATTTGTGCTTCCATTTATCACTGGTGAAATATTTTACTAATGCTTTGTAAATGTTACACTTCTGATTCTGAACATTTCAGTCCAGTTCTGCAGAATAAAGCCTACTTTGCCAATTTAAGGAAAATACAAATCCCAAACAAGTAAAGAAGATTCACACTATTCACAAAAAGTAAAATCGCACAGCTGTGCTGAAGCACAAATCAAAGTTGAAAACATGTAATCTTTTATAGTCTGCATCCCTAGGTCTCTTCCCATACTTGATCAAAGAGGAGAGAAAACATGTCATTCCTTCCCCAAGGATGTGTTTTCTTATTTTACCTTGATGAGGATTCATTTTCCCCAGTCTTTCTCTCATGTGATGCACCTTTTCTGATCTATAGATAAAGTCATTAAAACTTCTGCAGTAACTGAGTAGCTTTTCTCCACTTTCTCTATTTCTATTACGGTAATTCCTTCCTTCCTTTCAATCTTTAATGCACCAACACTAGTCTAGGTTGATCTGTAATGCATTTGAACTGAAAGAATTCTGTTTATATATCCATATATAGAAACCATAGTTAACAGACATGTCATACCCACTTGATGGATGATAACAGATTTTATACTGACTTGTCATTTTCAGGGACCTCACTTGACCATTGTGACCACATAGCTCTTAAAATCTAATTTTACAAGGCAATAAAATATCACTTTTTGATTATTTCATTTTTGTAAAAGCTTAATATCCTAGAGCAACATTAATAATTTTTATTCTATGAAGAGATAGCTGATGTGGCACTCTACAATTAGATTGGTAAAATGGCATAAAATGGCATTTGCTATAAAAGAAACTTGGTCTGCAGGGCTCCAACCATATGCTTTTTTTGCATACAAAACTGACTTAAACAGATGACATAATTACTTCAGACAGGCTTAAAAACCTTTTTTTTTTTTTTTTTTTGAGACACAGTTAAGCCACAAAATTCAGATTTAGATCCAGATTTCAAAAGGTCTATCTGTGGTTAAACAAGTCCCACGTTAAGTCTGTTTTAGAAGGACTCACCTTCCACAAAACTCAGATATCTCCCTCTGGCTAGTCAGTCCTCCTATTTTCCCTAAATTCTCTTCCTCTTATAACTTTGAAATATATTTGAAAATATATTCTATAAATATTTCACATCCTCTGATGTGCTTTTTTCTTCTATTTAATAACAGTCCCTTTACTGTTATTAAATAAAGACTACCTTCATGCTGTCTTGTGCAGTTAGCAGAAACTTCAAAGTCAGATCTACTTAAAGCAGAAGGCTGAACCTCCTGAGTTCTCTAGAGAAGTCCATACTTCTCTTTGTCTTCCAACCTAAATTATCCTATGATCTTACCAACACAGGGAAAAAAAAAAAAAAAAAAAGGGGAAAAGAATGTAAGGGTTTGTGGGAAGTGACAGGGAGGAACACGACAAAAAGCCCAAGGGGGCCTTTTTTTTTAGGGGGGCTTTTCTTTAGAGGTGGTGAGTGCAGGTCTTGAGGCTTCAAATACATTTTCAGGAAAAAGAGTCTTTTACTTTTTAAACTATCTAGAGTTGTTTTAATTATTTACAGTCCCAGTCTTCTAGGAGAGGGGTTTTGATCCTTTGCTATATAAAGAGGTAATCAAAGAATGAGTAACTGCAGACCTCAGTCACAACACCTGCAGGTTTCTCTTTGATGAGATTCAAAAAGAAACACAATATGTGCCATGCTGTCACAGGTTAAAGTATTAAAGACCACAAGGTATAGGTACCTCTATAGAAACAAGACTTCTGACATTTGAAAAAGCCAGTTTAACAGACCCAAAATGTAATATGGTGGAAACCAATGGAGAGAAATATCAATGTAGTGTGTGTGTTTTAACAAAGTAAAGTGTAAAGTGTGTGTTTTAACAAAGAATATAACTGACAAATTTGGCCTGTGCATAAATTTTGTGCGGCAGCTAAAAAGTCTTGATACCCTCTGAGAAGGGATGATAAACAAAGCCTGTTTCTAGTGGCTAATTCATGCAGTGGTTTGCAAATGAAGTATGATCATCTTACAACGGAATTACATGACACGGTTTTAACTACAATAGCAGGAGCATGGCCTAATGACCTATAAGGTTTCCAACCTAATTTTCTTCTTTTAGATAATAATGCATTTATTTTGAAAAAGTATTGGATCTGAGGTCAAATGGGACAACTTGAATGTTAATATAACAAATATAAAATTAATACTGCACATTACAAAACTGAAATACATTTTTTGCATAGGAAAGTAGCTTTCAATGCTAAATTCAGAACAAAATAGTTGAAGGCCAAGTTCAGCAATTTGATTAATAAGGGGTAATGTGACAAACCCATTCTCAGTGCCTTGTTCACCACTTTGGAATATCCACACAGAACAGTCAACATACTTTGCCTCGGAATAGAAACTAATCAAAAGAAATAGCCACAGCCTACATACAACTTACCTTTCAAGACTCATGGGGCCAGGCAGGTCTACTCCAGAACACTATAAAGGATAGTATGTGAGTACATTTGTCCAATTTATGTTGTTTATAAATTCCCAATCCTATAGATACATACAGGACTACACATGCCTGAAAAATGACTTGTACTTAAAGTTATACTGCAGTTGTATTTATGATGTTGAAAATGTAAGCGCTCTACCGTTGCCATGAACTGTATAAAGAAGTTAGCCCAGATGGAGAAAGCTGAAGCAACATTTCAAATATACTCCTATCCTTTCATTCCATCATGAGACTGCCATTTCTATTCAATTTGCCCATTAGTACTCCCTTCATAGGTAAAGGAGAAGATGACTGAGAGTTCAGGGACTCGTCCTGCCCAGTATTAGCAGGGCTGACATATCCCTTCCTTTTAATAGTGACTGTAAGCACAGGTTGCATTGTCATGCAGTCATTTCACTTACTGGTGACATTATTAATTTTGATAGGTTTCTTGTGGCTCCCATGGCTTAAGGCTGGTTAATCCCATTTTCCAAGATTAGCAAATTACTTCTCAAACTACTTGCATTTGCACTGTTCTTTTTTGGGTTGTTTTGGGTGTGGTTTTTTTTTTTTTTTTTTATTTTTTTTCTGATTTTTTATTTTCTTTAAATATCTTTCACTTAAAGCCAGAAAACCTGGTGTGGAGAAAAGGGAAGTGGAAGCTGTTAACACCTATGATGCTTGAAGGGCCTGTGTTTGCAGTGTTTTGAAATACACACATTTCTCTCTTTGTCGTACATCAGTTTTTTTAGTAATTTGATCCTAATTAAAGGAAAGTAGAAGGTGGCAGGTCTGATTGCAAGAAGCCACAGATGTCGTCTCAGGAACTCTGAAACACCACTGGGTAGTTAGAATCATAGAATCAACTAGGTTGGAAAAGATCTTGAAGATCATCAGGTCCAACTGTTACCCAAAGACTGACAAGACCACCACTAAACCATGTCACTGAGAGTCTCATCTACACGGTTTTTGAACACTTCCAGGGACGGCAATTTCACCGCTTCCCTGGGCAGCCTGTTCCAATGCCTTTCAATGAAGAAATTTTACCTAAGTTTTCCTGGGCCTGCTGTTTATGCTATTTCTGATACAGGCCAGGATGCCATTGGCCTTCTTGGCTGCCTGGGCACAAGCTGGCTCATGTTCAGTGGCCATCAATCAGCACCTGCAGTTCCTTTTCTGCCAAGCAGCTTTCCAGCCAGTCTTCCCCAAGCCTGTAGTGTTACACGGGGGTTGCTGTGGCTCAGATGCAGGACTCGGCACTTTGCCTTGTTGAACCTCACACCAGTGGCCACAGCCCATCAATCCAGCCTGTCCAGACCCCTTTGTAGAGCCTTCCAGCCCTCCAGCAGATCAACACTCCCACACAGCTTGGTGTCATCTGCAGACTCACTGAGGGTGCACTTGATCCCCTCATTGAGATCATCAATGAAGACACTAAACAACACCAGCCCTAACACCGAGCCCTGAGCTGCAAGAATTTTCCCCAAACCAGAATCTTAAGTATCTTAACCATTCACCCTAATTAAACTACACGCACACAATTTGCAATGCATTAATCTACATTAAATATTACATAATTTGCATTCATGTCTGTGATGTAAAGTCAAGACCTGCCTAACATACAGCTAAAATGATGTAAAAGCCTGGGTTTGACCTGATACTGTTAAAAATATTCCAGAGCCATATCACATTATTTGTCACTATGCAACCTCAGGTAACAGCTATGCTGAATAAGCTTGGTTTGCTATAGAGGGATATTTTAAAAAAATAATTCTTGTGTGTGTGAATAACAATTTTAAGACAATATTTTTGCTGTTTTCCAAGTGGCTGTTGTCCAGATTCACTTCCCATACAATGACAAGTGATTGTTCTGAAAGTGTAACCTGCACTATCACAGGCAAGGTAAGATTAAAAATATATTGCTTCACCATTTTGTGCATGCAAACTGCTAAATATTGTTACCAGATGCATCACTAGCAGTTCTGAACACATTTAATACTGAGAACCCTAAGCAATCTCACAAAACTCAAATGAGCTGGACTTGCTTATAAAGCTTGACTGACACCAGCCAGTGTTGGCTACATGTAGTCCAGGCACAAGAACAGTCACCTCAGTGTTCAACTTCCAGAAATTAAGTCTTGCCTGAAAAAAAAAAAAAAAAAGCACTTCTTTCTAAAACCACCTCAAAATTCAACCCCTTTAGCACCCTTCAGAAGCTCTCTCCCTAACCCAAACACACATTCAACTACAAAACTAAGTTCTTGCAGTGCAACGCCATAGCCCTTGGAAATGATCCTAGAGTGCATGACTACTGCGTCAAATACTTTTTACACTCCTCAGGTTGTGGAAATAGCAAATATTTCTGTGAGTAATGCTAAATATCTGCACGGTATTCATTTTATGCTCTCCAAAAGGAAGATAAATATATTACTGATTTAACTCCTAAGCAAAATGTTGGTGCTGTCACTGTCCAGCAGCAGCAGAAAAGTTTCTAATATTTCTATTTCAGGCTAGTCACGCTTAGAACAAGTGCATATGCACGTACACGCACAGATATATATCACACTATGGCAATACACACAAATGCACCTGAACAGAAGCTTTTCCTCTTTTTAATACAGCTGAGGATCAAATATAGATTAAATTTCAAAATTGACTGAGAAAGTACCTAACTCATGTTAATCTTAAACCAATTGGAAGAGAGACCCTTCTTGGGCCATAGGTGTGTCTAATGGATCTACATCAGCATCAAGCCAAGGTCTCCTCCTCTTATATGTCCTAAGTAATATAAATTAATAAAATGAATAATAAAATTGCCTTTGTAGTCAGAACACGTAGAAAGTACATTTCAGCACAACCTTAGCTTACCGAGCAGGATCAGAGAGCTGAACAGTTTTATGGAACCAATACAGTCAGAAGCCGCAGTAAGTAAGCATTTCCAAAGTAAAGAGAAACAAGCATGTGCAACCAACACAATGCTTCAAAGAAATAATAGCAATGCTGTCTGCAGTATATAAACACTGTAAGGCTTTTGATCTTGTTAGATGCAGCTTAATCTAATCTGGGAGACTTTCTGGGCTTTGTATGGTTTCTGTATGAATTTCCTCTCTACTCTTGAGAGAATAAAGCTAAAATCCCTTGTTAAAACAAAACCGGACAGGTACCACCCTGTCCAGTTGACTGTCCTTTCCCCCGCTTTTAGAATACAAAGTACCTTTTTCCTTGACATATACCTCACTTCTATGTTGACACATGCACATACAACTTGGCAGAGGTAAAAGCTGCTTATTCATTATAGGCTCTGCACTTTACCTTTAAAGGTCAAGCAAAAGGAAAAGCTAAACCAAATATAAAGGAAACTATAATAGAAGCTATACAACACAGAGAGTTACAAAACAACAGGTGTCTTTGGCAACAGACTTTCACATGGAAAAGCACAAGAAAATAAACAGAAAAAAAATTAGGAAAACAAGCATTATTATTCAAAAACCACAAACAAATTTTAAAGAGCATCCAAAACCAGAAAACTTAATACATTACAATTTCCAAGTATAAGAACAAAAACAAGAGCTTGGATATGACCCTTTGTTGCATGTCACTTCATTTAAAATTTTAAGATAAACAACATTAATTAGTAAATGGATTCACTTCCAAGACATTCATCTTGGGTAATATTTTTGACATAGTTTTATTAGTCAACAGAATTTAAAAAGGGCAACAACAGAGTAGAAGAACATATATGCAGATGGTATTCTGGCATTCACTGGGCAGTGTAATAGAAAGTTACTTTATCTCCACATTACTATCTGGAAGTCTATTTCTACTCTGCAAATACAGAGCAACTTTACTTGCAAAAGTGAGAAAAAACCAAAAAAACCTGATATCACATATTTTCATGAGATCAGAATCAATGCAGTGCCAGACACTATAAATTTATTTTCTTCTGAAGGAACTACTTTGCAGCCCATACATGGTTTCTTTTCAGATTATGTAATTTTATTTCTTCTTGAGTTAAAAGTAGAGAAATGTGAATATTATGGCTTTATGTAGGTATTGTATTATTTCAAATCAAAAGTAGCCAAGTCCACTAATGGCCTGCCCTGCTGCTGCAGCAGCAGATGTTTTATAACAGAGACTGGAGAATGCGTTTTTATCGTATCAACAAAAGCAACACTATCCTCTACACACAGATGGTCCACAGTATGTTTTCTGACAATAGGCAAAGGGTCATCTCACATGACAAGAATAGCCTCCAGCATGGATTAGAAATGTAAGAAAAGCATTTGACGTACTTGGATCTGACAAGATTGAGTCGGTTTTCGGCAAAAATTGGTCACAGCGGACTCCTTGGTAGCCCTCTTTGCACCTGAGAAAAAGGGGATAAATGACAAACATACGCATGCGATAGTAAAAGGTTAATTTCTAGGCAGCAAAGTGAACTGACATTCTCCCTGCCAGTGCTGCAAGGGACTTGCATATCTACAGTTATTTCAACAATAGTGGAAGCAAGATTATTATCGAAACACAACGGAAGCATGTAAAATTACTTGTATTTCAAAAAATTACCCTCAAACCTTTGTGATTATTTTAGAAACTTTGAAAAGGAACATCATTTAAGCATAACTCTACTTTTACATATCAAGTCTGTGAAACAAAGAAAAATTCTCTATAAAATAGACATATTCGTAATAAAATAAACTCATTAGGTAACATAAAGCTTCTGTACTGTACAAACTATCAGATTAACTTGTTTATCCTTTGGTGTTTTAATACGCAGGTAACACTTACCTGGCCCTTAATTAATAAGACTAGTTTTCTACTGTGAACAAAAGATAACACGTTGAGGCATGATAGACAACATCAGGCATTGTTCGTAAATGGACAGTCTTAGATATCTGTGGGATTATATTTTAAAGCACATAAACCAGAATACCCTCCTGCCTTAAACAAGAACTGGCTTTGACTATTATTTATCTTAAAACTTAACTTTGAAGAAATTACATTTACTGTATTGGGACTGATCTCAGAAGTTACTCTCACTCAAAGAAGTGTATCAGAATCAGATCTTTTAATTATTTATTTGCAAGCAGTTTTTAAGAGAAAAGTGATGGACACTTCAATTATAAATGATAGCAACAGAAACACCTTATCGCACAAAGCTCTTGCACATCATATAAAAAATATACTCAAACCAGCATTACCACCACACAACTGCAGCTTGAACGAGGTGATAATGCCAGAAGCAGAGATTATCTGTTCATTCACAATGCTTCTAGTCAGGCTTCCTCTAAAAGTTACCTATTAAAATGCTTTTGGTTTAATAAATTAATGCTCCAGTGAGAAGCACATCTTACCAGCATTGGTTCAGGGATTAGTAAGCACATTTGTGAGCAAATACGTAAATTATAAGAACTCCCATCAGACCAAAAAATGTAGTAAAAATCTACAGTAAAGACTTAAAATCCCCAAACCCTCCTTTTCGTTTTTTCTCCCTGATGGCTACTTAGTGCTACTTCAGAGATCAGCTTCTTACTGGTACTTGCAAACTATAAAATGACAGACTACGAAAAATTTAATTCAGATCCTACGGCAGTAGTCATAAGTTATCACTTACAGGGAAAAAAAAAAAAAAGAAGTAGTTTTGTTTTGCTTTTTTAATGCAGGATATTCAGATATTCAGTTAAAATTGTCCACTGGTCAGAAAAAATAAAAGAGGTCTGCATATACTCAGACATTGCTGCATGCATCTTTTGCTTCTGATTATCAAATATCATAAGTTGCCTCACATCAAACAGCAACTTTTCTTCAGAGTCTTGGGAGTTGGTAGATTTAAAAGATTAAGAACAACCAATATGGGTGGGGATAATCTTGTCGTTACATGAGTATTTTCTATTAACTTTCTGACATACATTTTTACCTGCCTCAATTACTATTACCCTATTACAGACTTAAAACTCTATGTCCTAAATCGTTGGTCTGCATGACATAAAGGTGCTCATCACATAGCCTGATTCCACAACTTAAAACTTTGATTCTATCTGCAAGGACAAAAAGTCAGAGAGTGGTATCTCTTGGAAGAACTGTACCAAATACTCAGCAGCATGTGTAAATACCCACCAGCCAGGAGTGGGCAGAGCAATGTTACAAGTACCCTCACACCAATGGGAGACATCCCTTCCCTTCCTCTGATGGCCAATGGTGCACACCTGAACCAGAGGCTCTGCTGCCTTCCTTATAACTTCATTCTTAACAGAACAGAAAATAAATGATCTCATTTCACAGCTAAGAAACAGAGTTTGCACCATTTATTCCAGCTGTCAGGTGGTCCAGGTAATTAATTTTGATCCAGTTAATTAATTGCTCATGCCAGAATTAGAGACGAGAAATTTTGCCACTATTAGTTGCTAGGGTGGATTTGGAGGTCGCTATTCCAATTCTACCGTGTCAGGGCCAAACCATCCATCAATCTTCAGTTTACGAAAATACTTTCTGTATCTTGCAAAAATGGCAAAAGGTGATGTGGCTATTTTCACTTTCCATTTAATGTCATTTGCAAAGCTTGTGTTTTATCAGTTGCAAATATGGCAGATGCCAATAAAGTTAGTGGCCTCAAAAACAATCTGATGAGAGACTCCTTTAACTGGTAAAGTATCACTCCAGCACAAGACCCTGCATTAGATGTGTTTCTGTGTCTTTCTCTTTCAGACTTTGCAAGAGCAATGGGTTAGAACAGAATACATCACAGAGTTACTCAGATTTACAACTTCTCCCCTGTAAAACCCAGCATCCCTAGCACCTGACTGAATTGCATGCTGCTACAACTACATAGCGCAGTCTAGAGATAATGATAAGGATGGGTTTCTTCTCTTAAAATGTATTGCCTATCATATCAAACTACTATTTATATCCTGACTTTATCATACATATAATTATGCTATTCTCCATCACTATGAAACTGGAGTCAGTAATCAGCTGACTGACTGACCTGGATGAGTCTAAAGTAACATTTTCACTTCCCTGTACACTTCAATGAAGTGAAATGACAGAAGAGGAATTTATTTTTGTAACTTTCAAAATTTAGTACAGAAGTGGCTGATATATCAAAGAATAGATATAATCTTTAAATGTAATAACATAATCTTACACTAACAACTACTATGGCCATAGATAGCTTGGTTTTTTTAAAATTATATTAACTTCTTCAGCAAAGATAAAAACTAATCCTCCTAGTTTCAATGAAACCTTTGAAAGCCATAAGACATCAAATAATACCAATAACTGCTCTGCCAATATTGCTCCAAAGTTCAAACTTTTGTAATTAAGTCTTATGAAATTGAAGTCTTGTAGAACATACATTTGACAGTTATAATGTTACAATATGATAAAAGCTGATCATATTGTTGCCTCTTAGAATCTTTGCTACTTTAGCAAAGTACTTTATATATACATTTATATATATACATTTGCCATCCATCCTAAATGGGATGGATGTGATGGTTGTGTTCACAATACTTGGCATACATACATGCTGATAACTGGCAACACAGCTCTAAGATAAAATGAACAACCAACAAGCCTACCACAAAAAGTCCTTAAATATTCAGCACTGTTATGTCACATACAGAAGTTCAGGGAAGTCCAACTGAGGTTGTTCAATATTGCCAAATGCAGCATGAATGATCACATTCCTATTTATGGATGTATTAAAAAAAGCTGTGAGTAATCAGCAAAATCTGGAGAAATGCTCTCATGCAGCCTGTTTGTGAAATGATCGTTTGATTATATGGCAAACAAATGTGTATTAGGTATGCCTTCAAAAAGGAATAGGAAAATGAAAGCAGGATAAAATATTGCTTAGAGTGAAGCAAAAGCTCTTATCTGCATGAGGGACCCCCACAACAAAGAATGGAATGAATAACCTAAGCTCCTTTCCAGCACCAGAAATCATTCATTTCTGTGCTAAAGCGCTGCACTCTATGAGCAGGCTTGGGCACATGCTTAAGCGCAGACCATGGTGAAGGGCTCTATAAATAGTGTTAATTATAGCATCCTTGCAAACTATATATGAAAAAGGATTTTTCTATTTTGCCTTCAGATCTTCACCAATATAGCTGTATGTCTAGGCTCTAGACCAAAAATATCAACAAGATTGTATGAAGGGAATGATTTAAATCCTTCCGATTAAATTACGTGAAAGAAGAATTACAGGTAAAGCTAATCTGCAGCTGCTACAATGCTTGCAAACAGTACATCCCTAAATGATACCTCCTAAATTCAAATAAGATTATTTTCTCATCTGTTGTTCAGATGTTTCATTGGCAATATACTTTCTCTAGATTAAATTTTTTCAAGGTCAAAACCAAACTGTACTCTGCACTGCATTTCACAAAGTCACCCACAACATCCCTTGTGTGAAAATACGCTCGCAGAAACACACTTCTCATTCCTGGTGAAAAGTTTTTTCTTTCTACTCCAGCATATTTGCACTTTAGTATTAAAAGAAAGCAGAGTATGAGCGTTCATTCAACCCTCCTGTCCACATTTTTAATATTAAAGACTATTAAAACATGTATATTCTGGTCAAAGGTAACACTGGCATTTTCTGTGGATATTTTGAAATGTTTCTTGTGTATTCAAAACTTATGGAACCAGGGGAGATTTCAAATAAATGACTTCATCATCTGTTTGATCATCTACCACATACATGCATCATTTATTCATGTAAGAATAACACAAAACTTACAGCACTTCAAATCCCTAGATTTGACATAGGACACACCAGTAAAAAGTAAAGTGAATTGGTGCAGGGAGGTGGCAAACTGCACATTAAAGCAAAGCTGAAGAATAAAATATATCTAAAGCCAGCAGGAGAAAGGCAAGATATTAAAAAGAACCCACTTAGAAGAGTTAGGGAATCATAGGATGGTTTGGGTTGGACGGGACATTAAAGGGACACCTTTCACTAAACCAGGTTACTCAAAGTCCCATCCAACCTGGCCTTGAACACTGGCAGGGATGGGGCAGCCATAACGTCTCTGGGCAACCTGTGCCAGTGCCTCACCACCCCCAGAGTGAGAACTTCTTCCTAATAGCTAATCTAAATCTACCCTCTTTCAGCTTAAAGCCATTATCACTTTTCATAAAATCATAGAATCATAGAACAGTTAGGGTTGGAAAGGACCTTGAGATTATCTAGTTCCAACCCCCCTGCCATGGGCAGGGACACCTCACGCTAAACCATGTCACCCAAGGCCTCATCCAACCTGGCCTTGAACACTGCCAAGGATGGAGCATTCACAACTTCCCTGGGCAACACATTCCAGTGTCTCACTACCCTCTCAGTAAAGAATTTCTTAATTATATCCAATCTAAACTTCCCCTGTTTAAGTTTGAACCCATTACCCCTTGTCCTGTCACTACAGTCCCTGATTGAATAGCCCCTCCCCAGCATCCTTGCAGGCCCCCTTCAGATACTGGAAGGCTGCTATGAGGTCTCCACGCAGCCTTCTCTTCTCCAGGCTGAACAGCCCCAACTTTCTCAGCCTGTCTCCATACGGGAGGTGCTCCAGTCCCCTGATCATCCTCGTGACCCTCCTCTGGACTTGTTCCAACAGTTCCATGTCCTTCTTATGTTGAGGACACCAGAACTGCACACAATACTCCAAGTGAGGTCTCACGAGAGCAGAGTAGAGGGGCAGGATCACCTCCTTCGACCTGCTGGTCACACTCCTCTTGATGCTGCCCAGGATATGGTTGGCTTTCTGGGCTGCGAGTGCACACTGAAGCCAGCTCATGTTCATTTTTCATCGGCCAACACTCCCAAGTCCTTCTCTGCAGGGCTGCTCTGAATCTCTTCTCTGCCCAACCTGTAGCTGTGCCTGGGATTGCTCTGACCCAGGTGTAGGACCTTGCACTTGGCATGGTTAAACTTCATAAGGTTGGCATCAGCCCACCTCACGAGCGTGTCGAGGTCCCTCTGGATGGCATCCCTTCCCTCCGGCGTATCAACCGAACCACACAGCTTGGTGTCATTGGCAAACTTGCTGAGGGCGCACTCAATCCCACTGTCCATGTCACCAACAAAGATGTTGAACGAGACAGGTCCCAACACCGATCCCTGAGGGATACCACTCGTTACCGGTCTGCAGCCGGACATCGAGCCATTGACCACAACTCTTTGCGTGCGGCCATCCAGCCAGTTCTTTATCCACCGAGTGGTCCACCCATCAAATTGATGTCTCTCCAATTTAGAGACAGGGATATCATGTGGGACAGTGTCAAAGGCTTTGCACAAGTCCAGATAGATGACGGCAACTGCTCTGCCCCTGTCCATCAGTTCCATAGCCCCATCATAGAAGGCCACCAAATTGGTCAGGCAGGATTTCCCCTTAGTGAAGCCATGCTGGCTGTCACCAACCACCTCCTTGTTTTTCATGTGCCTTAGCATGCCTTCCAGGAGAATCTGCTCCAAGATTTTGCCAGGCACAGAGGTGAGACTGACTGGTCTGTAATTCCCTGGGTCGTCCATTTTCCCCTTCTTGAAAGTGCAGGTTATATTTCCCTTTTTCCAGTCGTCGGGAACTTCACCTGACTGCCATGATTTTTCAAATATGATGGGCAGTGGCTTAGCAACTTCATTCGCCAGCTGCTTCAGAACCCGCAGATGGATTCCGTCAGGTCCCATGGACTTGTGTACGTTTAGGTTTTTAAGATGGCCTCGAACCAGATCCTCTCCTACAGTGGGCCTAGGGTCTTCATTCTCACAGTCCCTGCGTTCACCTTCCAAGACTTGGGTGGTGCGGTCAGAGACTTTGCCAGTGAAGACTGAGGGAAAGAAGTCATTAAGAACCTGAGCCTTCTCCAAATCCAAGGTAGCCAGTTCTCCCAATATCTTCTGAAGGGGGCCTATGTTGTCCCTAGTCTGTCTTTTACTCACTACGTACCTATAGAATCCCTTCCTATTATCCTTAACATCCCTAGCCAAGTTCAATTCTAACTGGGCCTTAGCCTTCCTCACCTGGTCCCTAGCTTCCCGGACAGCATCCCTGTATTCTTCCCAGGCCGCCTGTCCCTGCTTCCACCTTCTATAAGCCTCTTTTTTCCTTTGAATTTTCCTGAGCAGCTCCTTATCCATCCAAGGAGGTCTCCTGTCCCTCCTGCTGCACTTCCTTCTAGTTGGGATGCAACATTCCTGAGCTTGGAGCAGGTGATCCTTGAATAACAACCAAGAGTCTTGGGTCCCCCTGCCCTCCTGGGCTGTGTCCCATGGAACCTTGCTAAGCAGGCTCCTGAGGAGGCCAAAGTCTGCTCTCTTGCAGTTCAGGGCAGTGAGCTTGCTGCACGCTCTTCTCACTGTCCCAAGGATCTCAAATTCGACCATCTCATGGTCACTGTAACCAAGGCTGCCCTGGAGCATCACATTTCTAACCAGCCCTTCCCTGTTGGTGAGCAGGAGGTCAAGCATGGCACCTCTCCTTGTCGGCTCCTCTATTACTTGCAGAAGGAAGTTGTCTCCCACACAATCGAGGAACCTCCGGGATTGCTTGTGCCGGGCCGTACCTTCACTCCAACAGATGTCAGGATGGTTGAAGTCTCCCATGAGGACAAGGGCCTGTGAGCATGAGGCTGTTCCTATCTGCCTATATACTGCCCGTCACTATATACCTTTGCAGAAAGTCCCTCTCCAGCATTTTAATTGGCCCCCTTTACGTGCTGGAAGGCTGCTCTCAGGCTTCCTCTGAGCCTTCTCTTCCCCAGCTCCCCCAGCCTGTCTTCATAGGAGAGGTGCTCCAGCCTTCTGATCTTTGTGGCCCTCCTCTAGACTTGGTCCAACAGCTCCACATCCTTCTTGTGTTGCAGGCCCCAGAGATGAATGCAGTACTCCAGGTGGAGTTTCACAAGAGTGAAATAGAAGGGGAGAATCACCTCCCTCAATCTGTTGGCCATGCTTCTTTTGAAGCACCCCAGCATATGGATGGCTTTCTGGGCTGCAAGCGCATGCTGCTGGGTCATGTTGAGCTTGTCAATCAACACCTCCAAGTCCTTTTCCTCAGGGATGCTCTCACTCTAGTCTCTGCCCAGCCTGTATTTGTGCATGGGATTGCCCTGATCCAGGGCAGGACCTTGCTCTGGGCCTTCTTGAACTTCCTGAGTTTCACACAGGCCCACCTCCCAAGCCTGTCAAAGTCTCTCTGAATGGCATCCCTTCCCTCCAGCACATCAACCACACCACACAGCTTCGTGTCATTTGCAAATTTGCTGAGGGAAGGACATAAAAAGCTTATGGCCAAGAAGCCATTACCACCACAGTTTACATTTCCCCCAAATGCTTCCATATAGAGCTCCCTATCCCTATAAGGCTGAAATATTTTAGTTCTCAAGGAACGGTATTGTATAGAAGGCAGGAGCAAGAGTGGCACCGACAAACTGCATGGGTTATGAAAAACAATAAAGCCGTGAGTCTCCATCTCTTTCCTCCTTCCCTATGATATGGCCTATTCATTTGAAATGAGAATAATTCTTCATCTTCCTTAAATTTGGTGACCACATTGCCTTTGATCATGTGAAGAAATATGCGTAAAATAGTTTCTCTGCAAAAGTCCAGAATTTGGCAACCGTAAGACACATGAGTTCCTCTGAAATGGAAATTCTGAAAACAGCATTTGGACAGACTAAACCAGAAGACAAAGCTGCAATACTATACAACAGGAAAAAAAAGCATATCTTAGGCCAAAAGTAACTTGTAAAATTTAACAGAAGTGTCTTAATAGTGCAGTGCCCGAAAGATGAACTTACATAAACCTGTAATAGTCCTCAGAAACAGGAGTAATCCAATTTTAAAGATGGAATAAATAGTACCTATGAAAAGTGAAAGTTAATTTTTGCAGTCTAAAAAGACCAATGCATGTTTCCTACCACTTGTAAAAGCTACAAAATAACAATCTCAAAAATGCTATTAATTAGAATCCATCTCATAATTTCACTCAATCACTTGCAAATTATTTTCTCAAGACACCATTACAGCCATTGTACTGACAATCAGATGCCAGTAAGAGTATATGCTTCATCTCCTATTTATTCTTTAAGACAGGAATCAGACATCACAATAAGTAAATATATTCCAATGGTCTATAAATTTTAATCAAGTATTTATTTTCACACAAAGAATGCAACATACTTCGTTGTGGGTTAGAGAGTCAGTTATGCAATAAATATACAGTAGCAAGCCATTACCTTGTATAGACCACTGGGCTGTCCCACAATTTAGCTTGAAATATGCTATAAACAATGAAAAATAATTCCTCTACTCTGAAAGTAAGCTAAATATCAACTTATGTACCTGAAACTAGAATTACCTTAACTGGAATAAATGGAAATTTATATTTATTATTGTGATTGTTATTAGGTGAAGATTTTCTTCACAAGGGAATAGAAAAGTAATCATAACAGTGAGGGTCTGATAGGATGCCTTGTCATTTAACATGTACATCATGCAACTATAAGCAGAAAACAGGCTTCCTAGATTCAACAGATCAGACCACTGAATCATGATTGAGAACATTTCTCAGTGGATACCATGATCAAAGACAGACAGAAAATGACCCCTTCATAAAAATCAATAGTTTTCTGGTCATGCAGTCACATGAGAAGTAAGAGTTTCACATTCACTTTTTGGTGTGAAAACGAAGCATTAAACAATTGAACCCTGTTTTTCTGTATTGCAGAAATGTCCAAATTATTTGATTATTATCTATTCTAGGTAGGACTGCTTTAGTGTTGTTTTTTTTTTTAATGAAAAAAAAATAATAATAAAATAGTAAAAGAGGTAGTCCATTTAATTTCAAAATAGATTTAGGGTGGTGGAAGAAGACAATGGAAAAAAAGTTTCCAACACAGCTCTAATCATGCATAAAAGAGTGAAACAGTCATATGTCGAGCCTTGGACAGAATTACTACTGTTATCAGGTAACTGTTTCCACCCAACAGAGTTCGTAGTGAAACACAAATCAGGTGAAATTTTTTAACATCAAAACAGCTAATGGCTACTGAAGACTTTTCCACAAATTGCAGAACTCAGACAGACAAGGTATCTGTTGAGTAGTGCTGGCAGAGATGACATTTTTCTCTGCAAATCTGTTTCTGTAGTTTCACAATGGAAAGACTTTTCCAAGTTGACATGATTTTTCCAATATTGTTTCATAAAAGGATCATGCAACAACTTGTGAGCAAACTGTTAAAGGAAAAGGCTTTCCTTACCTATGATTGTGACTGTGTGTGTTGGACCATAGATGCATGTGGTCTGCCGGCAGTAAGGGCATGGGGCAGGGTGCACAGATGGGAAGAGGACTGGAAGGGTCACAGCTCCCAATATAAAACTTACAAAAGCCTACCATACCAAAAGGGAAAACTGCCCTTGATAAACGCCTCCCTTGATCTATTTAACACTCCAAAATCTATAATTGAATAAATCTCAATGCCTTCCTGAAATGAAACCCTCCTCCCTTCCTGCCCTGCTTCCCCAGGTGCCCCTCAGTAATAGGTTTGAGGCCCTGGATCTTGATGGAGAGGTAAGTGAGGATGTGGTGCAAGGCCAGACTACAAGGTCACATAGGAAAAGGCGGTCGACTTTGCACATCAAGACTGCCTCTGACAAGAAAGAAAGAAAGGTCATTGTCGTAGGCAATTCCCTTCTGAGAGGAACAGAGGGCCCGATATGCAGAATTGACCCTCATCATAGGGAAGTGTGTAGTCTGCCTGGAGCCCGGATCAGGGATATCACCAAGGTGCTCCCCAGCCTGGTGCACCCGACAGACTACTACCAGCTGCTGGTCTTCCAGACAGGTGGGGGGAAGCTGCATCCCGCAGTCTGAGGGGGATGAAGAAAGACTACAGGGCCTTGAGGCGGATGGTGAAAGAGTCTGGGGCTCAAGTGATCTTCTCCTCACTTCTTCCATCTTCCGGTGATGATGTGGGGCTGAATGGGAAAATTCAGTCCGTAAACAATTGGCTACAAGACTGGTGCTTCAGGCAGGGCTTTGGGTTCTTTGATAACAGCTGGTTTTTTAAGGCTCCAGTCCGGATGATGGCACGTGGGAAAGGTTTAACTCACAGAGGCAAAAGGATGCTGGGGCATGAATTAACAGGGCTCATTTGGAGAGCTTTAAACTAGATTTGAAGGGGGATGGGGTTGTAACTGGGCTTGCCCCAGTGGGGCAGCACTCTAGGATTGATGAAGACTGGGAGGCCTCCTGTAATCCTAGGGTGAAATTGGTGAGCTCAGCTCCCTCCTTGAAATGCCTGTACACCAATGCGTGCAGCATGGGAAATAAGCAGGAGGAGTTAGAAACCTGTGTTAAGTCAGGAGATTATGATCTGGTGGCAATTACAGAGACGTGGTGGGACAGCTCGCATGACTGGAATATAGTCATGGAGGGCTATGTCCTTTTCAGGAAAGACAGGCCAGCCAGGCGGGGTGGTGGGGTTGCTCTTTATGTGCGAGAGCAGCTGCAATGTACTGAGTTCTGTCCAGGGACAGGGGACGAGCGAGTTGAGAGTCTGTGGGTGAGAATTAAGGGGCAGGCTGGCAGGGGCGATACTGTTGTGGGTGTCTGTTACAGGCCACCAGATCAGGGTGAGGAAGTTGACGAGGCCTTCTACAGGCAGCTGAGAGCGGCCTCACAGTCACAGGACGTGGTCGTCGTGGGGGATTTTAACTTCCCTGATGTTTGCTGGAAGGACTACTCAGCAACCCAGGCACAGTCCAGGAGGTTCCTCCAGTGTATGGATGATAACTTCCTCATGCAAATGGTGGATGAGCCAACCAGGAGAGGAGCGCTGCTGGATCTCATCCTCACTAACAAGGAGGGTCTGGTCGAAGCAGTAAAGGTTGAGGGCTGCCTTGGTTGCAGCGACCACGAGATGGTGGAAATTCAGGATCTTGTGTGGTAGGACCAGTACAATAGCAAGTAGAATTGCAACCCTGGACTTTAGCAGGGCAAACTTTGGCCTTTCAGGCAATTGCTAGAGGAAATCCCATGGGCAAGGCTGCTTGAAGGTAAAGAGGCCCAAGATAGTTGGTTGACATTCAAGAATTGCTTATTCCAAGCTCAAGAGCAGAGCATCCCGACATGTAGGAAGTCAAGGAAGAGGGCCAGGAGACCTGCGTGGCTAAATAAGGAACTGCTGGGTATGCTCAAGTGGAAGAGGAGAGTTTAGAGGTCATGGAAGGAGGGGCTGGCCACTTGGGAGGAATATAAGGCTGCTGCTAGAGGATGTAGGAAGGCAGCTAGGATAGCTAAGGCCTTCTTAGAATTAAATCTGGCAAGAGGGGTCAAGGACAGCAGAAAGAGCTTTTTCAAATATATGGCTGATAAAACTAACACCAGAGGCAAGGTTGGCCCACTGGTGAATGGGATGGGTGCCCTGGTGACAGAAGATACTGAGATGGCAGAGTTATTGAATGCCTTCTTTGTCTCTGTCTACTCTGCCGGAGGCAGTCCTGAAGAGCCCTGTACTCCTGAGACCTCAGATGAAGTCAGGTCACTGGAGCAGTTTGCCTTAGTCGATGAGGAATGGGTTAGAGACCAGTTGAGCAATCTGGACATCCATAAATCCATGGGTCTAGATGGGATGCACCCACGGGTGCTGAGGGAACTGGCGGAAGTCATTGCTAGACCACTCTCCATCATCTTTACCAAGTCTTGGGAAACGGGAGAGGTGCCTGAGGACTGGAGGAAAGCAAATGTCACTCCAGTCTTCAAAAAGGGCAGGAAGGAGGACCCGGGTAACTATAGACCGGTCAGCCTCACTTCCATCCCTGGGAAAGTGATGGAGCACCTTATCCTTGATGCTATCTTAAGGCATGTCAAGGATAAGAGGGTTATGAGGGGCAGTCAACATGGCTTTACCAAGGGGAAGTCATGCTTGACCAACCTCATAGCCTTTTATGAGGAAATAACATGATGGATGGATGATGGCAGAGCGGTGGATGTGGTCTACCTTGACTTCAGCAAAGCATTTGACACAGTCTCCCACAGCATCCTAAACAGGAAGTGTGGTCTGGATGATCAGGTGGTGAGGTGGACCGCGAACTGGCTGAAGGAGAGAAGCCAGAGAGTTGTAGTCTATGGGGCAGAGTCTAGTTGGAGGCCTGTATCTAGTGGAGTGCCTCAAGGGTCAGTACTGGGACCAGTATTATTTAATATATTCATCAATGATTTAGATGAGGGAATTGAGTGTACTATCAGCAGGTTTGCTGATGACACTAAGCTGGGAGGAGTGGCTGACACGCCAGAAGGCTGTGCTGCCATCCAGCGAGACCTGGACAGGCTGGAGAGTTGGGCAGGGAGTAACTTGATGAAATATAACAAGGGAAAGTGTAGAGTCCTGCATCTGGGGAGGAACAACCCCAGGTTCCAATATAGGTTGGGGAACGACCTGTTAGAGAGTAGTGTAGGGGAGAGGGACCTGGGGGTCCTAGTGGATGGCAGGATGACCATGAGCCAACACTGTGCCCTTGTGGCCAAGAAGGCCAATGGCATCCTGGGGTGTATTAGAAGGGGGGTGGTCAGTAGGTCGAGAGAGGTCCTCCTCCCCCTCTACTCTGCCCTGGTGAGACCGCATCTGGAATACTGTGTCCAGTTCTGGGCCCCTCAGTTCAAGAAGGACAGGGACCTGCTGGAGAGAGTCCAGCGCAGGGCAACTAAGATGATTAAGGGAGTGGAGCATCTCCCTTATGAGGAAAGGCTGAGGGAGCTGGGTCTCTATAGTTTGGAGAAGAGGAGACTGAGGGGTGACCTTATTAGTGTATATAAATATATAAAGGGTGAGTGTCACGAGGATGGAGCCAGGCTCTTCTCAGTGGCAAACAATGATAAGACAAGGGGTAATGGGTACAAACTGGAACACAAGAGGTTCCACTTAAACTTGAGAAGAAACTTCTTCTCAGTGAGGGTGACAGAACACTGGAACAGGCTGCCCAGGGGGGTTGTGGAGTCTCCTTCTCTGGAGACATTCAAAACCCGCCTGGACACATTCCTGTGTAACCTTATCTAGGTGTTCCTGCTCCGGCAGGGGGATTGGACTAGATGATCTTTTGAGGTCCCTTCCAATCTCTAACATACTGTGATACTGTGATACTTTAAAGCCAGATGAAATAAATGCAGGTTTCCATGAGTGATACAATCCATCTACCTGATCATACTCCAACCTATTACAGAGAATCAGTTTTTAAAATATGCTTGTCAATGGCAGGCTCTATTCTTCCTCCTTGTCCAAAGATGGCAAACTGTAGCTATTTTGTAATCAGACTTTCAAAATACACCAATTGGATCTTCCAGTGGGTTCACTACCTAACATAGCCACCAGGTCTGTAATGCAATTGTCTAAGTCATATATGACCACAAAAATCCAGCAGCAATTTCACTAACCAAACCATATAGCTACCTAGTATTTACAAACACCCTCAGTGAGCAAAACAGAAAAAACAAACATGGATTTTTGACATCCTTTAGAAACCTCATTTACAAATAGCCAGAGACTTTCAGCACCAAGAATCAAACAATGATGCAAAAAAGTGTAAACAGACGCAGTAATTAAAAACTGTGCTTAGATAAGTGGGTCTTTAAAACATTGTATATGTATGACTGCAGTAATATGTGCACCTCTGTGACCAGCAAAGTCTTAGGCACTCCTTGCATAAAATTCTAGCTCCTATGGTCTATGTTATGTGCAAAATACAATCTACTAACTAAAGTTAAACTCAAGTCAATATAAACAGATAAAATCAACTAAATGGAATTAAAATGAATGCATGGCACTAGAAAGAACAAAACTGGGGACCAATAAGGACTTGGGTAAAGACACAGTATTTCTTTGAACACAAACGTGAATCCCTTCAGATGGGAAGCCCAGAACACTTATCCAAGGCACTCACCACCCTCCTCTTTTTATTTTTTTTTTTATTTTTTTTCCTGCATAATCAAGATTTCACATCAGGGTTTGAATATACTTTATTTTTTGAAGACCTTGCAATCCACAACTGAATTAAGATGTATCTGCCTTTTTTTTAAAGAAATAAGGTTGACTGTTGTGTAAAAAAAGGTACAATTCTTAGAGAATGGACAATATCAACTTTAAGAAAAAAAAAAAATCACTTTTCTGTCAATTTTCTTTTAAAATGTTGCAGCTGTTCAAAATAAGTAGAGCAAGTAACCACATAGAAAATGATATTGAAAAGGCAGCCAGAGAAGGGTAAGGAAAGTTTTTTTCTGCATCCCTTGCCCTAGAACCAGACTAGCTGAAACACTCTAACAATAGAGAAATTAAATCAGATTTAAAAAATCGTATTTATCATTGGTATAATTCACTATATTTTATTCAGGATGTAATTTGTCAGTACACCTTTCTGCAACAGGGAAGTACTATTATGCTTTTTGTGCAAATGCATCAAGATTAAAGGTCACAGCTACAAAACCCAAAATCATTGCACACATTTCATAATACAACTTTCAACTAACTTGTTGACTCCAGTGTTTCTGGATCCTTCCTTGGAGCCTCGGAGAAACTAAATGGGAATACTTTAATATATCTGAATTCTCTAAATCTTCTGTAGGAAACATTGAACTAAATGAGGCTTTTAGCATTTAAAAAGGAGTTATGTGGATTTGACTTAAATTCCTCCTCCAAAGTTATGCAGGAACTATAGAATTATCATTCCTCTCCTGATCTGGATGGTTTTCCTTCTTTGTCTTTCATAAAAGGTAGGTCATTAAAAAAACAAACAAAGCAAATCAAGAAGCATTAGTAAAGTCATTCAAGCCATCCAGACCTATGGCAGCACCTGAACTAATGATCATTTGCCTCCCCTCAACAATAGCCAGTTTTTGTTTGCTTGTTTATGTGAAGGTGTTCCCTTAAAAAAAGATTTCACATACTTAATAAACACACATAGCCCACACAGAACAGTGATTACACACTGATTCTAGGCTGCAGTATTCACTTAAAACTCAGGTTAGGTTTTACCTCCGAAGATATAAATCTACTGTATTATTCATAGTCTTGGTATCAAATTTACTTGTGGCATATCTGCAAGCAGGTCTACATTTAACAGTAATACACAGGCTTTAGACTTTCTATGAGATAATAATTATCTTCACCCACTGAGGGTTATTTAAATCCTTAAGAAATTATTTTTCCCTTGTTTCCTTAATACATATACATCTGTACAAAAGACTTATGCATAAAAATTTGAAGTTGCAACTTAGCAATTGGCTCGGCTCTAATTTAGCGTCAATAATCAGATTCAGGATCAAAAATTTTTAATTTTTTTTTTTTTTTTTTTTTTTTTTTTTTTTTTTTTTTTGTGGCAAGCATGTGAGAATTTGAAGAGGGTAAATTTACAAGTCAGCAACAGGTAGATAGAATACAATTATCTTATAAACCCTAATCCATGTGTAATTGCATATGTAGAAGGCAGTGGGATCTAAACAGACCTACTTAAGTTGTTTGACCGATCAAAACAATAGATGTATTTAAATGCATACAAACCATACAAATGCTTAACTTCAGTGCTAAATGGAGCCTAACGGATGTAAGCCTCAATCTGTAGGCTGCTATATCTATTATGTATGTAAAATCTTGTTATGTAGCTTCAAGAAAAACAAACAAACCAATCTTTTACTTGTGACTGATCTAGGATGAATTCCATGATTTCAAGAAATTACTTCCTCTCCTGTCTTCTATATTACATTTTCCATAATATATTCTAACAACAAATTGTCTAGTTTTGAAGTCCTTTTTTTCCCTTTCATCTGGAGAAAAGTAAGACTATTCACAAACTATCAAACCCAAGCACAGTGGGATGACTAGAGAACAGACCTTATGACAATCATTTGGCTTGTTCAGTCATCAATAGAACTGAAATCTTTCCTTCTCCATTCTTAGATCATTAAATACAGAACAATAGCCTATTGTGTTGGTTTAAAATTCAAATTGAATAGCACTGCATTACTCTGCTGCAAAAACATGGCTGGAAATACAAATGCACCACAGACACAGTTAGCAGAATGCTAACTCAGCAGAAGCAGCTATCAAAAATAAAGGCCAAGGCTGACCAGCATTTACATGCCAAAAATAACCCATCTGTCAAATAAATCTAAGAATGCTTCTGAAGTACTGCCAAATGTAGCTGTTGATATATTCCAATGGACAAAGAAGATGAAAGGAGCAAAGATGTATGACTCCCTTGTGAGATTAAGACTATTATTAAAATCATAGAGAGCCCAAAAACTTTAAAGCAAAGCAGGGCATGGAGGAGCACTTTTAGTTTTCACAATAAAACTGCATTTGGAACAAGCCTGGAAAAAGTAATCAAGAACATGCAGTCAGTGTTGACAAGCACAAAGTTACTCTCACCTTATGCTAAATCTCTTAAAATGATTGTCCCAGGAGACTTATCCTTGCTTATTCCAATTAGAAAGTCATGCTTAGTATCAGCTCAATTTTTCACAGCTGTGCTCTATTAAAACCAAATGTTATAAGGTCAACAAGTGAGAAGTTTTACTCAAAAGTTTCAGACACGCTTCTAATTTCATCTAAACAGTGCCTACAGTACTTTATGACTCCAGTTGACAGCACTGGGCAGGCAACACAATTTTTTTCATTATATAAGTCTTGATCATTAAAAAAAAAAATATTACTCCAAAGTGAATATCAATATCTGGAAAAATATTTTTTAAAGACAAAAAAATGTGAATAGGATCAATCAACATCTTTAATTTTAAAATTTTTATTTCTTTTAATGTTTAGGTTTTGTTACTGTTAGTGCTGAAATAATGAAACTTACGGTCTGTGCTGCAAAAATTGAGGCCTAAGTGCCAATATTAACTCTAAGATCTTAAATTCAGTAGAGATGGGCAAATATTTTAACAGGACCTTTCAGATGCAACCTTGAAAGTGTTCCACCTTCAGAACTGCAATTTCTACACTCTCTTTTGCTTTTTTTGAAGTAAGATAGTAAGATTTTAGTGCTGATCTGTATCTGGATCAAGTTGTCACAGCCTGTTCATTCTAGTAGTTCAACACAAGTTCATCTTATATACCCGTACCAAACCAACTATGGCAGCATTTTGATCAGCCCCAAGCATGGCACAATATAATAGTACCGCCTCCGCTCTGCTGCTTCATTTTTCAAATTTAACTCAAAAGAAGGATCAACACAGATTTCTCTAGTCCATGCACCATGAAAAAAAAAAAAACCCCACCCAAAAAAACAGTCCTCCTTAACAACAAACTTCAAATCTGTAAACCACAAAAGCATTAGAAATTGTCCTCTAATATCATCTAATAAGCAAAATACTTAACCAACTAACTGAACAATCACTTCTCTGCTATTTCAGATTTAATCAACCAGAAAACCTGAAAAGCTTTGGTTATGTTTTTCCACAATATACCTCTGCTGTGTGATAAATGATTTCCTATGGATGATGAATGAATATAGTCTTTCATTATGTATGGCATTCATCAGTTATGAGAAGTCTTTTGAATAAATTGAAAGTGATTTCATACCATATTCAAAGGCTCATGCAGCTAAGGCACAGATGAAAGCCACATCCAGTACTTGAAAAAACAAATGAAAATGAGACCTCAGCTTTACATTATGCCTGCCCAAGATTACCATCTCTATAAAAGCCCTTCGGGACTGTTCTTGAAAATATCTTTCAGGGACTGGACTTAGGAAGGGAAAGAAGATGTCTGAAAATCAATAAAGAAAGGACTAAAAAATGTAAGATTTATAGGTGCTACCATAGTGTTCAATAACACCTACCTCACCTTCAAGTGTCTATTTGTTAAAGATGGCAATTATAACAATAAATGAGGCAATTCTAAAGAGAGGTGCAAATTCACTACAAAATAGTGGAACAGGCTTGCTGGATGTGTTTCTTTTCCCAGTTTCCTCCCCAAACATATTAGAAGCTTAACACTGAAGTTTTTTGCTTCCAGCTACTTAATGAAAGCAACAGCCCTGGACTTTTTTAAAAAAAACTTTCAAATATGTTTTTCATTTTATTTCACAGAGTATTTCCCAATTCAAAAATAGAGCCAAACACAGTCAGGGAAATAAATTTCTCTTTTTCAAGCCCGAGCTAGAAGTATAATGGGTCCTTTGCTTACCACGAAAAAGTGATGAAAGATTTCCAGTCCAGCCCTGCAGATTCAAAAACATTTTTCAAATTTCAGCAAAACTTCTAATTATTTTAATTAAACAAATTTTAAAATACACATAGGAACTCAGATGCTTGTCTAGTAATAATATCTATAACGAATAACGCTTGTCACAGACTCCTCTTCTAAACAGCTCAAGGCCACACCAAGCCAATCCTTACCTACAGAGTACCTCTTCCAGACTCTCAAAACCCCTCAGCAATTCAGTGAGGTATTTGGTTTGTATTTGTTTTTATACCTGGTTTGGAAAGAATAATTGAAGCCACTCTGGAGGTGCCAGTTAAAACATCCTTAACTACTAACAGATGGTCTACAGAAATGATGCCCTCTCACTTTACGGCAGGAAATAAACATGCCTCTTCATATGATCAGCACATATCACATTTTATAGATAAGAACAGGTTGACATGCAATGTAATTGTCTAGCAAAGTTCGAATAGAAAAACATTTTCCAAAATCACTCTTTCTTACCACATCAAGTATAATTTAGAACCTAGAAAATTAATGGTGTTAAAATTCAGGCAAGCCATTTTCCAGAGCCATTTAAAGTTGTTAACTAAAAAACTCCAAATCTTTAAAGTTGCCCCATTATACAGACAGATTTAGTAAGTCTTGAGTAGAATAGTTTTTTTTCCTGAACAGACAACTATGTCTATTGTAATGACATTATGGCATATGAATCACTACGTAGATTTAGCAAAAAACCAGTAACTAAAGCTCTCCTGCTAACAGATCAAGAGCTTACCATTCAGCCAAAAGTCTTAGGGTCAACTGACTAAACATAGGAAATTTAACAACTACAGAAGGCAGGAAGCAGCAGCATTTGTTGCATTACAGAATCTACAGCAGCTGGCAATCCACAAGCTTCATGTCCCAAAACATGCACTAAAGACTCCACCCAAAGTTGTTCTGAGTTTACTCTGCTCTCTCCTTAGTTTGGTGGCAAAAGTCTGTAAGAGCTAATACTGGAGAAGTACAAACCTGCAACAGGACCACCACCCAAAATTAAAAACAGTTAACTTATCATCCACACAAAATACAGGTGGACTTTCACAGGAGCAATGTGGCCAAATCCTTATTACACTAAACAAGCAGGAAAATTAACTGAAGCTGAAATTACACATTGAATGGAAAAACCTCCACATTATTATGGTTTTAAACAGAATTTTATTAGAACAAGGAGAAACTCCTATCTTTGTTTCACTGTGAAATCTTAACCTTAAACCTTCTTAATTAGTTTCTTGCTTGTGAATTATAAGAACCCATAAAATCAAAACCTACTAGTGATTTAAGCATTTTTTTCCACAAGTAGCTAATGCAAGTTTATCAAGTTTCACCAGCTAACATATTTGTAATTTTGTAGGGTTTGGATGAATATGCTTCAGACTACAGGATGTGTATTTACTGCAAGAAATTCCATTTGACTACTGACTGACAGCACCTGACTCATCAGTGACATCATTATTTATTTGTAGAAATGGAAACTTTTCCAATAGAAAACAAGGAATGTCAATTCATTAACTGTAAATAGTAACACAATTCTAGGATATTAATGCAGCTAAAGCTCTATTCTTAGCAGATCTGTACAAGAATCTTTTAAAATCATAATTATTTCATTGCTTCTTGTGAACACGTTTGGTACACTGACCATCTGTTCTAAGGGGGTTTGTGTGCACAAAAAAATCTTGCGACAATATACTCGAATGCAGTTCTTTTCTATGCAAGATAAAATTTCCAAGCTTTTAAAAAAGTAAATTTTCTTCAGAGTGTAGTTCTGATTCCAATATGTTAAAAGCTATTTTTAATACATTACTTCCAAGTAGGTTAGCTACTCAAGACATGTGATATGCAGCAAGTAAGGGCAAATTTGTGTTGCTCCATGTACATTTTTATTACTTGCCAAACATGCAAAGCAGCTCTCTGGTTGACATGATTCTCACTACCAGCTATGTGATAATGCACAGGAATCCAAAACATGTTACTTCGTGGTTATTTGTGGGCAGAAAGTAGTGTAAACAGGATCTTTAAATTTGATGGCTTTCCTGCACCTTTTGTAGGAAGAGCAGCAGAAAACAGAAACATTGATACAGACAACGGAACTCTCAACAATTGTGTCAATGTTTAAACCCAGGTTAACATTACTGAGAGGATGAAGACCTTCCTAGTAGTTCAGCTCTGCAAAATACCAGTCTTATACATTAAGGTATAGAAAGTACTTAAATTCAAGGAAATAAATGGAAGTTGCATTAGAAATAATAATGCACTGAAGAGAACAGCATTCACAAAAACACTTGCTCCATTCAAGTCGACAACTGCATCTGTTCTCAATACTTTTTGAAAAAGTAGAAAGTTGCATGAAAAGTCACCAATGCCCCCACCCGCCAAACCCAACAAAAAAAAACCAACTTTGAGACACGGAGTATTACTAAATAATGGCAAGTCAACAGGTAGCACTCATCTGATGTGCTTGCTGCCAGAAAATAGTAGTCATACATACAAGACTCTTGCTTGATTCCATTTTTTCAAAATAATGGCAGCTGAGGGCAATAATCAGGAGAGTAATTTTGTCCCATTTAAGATCATTTTGTCGATTAGAATTAGTCTCTGACAAGATGTCTCTATGAAATCTGAGGAATACATTTGCTTCTCTTGAATTCCTGATCATAAATCAACTGAACTCAGCGATGTGTTTCTTATAATTCTCTTGTGAATTCAGGTGAAAGAAAACTGGCACAGCTCTCACTGCCTCTAAACAGACCAAATTTTGCTCATCAAGTACACACAAAAGGAGCAGAACAGGTCATTCTGATCTTACTCATTCTTATTTCAAGGAAAAAAAATACTGAAGAGTAAAGCCTTTATGAGGAAGAAATTAGAGGATGTCTGCTGCACGCTGATTTCCTCCTGCGTGACCTTCAGCCAGTACTTAACAGCATCGCCACTTACAACGCTGCTGTAATAGCAGCATAGTAGGATCAGCACAGCCTTCCCCTCAGCTTGAACTTTGTGAGGATAAATTATCAAAAAAACATACAATAATGGTGACAATGTAAGCATCAAGGCCATACAAGTAATAAATACACCTTTAACATTTTCTGCAGAAATCAGAAAACTTGCATTGTCAAGCTCATTCATTCAACATGTTTTTCCTCAGGAAAAAAAAAAAAAAAAAAGACTTAAAAAAAATAATCTATGTTAATTAAACATGCATTAAACATAGGTTATAATGAAAATTAGAATACTCTGATTTCCTGTTTTAAATTTATGTTCTAAAATATTAATACATCAAGTAACAAGAAAGCAAAGGTTGGTATTCCCACCCACTCTCATGCAGGGTATATGTTCCTTTCTAGCAATAGAATATAAAGACTGCTTGTAATTTGGAGCACAGAACAGTAATGCGCTAGTCTTGGCTGGGATAGAGTTAGTTTTCTCCCTAGTAGCTCGTATGGGGCCATGTTTTGGATTTGTACTAGAAACAATGTTGCTAATACAGGAATGTTTTAGTTATTGCTGAGCAGGGCTTACATTGAGCCAAAGCCTTTTCTGACTATCACACCTTCCACCAGCGAGTAGGCTGGGGGTGCACAAGAGTTGGGAGAAGACACAGCTGGGACAGCTGACCTCAGCATAAAAAGCCAGTGGAAGACAGGGTAACGGGAGGATGTTTCAAGGGATGGCATTTGTCTTCCCAAGTAACCCTTAGGTGTAATGCAGCCGTGCTGTCTTGGGGATGGCTGAACACCTGCCTGACCATGGGAAATGGTGAATGCTTTGTTTTGTTTTGCTTAAGCGCACGGCTTTTGCTTTACTTATTAAGCTGCTTTACCTCAATGCATGACAGCTCTGTCCCTGAACCAGCCTTCAATACGTCAAAGAGAAGGCATTAGTACCTTTGTAAGTTACAAATTAGTTATATTTCGCTGTCAGGATAACTAGCGTGACAACACACTTCAGTCTCATCCTTTTACCTTTCTTTAGATCTTGTTCAATTCTGCAAGTGTCTCAGAAACTGGAGGTTTTGTTCTTTAAGTATAATGTTATACTATACTTTCATATTATGGCACAGTAGCATACAGCTCAACAGGAATTACTACCCACATATTTACTGAGCTTTTCGGTAAAGTTTGGCAGCCAAGTTTTCGTGTGTTTCATGATGCACCAGTTATTTTACTAGAAGTAAATGACTTAGCTAGTCTAAGGTTAGCTTGGACATTTCTTCACTCCCTTTGCTACACACTATTCTAAGTAATGTATTGCCATCCTTGATATTTTCACACCACTGTTTTTTACTTGTATTTTTCTCCTTATAACTGCAAAACTAAATAACTACATTTATATATAAATTGATTATTCAAAAGTCAGATCAGCCCTGCAGTGAAACATGTTTCTCCCACTTTTGTGCATGGAGTATAAATCTTTTCATAATTCAACTCTGACTGGAGTCATTACTCTACAAACTCATCATCATTAAAAATTTACCTATGCCTCTAATGAAGTGGGGCTTTTACTGACAGTGGTATTCAATAAGTTCCTTTAAACATCAGTATACAGATCAGAAAATAGAAAAAATATCAGGGTTGCTTATTCCAATAATATCAAATAGTCTATTCCTTTTGCTTGCTTTTACTGACTTTCAAAATTATTACAAATGAGATACCCATTAATTTCATTTATTTTTACCCACTAAGTGTGTTTCTAAACAGAAAAGAACGTCTCTGAAAATATCCTATCATGATTTGCTTATTGCCTAAACATGGTGGCTTTTCCTGTCGGAGGTATCTGCTTCTTTACTCCCCTCCATGTAAATGATCTACATGGTAAATTTAATTTGAATTCTATCCTGTTAAAGTTTATTTATAATGTATTTTGCATATGAAACAACATGTTTTGAGATATGGAAAAAGAGTAAAATCTGTTTTAGAGCTATGCTATTCCCTTTCTACAGAAAAAAAAAGGTAAGATTTGGTAACATAATAATATCTTATTATATTTGCTTGAAGAGCTAAACCCCCACAATTCTCCAGCCCCAGTATGTTCCTACTGAGTGCTTAGTGTGGAAGAGAACTTCTCAAAATATATGTCTTTGAATAATATTTTAAAGGAACCAAAAAGGTAACCAGCTTAAAAGGGGGGGAGGGAGGGGATCTATATAATTGCAGTTTAAAATACTTTTAACTTACGTCATAAGAGTTTAAGATTTGTAAGCAAAGAAATATCGGCTGCACTTGAACCTGGTGTCCCTTTCAATGTATTTTTTGTTAAACAATCAGTAACCATTCACATGGCTTTACAGTGAAATGGCTTCATTTGATTTGATATAAAATTAAAAATGTACCCTCATGCAATAGGGATTGATATAGGAGTGTTACAAGCTTAAAGCTACAACAAGGATTAATCATTTGAAGTCTTAAAAATAACACTAAGGAAGATATATACTGCTATCCTTTCCTTTTAGATGTTTATTTAACTTCTTAAAGATTGCACTATTGATTTAAATCTACGCTCTTTAAATCCACGTTCTCATAATCTGTTTCTAGTGCTCCTCTGAAGTTATAATAAAACAGCATGAACAAACCTAGATATATCTGGGGCAAAAGTCAAGTTAAAACAGAGCTAAAAATTAGCATTTTAGAGCCTCAGGTTAACATAATTAATGTGATATACAAAATTAAGTACTTTGGTTTGTTCTTAGCCATTTTTACATCAGCTCCAGACTAAATAATTAGACTTACACAGACCAATTACAAGCTAATGCCTAAAAAAACCCCCAAACCCCCACAGAAACCTCACCAAAACCCCCTAAACCTACCTTGGCTTCTAGTATATATGAAATTGACATTATTCATGCATTCAGAAGCAGAGAGGTGTTACATATAAAATAACATAATATCACAAAAATAATATTAATAAGCATATCTGCATTAATTTTAGAAGTCAGACAGGTAAAAATATTTTTGTGCATTCCAAATAATTCTTTTCAAGAGTCTTACCTTTTGATGGTAATCATAAACACAATTTTTTTCTCTAAAAAAACATGTTCTTAGTTTCATAAATAATGGTTTTCCTAGATACAAAATACAAAATTATATCTTATTTAAATAAACTCAACCTGCAAAGATTTACAACTTAATAGAAAGGCTTCTGTCTCTAGAGCTGTATCACGGAAAATTAAATCCATCAATCCTAAAGAATGTTCTTCCTTTTCACTTCAAATTCTACCAGAGTCAGGAAAAAAAGTTTCCAAGTAATTAGACAAGTTTTGTATATCTATCACTGTTAATAACCTGAGTCTCAGTGTGCTATATAAGCAAATCAACTAAATGAAGAAACAATACAGCAGTTACAGGAAAGAACAGCTTCCTTCAGCAACTTCCTGGAGTTTGCTTTTGGAAGACTGAGTTGTTTCTCTCCCCTCCTTTCCCACCAGCTTTCTGCAGGTACCTTTCACCAGTTCTTACACTTGGGAACACAATCCTTGGTAGCAGGTTTGGAACTCTCCCCTCCCTCCCCCCCCCCTTCATTTCTTGCAAACTGGATTCATTCTTATTGTCCTCTATTCTACAGGTTTAACAACCTGCCCCAAAAGCAATATAACCTCTGAAGTGCCCCACTCACTTATATAGCCTAAGTTGATCCAGAATTCCAACTCTCAAAGAAGCTCTCTTAGAAGAATAGCACATAAGAAATCACATCAACAAAGTAAGTATGATACACAAGCAGCTGTATGGTGTTTAAAGTTTTGGTGCATCTGGCATGAGGATAGGCTGAGAGAGCTGGCATTGTTGAGCTTGAAGATAAAGTTCAAGGGGGATGGTATCGAGGTGCAGAAATGCCTGGTGGAGGGACTGCAGAAGACAGAGTAAACTCTTCCCAGTGACACTCAGTGTAAACACAACAGAGAACTGGAACACACTGAAACACAGGAGACTCTACTTAAACATTAAAAATCCACTCCTTTTTTACTGTGACGGTGGCAAAACACTGGAGCGGGTTGCCCAGAGTATCCATCCTTTGAGGCATTCAAAACTCATGTGGACAGTCCTGAACAACTTGCTGATCCTGCTTGAGAAGACGCTGGACTAGATGAACTGCAGAGGTGTCTCCCTGCCTTAACAATTCTATGATAAATGCATCACAGAACTGTTAGGGCTGGAACTTACCTCTGGAGATCATCTAGTCCAACTCCCCTGCCAAGGCAGGATCACTTAGAGCAGGTTACACAGGAATGTGTCCAGGCAGGTTTTGAATGTCTCCAGACAGGGAGACTCCACAACCTCCCTGGGCAGCCTGTTCCAGTGCCCTGCCACCTTCAATGTAAAGAAGTTCTTCATGTTGAGGTGAAACTTCTTGTGTTTTAGTCTACGGCCACTGCTCCTTGTTGTGTCACTGGGCAGTACTGACAAGAGTTTGACACCATTCTCGTGGCACCCACCTTCGAGATATTGATATGTATTATCAAGATCCCCTCTCAGTCTTCTCTAGACTAAACAGGCCCAGCTCTCACAGTCTCTCCTCATGAGAGGCTCCAGAATCCTGATCACCTTTGTGGCCCTCTGCTGGACCCTCTCCAGTAGCTCTTTGTCTTGTACTGAGGAGCCCAGCACTAGACACAGTACTCTAGATGTGGTGTCATCAGGGTTGAGTAGAGGGTCAAGGGATCACATCACTGATCCTACTGGCCACACTCCTCCCGATGCGCACCAGGACACTATTGGCTCTCCCGGCCACAAGGGCATGCTGCCAGCTCATAGTCAACTTGTCAACCACCAATACTTCCAGCTCCTTCTCAGCTGAACTGCTCTCTAGCAGGTCAGCGCCAAGCTGCACTGGTACTTGGGGTTCTTCCTCCCCAGGTACAGTACTCTGCACTTGCCTTTGTTGAACCTCATTAGGTTTCTCTTTGCCCAATTCTCCAGCCTATCAAGGTCTCAAACGGCAGCTCAGCTTTCAAGTGTGTCAGCTGCTCCCCACATGTATCACCAGCAAACTTGCTGAGGGTACATTCTATGCCTTCATCTAGGTAGTTGATAAGGAATTAAAAGATCATTTCTCTGATAATTACAAGAGTTTCCATAGGAAAAAAAAAAAAAAAAAAAAGAAACAAAACAATAAACCAACGTCCCCTCCAGAAAAAACAACCAAAGAAAAAACACCTCCCTAACTCCTGCTTCCTCAGAAAAAAATAAATCCCCTCCGCTCCCCCCCCCCAAGAACCCACCAAACACAACAAAACCTCCACAAATGCAATCCTTTCTAGAGAAGCAAAATTTGCCTGAAACCCCGCATATTTCCTAATTCCCAGTATAATTGTATAACAATCATTCGGCATCATGAAAGACAGATGTGAGGAAAACAGATTTCCACATCTGAAAACAACATTCCCTGCTTTCTAAATGAAGGGCTCATATGAGTCATGGAAATCAATCACACAGGTTCCTTTTCTTACTAAAGAAAAATCTAGGCTGTCTATATAGGGATTGTTTTCTCCTCCCCATGCCCCAAAGCTTAAAGGTCTAGTTTCATCATCTTTGCTTTCAAAGTAACTCACCTCACTTAGAGCTATAATACAAAAAATAAATGACATAAATGAAATGCCATGTGCCAGCTGATTATATCAGCTTCATTTTTTCCCTTTTTTTATAAAAACATTTGAAGACTTTTGACCTTTTTATCCTGTTTTGATTGATAGAGTAAATTGCACCCTGGGGAGACAAAAAAAGAAGCAGCAAGAGCTAAATCACAGAGGCAAAGCAAAAGATTGCATACAGTTTGGAGAAAGCACTTTACAACAAAGCAGATGGCTGTAAAAAACAAGACATTTTTCTGAAGTCTAGCTGACACGATCTGTACTGATTCACTGTTGGAAAGCAATTACCAAAAATATCAATACAATCCAAGTATTTGTAAAACATTGCACCTATTTTTTTTCAAACACCTGTCAGGAAAAATTACTGATCCTTTCCTCAAGAGATGCTTATTTCAACAATCACCCATAACTTCTTTCTGTATGTTTCCGCTATCTCAGTGTATGGAGCTGCGTATTTCAGAAAAAAGGAGAGCCTTCAATAATTCATAAAGTGAAGCAGCATTAGTCAGATTACAGGAGTACAGCAGAACCAGTTCTGAAGTTCACTGTATATAATTGAGCTTATGCAAGCCTTTTATCTTTCTTAGAAAGAAAGAACACGTACATGGGACAAAGGTTTCTCAGAGGAAGTGGAAATACTGAAATAAGAATTAGTCATAGGACTTCTATTTCAAAGCCTCAAGTATTTTCCACACCACTTTTGTGTCCTCCCAGTATCCAACATTATCTTTATGATACATGGAGAATTAAATTCATTGCATAACCTTTCAACTGCTTGTGCATTCTCAGGAGAAAATGATACTTTTGCACTAGCTATTCTGCTTTCATTCACAGATATCATAAGGAGAAGGTACATGTATGGATGTGGATAGTATGTGATAACATCCTGGTTTTAGTTGGCATACCATAATGCTCACCTAGCCATAGCTGGACTGAAAGGCAAGTGGAAAAAAATAATGCTCTTTTCTACTAAATTGAAGTTTACCTGGCAGTCAAATGTTTACATAATGCAAGTCTCCTCACACACATTAATCTCAGAATCTATTTTTCATGCCCAACTCCCTACCACACTTCCAAAGTTTTTAAACCCATGCTGACTTCCAGTTACTGCAACTGATACTACTTAACAACTCAGCACAGCCTTTGATATCTTCAGGAGGACAAACATCAGTATTCTATAAAGACTTTCTGCACTTCAATCTCCTTATAAATTTAGTACTTACTCTTCCCTCCCCAACCCACCAGAGATGCTTAAATAACCCCTACGTGACCCAACATTTGCCTAATTCAATTTTAGAAGAACAATATTACCCCTAAACCATTCTGTTCTACTTAAAGATACAGCCAGAAAAGCTGCCATCTCTTGGTGGGATTTCTGTTAAGTAAATCAATGTTTCAAGGTTTGTGGCCGTCTGGTGAGATAATAAAACTTCCTTGCTACAGCAGAGAGGAAATATGCACCACTGAGGTGTACATACTTACCATAGAATCATAGAAGCATAGAATAATTAGGATTAGAAAGGACCTTAAAATCATCTACTTCCAATCCCCCTGCCATGAGCACAGATACCTCACCCTGGACCATGTCACCAAAGACTCCGTCCAACCTAGAACTGAACACTGCCAGGGATGGAACATTCACAACTTTCTTGGGCAATCCATTCCAGTGCCTCACCACCCTCACAGTAAAGAAGTTCTTCCTTATATCTAACCGAAACTTTCCCTGTGTAAGTTTGAACCCGTTACCCCTCACCAGCATCCTTGTAGGCTCCAGTACAATGCATTTTGAGTGAAACAAGTTCTTCACTCTCACACAGCTTGGCAAGACCTTCCTGAAAGGAAGAAGCTCAGGCTACGGCTACTCAAAAGTAGAATTCATGCTATGGCCACCTTGACTTTTTGGCACACCAAGAGGACTGTACTTAAACTAGAAGGCCTGCCTGCAGCTCAATTGGCCAAGTCCCTCTAGGTGAAATGAAATCTAAAAATTAAAGCATACTGTGGACCCATGTTTTTCATGGAAACGTAAATTTTCTTGAATCCTATGAAAATGCAAAGATGCAGATGGAGTTACCAGAGCTATCATCTGATTTTAATACCTTCTCCTACAGTCTACACATGGTGCTATCCGGCTAAGCCCTTACACCATTCAGAATTCTCTCAATTATATTAGATTTCTTTATGTGCTGCCTGGTGGATCAGGCTCCCTTCTTATTTGATGTGAGTTTCCATAAGCAAAACGTCAAGTTTAAGAAAGCAAACTACAACAGAAGAGTCATGGTTATTTTTTCTTCTCTTTTTATGTTAGCACTATACTTGTTTTGTATTGTTTCAGTTTTGTTTGCCTGCTTATGCAGCTACTTCAGCTCTCAGCAAACACAGGTTTCAAAACTATAAATAAAACATACATGAAAAATGGTTCTGCCTATAGTTTCACCTTCTACATTTCTTAATCTTCTGCATTTTATGCACCTATGTTCTGTAAACACAGATCCTGTGGCACTTTAATACACTTGTGGATGCTCTAGCAGAAGAGGACTGCTGTAATTTCTAACTATTTTAAAACTATGAGCAGATGTTCAACTGCACAACATAAGAAATAACTTCAGAGGAGTAACAAGACATTATTTTTCAAAGACATTCATAAAATTCCACTATGTTTTTTAAGTCATATAACTGTTCCAAGGGTGAAAACCAGATTTTTACGACAATGTGCATATTCTACAGCCAACCTGAATTTTTCATTATCCCTAAAATACTCTTCCTTAGTGACACAGCCTACAGGATTTACATGAATGTATTTTTCAAATACACAGCATCACTCAATGTCCCAAAATGCTGATTTCAAAATTGCTTATTTAAAAAAATAAGAAAAAAAAGACCAACCACCTTTTTAGGCACCATAATAATAAAAATTAGTCCTTTATGTTCAGAGTTCAAATATATGGGGCTCTGTAAATGGAACTAGCACTCAGCTTCTGAGGCTGATCATGTCAGCTTCTGAGCTTATTTTCTTCCTCCAAAGAAGGGCTTAAAAGCATTTAATTTCCAGTGTGAAGTTTCAGTGGGAGCACTTACACACCCAAAGTTTAAGTGATTTTTGGAGAGGCTGGATGTGTAACTTCCCTTATAGCACATAGCATTTCCCAGTGATAAACTCCCTCCCAACCCTCTACTGGACAAAATAAGGCTTTTCTGAAGAAAAATAAATAAATAAATATCCCCCCCCCCCCCAAATTCTCAATAGTTGATGAGGATGTGTACAGCATCCACTCATCCTGATAAATGCATAGTACATGTTTATACACACACGGAGGTTCCCAATGCTTCAGGGAAACTGTATAAGAATAATATTATTAATGAAGCCTCAGTACAGTTCAAGCCATATATCTAGGATTTAAATAGACTGTAATCCAAGTCCTTAACTGAAGACTTACGTGGACTGTAGCTCACAGCTATTTCCATATGTATTTCTGATTTCTTTTTAGAAGAATAACAGGAAATAATCTATGATTCTAGTATTTACTCTGACTTTTGCATTCAATTTAGCTTGCATAAGTTAAACAGAAATTCGTCTTCGTATTCGAACCTCAGCAATCTTCTAGTCCTTAGTCAGTAATCTTTTTTCTTTTTTTTTTTTTTTATTAAGATAAAAAAAGGAGACAGTTTTGCTTTTATTAACTGAAATAGTAGGTATATTGACTGAAACACACAAAGTTACATTATGCAAAGGATTTTAAGTTTGAGAGCTAACTCAGGGAAGCTGGCTTCAGTATAAATACAAGTATACAACAGGTCAAAAGAGTACACTATTTTGGGCTGTAAAAGAATTTCACAGAACACTTTTAATACAGATTACACACAGAGAATACTAAGAAAAAATATTCCTAGAAATACTGTATTTTTTTGTAAAACCTTTTATTTACAAAACCTGTTTATTTGAGAATGCTTACAACATCACATTTTGCATCCTTTGGCGACAGAAATATCTGTCCTTATGTTATATTAAAATGCCACGTCATAACTCTCATGCCACTGTGGCTTCCAAGATATTTAAAGCCCAAGAGTTAGTATCAACACATTTTCTTAATAAAGGCTTATATCCAGAAAAAAAGCTACAGTCAGTCATTCATTGTACACACACAGAAAGATAGTAAGTATATTAAAATATTAATTCTTAAGGGTGGAAAGCACAATCCAGCCTTGTGGAATGATTTTCAGCTGCAGGCAACAAAGAGCTGCCAACTGGCTGATTTTTGTAAAACAGTTATTCTTAAAAAAAAAAAATAAAAAAAAAAAAAAAAAAAATATCTGAAGGTGCCTGACATATGCTCAAGTGCTATCCTTTTCATGGGCTGAAAATTATCTGGACCAGTTCTAAGTGATTGCATCACAAATACACATGAATAACAAAGCTAGTCACCCAAACAAATCAAGTAATTCAAGTGTGTATTTATACTGTGTTGTTTGGTGGTTTGTGGTTCTGAGTAGAGTGATAATGACTTTTTTACCTCTGCTGGTGATGGCCTTCTTGATGTAATCCAGCATCCTGCTGGCTTTCTTTGCTGCAGCTGCACACTGCTCACTCATATTGAGCTTGTTGTCCACCAGGACCCCCAGGTCTCTTTCCACAGAGCTGCTCCACAGCCAGGTAGATCCCAGCCTGTTCTGCACTCCTGGATTGTGTTTTCCCAGGTGCAAGACCTTATGCTTGTCCTTGCTGAATTTCATGAGGTTCTTGTTACCCCACTCCTCCAGTCTATCCAGATCATCCTGCAGGCTCTCCCTTCTGCAGTGTCCACTTCCTCACTCAGTTCATTATCATCAGTAAACTTGGTCAGGGTACACTTGATCTCATCTTCCAGCCCACTTATGAAGACATTAAACAGAGTTGGGTGCAATATTAATCCCTAGGGGATGCCACTAATGTCAGGTAATCAGTTTGAAAACGAGCCATTTACCAGCACCCCCTGGATGCAGCCTGTCAGCCAGTTCCCCACCTATTGCACAGACCACTTGTCTGGACTGTAATGCATCAGCTTCTCTAGGAGGAGGCTGTGGGAAAAAATATCAAAAGCCTTGGAGAAATCCAGGTAGACAATGTCCGTCGCTTGCTGTGCATCATTCAAGCAGGTTACATTTTTGTAAATGTCATCAGGTTTGTCAAGCACGATGTGCCCCTGTTGAGTCTGTGCTGTTTTATCCCAATCATATGCTTCATTTGACCTGTGATAGCCACCAGGAGGATTGGCTCCATAACTTTCCCAGGGAACTGAAGAAAGACTGATGGGCCTATAATTTCCTGGGTTCTCCTCTGAACCCTTCATGTAGATGGGGATGCCTTCAGCCTTCTTCCAGTCTTCTGGGATTTCTCATCATCTCTGAGACTTCTCAAAGATTATGTAGAGAAGCCTTACAAAGATGTAAGCCAGCTCTCTTAACGCCCTCGGGTGGATATTGCCAGCACCCATGTATTTACAGGGGTCAAGCTACTGTATCAGTTCATATATCAACTCTTCCTTCATGATGGTGGGTCTGTCATGTCACAGACAGCTGGATTCCCCTCAACTCCCCCATTTACATCACTGAAACATTTGTGTTCCTTTATTGCTTTGAAATGCAATGTGGATAAACACAAATGTGTATTTAGCCCAAACTTTATCATTAGTTATTCCCAGTTTTTATTTTTCTTTCTCATTCTGATTTAAATTAATTCTGTATTCTGCTAGGAGCCAATCTCAGAGCAACAATCTCCTTGTTTGCTAACTCCCAGAAGACCACAATCACCTAGGAAGAATCAGGTTCTCCTCTCAGCACTAACTGGGAACTACGATGAAAATACATTGCACTGAGGGGTTCTCAGTTGCTATTCTAAAATTATCATTTGTATATAAAGAAAATATACTTTTTTTTCATTTACTCCCTTTTTACAAGACCCTATTCTAGGAATGATACGCACAGTTTAAAATGCTTTCTCAGAGAAAAATACCTACAACACATGCTTTTATATGCTTTACAGTTCTACAAATTTTTTAAATCACAAGTCTGTAACTCAGAAGTTCCATCTAGATACTGGGCTGGGGAACCACTTCTCCCAACCTGGTATTCTATGATCCTGTGATTTATTTTCCCCAGCAAAATATGAACTTAACAAAATTCTCACCCTAAAAGAATTGCAGAGATTCATAAAACAGGACAACAGCAAACAGGCTGATTTTATGATTCTTGAAAGCCTGAAGCTATCAATCTGGATATCAGAAGAAAAAGAAAAGTATTGCCTCACTGGAGACAACAGACAAATGCTGCTGGTAGGAAGGACTGATGTGGTCAGAAGAGCCATCATAATATTTTCTTTTTTTCAGTTGCAATTTTCCTGATTTAGCTACCTGAACACCAGTTTTACTTATTTTAGTGCCTTCATTTGGATTTGGATATTGGTTTTGTTTTCTTTTAAGTTCTGTGACAGTTTTAAGCCAGTGGGAACAGCAAGACAATTATTCTAATGATGCAGATATTTCAGTGTAAAGATAAGACCACTATAGCAATGTAATTTCCAGATGGATACACATATTTTGGGAAGAAATCATGTACCTAATCTGAAATCTTTTCACTTAAGAAAATACCTGGTAGATGTGCCCTAAATTCTACCATTTATATGTGACAGAAAATAAAATGCTGCATTCAAACTTATCTCTAGGCATTTTTAAATTATCATTTGCTTGCTATTTAATAAATAAATAAATTTTGCTGTAAAATTACTGAATGTAAATCATAATGTCAACAATGGAGGCTGACACCCAGATGTCAAACGAGAACTCCTCTTTTCCAAGGGCTCCCTAGTATTTCACCACAGACCTAAGGCAGCTAAAACTGCTGTGGGTTACAGGTAAGTTTTGCATGCTTGAATATGATGACAATTATATGGTAATTACACCAAATACAGAAAGGCTGAACAGTTAATATTAAATTGGCATTTTTCCTATGGCAAAAGCAGTATCTTTTTCATCAGTAGTTCTAGTGAAATTTACAACTAGCTGTCATTTACGTTTTTATATACTCACATACGCACACACACATATACACTACGTATTGAAAATACATGTTTTACTATATGTCAAAAAGACTGGAAAAGGAAAAACCCCTTGTGTAAAGGGCTAACATGTCTCTGGCTTGCAAGCCATCAAAGTGGCTGTAAATTATTTAAAGCCTTCTGGTATTTTACAGCAAGTGGATAGATTTACTTACATAACAACCAGAAAAAAAAAAAAAATACAAGAAGGAGCTAAGGAATCTTACACTACCATTTTCTTTAATCAAACATAAAAATACTCCATCCTGTACTGTATTCTTTCTACTTGAAGAAAACATTTCATAGGCAAAAAGCACTCATGATTTACACTGCAAAACAAAACTGTCAACAACTTCCCCTCTCTAAATGTTATTGAAGGAACAATAGGACCAAATAATAAAACACCTTGATAGAATTGTGCTTAATTGATCTGTCTAAGGCTGCCGGTAAAGAGCTAATCATAGTTTACTTATGAGAAAATTAGATGACTACATGAAGAAGCATTCAACTGAATGTGCTCATAGCCTTCTGACATAATGCAGAGATTCAGACTTGCTGGCAAGCAATGAGAGTTTTATGTCAATCTTGGCTTACCCTGAGGATCATCTCCCCATCCCTGTTGGTTTATTATTTGTTTGATTTTCCAGAAGGTTATTTGACATCCCAGAAACACAAATGAAACAGAGGATTTCATGAAGTCGAACCCTTGTCACTACACATATATTGATTTAATTTTGGCATGTGTGCAACGTGACACTGATAAAAAGCAACAATGACTTCAGGATATTTATTTACTCCCAAACACATGCATGAACAATTTCTTTCTTCACTAAGAAAACACAAACCGACAGAAATTTAGGATATCCAAAATTTTCTCATTTCTTAATCTAATAAACATGTATTTGCCAATAATACACTAAATATAAATATTTAATGGTTTTCCCATTGCTGCTTTTATCAGTTTCTATTGATTAGCACAAGTCAATAAAATGCATTGCTAATTTGATGGCACCTGTTAAACATTTGTAGTTTTACCATGAAAAGCTAGCTAAAGCATTACTTCCATATGTGGTACATTCAGAGATATAGTGTACACTAACTGAAAATACAACAAATATTTCAGCTCTGTGCAATGAGCTTTTTCATAGCTCTCAGACTGAATGTTAGCCCTAACTTCAGGAGCCCAAACTTTCCTCATTCTGCACATTTTCGTGCCCAATGTTGAGTGTTCCAGATATGAAATGGATCTGTATTCCTAACTACAACAGAATTATTAGGCAATAGAATTTGGTAAATTTTGTTTCTTGGGAAAATCTCTAAGAGAATACACACAAAAGAAAAAAAAAAGTGTGTGGATACTAAAGCATAGTTATAAAGAAAAATCCTGTTGTTTTCAGATTGATACCTCTTTACCCTAGAATAGCTGCCTTTTTGTCAGGAGACAGCAATATGAAAGTTTGCTACTTTAAAACTGCAATTTATAGAGGCATTGTTGCATCTTGATGCCCTCATAATTTATTCATTGCCTGCTTATATGGAGACATTTCATACAACATAAGGGGATCAATTAATCTCAGAGCAGGAAGGCCTAGAAAATATTATTTCTCTCAGCTTTTTATTACCACTTAGTACCCAAATGGTAAAGATGATAACAAAATTGCCAATGCCTGCCAAGTAATCTACATAGAATTAGTTAATGCCATTTCTCCAGTTGTGAACCACAGGAGTATATTTTTCCAAACATCCCACCACAATCAGCATTAAGAGGGCAGAATGGGTGAAATGAAAAAATGTAAATCTGCATGGTCAAAAAAGTGGTGTAATCATGCAAAGAATAGATCTTAAAGTCATAGCAACAATACCCTGCAGTGGGAATGAATACCCCATTTTATTGCCCATGCACTTCATCAGAAAAATAAAAATGTTCTCAGATGAAATGAGTATTCAGATTTCTTTGTATTTCAATGATACTAACATAGACTCGGAAGCTATACTTTTTTTGACAGAAGATCCTGCATCCTGGCAGGATAATCCTTTTCAATATTACAGATCTATTTAATAAAGGTAATCTGGATTTCTGCGAAGTATTTTATGTAGAAGCACCTGACATACTGATTAGAACTTTCATTATGTGGCAGTAACTACTCATATGTTAGGTTTTTTAAGAGCTGCCTCTCAGACTTTAGTAATAAAATTACTCAGGTCTTCTGCCTTGATTGGGTGGGTAGCTCATACTTGTTGCACTTGAATGGGAAAAAAAAGGGGTTACTGAGGAACTTTAAAAAGAAATACAAATAATACTCAAAACTTTCATGATGAAAGTTGTGTCACAGAACTAAACAGGTGTCTCGGAAACTGGAGCTAGGCTAATAAGGAATTCTAATAAATTTCAATGCAGATTGATTAATAATATTTTAATAAATTTCAATTCTGAATAAAATTCAATTCTGATTAATAAATCCTTTTATAGTTCTGAAGGAGAAAATAGTATCAAAACCCACTGCTTTCTACATTGGAACTTTATACTGGAATAAGAAAGCACTTTCATAAAACCATGTAGAAAATAATGACAAAACTACATGGGGAATTAATCTTTTCTTTATGGAAAGTTTCTCTTAAGTTCTATATTGCAGAAATTCTTCATAAAATTGGTAGAAGGTTTATGAGAAAGAGTAATAAATTTATGACATATGCTATACAGAAATGTTGAAAATAATCTATTGCTACATAAAACAAATCTTACTGCAATTTAGCTACTATTGTTTAGTTACACAAATATTAAAAGGACTTTTACTTGATGCATCTCATTGCAATTCTAGATTACTCTTCTTGCAGTTTGTTTCTATTCAGGAACCACTGCTGCCAGGAACTCTCAAATCATGTCACTGAGGAATTTCGAAGTCTCCCTTACCTATCTATTTCACAAAATGAAAATTGGAATAAATACATTAGGCGACTTTATATCAGATGAGAAAAATCTGGTATGTAATATTCTTTCTTAAATAGGTGATTTTAAAAAGGATAAATGCTCAGGCACCAGCAGGTTCCTGTAATGTATAGAGTTGGTGGATTTAAACAGCATTTTAGTCAAACATTCAGTTGTAGCTGCAAGCAGGTTTAAACTTAGTTCAGTATCTAAGTCTGCTTAAAGTTTATTTTGATCTTGTAATGAAAAGCCCTTTCTAATGTAGCTTTTTAACACATGCAGGATATTTAAAACATAAAAGTCATGGTTCAAAGATCTTCAAAGTAACCGAAAAATCAAGTATTATTAAATCAAAGATTTTCACACTGTCGCTTAAAAATCTGTTATTATTAAATATTGTCAAATTAATTTAGTAGTATAAATTAATTTGGAAATGTTTAATTTTAACTGGCATTGTATCATCTTCTCCTGTGATACAGGTTAAACTTCACATGAATTCCACACTCCAAAACACTGTCATCTTGTCAAATTTCAAATACAGAATGGACTTACTAGTTGAAGGTTAGCACTGTAATAACACCTAAGTGACATATAATGCTGCCTTAATGCTGTTTTCCCCTAACTTACTCTCTAGGAAGAAATGCTAACATTATTTACACAAGTTTGGAAATGATTCTTCAGGTGCTGAGAATCAACCACCACTGAAGAAATCAGGAAAGCCTTATGGCAGAGAGGCATGGTTCTTTGAAACTGCGAGAAAAGAACTTTGGCTTCGGTACTTTCCTGACTCTCTCCATATGATTTGAAAGCTACACTCAATTTGCCTATTTGTTTCTTATTTTCAAACACTATGTAAGTCAGAACTATGTAAGACAGATGTCCTTATAATTGAAATAGGCAAAAAGTGGGTCTTAATACAATGAAATGCCTATGCACAAGTTAAGATTTAAACTATTAAACAGTTACTTTGGGTAACACTAATCTAGATTTTTCAATATACTAAATTTAACTGATCCATGGTTTTACAGTCTATTAGAGAAAAATTAATAAGTACCCTCTTGGCACAGCACAGGACACAGTGGTATGCACTTGATAGTTACTGCAAATCAGAATTTGTCCTTCATTCTGGGCTTACAGAATTTTTAGAAAAAATAATCAGCTTTGTTAATTATCACACTTTGAGGACATTACAGAAAATAAGCACCAAAAGGTTATAATTAAAGGTTTGGTTGTCAATGACCTTAGACAAGAATTTTCAGGGACAAAAACTATCACCAGCTATCTCTAGACAAACTGATGCCATAAAGAAGCAAATCTTACCTGAAAAAAAGTCAAAGTTAATATGGAGAAATTTCAAGAGTTAAACAATAAAAAAAACCTTATCTGTTAATAAGAAAAGCCACTAATCAATCACTACTAATCTGCAATGTCAATGACAGCTGCAATCATACTTAAATACTGTGAAATAGTCCCATATCTTCAAAATCTTCTTTGTTTTCCTGGCTAAATATATATTCAAAGAGAAGACTAATGTAAGATGAGTTACTTAAAGATCTCTAGGTACATTATATTTTCTGTATGGTTTTGGTAAATGAAGTTCTAATTCAGAAGGAAAAGCTTAATTCTTATAAGTTAACTTTCTGACAGATTAAATCACCTTTGCATCAAATGTCAAAAAGAATGGTTCTGTGGCATTTTACAATTTGAGGAATGAAAAGTTGGAATAACCAGCTCCAGTGAGAGTAGTTAGATAGTGAAGACAGGTTTGGAAGTGAGTACGCATGAGGAGTGAGTGCAAACCTTAGCAGAGAATAGGGACTAGAAACAAGAATAAAGAATCAGGGAAATGAAATGCGATGGTGGAAAATACAGAAGAAGAAGAAATGAAAGTATGAACAAATAAAGTCTGAACTTTAAAGGAAAAGGAATCCATTGCAACACACAGAGGCAGTAATCAATGAGAACCTGATCTTCCGATATTTTGAACTGCACATAGATAGAATTCCTTCTTCTAGTTGAGATGTATTGAGAACCATACTCATTATACAGATCACAGAATCCCGAGGGTTGGAAAGGACCTCAGAAGATCATCTAGTCTAAGCCCCCTGCAAGAGCAGGGTAACCTAGAGTACATCACACAGGAACTTGTGCAGCCAGGCCTTGAATATCTCCAACGTAGGAGACTCCACAACCCCCCTGGGCAACCTGTTCCAGTGCTCCGTCACTCTCACAGTAAAGAAGTTTTTCCTGATGTTCATATGGAACCTCTTATGCTCCAGTTTACACCCATTACCCCTTGTCCTATCACTGGACATCACTGAGAAAAACCTAGCTCCATCATCCTGACACTCACCCTTTACATATTTTAAACCCAAAAAGAATCATGAAGTTACCTACATTAGTTCAACAGTTGCGAACTCTGAACACTGAGGCAGTAAAACCTAAGTAAAAACAATCTTTCGTGGAATGGCTTGTTTTGCATTCAGAAATAACTACATTTAGAAAGTAGTACAAGCGCAAGTTTTCTGAACATAGAGGGTCCCACAGTCTACCTGCCTCCGCCAGAACAAAAGCTGTGTGATCAATACTTTGGCGTCAAGTGATTCAATGGAGTTGTGTTTCTTTCTCCTTTAATTGTTATTGTGCAAAATGAACTGTTTCCAGAGGGTAGGAAGCAAATTTTCAAAATGCAGAGTTTAAGACCAGGTATTGCAGGAAACTTTTTCCTTCCTACCCATTCCACATAACAGAGCTCAGGATTTTCTACAAAACAATAAGAATAGCCTGGCACCTACAAAGCCCTTGCTTTTGTTTGTCTAACTTTGCTGAAAAGGAATTTCTGAGGCCTTTAATTCCAACAGACACAAAAAGATAGACATGTAATAGAATACGCTTATGTCTAGGTTTAAATCCATTCCTTACTGACATTCAGTAAAATGAAAAAGTGACATATACTGGATTAAATATCCTAATTGCGTTTGCACACCTATGATTCTGTTGCATTAAACATGCTTTCTAAGGATATAGCAAAACAAGATAAGTATAAATGTATCCATCTTAGATCTTATTTTTCTCATGAAAGCTCAAGCAAGTCATTACCTAAGATTTGGAAAATTTAATTAATAGTTCCCCAAATCCTTCTTATTCACAATCTCATACCTCAGCATGTAACACCTTACAAAGCAACACTACCAATTCCAGGTAGCGAGAGCTCAGAATTTTTGACTGTGCTGTATGACTAATAATTTTAATTCAAAAACTGTATTTGTGCCACATCACAATTCTTATTTTTTTCTTTCTAACGTGATATACTAAGGCACATTTTTTATGCTATCATTAATTGTCCACATACATCCAGTATCTTATTATTTTTACATTCTTCTTATTTAGAATTTTTTAAAACAAATTTTCAAAAAATACATAAATTATGTTTTTACAAAATAGCTGTTAAAAATGTTAATAAAACTTTATGGTTTTCTAGAGTTACCTACATAAAAATAAAAAAACAAGTATTAAAAATCTTGAAGAACTGTCATAAAACCAACCACAGATGTGTCTCTTAGCAACGATGCTCCAGGATTCTGAAACTAAACTTAACTCCTTTGGCATGAAAAAAAATCTGCTAGAGGTCAAAATAACCCTGACTATAAGCAAAAGTGAAAATGAGGAAAGCAAATTCAGCACAAATGCAGAGTGGTACAGCTGTAAGTCAGGGTTAGCTTGGGAATCCCAAGACAAATTTGCTCTTGTCATAAATGCTTTTGACACCAAGATCCATTTTCTGTTCAACACTGATTATAGTATCTCAACAACCTTTTTTACCATTTTAAATTCCTGAGATCTCAGCACTGTTCTGGTACCATGGGAAACACGTTTCTAGCTCCCTCTTGTCACACTGACAATCAAACAATCACTAACTAATCAGAGAAAGTAATCAGTTTTTTCAGATAATTTCAGATGGCAGTGGTGACTTGAGAGAGTATAACAACATGAATTCAGAGTGGGCATGCTCCATGCAGCATAGTAACTCCACACTGATTCCATACAGAAATGGTGGGATAACGGGATGATGAGGGGACAGCTTTATTACTGAAACTCTGCCATGGCAAATCTACTCCTTGAGGAGCTTAAGTGGAAAAGATACTCTAACAGCATGTTTACAGAGGCCCAGAAGCTCCTCTAAATCCTACTCCTCTTGCTGATGGGCCTAAAACAAAGTTCTATACTGCTTAAGTCAGGAATCTGATTTTTAATTATTATTTTTAATAGAACCTCATATAAGCATTGTTAGAAATCAACCAATATAAGAAACATTACACGGTTAGAGTACACTCAAAAAGTAAATATGCTTTGGTTTTCCAAGTTATGATGTTCCTGCCTTACCACACCTTTTTTCTACCTTGATTTAAAAAAAACTCTTAACTTTTAATTCTATGGTTTGTATCAACTGCCATCATTATTGATTTTATTAACCTCCTACTGCATTCCTCCTGACAAAAATCAAGGCTCATTTATAGCCATGCAGGTGAGTTGCTGTCTCAGTTCAGCCAGGTTATTGTATTTGGTTGATATAATGCAGCTTAATTTTCTGAAAGAGAAGTATTTGATGTTTTTCTGTTAAGAACATTCAATGCTGTCAATCCCATCAGGACAAAAAAAAAAAAAAGGTTTCAACTGAAGACATGGAGACATTGTCCAGAATAATGTCAAATTTTAATACTGAGCCTATGCCTCTATCACTCAAACACAAAAAAGTGAGTTGGATGAAAAAACAGTTGATAAAATCCAGCTGTACTCAGAAGAACATTTTGTGAAATACTCACTTAAGCCCTACTTGTCACTGTGAACATGAGTCATTCCACAGAATGTCTACTGCTAACCTTATCCAAATGCAAATATAACACAGAGGGAACAATCTGTTCATTGAACAAAAATGCATGTATCAGTGATACATAAACACCATCAGATTCACATACCTGAACCCCCTCAAACCAACTCAACAAACAAAAAATTGAAGCAACTGCAAGACTGAAAGGGATGGTCTTTACTTGGATAGATTGTGAACAAAATATTATAACATCGACGTCTTTTAGTGTAACCCTATGTGATTAAGAACCTGAACTACCAGCACCACCAAGCAAACCAACTTTCTTGCTCTGTGATTTCATTAAGATTTCAGCCTTGACCTCTCTTTTGTTGAATGAATAAAGCACAGATAATTTGGAAATAGAAAGACAAAATGCATGAAGAAAAGACAAAGTAAAACTTGAATTAGGCAACTCCTCTTTTGTTGCCTGGTTCAGGCAAAAGCAATGGACCATATGCTTTAAGTGTCTAAATCTGGCTTCAGGTTTCTGAAGAATATGCCAATATGTCTCTGTGGGGCTGTTTCTGCCAATGGCAACATTATCTTTTTTTTTTTTTTCGGCTTAGAATTTGTTTGCTGGCAGCCACCTGCTAATAACGCCACTACAAACTAGTAGTGTGCTCAGGAGTTTGGACACAGATTAAAAAGTCATAGAGAGGGTGGGCTAAAACTCATCTAGTAAACCATAATATACACTTTAAGCCACTTATTTCTTGTTTTAGAAATAAATTCTCTTTAGGACATTCATTTCAAACAACAACTGGGAACATGAGCTATTTTCAGTTCTGTAACAGTAATTAGTAAGCTCAATTTCCAACACACCATTTGTTTCAGGCAGACATAGATACTATACCAAATTTTGATCACTAACTCAGTGGTGAGAATTACTAACAGTATCAAGTTATAATAAATTTGGAACATTCCCTCCACGTCACTGAAGTGCCACAGCACATCCAGAGGGTATAGAAAGCTAACCACGACAGGATGATCAGTTAACTATGATTCAGCACAGCAAAGGACCTCATCGCCTCCAGAGATCTGAGATGCACTCCAACTAGGTCTGTCTCTACTGATGCAAATTGCTTGTCATTAGCTCCTGCCAATTACTACACTTGTTACAAATCTGTTTTGACTAGTTCAACCTTGCACTTGGCCAGGGAGCAGCACTAATGAAAGGCACCATCACATCACTGTGATTTATTGCTCCTACTAATCAGTCAGCTAATGTCCTCTCTCAAACCTCTCTGCCAGACAGAACTCACCCTACTCTGAATCTAAGCGTAATTTTTCACAGAGTAGATATGTTGGTGACTGTAAACAGCTGACAAAAAAGAAATGGAAAGGAGTGTGCACTGTTGAAAGACCACTGGAAAGCCTTGTCTGTCTTGCTTGAATAGTATTCAAAGCAACATAATGACTTTGTAAATAACTGAAATGGGCAGCTTCCACACCATTCATTTATCCTTTTTCCATCACGCATATTTCCAAAACGTATTTCAGAGCTTTAACTTTCATACAGCTGCTATTAAGTAACTGTAGTTTCAAAAAATAAGTCATGTGCAGTTCAGGAAGTACCATATATTAATGCTATGAAGTTTCATGTAACATGGTTTTTTTTCTGTTCTTTGTTGCTATAATCCAAAGGCATGACCTTCCCATATTAAGGAAATAAAAAACAACAACAACAACAACAACAACAAAAACCAAAACAAAAAAATCTTTCAGCAGGAAATTGTCTAGCTTTAGAAAGAAGATGAAGTATAGGGTTTTCATAGCCATTGATTTTTGAGCAATGAGGTAGCTGTTTTAATCATTTGTATAACACCTGCCCACAATAAAGAGAAATAATCAGTTTCTGCAGTTTACATTGTTCTACTGATTCAACATATTTTATTTGGGACAAAGTCAGTGGTTACACCACTTTACTGAGTAAAGTTTATTTCAGCAGATCAATACTGACATACAGTGCAGAAAGCTATGAGTGTGTGTGAAACAGCCTTCATCTCTGTTCAAATGCACCTGCTAACAATAAGGCTGCCCTGACAGCAGCTCAGAAGAGCACAGATGAGACTAGTTTCCTTAAAAACACAGCACTACAACATTCTAGAAATTACACTTCTATCTCTAAAGTTTATTTTTTTCTGCTTCTGCCATGACAATTAACAACCATTTTGAGACCAGTAAACTGCAGCTTGCTGTGGCAAAATGATGTCTTCCACCATCATTTTAGAAAGGAAATATAGTGCATACTTCAGTTTCACCTGTTCTGCCTCTGCTATAGTGCTGCTGCCACAGATAGATCACTGGGAGTATTCACTATTTCCAAAAGGTTTCCTATAGAAGTGATGCCAACCGAATGTGCTCTCATCATTGCATATACTAGACTTCCTCCATGGTTTTTCTTTAATATTTACTTTGTTTCACATTGAAGACCTTATATATTGAAACATACCTGAAAAGCAAACCTCAGAAAACAGGATTTGGGTTATTTTATTTTTAATTTGGGAGAAATAAATGCATCTTCAATTACTTTGGCAAAATCTTACTGAAGAAAAGTTGATTTATAACTGACACACAAAGGAGATCACAGTTAAATGCAAGGATAAAAATGGGAATTCCTCCTTACTGAAATACACACATGGGCCAAATTTAATAACTTGACTAAGCTAGCTGTAAATTACCGTTTAAGAATAATCTAAGAAATAAGAAAATTCAATCTCAGGCCCTACAGAGTAAAAGTATGGTCTGAAGCTCTGGTTGCAGACTTGCTTTGACTGAATCATATTTTACCTGTGAAGTTTTGGAGGGAGTCAGAAACAGGTCTTCATCTTCACATGACAGTGTTCGCCAGAGTCAGAGAGGCAAAGGTGTCGAATGATGAAGTTAGGTTTTATTTTTAATTCTTGCACATAAAGTTTTATTCTTTGCTAATTATTGCCTCAACTGTGATGACAATGAATTCAGTAGTAGCAGTAAAAAAATACATTTCATTAGCACTGTATTATAATCTACATTTAACTTGACAGATTGGTAAATGATGAAAATTCGTGCTAGAGTTTAAGTAGGGTACTTAACTAAAAAGCAAATGAGTATAGAAACTTTCTCAGTGCAGGACAACACACAACCTACTGCATTTGGCTGATCACTATTTTTTGAAATCCTGACATGAACAGCCATCCAAATGATACTATGATTTACTGTCCCTTTGCTACTGTTTTCCTTCATGATTTCCCTTAAATTTATCTCACAAATTCTACAGCAACTTTTACTAAGGATGGCAAAGAGCTTTAGAAAGTGAACTACCCAATTAATCAGAGCACCACAGTGAGGCATTTTATGCAAGCATATAGCAAAATGCAAATCCAAATCTGGAATATATATAAAAGAAGTAAATTCAAATGTCATGATAACAGAATTGTACTTTGTTATTTGGGTGTAATTGAGTTTGAAAATTGGTGAGGACATGATAATAAAAGTATTTGGGATGGGGATTTTTTTTTTTTTTTTTTTTTTTTCAGAATTCCTTTTTTTTTTTTTTTTCCAGCAACAGTACAAAATGAGAGCAAAATAAAGTAAAATGGAGCTCTGCGAAAAGTAATCTCTATTCGTTATATGATGGTCTTAATCAGCAAAATCTATTATCTTCAATAAAAGCCTTCTGGGTACTTTGAGCTGTTCAGCTGGTGATGGACTCTGCTTTACTGTTCACTTATTTGCCTTTTCTAAATCTTTGCAAGGACTACCTATGCCTGTGGCTCCCTTAAAGAAACACAGATCAGGAAGAGCTCCTTCAAAGTCAGTAACATCAGACTTATTTTGGACAGCAGTTGCACTAGAGCACTTGTCACTCATGCAATGATAAATAGCAATCATAAAATTAACAGAAATATTTCCTATGTTGAGAGACTTCATGAAGGCTAGAGTCATATACCTGTACTCATTAAGTGTAAATCTGTCCAGAAAAATAAAGTGATTTGTCCAAAGATGAAAAAACAAACCTAACTCAGCTGCCACCACAGAACACAAGCAAGAGTGTGAGAGGTTTTATTATTTTATTTACAACACTATAAAATGACAATTGTTAATGAAGTTATCACATTTTTTGTAAGTGCTGATATTTAATATGCAACCCTGCCAGAAATACATTCTAGTCTACACATGAAAAAATAGCCTGATTTTCAAAGTTAGCATAATAAAAAACTTGATTTTTTTTCAAGTGGTATATTGAGAGTTATGAAAAAGATTAAATGTGTGAGTTTATACTATAATATTTTCCAAAAAACTTTGTTTTGAACTTTTATTAGAGGAATAGGTTGTAAGAGAAAAATGGTCTTTAGAACAAGTAGTAAGAAAGCCCACCCCAAAACCAAGGCCATGATATTTCTGTAAGGAGACAACAGAGTATTCGTTACCAGCAGAAATGAAGGAAACTTGAAGGAAACCTATAGATTCTAACTTACTTTATGTCTCTGCACATGATTGTCTGGAAGTTCTATGCAGCTGCACAACTAACCAAGTAATGGGTTAAAATCTACACCACACAGACTTCTATATCAAATTATATAGATCAAGGCTTTTCTACTTCTAAGGTGGAGTTTATTGTAGCTCAAATCCAGCTTGTTTATGCTTTACAGATTTCCCATGAGAGCTATCATCATAATATTTATCAAATGTATTTCAATGTGTGTCACCTCATTTCAACAAAACTCAGAAAATCAGGTGAACTTCAAGCCTGTGAATTCAAGAGAACTATTTATCTTCTTTACTCAGATTAGGACCTAAATCCCAAATCCCAGGTCCCAGCTTCAAAATACACTCAAAACTCAAGTAGACTTTCCTTTATGTGCCATGCATATTTCACAAAAAAAAAGCCAACTTTTTATTTTGGCTGAAAGCAAAAAAATAGACTGCATAATAATTGCTATTCTGGACAAGACAGGATGAAGTGCGTATCTCAACACAGAAACCTTGTTTCATACAACATTGTCCATTTTAATAAATACATTTACAATTCAGAAAGCTCTAATCCCCAAATCAAAACTGTTTAGAACCACATTGATTGTTCAAGTAAGTTTGTCTGTCAGAAGATGATCACGCTGTGAGTCACCGTGACTCTTCCTGTCAGACAAGCGATATCCAAAACATATTTATGCTCTGCTGACCAAGAAGATCATCAATGGAAAGCTATGCAAAAAGTCAGGTTTCCTACACTCCAGCACCACTCTAAACAAACAAACGCTATTTCGAAAGACTTGCAGAGCAACTAGATGTGCTTTCTGAAAGTCCTGCAGTAAGATATGAAATGCTTCATAGCAAGTGAGTTTATAGTCCTCTCTCATTTAGCATTGTTTCTGCTCTGCACTGCAAACCAGGGTTGTGGGGAAAGAGGCATGCTGGACCTGTCACTGTGATCTACTGTCAGATATGATAAGATCCGGTGAAACACCAAGAAGAAAATGTTGCTTGTGCTTCTATTTCACAAACCCTAAAACTGCAGAAATAATTTATTTCTGTTGTACAACTACTACCCACACATTCCTTCCCAGCTACAAATTTTGGCTGCCACAGAAACCCTGTCTCGCCTACTGCTCTGAAACTCAACAGTGGCACCCAGTGGCTATTCTTCATCACATCCAAATACTTACACGGGTTTTTGTGGATCACTTAAAACCAATTTTAATTTTTGCAAAACTATTGTCTAAAACTATGTAAAAATCATGCTTATTAAAAGGCTCTGATAACGCTGCCTAGCTTTGGCAAGTTATTTTTTTTAATTTCAATTTTCAATCTGTTTCACGTTCTAGTTCTTTTTTCAGCTTTGGTTCTCCTTTTTTTGGGGGGGGTTTGGTTTTTTTTGTTTGGTTTTTTTTTGGTGTGGGTTTTTTTTAATTTGTTTGTTTAGGGTTTTTTTTTGTAATATGACATCTCCTTTCTAATCAGCTGGGCATTATTCTAACAGCCTTTCTCTGGTTTGTACTATAAACACAGTAGCTTCTGATTAAGCTTTCCTCTTAGTTTAAGTGTATTTCAGATGGGTATTTTGATTAGAGAAATTTAAGCAGAGCAATAAAAGAAAATTATACTTTTTTTAAAATTCAACAGTAAAGTAAAAACTAGGAAATACTGAGACTGAATGATTGGCTAAAGAAAAAGAAACCAAACCCAAACCAACAACAGAGAACTGCTAAGAAGATTTTATATTAAACAATGCGCTATATCTTTTCTAGAACCCAAAGTTTAACTCCTGTTCCAAAGAATTCACAGGCAAGGCAGCAAAAGCATGGATGGTAAAAAAATATGACAAAAATAAATAAACCTGCACAAAGATGATGCACACACCAACAGTTTGAGGACAATAAGTTGAATTTATATGTGCATTTGTTGCAGGGTTTAAAACCTTACCATCTTCTTTGAGGCAAATTATGGAAGCTCAGAACCAAAAATGCCAGATGACAATTACACACGTGTTTCACATATGAAGGAAAATCTCTTCTGACAGCCTCAGATCTCTATTTGCTATAGAAATTTGTATTTACTACCTCCATGTGAAGATATTGAACATACTTTTGCTTCTCTTATTTTGTATCTGATTCCCTGTAATATCTTGTTATAGTTTTCAATAGTGCAAAAAAATTTTTGCAATTAAGAGATAGCACAGTAAAATACCTCATCATCATTGTCACCAGTATTGTAAAAGGACGCTGGGTAAAGGCTGTGGAAGGCTGCTGAGTAGCTAAGATGGCAGCAGTGTGTGTGTGAGAAAGAGAGGAGAGAGAACCCTTTGTTCCTCAAATTTTACAGAGCATAATCATCTATACAAAGTAATACAGCTCCCTGAGCAACAGAAATAGCATGTTTGCAAAAAAGTAGTCAGTTCACCTGCCTGTTCTTCAGGAGGTAGAGTGGCCAAAGCCTTTACCTCGGAAGCTGTACTTTACTGGCACTCACACATACAAAAAAAAATATTAAAAAGGTTTCTGATGCTGGCTGAAATTAAACAGTGCACTAGTGACAGCACCAGTTCTTTACTAGTGAAAATGACAATTTTTACTGAGCTTTCTCAGACTCATTGCAAGTATTAGCTGAAGCAAGCACCACACTATCTATGCAAAGAATTAATAATCTACCATCAGTATAAACAAACATACTTTTTTCCCCACCTCATTAAATGCGCTTCTAAACATACATTGAAAATACTCAACATCAATATGAATGGTGTCTCATGCAAAGATATCTCTAGGCTCACCACATTACAACTTCATTAGGTAAAATCTAGAGAGAATAGACAAACCTCGTGGCACATCCTTATGGTCACTAAAATATGGAATAAATGGAGAAAAGAATTCCAGAGCTGATGGCTCTTCATTGAGAAATTTTTGTTTTTAGTCCTTACATGTTTTAATTTACAAGATGCTACTGAAAGCAGCTCATTTACTTCAAATATGCAAAGCACTGCAAAAGCAGGCTTTCCAGGTAAAGCTCATCACCTTGAATTGTACTCAAAAGAAAAAAGTGGCACAGGCTCTAGTGAGCAGAGGGGAAATAGAGAGTCTATTATTAGCATTGTCAGCACAATGCACGCATTGTGTGACTGCACATCAAGTCCCTTCTCTGCAACATGTCATCCCCTCAAGCGTTTCCCACAAATACGACCAGTAAGCAAGGTGCAGCAGGTAAGTGCTCTCAGAACATACCACTGTATTCAAAGCATACGTAAGGGAGCTATAACAACTTCTTATAATATTAAAAATACACATCTATATATAGGACAGCAATATAAGGAATCCAGAACAAGGGTGGTTTATGTAACTGCCAAATGCTTTGGACATATGTTAAAATATTGGGCAAATACATATCTGTTTTAAAGATATTTTTCTGAAAGAAGTTACCACTAAATGTATTATTCCTTCAAGTATACCCTACTCTTAGAACGATTGCATTGGGTGGAACACTTCTGACAGAAAAACAAAACAAAACAATGCAGCCAAAAGAACCAAAACACCAGGGAAAAAAAGAAATTATATTGAACCTGAAGCAGGGACCTAGAATTACGGACTGTCTGTTATATCGTTGTAAAGCACTACTGGCCAGCCTGCCTGCCTGCAAAATCAGCACTCATCTAGTGTGGACTGCTGAGTGAAAATGGTATTATTCCAAGAAGTCCTCAATACCTTAGCTTTCAATATTAACAAAACAACAACAAAGCAAACAATTCTAGGCCCCAAGCAAAAAATATTCTAAAATTTCTGTTGAAAACCGTAAATAAGAGTAATGAGATTAAATGCATCATTTAATCTGAACCCTGTCATCTAATGCTATCTCTAACTTGTGATCTGAGATCACATTTCTTAGGGCAGGCAACTTTCTCTCCAAATTTGACACTGTTTTTATGGTCCCTTCCTACTTAAAATCCTAGCTATTTACAATGAAATACTGGCAATTAGGTAATAATTCCACAAAATGTGAAGCAGTGATTTTCCCCCATCCTCTATTTCCAACACTCCGCCTGCCCTCAGTTGAGAACTAAGGCTTTCCTCCTCTCCAAAAACTTCATCTTTCAAAGGGGTTCATAAGTCATCTTCAGCAACAGTGTCCACTGTTCCAAAAGCTGGGATCTAAACTGGAACACAGAAACACATATTCATGTTCAGAAAGGAAAAGGAATTTATTTTCACAAGTAGTGAATACTACAGCATTTTCTATATGTGGCACTGCTGAATCAGAGTGTCTTTGCACTTCATATCACTTTTAGAGTCTTCTTATGCTGGAAGTGGAATACTTCAAGCCCTTGAGGTCCAGCATGTACCAGCAATTTGTGCCCTAGCTACACGGCTTGGATTTCATGAAGGTGACAGGGTTTGGCTGGTGAGGCACTACAGAGAGATTCACTTATGCAAAGGTTTTGAAAATTAGAAAAATAAATCATCATCAGTGTCTCTTTACTGACCACAGTAGCTCAGACGAGTAACTGAAGCCCAGTGATGGAGATAGAGGGAGCTTAATCCACTGTCCCCTTCCCGCCCTGAAGTGACCCCACAGCTGTTTTCCAAATGCAGTGGTTTTGGAAAATGCTACACATTTTGGTTAATTATCCCAAATATTCATAACAGTTCTTTGTTCTGATTATAATGAAAAACTGCGTATCTTTTACTTATTACTAGGTATTTTTCCTTGAACAAGCTACGTCACTATTCCCTTTTCCAGCATGAAAACAGCACTTCACAAACATCTCTCTGAAGTAAGCTTCCAGGCTAGATTATTAACCTAAAGGAATTCAACACACAATTCCCCTTGGTAGTCAGTGGATTTTGCTGAAAAGCCTTGTCCTAAAGTAGGTGGACCCCAAAAATAGAATAGCATTTGTAAAGATGCAGAGATACACGATTTTCTTAAACAATAAATGTTGACATGACAATCTCATTCAAATCATCAAATTTATTTTAGCTCTTGCTTTGCACCAAAGCATATATAAAGAAACCCTCCATCTGCTACTGCAGGAATGACTTCTCTCCCTAAGATACCTTCCACATGTCCATAGCAAAGCAGGCCTAAATAATGATTCATTGCTATAGATTAACTGTACAAAAGGCTTCATTTGTATCTGCATGTATTTATTTCAGAACAAGACACTGTGTAACTATTCAAAATACATTAAAAAGTCCAGTGTGCACCCACAGGATTCTCAAAGGCATCCTATTGTAAATGGAATATGCCTCCTATTAAAGTACTCCCTTTTCCAATTAAGAATCAAAATTCAGTAGGCTTCCAAAAACTTAGAGGGTACAAATAAAAGAGCTGTTTCCTATTATGCTGATCAGTAGACAGGTATGGCTTAATCTGCTTGTTAGAAGAGAAATACCTTGCCAAAATTAACAGATCTAATACCTTAATCTGTTGTACCACAAGTGTTAGCCTATTAGTGAGCAAATTATGGAGAAATCCAGACAGAGAACCACATACAATAATGTGCTTAGCAAAGCCATGTCGTGCCTTCCAGCGTCTGCAATTAACTATGAATCACAGAGACCTCAAACACCAACAGCTTGCTCAGTTAAAGCCTCATTTTGTTTCCATGCTGGTTTCATTGCACCTCAGAATGACTTGAGCTCTCTGAAAATACGATCCAACCCATTCTTTCTTAGGCACAGCATGCATTGGTACTCACAATAGGTTCAGTTCTACTGGATGAAGAAAGCCAGAAGAAAATATCAGTAGAGTGCAAAGAAAGTAACACTAAATCCTTAAAAACTCACAGTGCTCTCCACTCAGGCTTCTGTATCCCCTGAGAAAGTTGCATCCAAAATAACAATCATGGGTGGGAAGTCTCATGGGAGACTTCAACCACCCTGACATCTGTTGGAGTGAAGGTACGGGCCAGCACAAGCAATCCAGGAGGTTCCTCGATTGTGTGGAAGACAACTTCCTTCTGCAAGTAATAGAGGAGCCGACAAGGAGAGGTGCCATGCTTGACCTCCTGCTCACCAACAGGGAAGGGCTGGTTGGAAATGTGACGCTCCAGGGCAGCCTTGGTTACAGTGACCATGAGATGGTCAAATTCGAGATCCTTGGGACAGTGAGAAGAGCGTGCAGCAAGCTCACTGTCCTGGACTGCAAGAGAGCAGACTTTGGCCTCCTTGGGAGCCTGCTTAGCAAGGTTCCATGGGACACAGCCCAGGAGGGCAGGGGGACCCAAGACTCTTGGTTGTTATTCAAGGATCACCTGCTCCAAGCTCAGGAATGTTGCATCCCAACTAGAAGGAAGTGCAGCAAGAGGGACAGGAGACCTCCTTGGATGGATAAGGAGCTGCTCAGGAAAATTCAAAGGAAAAAAGAGGCTTATAGAAGGTGGAAGCAGGGACAGGCGGCCTGGGAAGAATACAGGGGTGCTGTCCGGGAAGCTAGGGACCAGGTGAGGAAGGCTAAGGCCCAGTTAGAATTGAACTTAGCTAGGGATGTTAAGGATAATAGGAAGGGATTCTATAGGTACGTAGCGAGTAAAAGACAGACTAGGGACAACGTAGGCCCCCTTCAGAAGATATTGGGAGAACTGGCTACCCAGGATTTGGAGAAGGCTCAGGTTCTTAATGACTTCTTTCCCTCGGTCTTCACTGGCAAAGTCTCTGACCGCACCACCCAAGTCTTGGAAGGCGAACGCAGGGACTGTGAGAATGAAGACCCTAGGACCACTGTAGGAGAGGATCTGGTTCGAGGCCATCTTAAAAACCTGAATGTACACAAGTCCATGGGACCTGATGAAATCCATCCGCGGGTCCTGAAGGAGCTGGCGGATGAAGTTGCTAAGCTACTGCCCATCATATTTGAAAAATCATGGCAGTCAGGTGAAGTTCCCGACGACTGGAAAAAGGGAAATATAACCCCCGTTTTCAAGAAGGGGAAAATGGACGACCCAGGGAATTACAGACCAGTCAGTCTCACCTCTGTGCCTGGCAAACTCTTGGAGCAGATTCTCCTGGAAGGCATGCTAAGGCACATGAAAAACAAGGAGGTGGTTGGTGACAGCCAGCATGGCTTCACTAAGGGGAAATCCTGCCTGACCAATCTGGTGGCCTTCTATGATGGGGCTACGGAAATGATGGTGTGTGCTCACAGCCGAGAAAGCCAACCGTATCCTGGGCTGCATCAAGAGGAGCGTGACCAGCAGGTCGAAGGAGGTGATCCTGCCCCTCTACTCTGCTCTCATGAGACCTCACTTGGAGTATTGTGTGCAGTTCTGGTGTCCTCAACATAAGAAGGACATGGAACTGTTGGAACAAGTCCAGAGGAGGGTCACGAGGATGATCAGGGGACTGGAGCACCTCCCGTATGGAGACAGGCTGAGAAAGTTGGTGCTGTTCAGCTTGGAGAAGAGAAGGCTGTGTGGAGATCTCATAGCAGCTTTCCAGTATCTGAAGGGGGCCTACAGGGATGCTGGGGAGGGACTATTCAATCAGGGACTGTAGTGACAGGACAAGGGGTAATGGGTTCAAACTTAAACAGGGGAAGTTTAGATTGGATATAAGGAAGAAATTATTTACTGAGAGGGTAGTGAGGCACTGGAATGGGTTGCCCAGGGAGGTTGTGAATGCTCCATCCTTGGCAGTGTTCAAGGCCAGGTTGGATGAGGCCTTGGGTGGCATGATTTAGTGTGAGGTGTCCCTGCCCATGGCAGGGGGTTGGAACTAGATAATCTTAAGGTCCTTTCCAACGCTAACTATTCTATGATTCTATGTGGATACACTTATATGGATTCCTAGCTACTATTTCTTCTTGCACTGTGTCCATCACTGGTTGGCTGAGGACAGTGCCAGCAGTCTCAGTGAGAGGCTAGACAAGTTGCACAATGCTCTGAACAACTCCTCCAGTTCTTGCCCTATTAGCAAAACTGCTATGATAGACAAGCTTCACATAGTAAGACCTTAGTCTCCAGAAATGTCAGCATGGCACTTTCATAAGTACTATATTCATTTGCAAAAGTGCAAGTCTTAAAGGCTCTAATAATGTGACTTCATCTGTTGAAGCTGTTGATTCAACATGATGGAAATGTTTCATACATTTGTATTCATATCATTTTCTTAATGGTTCCAAAGGAGTTATTTAACGTCAATTAAATGCTATTAGAATGTCAAAGGGAGTTCATTTTCAATATATTTTATTCTTTCTCAATACTTTGTTGCAGTATTTTCACAGTTTTAGTTCAATAATGGTACAAAGTTAACTGACTACAAATGAACTGAAATAATGAACAATTTCCTTTTGTCCCTAAAGCAAATTATATTGGCACTTGCTTGTCTGCCTGTCCAGTCTAAAATACAATCTCCTCTGTCTTCCAACACTGAACAAGAGGAGTAACTGCGTAAAAAGTAATAACACATGAACACTGTCTAAGGAGGTCACTTTCCTTCTTGATGTATTTCTAATGATATTTTGACTCCTCTTTTCTGGCTTTTCACAACTGAGGAGAAATCAATTCCTTTTTGTGCCTTTCTTTATCAGTCCTTCATTCTCACATGCGTCAGCTGGTTCTGAAGTCTCCAATATCTTCCTAGCTGTTCCCCATTTCCTGCTTTATTTAATGAGTCACAACAACAGTTTTCCTCATTTTATTTTCCCCATTAATTGTCAGACCAGACCCTGGTTCCACCTGGCATTCAAGCTCTGTTTTTTGAGCTAATTCTGATGTAATACCTCTTTTCCACTCCTCACAATGAAACTCACACAGATCTGTGCTGTGTATGGATTTATATCATTATTTTTATTTAACCAAATGTGTGCTGTTCATCAACCTTTTCTTAATAGGAGTACATGCTGCTATAAACCAATACTTGTTAACTAGTACCCAATGTGATGGGAGTTTCTTTTATAATTTATTTATAAATGCTTTCAGATCTGTCTTACATCTGTTCCTTATAAACTGGAACAGAAATGACTGACCCCATGGTGTAATAAATCTGATTGAAAAGCATAAAGTTCTTTCTGGGTTACATCTACCCTGATAGATAGTTAGATTGATAGGGGTGAGAGAGAACAAGATGGTGAATATTTTTCTTCCCCTACAAGCCACACAAAAGACTGGTTAAGTGTGAATTTCACAATTTGCTGTCCCATGTCACTGTTATATGTTTCAAAGTATGCTTTTTGTCTCTAATGACATCCTTCTTTCTAATTTCATGCTTATATCCACCTGCTTAACACAGAAAACAACTAGTTAAAGAGGGCGATAGGGGAGCAGTTACTGAGAAAGGGTAGAAAGAATCAGTTTTGCAGCAGAGTACTTCACTCCAGCAGCACAACACTGTTCAGCACTATCTTGCTCTCATTTCAGACACAAGCTGTATAATACTACAAAAGTGGCTACAGTAACCTTATCAAGGCACTTTTTGCCCAAATAGAAAAAAAAAATCTCGAACAAAAACAAAGACACCCCCCAAAAAAACAAGACAAACCAAACCAACAGACAACAAATAAGCAAAAAACCAAAACCAAAACAAAAACCAAAAAAACAAAAAACCCAAACAACAACAACAAAAAACCCTACAAAACCAAAATTTTTTCTGGAGCTAAAGAAACAGTTTTTCTCCTAACAAGTCAGATCTTTTCTATGAAAATGCAATGGACATAGTAAAATTAAGCCATGGTAAAGATGGATCTCTAATCTGCTCCAGCTTTTAAAGCAGCATTTTGTGGGCTTTTTTTATAGCTTGCTGTCAGTCATTAGATAGCAAACACTCCCCCTAATGCTTCCTATTCTTCCCATGTCAGTGGCAACAATGTTCTATTAATATAAAAATGAAACTGTGTGGCAGACTCTAATGCAAGTTGCCTTTGCTCAGCTCTGTCAAGAGTTCAGAAAAGTAGAACAATCTTCTGTACAGTCAGAAACCAGATGAAATGACTAAGAAAAACCTCCCCAAAACAGCTCAAAGGGACTTGCTGAATAAAGACAGCAGTCATGCTGTTTCCCTGACATTTGATGAAAAGATGACCTCTCTGAAAATTTTAAATCTTTCCTAAGAACAGATACAATTGTTCCAGTTATAACTTAAAAAATAATGATTGAAAAAGCAATAAAGACAAAAGATTTTAACTAACTGACCCTGTGTTTTAGGTCTTAAAGTACTGCTTTAGCAAAAGTATCATTATTGGTTTTTTGAGTCTTCACTAGGAAACAAGTGGTGCATTTCGCAGAACATGTATGCACAGTTACAACACAAGCTATTGCAAATAAATACTTTTCTTTCAGTAAACTCATTATATACAATAGAAGAAACTGCTGAAATGCACTGTGTTAACTTACAACAGAAATACTACAGTTTGCTTATTTCCCCATATGCTGAAGGATCATTCAGACCATACTCTCACCTATCCTCCTGCCTATCTTTTTGGAAAGAGTAATAATCATACAACTATGCTTTTAAAAGATTAGCTTTTCAGAAGTCCCTTAAAGCCTCTGTTTATATGAAAGCATATTAGCTAAGCCCTATCAAACCATACAAACTGTCAAGATTTGGTACTACAGAACACAGTGCTCCTATCAGAAAATGTGTTCAATGACCTTTTCCTTGTAACTTCTTTCTCTGAACATATGCAGCATATAACATTAAAACACTACCCAAATATCTCTTACATTCTACCCTGTCTTTAGTTAAAAGACCAACTCTTTGGATGGTTTTCTGTATTTTTGTGATGTGTATCCGTCAATTATATCTTTTCTACACCTGGAATAAGTAAGTGGGTTTACATTTGGTTTTTTTTTTTTTTACATATGTTTATCACTGTGTACCTTTCCTAAACCTGATCTAGGTAACAGAGATGGGTTTAACACTACATCAAATAAACATCAAAAAAATTTGCTCTTTACAGAGATAAACAACTCTCTTCAGAAACACCTCCTAGCTATATGGAGAAACCTACACTTCATAATCTCTGTTGCTCAGTTTATCATTGCCTATTAATTTTAAACACAGAAAAAACCTATACATTAAACTCATGTTTCTGATTTATGGAATACATACTGTTTTAATTTAAAACTACTATCACTGAGTATCTGCTGCAATGTTAATATTTTGTTGCAATACATGGAGATGCGCAATTATCTCAGGTTAACATGAATCAGAAATCTAGAAGGAAAGTGAAAAATAAATATGCCAAGAATCATAGCAAGGGTTTCAGCATCTGTTGATCCACATGTTTTCCCATAGCAATCTTTCATTACACAACTGCAAATTACTCATGCATATTCCTTCTTTATAATCATGGGTCTCAATTTTATGAAAGCCTCTGTAATTAATAACAAGCAAGTTACCCTTTGAATTCAATGAGAAACAAGTCGCCCTTGGAGAATAAATCTGTAGGTTATATCTGGTTTAGCCATATAATTTGACAGTAATATTAATTCAGGAATATTTCTGGTTTTCTAGTGAGAAGCAGTACCAACTGAAAATCTGAAGAGACTAACAAGCAGTACATATAATGCACAAGCAAGTCTAATACTGAAGAAAACAACTCAGTAGTAGTAGAACACATTGCCACAGCATCTAGACATGGAACTCAAAAATAAGGATCTATGGATCACAGAAATATCTACTATGTTCAGTGAAAAGAAAAACCATTATGTTTCAATGGTTTTGAGCCAGACAATAACAAAAGCAGCAACATAAAAAAAATATACTTGAAGATTAACTCATAGCTACCCTTTATAGGATGAGCTTGACTGTACTTGCTTTTAAAGCATCTGCTATGTTCCAATAATACAGAAAGAACTACTGGAATACACCTGGTACATAAGGATGTTTAAAGGTCTTGGAAAACCTCACTTCCTTTGATTTCCACATTGTATGCAGGAGAAATGTAAAACCAACGGTATCTGCAGAATATACGCTACTTCTTATCCAATGTGTATTTTTTTGCGTTTTGTTAAAGTTGAGACTGCTGGACCAGCTCCTTTTGGAATACAAAGAAGAAATTAGGGTTGTTTCACAGTATCACAGTATCACAGTATGTTAGAGATTGGAAGGGACCTCAAAAGATCATCTAGTCCAATCCCCCTGCCAGAGCAGGAACACCTAGATAAGATTACACAGGAATGTGCCCAGGCGGGTTTTGAATGTCTCCAGAGAAGGAGACTCCACAACCTCCCTGGGCAGCCTGTTCCAGTGTTCTATCACCCTCACTGAGAAGAAGTTTCTTCTCAAGTTTAAGTGGAACCTCTTGTGTTCCAGTTTATACCCATTACCCCTTGTCCTATCATTGTTTGCCACTGAGAAGAGCCTGGCTCCATCCTCATGACACTCCCCCTTTATATATTTATATACACTAATAAGGTCCCCCCGCAGTCTCCTCTTCTCCAAACTATAGAGACCCAGCTCCCTCAGCCTTTCCTCATAAGGGAGATGCTCCACTCCCTTAATCATCTTAGTTGCCCTGCGCTGGACTCTCTCCAGCAGGTCCCTGTCCTTCTTGAACTGAGGGGCCCAGAACTGGACACAATATTCCAGATGCGGTCTCACCAGGGCAGAGTAGAGGGGAAGGAGGACCTCTCTCGACCTACTGACCACCCCCCTTCTAATACACCCCAGGATGCCATTGGCCTTCTTGGCCACAAGGGCACAGTGTTGGCTCATGATCATCCTGCTGTCCACTAGGACCCCCAGGTCCCTCTCCCCTACACTACTTTCTAACAGGTCGTTCCCCAACCTATACTGGAACCTGGGGTTGTTCCTGCCCAGATGCAGGACTCTACACTTTCCCTTGTTATATTTCATCAAGTTTCTCCCTGCCCAACTCTCCAGCCTGTCCAGGTCTCACTGGATGGCAGCACAGCCTTCTGGCGTGTCAGCCACTCCTCCCAGCTTAGTGTCATCAGCAAACTTCCTGACAGTACACTCAATTCCCTCATCTAAATCATTGATGAATATATTAAATAATACTGGTCCCAATACTGACCCTTGAGGCACTCCACTAGATACAGGCCTCCAACTGGACTCTGCCCCATAGACTACAACTCTCTGGCTTCTGTCCTTCAGCCAGTTCACAGTCCACCTCACTACCTGATCATCCAGGCCACACTTCCTCAATTTAGCTATGAGGATGCTGTGGGAGACTGTGTCAAATGCTTTGCTGAAGTCAAGGTAGACCACATCCACCGCTCTGCCATCATCCATCCACAATGTTATTTCCTCATAAAAGGCTAGGAGGTTGGTCAAGCATGACTTCCTCTTGGTAAAGCCATGTTGACTGCCCCTCATAACCCTCTTATCCTTGACATGCCTTAAGATGGCATCAAGGATAAGGTGTTCCATCACTTTCCCAGGGATGGAGGTGAGGCTGACCGGTCTATAGTTACCCGGGTCCTCCTTCTTGCCCTTTTTGAAGACTGGAGTGACATTTGCTTTCCTCCAGTCCTCAGGCACCTCTCCCGTTTCCCAAGACTTGGTAAAGATGATGGAGAGTGGTCTAGCAATGACTTCCGCCAGTTCCCTCAGCACCCGCGGGTGCATCCCATCTAGACCCATGGATTTATGGATGTCCAGATTGCTCAACTGGTCTCTAACCCATTCCTCATCGACTAAGGCAAACTACTCCAGTGACCTGACTTCATCTGAGGTCTCAGGAGTACAGGGCTCTTCAGGACTGCCTCCGGCAGAGTAGACAGAGACAAAGAAGGCATTCAATAACTCTGCCATCTCTGTATCTTCTGTCACCAGGGCACCCGTCCCGTTCACCAGTGGGCCTACCTTGCCTCTGGTGTTAGTTTTATCTGCCATGTATTTGAAAAAGCTCTTTCTGCTGTCCTTGACCCCTCTGGCCAGATTTAATTCTAAGAAGGCCTTAGCCATCCTAGCTGCCTTCCTACATCCTTAGCAGCAGCCTTATATTCCTCCCAAGTGGCCAGCCCCTCCTTCCATGACCTCTAAACTCTCCTCTTCCACTTGAGCATACCCAGCAGTTCCTTATTCAGCCACGCAGGTCTCCTGGCCCTCTTCCTTGACTTCCTACGTGTCGGGATGCTCAGCTCTTGAGCTTGGAATAAGCAATTCTTGAATGCCAACCAACTATCTTGGGCCCCTTTACCTTCAAGCAGCCTTGCCCATGGGACTTCCCCTAGCAATTGCTTGAAAAGGCCAAAGTTTGCCCTGCTAAAGTCCAGGGTTGCAATTCTACTTGCTATTGTACTGGTCCTACCACACAAGATCCTGAATTCCACCATCTCGTGGTCGCTGCAACCAAGGCAGCCCTCAACCCTTACTGCTTCAACCAGACCCTCCTTGTTAGTGAGGATGAGATCCAGCAGCGCTCCTCTCCTGGTTGGCTCATCCACCATTTGCATGAGGAAGTTATCATCCATACACTGGAGGAACCTCCTGGACTGTGCCTGGGTTGCTGAGTAGTCCTTCCAGCAAACATCAGGGAAGTTAAAATCCCCCACGACGACCACGTCCTGTGACTGTGAGGCCGCTCTCAGCTGCCTGTAGAAGGCCTCGTCAACTTCCTCACCCTGATCTGGTGGCCTGTAACAGACACCCACAACAGTATCGCCCCTGCCAGCCTGCCCCTTAATTCTCACCCACAGACTCTCAACTCGCTCGTCCCCTGTCCCTGGACAGAACTCAGTACATTGCAGCTGCTCTCGCACATAAAGAGCAACCCCACCACCCCGCCTGGCTGGCCTGTCTTTCCTGAAAAGGACATAGCCCTCCATGACTATATTCCAGTCATGCGAGCTGTCCCACCACGTCTCTGTAATTGCCACCAGATCATAATCTCCTGACTTAACACAGGTCTCTAACTCCTCCTGCTTATTTCCCATGCTGCACGCATTGGTGTACAGGCATTTCAAGGAGGGACCTGAGCTCACCAATTTCACCCTAGGATTATAGGAGGCCTCCCGGTCTTCATCAATCCTGTTTGTGCATGTGAAAATGTTTTTTCAATAGGATTATTATAGTATCTCTGGAGCATTAACTTTTTTCCCCCTGAATTTATACTGTGCCCATGGAAGTAAGGCTTTGATATAAGATTTGACTCCCTAAGGCCATCCCAGTGTTAAATAAGAAATCTAGATTCACACCTGTATGCTACAGTGTATATAACTGCATGACTGAAACTTACAGTAATTCCTCCCTGGAGTTTCTGCTTTAGTATTTTTCTACTCTTTCTAGCATTAACAACTCTGAATCAGTTTGTATTACAAGGCTGCAGATGAGTCAGGGATCGGTGTTGGGATCAGTCTTGTTCAACATCTTTGTCGGTGACATGGACAGTGGGATTGAGCGCGCCCTCAGCAAGTTTGCCAATGACACCAAGCTGTGTGGTTTGGTTGATACGCTGGAGGGAAGGGATGCCATCCAGAGGGACCTCGACACGCTCGTGAGGTGGGCTGATGCCAACCTTATGAAGTAACCATGCCAAGTGCAAGGTCCTACACCTGGGTAGGAGCAATCCCAGGCACGGCTACAGGTTGGGCAGAGAAGAGATTCAGAGCAGCCCTGCAGAGAAGGACTTGGGGGTGTTGGTCGATGAGAAAATGAACATGAGCTGGCTTCAGTGTGTGCTCACAGCCGAGAAAGCCAACCGTATCCTGGGCTGCATCAAGAGGAGCGTGACCAGCAGGTCGAAGGAGGTGATCCTGACCCTCTACTCTGCTCTCATGAGACCTCACTTGGAGTATTGTGTGCAGTTCTGGTGTCCTCAACATAAAAAGGACATGGAACTGTTGGAACAAGTCCAGAGGAGGGCCACGAGGATGATCAGGGGACTGGAGCACCTCCCGTACGAAGACAGGCTGAGAAAGTTGGGGCTGTTCAGCCTGGAGAAGAGAAGGCTGCGTGGAGATCTCATAGCAGCCTTCCAGTATCTGAAGGGGGCCTACAGGGATGCTGGGGAGGGACTATTCATCAGGGACTGTAGTGATAGGACAAGGGGTAACGGGTTCAAACTTAAACAGGGGAAGTTTAGATTGGATATAAGGAAGAAATTCTTTACTGTGAGGGTGGTGAGGCACTGGAATGGGTTGCCCAGGGAAGTTGTGAATGCTCCATCCTTGGCAGTGTTCAAGGCCAGGTTGGATGAGGCCTTGGGTGGCATGGTTTAGTGTGGGGTGTCCCTGCCCATGACAGGGGAGTTGGAGCTAGATGATCTTAAGGTCCTTTCCAACTCTAACTATTCTATGATTCTACAAGTCAGGCATTTAAGAACAAACAAGAGCTCGTCCCAACTAGGCACTGAAGTGTGAAGAAATGAGGGCGAGCAGGTCTCTCCAGCTGCACAAGGTTGCAGCTGAATTCAGCTTGCTGGACTGAGCCCAGTGATGACAGGCTGAGAAAACTGGGGCTGTTCAGCCTGGAGAAGAGAAGGCTGCGTGGACACCTCATAGCAGCCTTCCAGTATCTCCAGTACCTAGAAGGATGCTGGAGACGGACTCCTGATCAGGGACTGTAGCGATAGGACAAGGGCGAATGAGTTTAAACTCAAACGGCACAGTAGTTCCTCACACATTTTTGTCCTGAACCATTGAAGAAGCATTTCCAGGGCACTAAAAACATCAAATTGCTGACATAAGCCAAGTGCTTCATATTGATATTTAGAGGATTGAAGAGCATCAGGCTAAAGCTCTTCTGTGTCTAGAGAGACAATTTCAGCAGTGTGGTTGTTATCATGTGTTCACTGCATTAGTCCTAGGGAGCTCTTCCAGATGCATTCCTAAAACTGCTATGCCTTTTAAGACAGAGAAAAGTAACTCTGCCAGCAAAACTACTGAATAATATAATAACCAATTAGAAATTTTATGTGATAGGTAATTATCCAGATCTTGAAGAAGGTACTAGAATATCTAGTATCACATTCAAATCACTGAAATTGAGACACAGATTTCCAAATCCAGATGTAGCTCTTAGAGGTGTACCAAATTTTAAAGGGCTCTCAATTATGAATCAAAAATCATCTAAAAACTACTCAAGTAGAAGGACTTTTTTTGTTGGTTTTTTTCTCCCCTTTTCACAGAAACACTACACTTTGTCTACAAAGATGATAAATTAATCTAATCAGACCTCAAATACAATTTCAAGTGTTTTTCCATATAATCTTTCTCCAGTAATAAGCAGTAATCACCTGCTACAATTATATATGGCTAGAATTAGTAAATAAAAATGTGCAATGTTGATGCTTCATTTTGTCTGTTTTTTTCTATAAAACATGCAGTACATTTTAGAGAATTTATACTAAAGATCTGCAGCAGAAACACCCTTAAACTGACAGATTACTGCAGAAGAAAATCTGACCCTCACAGACTGGCCTTTTTACTTTTACACTCTTAATTTGGATGTACATAGCAGTGTGATGTTTCTGTTCTACCTACCTGTAATCTTTGAAGCTGATTTTTAAATCCATTAACCTAATTAGTCAGAGTAAGTGGTAGCTTGAATAGTAATTTAAACACAGTATAAGGTAATTTGGAGAACAGAAGTTTAAGTGACAGTGCAGATAAGTGTGTACTTCTCTTACACATACTAAAACAATTTCAGCTTTTTAAATTCTAAGGCTAGTTCTATATATCAATTTAGACATATTCAGAATTAATTAGGTAAGTTATATTTTCCAAGAGCAGATTTTAAGAAATACACCAAGGATGTATTTATAAAATTTCAAAAAGTAACATCTCAAATACATTACAAATTCAAAGATGACTGTAAGCGGACTGTTCTGATTTTGGGGGGAATTTTGCCAGAAACAAGTAATGCAAATAATTTGCAACATCTTCAAGACATCTTTCATATAATGCTTAGGTGGAAACACCACATGCAACCCTGTTGTCCCTGCCAATTTCCTGCAAACCTGAGGGCAAAGTCAGATATTGATACACTAGTTGCTGCCTCAAACCATTTGGAAAAGCTGGACTGCAGTAATTTTAAGTTTCTGGACAGAAATCAGGATATAAGCAACTATTATGTTAATAGCAGTTTAAAGTGAAAAAGTTGATTTCTGTAGAAAATCTGGGCAATGCAAAAAACCTTGTTGTCAAGTGTTTTATTTCCAGCAACACTGTTCTTTGTGGGCCCCATTCTGCCTATTGCTTGAAATCTCTTCACCCACTATACAGAGCCTGTGCTAGTTTTCTTTGCTATTATGAGGGGGTTATTTTTAAAGCACTCTTACAAGATAGGGACATTAGATGCATCAGAAATGAGATATTTGGAATAGTTGCAAAAATCTGCTTTGGCAGACTCATGAATTCTGGAAGCAGAATCAGAAGTACCTGAGACTTGTCTAATTCCTCAACTAAGCTTCAAGAAAAAAGGAGCATTCACTCAGGAAGAGATAAGTTCATTCCTGGATCCCAGTATGTGACCTCCAACATTTCAGTAATACTGAGCTTCAGCTTCCTTTTCACCCTGTGCTGCTTAGACCGTGATCACTTCTGCACTATCTCCTGCTGTGCGTTTATCTATATGTATAACTCATGCAAATAATTTTATGAACAAGTTTATCACTCTTGCAATGAAAAAAGAAAAAAAAAAAAAAGAAAGTGGATTTTAACAGATTTAAGGCAACATTCACAAAGAGTTTCCACAATAATGTCACTTGGATATTCAGGGAAACTGATTTAATTTCTGCTAGCTTATTCAGTAATAGAATTGACTACTACTTTAAAAACATGACAGGCTTTTTCACTACAAATCTAATGGCACAGAAATCTGAACACAGGCTTGGAGATCAGAACTTAAATTTGGTAGTTGAAGACAAACCTCAACCCCACTTCTTTGTCATTTGTTTCATTATATATGGCAATATTTTTCATTGTTTAAAAAAAAAAGCTTTATGAACACAAAGCATGACAGCTTTTCTCTATGGAAAATAAATGAACTGATATTCATAGCCTGCAGTAGTCAGAACTAGACTAGGCAGTACAAAAGCCAGGATAATTCTAGATTTTTTGCTACTTTAAGTTCTTTTTAAGGCCTCTTTTGTGGCACAACTAACAGCACCATGTACTGCAAATTACCTGTCCTTGGATCAGGACATTGGCCTAAATTCAAGAGGAAGTGTTCTTTAAAATTTATTTGTTTTAAAGTTACTTTTAAATAGTGCTAAAAAAAATAACTATTGCACTTTGTACACTATTTTACAGAGAAAAAGTTCTTACGCTGCATAACAGACATAAACTTATCAAATTACTCCACACACAGGAGATCCCACCCCATTCCAAGAATGTAACACCTAAATTCTTTTCACTTTTCTGGTAGGAACTGACTTTCATTAGAAGAAGTTTTATTTTAGTCTTCAGAAATTGGCACTTACATCCTCCCAGCAGATCTTTACAGCAGTTGTATTCCAAAAGAGAAGTAAATAAGTATCTGCAGTATGTCTCATACATTGTTTGGAGCATATATTTTTTAAGAAAGATATTTAATTTTGTGAAAAATTTCAGCAATTTTAGCCATTGGTCTCTGAGGCTTTCATACAACTATGATAACTACATTTCATACAATCATAAAAACTCAAGTGATAAATGCAGAGCTAAGCATTTTGAGATTCATATTTCAATCCAGCAAATCATACCATTTCATTCAAATATGTATGTTATATCACACATTGCAAGGTCATCGCAGTAGATTAAAGCAAACAGTCAACTTTTTAATAACCAAGAGAAGTACAAAAGACAAAAATTGCTAGATTGCTAGGAATGAAGGATAGCACTTGAGCCAAGATGATACAGGAGACTCTTGACAAAAAAAAGAACAGGCAAAAAGGTTTTGTATAAAGTCTTTCTCCAAGAGTCCTGCAGAGCTGCTCAGATTTTGTAGAGAGATCCTGCGTTAGAGGATTCCTAATCCTTACCATTATCTTTATTAAAAGAAGCAAGAATCATCATGATTCTTCTGCCAAATGGGTCTTCAAGTGTCTATTTCTTCCTAAGATACCAATTATAAAAAAAGAGTGCCATTTCTTTCCCTGTAAAATTGTTGGAGTCTTCAATCTGTATACTTCAAGAGCTCTACTGAATAGATTTAGTTTTCAGTGGTAAGTGGATGAGAAAGGTCAAGTATGTCAGACACAAGATATTTTAAAATCATAAAATAAGAAATAGCTCAGAGAATTGACTAAACAGAGGAATTGACTAAATTAATATAACTGGTACATCCTCAAAGTCCTTATTAGGATGTTGGAGACAATTGTGTTAATTTGATAACACCCACTAGCATATTCATATTTAAGTATGTTAAAATATTTCCATTAAAATTTTCAAGGGCATATATGTAAGAATGTGAACCTGCAATCCTTAGACAATGCTGGTATGGGATCGAGCAATAAATAAAAGCTTTATGCTACTTGTTACTGAGCTCAGGTCACACCTGTGAGCTGTCTCACAAAAGGCATCCCTTTACTCATCATAGAAAAGCTCTCCAAATAAACAAGTGTCCACTGACAGTGATGCCACTGTAAACCACACAAAAATCCATTTAAAAATAAGGCCCCCAGGAAACTTGTAAGGCATCAGAAACTCCTCTCATTCCAGCAGGCTGTAACTGGTATCTTTCACATCTCCAGCTGTAACCACTAAACAACCAGGAGACTGGAGACTCACCTGGCTCTTACAAAGACAACCAGACCACAGCGATTAGGAGTCTCACTAGCACTGAGAGGTGTATGCTCTATAGTCACTGCCCTGCTATTGTAGCTTTATATGTTGCTCAAGGGCTTGAAGACTGTTATAGAGCATACATTTTTCTATCACTAAAAAAAAGTTATGATGCCAAATGTGGTTCAATTAGTAAAACCTCCACTTCCTGATTCTGAAGAGTTAATTCACATCTCCCCAAATTGCTTTTGAGGTGAATCAATCTTTCTCCCTATTTTAATCTCATCTAGAAGCTAAGGAAGTTCCTGAAAGAAATATGCTCACAGTTAAGGGCCTACTGCATAAAAGTATATACATATATCTTATATGTTGAAACATTCTTGGCTACCCTTTTACCTTCTGCATTCTCAACTCACCAAGTCAATTACAAAAGGCACACAGACAATTCGTATTAGAGCTTTATAAATTAAAGTATTGTCAAAGCTAATTTAACTTTGTCTTCTTTGTGTTGAAGTCCACACCTCAGGTGCAGATGATATCCACAGTGAGAAATACATACAATCCACCTCACAAAAAAAAAGGTTTGAGTCTTTGGGGTACCTGCTGTGTTTCAGACCCTACTGAGAAATCCTTTAAATTTTTATGAATCACTACTAATGTAGCACATCACTTGGACTTTTTGCTTGAGCCCTAACGTTTGCCACTTAGCTGCTCTTTTGTAGATGATTACTGTTTATTAGCTTTTGCAGGATAGGTTTGGCTATTTTATTTGTGACTTACAGTGGATGTAACTATGGTGTCCCCTGTAATATGTTAGCTGGTAAAAATTATTCCCTTAAACTGCTTCCTTGAAAATCACTGACTGATTACAGATTATCATGAACTGTCAGATTCTTCCCTCTAGAGGTCTGCCTGATTTACCAATAGAATTATTAGACTACGATATAATAAATCTTTTATAAGCTGATGAAGAAATCCTATACTATACATTGTGCCTGGTACCGCAGCAGTATATATGAAAATGGTAGATAAATATTCCAATCTTTATTATAACAATGATTTTATGGATTAAGTATAACATCATTTAAAACATATTGTTCTTTTGTAGTTATGCTTCTTACTTGACTAATTATGGTTGCACTATTTTTTATGTTAATTATTTTTTCACCTATCCAAAAATATCACTGCTTATCATATGACAAAATGAACAATAAAACCCCAAACTAACCCTAAAATCATACACCAGTGCTACTGCATTTCAGGGAGCTTGGACTGATGTTAATGCTAACATTAAATAATATTAGAATTATGTAATGCTGACAAATCATAATTAATGAACATTTTGTCACTGAAAAAGAGAAAATAGTACCATGACAGAAACCAAAGGGAAGAAAAGGAATCTGTGACTAATCACCAGAAATATTACACTCTATACATTTTTAGTACTAGAAAAGGATCATGAGCAATCAACCACATCAATCTCAAACAGAAGAAAATCTTTATATTTTTTTTTTTTAATGGTGAATCTTCTCCTAATATCCAAACCTCTGAGCTAGTGTGAATAGACAATTTCTTCCCCTCCCACACACAGACTCCTCAGAGAATGATCACTTTACCACACTATTCTGTATTTTTAAAGATCTCTTAATAGTTTATTAAGTCTTCTATATAAATCAAAACAAATGTAATCCATTCATGTCTCCTTATGTATTACTTTATTCAAATCACCTGTTGCTTTCCTTTTTCTATTCAACTTCCCAGATTTTTCTTTTAAAAGGGGGATAAAACCTGGATAAAACCTTCTAGCTAAATGCAAACTACAGTTATGTTAATACATCCTTATTAACATAAGAAGAAAGTAAAATTCCTTTCTTTCTTTACTTTCCAACTATCACATTATTAACTTATTTAGTGGAGTCAGACATCAAATATACAGAACCACTTCACTTGTCAGCACTACTTACACTTTGAGTTCACCTCCCGAGTTATATTATTTTGTATTTTCATGGATTGTCCTTTCAATTTATCAAAATTATTATCCTGTAACCAAAAATGTTTACAGTTCCTCCCATACAGATATCATTCACATATATTAAGTTTCACTCCTGCCATTAAAATTAGAATAATTATTAAAAAAAAGCATTACAACAAGATCAGGATATGGATCTTGATGCAAAAGAAAACTACTGACCATTACTTCTTAACACATACATCCCGTATGAAGACAGGGTAAGAAAGTTGGGGCTGTTGAGCCTGGAGAAGAGAAGGCTGCATGCAGATCTCATAGCAGCCTTCCAGTATCTGAAGGGGACCTATAAGAATGCTAGGGAGGAACTCTTCATTAGGGACTGTAGTGATAGGACAAGGGATAACGGGTTGAAACTTAAACAGGGAAGTTTAGATTGGATATAAGGAAGAAGTTCTTTACTGAGAGGGTGGTGAGGCACTGGAATGGGTTGCCCAGGGAAGTTGAGAATTCTTCATCCCTGGCAGTGTTCAAGGCCAGGTCAGATAGAGCCTTGGGTGAGTGACATGGTTTAGTGTGGGGTGTCCCTGCTCATGGTAAGGGGCTTGGAACTAGATGATCTTAAGGTCCCTTCCAACCCTAACTATTCTATGATTCTATAACATTAATTTTCCAGCCAGATGTATCTTTGCATTATCACAGTTCATCTTAGAACATACCCTAGTTTGCTCAAGTAAAGCAGATTCTTATTAAAACTGCTTGTACCAAGTTATTCTCTAGACTACATATTCCAGCATATAAAAAGAATTCACCTAACTCTCCTGCAGCGTAATTGTACCCAATCTCCACCAAAATTTAACAGCAATGGCGCTGCCATCACAACTATTATGTTCAACTCAATAAAAGCAGAACTTTTTCTCCTGCTAATAAAGAAGTGCTCTACAGGCAAAACAATTTTCAGTGTTTATTACAAGTATATGAGCTACTGTAATTTTTAACAGATGAAATATCTCTATTAATGATTAATATAAATGAGATAATACTTCTATTCAGCAACCCAAATTCATATGACACAAATATTGCTCATTACGTGTATTTTGCAGGCATTTTTTATGGATGAATATTGTCTACATCTCCAACTATAAACGTGAGCAGTCTTATCAGCTGAAGGTTATACCAGATTTATTTTGGCTAAATGTTACATTTCTGTCAATCAAAATATAGGCAAAGATGACCCACTGCTTTGGATGCCAGGGAGGAATACCATGGTCTATCAATATAAAAATGGGATTTGGGATGCTTCATTATCACAATAAAATATACCTCTCACTTCATCAACAGGGACCCCAATCCAAATTCATTCTTTTAAACAAATAATCCCTGCATGCTTTTACATGGCAGTTTTTTTCTCATCACTTTTAACAAAGTCTGCAAAAAAAACACTGCAACAAAAATTACCAAGGTACTTTTGTCTTGAATTAGTTTACATACCCCAGGCAGACAAACAAATCCTGCTCTGGATGGCTGCATAGCTGTGATCATGTCACATAATATAAGAACAAACATAAAGATGAGCAAGGAAGGATAAAACCTCAGAACCCCTTTTTTGTGACTCCACAATCTTTTCATTAGCCAACAAAAAGGATGATATACTGAAGTGCATTTTAAATTGTTACTGAAATATTTGGTAAGGCTATTATTCATTTCACACTGTGATCAACAGTCTCTAGCTATCTTTTTTCTGCATTCTCCACAAGAACAGATTGGAACACAAACTGCTACAGTGACTTGAATTAGGCATAATTACAAGTTCTTCAGATATATTTTCTCCATTTAAGGAATCAATATATGGGATAGATAAAGGTACGGCTAAATTCTTACTCTCACGGCATCAATTTAGGTACAGTAGCAAACAGAGAAATGAAATATTAAATAGATAATACAAACTCTACTGGACTTACAGTTTGTCTGTTCACACTATTATAAAATTATCATCCTTAGTTGCTCATTTGTTATTCTGTGCCTCCCCAACACACTTCTTGCTAAGTGTGCAGAATCTGAGGTATAAGATGTCCCTAATTTTGTGTACCCATTGAACAGACTGGGACAGCTTCATATCAAAATAACAGATTCTGAAGACTCATAAAAATTTTCCTTCACTTTCATCTTCCCCTTATTTTTGATCAAAGTTGTATTTTCTAGACTACTAACAGAATTAAATGTCAATCTAAATGCTTCACATTGATCTGTGGTTATCCAAACATGACAAAGACAACAGTTGATGACAGAATGACCTTCACTGACTTATAAGGTGGCCATCTACCTTACTTTCACTTTCCCAGAAGAGGAACAGCAAGTCAGATGAGACTTGTATTACTGGCCTACATTTTCTGGTTCCCACCCTGAAAACCAAACACAAATTTGTGGAGCAGCAATATCATTTCTGTCCTGCCTTAACTAGACCCAGTGCAAGAGGTTGTGATGTCAGATACAAGGCATTATCCCTCCTCCTGCTCAAAGGCAGACCAGAGACAGTAAAACAATCTAAAGCCAATCATGGGACACAAGATACCCACTCATAGGTCACACTGACACATGAAACACATCATGCAGTCAAAGGAATCTCATTCCAAACAACCAATATCACTTTTCGTACCTATGCTTATAACCTGGTGTTTAAAAATGAGGAATAACCACACCATTTCACATTAGAAAAAAATAACAATCAAAAAGCACATCTTCTGCACAGCTCTGTGCATCTCAGACAAAATGAGCACCTGGCTCTTTCGGCTGCAGAATCTATATCCTTCTGCTGGACACAATTGATTCTGGCCTGAAAATAAAGCAACTCTATAGTGAACAACCTGCAAAAAACTTCTAAGAAAAGTATTCACAGGCATTAAAGTCTACCTATGGGTTAGTCAAAGGAAAAAAAAATCTAAATTGAAAGGAAAAATTGTTCCCAACTCTTGCCCAGACCCAGGCCTTTTACAGGCTGTAAGCTCAGCAATCCTGCTTCTTCCTCCATTGTTCTGGGGAAGAATTCCTCCAATTAACAAAGCAGCTCTATCCATTACTTCATCAGTAATAATTTATAGTTTGCACTGAAAAAAAGAATAAGAATCTCAGTAGCTGGTAAACTATGAAGAATTTCACAGTAAATTATGTTGGAATATATTTCTAAAAAAACATAAAAAACCCCATAAATCAATCAGATGCAACTCCTCTATTCAATTAACTCCACTGAACCATATTTACTTTTACCAATATTTTTTTTTCTCCAAAGCAAAGCACTTGAATTCCTAAGCATATCCCAGGTGATTGAAAAGTACCACGTAGCTAGATATAGCCAGAATGCAACCCTTCTTCCATTTCAATGAGAGATGGGCAGCCTACCAAAACTTTAGAAAATGTTTTCACAAGGAAGGATCATTCTTTGGACAAAATTCTGAAGACAAAAATAGCAGATTAGGAGTATGTTTATACAGCAAAACACACTACTTAACAAGCCCTGTAACAGATAGGGTCCACACTAAACTGTGGGGTATATATAATATGATTGTCCTGCTAAGATATCTGGTAACATGAAAAGCAAAAGTATTTCCAAAATGAACCCTGTAGGCACTGTCATGAAGTCTTAGATGAGTCTTCATATAATTATGTATGAAGAAAGCTGAGAGATATCTCACTGAGTCTGTGAAATCATTACTTCGAATTCATGACCTTGACCTGCAGGTCCTAACAAACATTTGAGAAAGAACAGGGTAAATACCCTCATCTCCTTTAACTCTGAGGTGTAATAGGAAAAGAGCAAGAAAGCACTGTGCACAGAAAGCTGTCTCCTTTCTAATTCCTCACAATACACGAGATTATTTTACATGACTGAATATAACCTCACATTGGTTTAGGCAAGGAAAGGTCAGAGATGAAAAGCAGGGACGCAACCTTCTATTTGCATCTTCTTAAGCATATAGTACTGCAATAAAAAGAAACTGTTTGCTTTTCTTCTCCCTGAAGTCTAAAATTTCAAATAGTGATGCCATGCTAATCTTTGGGCACATTAATAAAGGGAATTTGCAATAAGAACATTTCAAATTTATGTTACAGGTATATGAATAGAAAGGAATAGTTTCCTTGTCAACAGCATGAAACATACTAGATGAGATCAGGATTAAGTCTGTCAAAACATGCCAACAGCACTTAGAAAGAGCCATATTTGTCAGTGTATCATTGTAAATCCAGATAATATCCTCAATGACTGGAGACCAGATCGGGATTTGCATATGATGTCAAAAATCGTTTTGTACCATGACCACAAGCGAAACAGTTTATAAACTATACACTGCCTACCTAAGAGCAAATCTCGGCACTGCTTTGTACTTACTAAATTAAGATTTTTACAAAAATGTGAATCAGCAATAAAAAAAAAAAAAATCTATCAATTACATATGAGTACTCATACCTGCATATGGGGCCTGTAGTGATAGGACATTAGGGACTGTAGTGACAGGACAAGGGGTAACGGGTTAAAACATAACAGGGGAAGTTTAGATTGGATACAAAGAAGAAATTCTTTACTGAGAGGGTGGTGAGGCACTGGAATGGGTTTCCCAGGGAAGTTGTGAATGCTCCATCCCTGGCGGTGTTCAAGGCCAGGTCGGACAGAGCCTTGGGTGAGTGACATGGTTTAGTGGGAGGTGTCCCTGCCCACGGCAGGGGGGTGGAATTAGATGATCTTAAGGTCCTTTCCAACCCTAACTATTCTATGATTCTATGATTCTATATAGGAATAGAGCATATATCAGCAAATAATGGACAACATGCCTTGCAATGATGATGAAGACAATACAGAATTGTTTGTCAGTTCTGTAGGACTCAAATAATTTTCATCCACAAGCAGCTTTTGTAGCACAACTTTTCCAACAGAATTTCTGTCTTGTCTCAGGTGCCTGACGTGAGCAGCTCTGAGAGGGAATTTCTGGTTCAGATCAGATCATCTGACTTTTTATGCCATTGTACACTTTGCCCCAGTAGTCTCTGAAACCAACGGCTTCTGTGAATACCTCACAGTAACTTCCAGAAGGACTAACATCTCACGTGTTATCAATGACTAACATTTTCAGCAAGAGTGTGAGACCTGAAGTGCATCCCTAGCCAAATAGTATTAATGTCAATAGTGAAGACAGTAATTTCTATTGTTTCTTTAACAGTTACTTCATTGTAAACAGCAAGTATTTATCATCCCTTGCTACAACCAACACGGTTAGTAGTGTCAAGAGAAATTTAGGAAACTGTCTCAGCACATCCCAGTACATGCTCTTTGTCTGTTTTTCTCTATCATATTGCTTTGCTATCCAAGAAATATTCAGTGAAATAGAGGCTCCTCTATGGATTTACAAGAGGTACCTTCCTACTTTATATTTATAAGAGGTACTTTAATACTGAGAGGCAATTTTCACATGTGAAGGGAAAAAAACCCAACTATTTTGACGGAGACCACCGCTCTCTCTCCTGAAGCCAAAGAAAATGCCTTCCTCTGCTGAACAAAAAAGCTGATCTAGGAATACTTAGGCTATTGTCAGTTTGAAAAATCAGTTATTTTCACATGTATATGTCTTCTAAGAGAAAAAAAGCTCAAGCTGGCTCTAACTTTGGGATGGGATACAGAGCAGCACTTTTATTACAATTATCAGCTGCATCTACAAAGAGGATTAATGTTAAGTGTAAATGATCAGGCAAGTGATTACACAGGAGTAACGTTTCAATCAGAGCAGTATAACAGTTGCAAGTAGAACATTCAATAATTTCCAGTATTGTTACCAGTCTTGTGTGATTTAAAAGGAATCATACTGCAGGACAGCACAAATTACGTATGAGGATTTGTTATGTGAATAAACGTAAGTTTCTAGAAAGCCTTCCCATCAGTCAGCAATGTTCAGCTATTTCCCAGGAAGTAGGGCTTCAGTAGACATAGTGGCTGCTACGCTAAACGTCGTAAAAAATGCCTCCCTTCCTCCTTTCTCTTGGCTGTTATTGCTGAGCAGACATCATATGGTATGGAATATCCCTTTGGTCAGTTTGGGTCAGTTGTCCTGGCTATGTCTGCTCCCCAAAATTTTGCCCAGCCCCAGCCTAGCAGTGAGGGGAGAATGTTGGAGAGACAGCCTTGATGCTGTGAGACTAGCTAAAATGCTGGTGTGTTATCAACACCATTCTAGCTACCAGCACAGAACACATCAGAAAGCACAGCACTGTGAGTGCTGATATGGGGAAAATTAACTCCATCTCAGTCAGACCCAACACAATGTGAATGAACAAGACTGTCTTGGCTGATAATTAATTTTTCCTTAGAAAACCCCAAATCACTCACACTTCAACATCTGTCTCAGGCAACTTTTTCTTGTGCTTCTTTGATTCTATTTGCAGGACTTAAGTTACTCAGGAAGAGCCAAACAATGTTTTCATGAGCAAAAAACTGAGGAAATCCAAAATTATCTATTTGAGCAACAGTATTTCCATGCAAAAGATTACATTTTCACAGATAGCTGCTCATTTGATACATTATAACATTTTGTTACTTGAAAAGAAAGAAAACCACCTTCTGTTGCAAAGAGAAAAAATACTTCCCTGACTAAAATGCCCTCAAGTTTCACTGAAATACTGACCTGAAAAGAGATTAGGGTTTTTTTCTATTATATAAACACATAGTCCTAAATGATTTGGAAAGCTCCATGCACCTTTAAAATTTATAAATATATGCCATACTTATTTCAAGAACTGTTATAACAAGTACTGTTAATTTCTCTATTTTGATTAACAACTGTGAGGAATATTAAAATACTTGCTTTTCTCCAAGCACTTTATTCCCAGGCTCAATTCTACTGAAAAAAGGGTGTAACCTGATTGAAGTGGAGGTTTATATTTCAGTTTTCAAAATTCCAGACATTTTGCAAGAAGAAAAAGTGGGAGCATCTATATCTTTGCATACATTTAGCAGGTTTAATTTTTTCCTGTTGCATCCTAAAACATGATTCTGTAAGTGTATGTATGCAGGTATACACATGTTTCTGTGTATCTAAAAGTATGCTTGTATATATACACTTAACTGGGTGTATAAATGTGCGTATGCATGTGTGTACAAAGTATATACATATAAACATACTTAAAAATCTATAATTCAAATAAAGATTAACTCCTACAGAGTAATAAACAATATTCTTGACAGTAAGTAGCACTAAAATAACAGACAAAGGAAGCCTACATACAAATATGCATGGAAAGACAACAGTTAAATGTAACCAGCAATTATTTTCATCCACTGTTTCCAAATATTTTCCATCACAGCACACCTGTACACACCCACAGGCACCCAGTGAGAAGTGGTCCATTCCAACTCACTTTAGTACCCTTCAAGCATTTTCCAACAAAAATGCAGCATCTTCAGGGCAAGGGACACAAAATGTTAGCATCAGCACTTTCGTAACAGATTATGATTTTCATTACAATCTTACCATTCTGAAACTTTAGGGTTAATTATACTGCATTACTATGTCTCTATCTTGCAACAATTACCTGACAAATCTGCTTTTGACTTCTTCAACCTTCTAGAATTGTTATTTTCACAAGAAAATAGTTGCTCTAGCAACACTGATTCTCACTGCTCCTTACTGCAATTTTACCATTTTATTCACCAAAAGTAAATGAAAATTGTGCACATAAATCCAATATAGTAATGTCACTGTTATTTATTCTATGATAAAAGATTTTTGTAACTTATCGCACCATTTCTGAGCACTCCTTTCGCATAAAGGGATTGAAGACAGAACTCCAGGGCAGAACCTGTCAATTCAACTACTTAATATTCAAATTTACTAGGAACTCATTATTTCTGAAGAGACTACCTGTTTCATCTATTTCACCTTCAACAAAGCCTCTGCTTTGAGCTATTAAGAAATACATTTTAGTGACAAAATTTTTCCACTGTTGTTTCAGAAATTTATTCATTTTCAAAATGAAGTAATTAAATCTGATTTCTATTGTACAATGGTTCAGACTGGGGTAAGACAAAGTGGCCTGAACATTCAGTCATTCATCCTCTCCAAACGAAACACTTAAAAATCAGAAAACCAAAAGAAAATAAAAGACTGAATAATCACTTTCAAATAAGAAGCCAAAATGAATAATCAATATTCAGTATCTTGCAGGGACTGGAAGCTTTATGTGAAAAAAAAAATAGGGCATGTTTAAAGGACTTAAGTATATACACATTAAATCTTTTACCCACTAACATTTTCTCAGTATTTAAGAAAAGCCAGAAAGAATAGACAAATTCTGCATGATGAATAAATCCATTTCAGCTTAAACTGTCATCAAGAAGAAGGGCTAGGGTTTTTTTAATACTTAGAGGAGTGCATGACAATACTGGTGCTCTCGTGGACCTGCAATGCATTTGCTCAGCCTTCAGTAAGGACAGTTGGAAGAAACTTTCATTGTCCATTGCCACTGTTGCCCTATCTCATTCCCTCATCTTCTGTGACCAGGAATGAATGTTACATAGCTAGTGACAGAGTAGAGCAACACTCTAAGTAAAATTAATGTTTTAAACTGCCAAGCTTGAACAGAACCTTAATCCCTTACTAGATACAAGTAATATGGGTCATCTTCTCTGGAGTGAAAATACACCGCCTTCTTCCCTTGCCAGCAATAAAGCGGTCTTCTATTTCACATTCCTTTGAATGAAACATACAGGAATTGTTTAACACTTTTTTTAATGCAGAAGATTACCACTGTGCCTCTGATGACTGCTCCCCACTCCCAAAAGTCAAAAGTGCAAAAGCTTAACCTCTACAAAGACTTAAATGGCAGTTAATAAAAAAAAACACCAAACCCACCAAACAACAAACCAAAACCAAAACATGAAACCAAAAAAGACCCCAGAAATCAGTTTAGTGCCAGTGTGTCAAACGGTTGAATAATTCTTCCTGAAACATTCTTTCTTCCATTCATTCCTTCACATCTATGATGCAATAATTTTATTTCACTAACTTGTTCTTCGACTTTTCTTAAATTGTTTTGTGTGTTCTTCTATATCTTTTGCACATTTCATACTCAGTTTCTCCATAATCTGGTTAGTGATAAATTATAGAAGAGAAGAAACCTTAGAAAACTCATACGACAAAGTATGTGAAGAACAAGTAGGTGGTTTATTTTTCCCAGAGATTGATATTCTATAATAAACACTTTCAGATGAATCATTAGTCTCAGTGATTTTCACATCACTTCACTTGTAGCCTTGAAGAAAAAGATGCTATTTTCAGTAACAAACATGACATAGTAAGGAAACAACAGAAAACTAGATTACAAACGATTCAAAAATTGAATGTACAAGAAGGTGTTACAATAAGAGACTGGGCATCAAACTCCTAATACCAGAATCCATGTTATGCAGAAGCACAAAACCTACAAGCTATTAAAGTTCTATTTAAAGCTTCAGAGAACTGAACTCTCTGAGAGGAGGGGGTAAAGATGCAGGTTTTTCAGAAGATGAAGTACTTCAGGAAAATATTCAGAAGTTGGGATTCAAAGGTAATTGTAGAGAAATACTCCCAAGGCATTGAAAAAGATCATATGGGAAATGATAGTAGAGTGACCTAGAATAACAGAAAATAAGAAAAAAAAAGGAAAATACGGGAAGCTATCTAACAGGACTCTTTTGAAGCTTTTTGTAAAAACATTACACTTCGGTGCACACATGCACACACTTTCCTCCAACAGATTATTGAAAAAGGTGCTTTGAATTTGTGAAGCCTGTTTTGTCAGTAGTCACAGTATCACAGTATGTTAGAGATTGGAAGGGACCTCAAAAGATCATCTAGTCCAATCCCCCTGCCGGAGCAGGAACACCTAGATAAGGTTACACAGGAAGGCGTCCAGGCGAGTTTTGAATGTCTCCAGAGAAGGAGACTCCACAACCTCCCTGGGCAGCCTGTTCCAGTGTTCTATCACCCTCACTGAGAAGAAGTTTCTTCTCAAGTTTAAGTGGAATCTCTTGTGTTCCAGTTTGTACCCATTACCCCTTGTCCTATCATTGTTTGCCACTGAGAAGAGCCTGGCTCCATCCTCGTGACACTCCCCCTTTATATATTTATATACACTAATAAGGTCCCCCCGCAGTCTCCTCTTCTCCAAACTATAGAGACCCAGCTCCCTCAGCCTTTCCTCATAAGGGAGATGCTCCACTCCCTTAATCATCTTAGTTGCCCTGCGCTGGACTCTCTCCAGCAGGTCCCTGTCCTTCTTGAACTGAGGGGCCCAGAACTGGACACAATATTTCAGATGTGGTCTCACCAGGGCAGAGTAGAGGAGAAGGAGGACCTCTCTTGACCTACTGACCACCCCCCTTCTAATACACCCCAGGATGCCATTGGCCTCCTTGGCCACAAGGGCACAGTGTTGGCTCATGGTCATCCTGCCGTCCACTAGGACCCCCAGGTCCCTTTCCCCTACACTACTCTCTAACAGGTCGGTCCCCAACCTATATTGGAACCTGGGGTTGTTCCTGCCCAGATGCAGGACTCTACACTTTCCCTTGTTATATTTCATCAAGTTACTCCCTGCCCAACTCTCCAGCCTGTCCAGGTCACGCTGGATGGCAGCACAGCCTTCTGGCGTGTCAGCCACTCCTCCCAGCTTAGTGTCATCAGCAAACTTGCTGATAGTACACTCAATTCCCTCATCTAAATCATTGATGAATATATTAAATAATACTGGTCCCAATACTGACCCTTGAGGCACTCCACTAGATACAGGCCTCCAACTAGACTCTGCCCCATAGACTACAACTCTCTAGCTTCTCTCCTTCAGCCAGTTTGCAGTCCACCTCAACACCCGACCATCCAGTCCACACTTCCTCAATTTAGCTATGAGGATGCTGTGGGAGACTGTGTCAAATGCTTTGCTGAAGTCAAGGTAGACCACATCCACTGCTCTGCCATCATCCATCCATCATGTTATTTCCTCATAAAAGGCTATGAGGTTGGTCAAGCATGACTTCCCCTTGGTAAAGCCATGTTGACTGCCCCTCATAACCCTCTTATCCTTGACATGCCTTAAGATGGCATCAAGGATAAGGTGTTCCATCACTTTCCCAGGGATGGAAGTGAGGCTGACCGGTCTATAGTTACCCGGGTCCTCCTTCCTGCCCTTTTTGAAGACTGGAGCAATACTTGCTTTCCTCCAGTCCTCAGGCACCTCTCCCGTTTCCCAAGACTTGGTAAAGATGATGGAGAGTGGTCTAGCAATGACTTCCGCCAGTTCCCTCAGCACCCGCGGGTGCATCCCATCTGGACCCATGGATTTATGGATGTCCAGATTGCTCAACTGGTCTCTAACCCATTCCTCATCGACTAAGGCAAACTTAAAGTCCTCATGTTGCTTCACAGCTGAAAACAGAAAACATCAAGAACTGCTACAGAGTGGGTGGTAAAGCTGTTATCCCTTACCAGGGTGTAAAATGAGGGGAAAAAATATAACCCTAAGTGACTATTATGACCACAGTATATCTCTGTGTAAAAGCCTCATTATTCACTCAATGATGGATTCAGAAAATAGTCCACGAGAAAGACACTATTTTGCAGAATCACAAAATCCTGTAGGATTCAGGAAGCCTCTTTCTATGGGCTTCCCTCTGCTTAACAATAAAAGCATACCAGTTTATCAAATTTTGTACAGGATCTTCCTTTGTTTCAACATTGAACTCTATAAAAAGCTATTCTGAAACTACATTAAAACACAAGTTTATCTGACTGTTTCATTTCTGTATGAACTTATGAAATAAAGTTTACTGTAGCCTAGCTCCTCAACAAACTGTCAGAAAAATAAATATACTGCCTAGTAATATAATATTTATTATTTAATGTCTCATCTTTCCAAACTTAGTAACAGCTATGCTGCAGTATTAACAAATTCGACACATCTTAAGGTAATACAAAGTAATTCTAATGCATCATCAGCATCGGGACTAAATGCCTGTGTGGCATGATGAAAGTTCCTATGACAAGCACACCTTTATTCACTCACTCAAATCTTTCAGGAAGTTTTAAACAGATATCCTATAAAATCCAATACTTTCATATCATTAAAAAAAATCAGGATGTTTCTTTTTCCATTAGGACATGGCTCCTGTTTCTAACCTATATAGGTCAGACCAAAAGAACGAAACATTATTCAGCAAAAAGTTATTTTGGGTAGGTTATTTATAGGCCTCAACTATCCTATATTCCTTTCCCCTTCCCAACTCAGAAGCCTATATAGTTGATGGATGACATCAAAGTAAACCTTTTACAACAGAAAACCCATCTGAAAAAAATAGTAAAATTGAGAATTTTTCAAAGTAATATTCAGAGAAGTTGAGCATCATTTAAAAAAAAAAAAAAAAAAAAGGTCTCAAAAGGGTATAGATTGCTGATCAGAACATAGGACAAACTGTCAAAAGCAGGAGTTGTCATAAACTTTCTTCTCAATCTGCAGTTCTCTCTTACATGACCCAACACTCTACCTTAAGGTACTAAGCTGATAGCATACATCTACTTCTTTGGGGAAATGCAATTATGTATTTTATAGCTTTATCACAATAATAAAACAAAACCATGCTACTTACAAACAGAAAAAAGTGGATGAACTAGAAGTAGTACTGGATTAGAATTAACTGTGATTAATGGTCATCACTACAAAGTAAAACAGATAAAGGATGAGCTGATGAAAAGTCCATTTTCAAACTGATTTATTTTTATGAAAATTTCATGGAAAAGATATAATATAAAAAATGAAATAGAATAAAATGGTTTTTATTTAAGAAAAAGTTTGTGGAGATAAGGAAGACTACTTCATTCATCTGGAACCTGTGCTACTGTAAAATAAACCACAAAATTTAGCTATTACTTTTTCTGAGATCACAGGCATAGAGGTTTGTTTGATATTGAAATGATAAAACCTGCTTTTTCCAGTGATACTGAAAAACATTTCATGCAATAGTGGCTCTGAACATTTCAACAGTGTGTAAACATAGCTGAGTTAAGCTTCCCATAAGGGTTTCCATGCACGGAGAGCATTTTGTTGAATGCTAAAACATAGTACTGCATTTTCTGAAAAAGACCTGACAAGTATTCTAGGATTCAAAGAAGAGAAATGGCAAGATTTAATCAGAGAAGGGAAGAAGCAGTATTCAAAACTCAGTTTTCACAACACAGTCATCTATAAAGCAGCTCAGGAATTAGAGCAAATAGTTCTTTGCATGAAGAGCAAAATAATTTCAAGAATTTAATTACAAATCTGACTATGGATTTGCACTTCCCTCTACAGAAAATATAGAAGCAAGGAAACTTTTTGAACAATTACTGATGTGTTCTTATGGACTTACTGAAAACATGCACTCTAATAGCATTACACAAGCAAATCCAATCACAACCTATCATAACAGAAGTGGCATCTATTGTGGACTTCTTCCTGCAGATCAGTTTGAGAAAGCTTTCTTTAAGGTGTATAAGGACATGACATCATTGAATGAGAACCAAAATAAAACCTGGAAACTAATCCAGCATTGGAAAGGAATTGCATTTTTTTAAGTTTAAATTATGTCAAATTACTATGTATACTGCCTTTTTGTTCTTGAACATTTAAATAGACATTTTAGGATGTTATTAGTTGATAGAAGTGACTGTGGGTTTTGTTTTGGTTTTGAACTTAAAATGGTGTTTTCCTCCCATTCTATTTCTACAAAGCAATCTAGTATAGACCAACAATCAGCTGCAAATGTATTTGGTATAGTTCAATGCTACTTTTCCAGAGAACTTTTCAGCCTCATTTATTAAACAATAATGCTGTGGTGGTTTCCCAAGTTACTTGCTCTGACTAGCTACCTTTTCAAACAAACTTGCATTATTTCAGTGTGTGGTTTACTCTCTTTTTTTGAGCTCTGTGTTTAGATTCTTTTACTTTCCTTCCAGAGCAAGCAACAACACAAATAATGTATATCTAACTTCACACTGAGCGTCCTATGCTGCAGAAAGACATCTAGAAACATTCTCCTTACCTTTTCAACCTAACTCCACATATTGCCTTTGAAAAATTCCTCAAATTTTGACTTACTTCATTGCATGAATAAGAATTCATATTGTATATGAATATATCCAGGAAAAAAATAAAATCTTCTACTCCTGAACATCTTTGAAATTCAGAAAAAAGTCCTTTTACAAAGGAAGAAAGTAAACAAGAGAGAAAAAAAACCCAAAAGAACCTAGAATAAAATAACTTTGGAACCTGCAGCAGTAAGTGTAAGGTCAGTCTTAAATATTAGCTAGTCTTCCATGTGAGACTAAAATAAAGAGTAATAGCCTGAATAGTATCTCAGCAAGTCTCACATAAGCCCATTGACTTCACTAGAGTCATGTGCACCAAAGCAAAAAAGAACACAGTCTGATTATAAACACATACTGTAGCACACCCTGAAGAAGAAATTAAATTAAATTGTGAGAATGCATTAAAAAATAGCAGACAACAAAAAATATCAAACATTTAAACATAAGCATTCAATAGTCATTCAGTCTGAACATTTCTTTCAGCTTTTTTTAGACTTCTTTTTGAGATTTTAGAAAGTCTGATGTGAAAGAAATTAGATACAACCCAGGTGTATACTCTGTAAGTGAAAACAGAAGTAATGATAATAGAAAATGCTGCAGTGACAGCACTGAAGTCCTATCTTAATTGTTAACAACAGTAATTTTAACAAGCATGAAGAGCAGCTTAAGAATTTGATGTTGGTAATGAAGCTACAAGTGAAAAGAATTTCAGTCTTATGAAAGTTTACTTTTTTCTAGAAGGAAAATTATATTTAAAATATATTTCACCTCAGATTTCAGAAAACGCATACATACCAACACAAACAGCCAACTTCACTTCTAAGAATTCTTTGCAGAGCAAGGATTTTTTTTTTTTTTTTTTTAATGGAAATTGATCTGAAATTAAGGAAATGTTTCTAATAAAATAACACAGGACATCAATAAAACAATTTTCTGTTTGTAAAGTAGCAGAAAGGCAATCAGATTATAGCTTTGATTCCATGTGGGTGCAGGTGGGAGGAAGAACCATTGAGACTGGGAAACACTATCAGAATTTATAGGCAATTGAAGTCTTCTACAAATCAATTTTTTTTTTTTTTTCCTGGAAAAGTATCTATATTACAGGCAGCATTCATCAAATGAAAATTTAACAGATGAGTAAAATAAAAAATACAAAACAGGCTGTCCATAATCTTACCAGAACAGTGCTGCTCTGTGTCACCTGTCATAGTAAAACTCAAGATTCTTTCCTACATTATGAAACAAAGGGGGGCATAAAATCATAAAATGGAATATATAAATTTTTAGAATTAGTTTTAAGTAATGCTAAGTTTAATGGCTTTGTAACAGTAGCAATGGAAAATTACTGAGGGGTATGATATGTAGAAGGAAAAAATAGAGTACAGCTAGAGAACATACTGAGAATTCTTGTGCAAGATAAGTCGTTATAGTTGACATAGTTTTAAGAAAAATAGCCTAGAATAATGAGACATAGGGATAAGGAGTATCCGGGAATGGCAGGTGTCCAGGATGGGCTACAGTTAAACTAACTGATAAGTAGGAAGCTAGAAGGATTATTATGTCTTTGGTGTTAACGATCCAATTAAGCTGGTATGAGCATCTACTGTGCGCGTGTCAAAGGCAGCCAGAAGTGCTGAAGATTGCTGGAAGAAGTAAACGACCCTCACAGACCCCTACCACAATTTTGTACGCAGGCGGGGAACTTTCTGGAAAATTATGTAATCCATACGTAACCTCATGAATATGTATGTATGCCCAGCATCTATATAAGGCACTGTATAGAGCAATAGAGGGAGACACACGTTAGGAGGAGCTATCCCCCGTGTCTCCCGGTGCCGCAATAAAGAATGCCTGCTTGTCAACTTCAAAAACTTTGTTGGCGAGTTTATTCTTGGAGTTTTCTCCAAATCAATTATAGGAACCCACCTCTTCATCTACTTCTCCAGTCTACACAGTATTATTTAATATCACAGCACACATTTAATAAAAATTATCTATCATTAAAATTATGAACCAATCCTGAGCTGAGTTCAGCAAAGTTGAACATAGTTTCTTTCTCAAAACCTGCCTGAGTGTTTAATAATTTTTTTCTAACAATTTGAACAAATAATTTCAGTATCTATTTGTAATTTGTGCATGAAAAGTACACATGTATATAGCACCTTCATTTTCTAAGTTGAAATTATAGAGGACAGACAGTGGAACTCCCAACTTGCATCTCTGATTGCAGCATTCTGACAGTAATCACTAGGTTTTCACATGCAAATCAGGATGCCAATCTCACAAACCAGATTTCCATAGGCATTAAGATCCACGTGGCCGTGTTTGGGCACAGCTGTATGTACCACATGTGAACAGCATGACTAGAATTGAGACACAAAAAAAATCACTCACAAATTTTAAACATATACAACTGTATCCACATATTTCATATCTAGCCTATTTCTAACATCCTTGTTTCTGTTAATAAGGATGAAATAGCCAATGTTCACACACTATATTATTTTGAGGATTTTTATTTTATCATTTTCCCCATCCTCCGTCCCAAAAAGATGTCATAGCACTGAACTGTCTTAAGAAGAAAAGGAAAATTTACTCTTCAGTTTAATACAAAAAGACATGAGGACAACCCCAGTCTGGATAGCAAGACAATCCTGATAAACAACGGAAATATGGCATACATTTTAAACCAAGATAAAACCACTGGATTTTCCTTTCAGTGATAACTTTGAATTAAAGTCGGGTGCTTTCTGAAAGATGTGGTTTACTCCATTTACTTTTCTGAGGGAGATTTGTCAATTTTCACAGAAGATGTACTTTCTTTATTCTGCAGGTGAAAACAGTTTAAGTGGTAATTCAAATGTGTGGCCAAGTGCCAAACAAACCACCTGCTCCAATTTCAGCCTCAGACCTGTCCACACATTCTATTACCATCTTCAGCTTAGTCCAAGGTTTCTTGTTCTCAGTAGCTGATAAAGTAAGGTCAGGTATGTGCAATATATACAAGAAGTTTATAGAGCACTGAGGCATTTGGGAACCAGAAGTACTACATGACAACTTCATTCCAGTATTGCCCTTCTATAAATTCAGTTCCAAGCTCAATTGCACACTTAAAGACTGTTCATGAAGTAAAAATTTAAAATAGCACAATCAAACTAGACACTTCTGAAGTTAACAGCAACTACAGAAATTGTACAGTAATCCAGTTATTATTCCACATAGTTTTTGGTTTATAGCAGAACTTTACCATTTGTCATTATCGAATGTTCAATGTATGAGAAAAACAATTTTCCAGCCATTACTTCTTGTACACTAAGGGAGAAAATAAGATTCTCATCCAATTCACTAACCACTATTGGATTTCCTGATACATGCTTTAACTTACTTTCTTCTAGGCATATTCTGGCCTGTGAATGCAAAATACACTGAGTAAAGAAACTGAACATAACAAGAATAAATGTTTGAGCGTGTTAAGAGATTACAAGGTTGTTCTGACCTTTAATAAAGTATCTGAGCTTTAAAAAAAAAATAAATTAAAAAAACAAAAGTAATTTTGTAAGTCAAATAAGACTCCAACTAAGAGTTGGGAACACAAAGCACAAACTAGATTACTGACACATCAGCACAGTAAACTTGATTTGCTCCTTCTAGGCAAGCCAAAGCTAGATCTGCAGCTCAAAGCCAAGTAACTCAGGTGTTGCTTGTTGTACAAGCTATGGGAAAACATGAATATTAGAGTTGTTTATCTGGTCATATTTTTGTAGCTGCAACTATGAACACATGGACAGTTGCAGCAAGATAATTTGGGTATACTCACATGATCTGTAATTACAAGAACAGAAAAAATATCTGTGCTGGTCAAAACACCATACACTGACAAACTGTAAAGTGGGTTGAGTCTGATGATAACTCCATAGTCACATAAATATACCAAAAAGAAAACACATTCCTGCAAATTTCTCTCACTTGAATACAATTCTAGGGCATTCCTTTCTAGTCTTAGATGCATGCTATATACTAATATACTTGAATGAAATTCATCTCAAATACTAGAGGTGGCTTCTGATTTCTGTGTTCACATAGTTAAATTTAGTCATACTGTTGATGTAACTTAATTTAAACAACAAATGAAATAGTAACATTTTACTTCCACACACTTTCAACTAATTAATCAATGGTGTTGTTTTGCAACAGTTTACCCGCTCACTCCCTTCAGAACACCACTGAATACATCTGTAGGTAGGAGTGGACAGCCAGGCCACCACTGGGCTTTTTAACTGAAGTCAGAAGCAGTGATTATAAAGTTCAGGAAGATTCCTGTGCAGAAATCTGGGTCATTATAAATTAAAGTTGATGAGTAAAACTTAAAGCAAATTGCAGCAGTGGACACAGGAGGTGCACACAATAAAGAACCCCCCAGTGTCCAAAGTCAATAGATAGTATAAAATTGCAGCCATACAAATCACAACACAGCATTATCACAAAGAGGATATTTCACTACAAGTTTTGAAAAGGTTTAAACTTTCTAGAAACATTCATTTCCATTCATGAACCTATGAACTTATATTTCCCTTTCAAAATATGCTCACAGAGTGATTTAAATCTTCATTTGATGTTTTAATGTTAAATGAATTCTTCAGAACTATCATGGCAAGCGCTTACAAAAGCTTATATGAACAATGGCTACAGTAAAGAGCCCTACTAATACCTTTAATTAACATACTTGGCCATAGCCTAGCTTCACAACATGGCCTTTGAATAAATAATTACAAAAATAATTTTGGTATTTACTTATTTGAAAATGACCCTGAAATAGAAAGTAAAAGAAAGTTTGGCATATAGAAGTAGCAGAATAAAACCTAGAAGGCAGCAATTAACTTGTAATTCATGACGCAATGCAAGATACAGAGTGGCCAATAAAATAACTGATAAAATAAAATTCACTCTAGACAAACAGAAAGAAGTACAAATGGGGAAAAAGAATATCTTAACCTATCAGCAGTTACTGAGAAAAGTAAATGGGAAATTGGAGGAGTTTGCCTTAGTTGATGAGGAATGGGTTAGGGAGCAATTAAGCAATCTGGACATCCATAAATCCAGGGGTCCAGATGGGATGCACCCACGGGTACTGAGGGAGCTGGCGGAAGTCATTGCTAGACCACTCTCCATCATCTTTACCAAGTCTTGAGAAATGGGAGAGGTGCCTGAGGACTGGAGGAAAGCAAGTGTTGCTCCAGTCTTCAGAAAGGGCAAGAAGGAGGACCCAGGTAACTATAGACCGGTCAGCCTCACTTCCATCCCTGGGAAAAATGATGGAACACCTTATCCTTGGTGCCATCTCAAGGCATGTCAAGGATAAGAGGGTTATGAGGGGCAGTTAACATGGCTTTACCAAGGGGAAGTCATGCTTGACCAACCTCATAGCCTTTTATGAAGGCATAACAAGGTGGTTGGATGATGGCAGAGCAGTGGATGTGGTCTACCTTGACTTCAGCAAAGCATTTGACACAGTCTCCCACAGCATCCTCATAGCTAAATTGAGGAAGTGTGGTCTGGATGATCAGGTAGTGAGGTGGACTGCGAACTGGCTGAAGGAGAGAAGCCAGAGAGTTGTAGTCAATGGGGTGGAGTCTAGTTGGAGGCCGGTATCTAGTGGGGTGCCTCAAGGGTCAGTATTGGGACCAGTATTATTTAATATATTCATCAATGATTTAGATGAGGGAATTGAGTGTACTGTCAGCAAGTTTGCTGATGACACTAAGCTGGGAGGAGTGGTTGACATGCCAGAAGGCTGTGCTGCCATCCAGTGAGACCTGGACTGGCTGGAGAGTTGGGCAGGGAGTAACTTGATGAAATATAACAAGGGAAAGTGTAGAGTCCTGCATCTGGGGAGGAACAACCCCAGGTTCCAGTAAAGGTTGGGGAATAACCTATTAGAGAGCAGTGAAGGGGAAAGGGACCTGGGGGTCCTGGTGAATAGGAGGATGACCATGAGCTAACACTGTGCCCTTGTGGCCAAGAAGGCCAATGGCATCCTGGGGTGTATTAGAAGGGGGGTGGTCAGTAGGTTGAGAGAGGTCCTCCTTCCTCTCTACTCTGCCCTGGTGAGACCGCATCTGGAATATTGTGTCCAGTTCTGGGCCCCTCAGTTCAAGAAGGACAGGGACCTGCTGGAGAGAGTCCAGTGCAGGGCAACTAAGATGATTAAGGGAGTGGAGCATCTCCCTTATGAGGAAAGGCTGAGGGAGCTGGGTCTCTATAGTTTGGAGAAGAGGAGACTGAGGGGTGACCTCATTGATGTTTATAAATATATAAAGGGGGAGTGTCACGAGGATGGAGCCAGGCTCTTCTCAGTGGCAAACAATGATAGGACAAGGGGTAATGGGTACAAAGTGGAACACAAGAGGTTCCACTTAAACTTGAGAAGAAACTTCTTCTCAGTGAGGGTGACGGAACACTGGAACAGGCTGCCCAGGGAGGTTGTGGAGTCTCCTTCTCTGGAGACATTCAAAACTCGCCTGGACGCCTTCCTGTGTAACCTCATCTAGGTGTTCCTGCTCCGGCAGGGGGATTGGACTAGATGATCTTTTGAGGTCCCTTCCAATTCCTAATGTTCTGTGATTCTGTGAAGTTAGGAACTATCAGGAGAAAAACACAACACAGCACTCATTTTGCTATTGTAGAAATCCATCTGTCCACATCAATGCTGTGTGTCAGCTTGATTTACCATCTCAAAAAATGATAGAGTAGAACTGAAAATTATTTGGAGAAGGGAAACTTACGGTGGTCAAAGGTAAAAGAATAATTTCTGTGCAAGAAATCCCTACATACAGCAAAAAACACTTCAGTCTCTTTCCAGAAAACATAACTGAGGGGAGAAATAACAAGTGCCTATAAAAATGTGGTCTTCAAGGTTAAGGCAATAAAATTTGATTCTTCACTGTGTCTTCCAAAATAAGGAGCAAGAGGCAACAGCTGAAACTAACAGGAAACAGCTTCAAAACTAGGTGATGTGACTCATAACCCAACAAACATTTGAGCTCTGAATTATCTTGCTAATGGATGTTTACAAAGGTAAAGGTTATAACCAGATTTAAAAGAGACAAAAAGGAGAAAACTGTTAAAGATAATGAATAAAAGGAAACTATTTTAAAGCCATCATTAATTTTAGGAGGCTGGGGTCTTTTTTTTTATTTATTATTTTTATTATTAGAAGCACAAATAGTATGCTAATTCCAAAATTCACTTAAAATTATTTTGTCATGAAAGCCTAAGTATTTAGAAAAAGACTACAGATTTGCTTTCCATTTTTGTAAGCAACATCTGGCCATCTCTCATCACACTCCTGTGTTCTGTTTTTGGGGGGGTTTGTGCCATTTATTTCAGTTCTGTGCATAATAAGATACAATTATTCTTAGATATGTTTGTTTTTTTCTCTAATAAAATGTAGTCTTCACCCAGATGTTACAGACTACCCAGACATTAAGCTACAGCTAGATGTTGGGGTGATGGAGGGACAACAAAAAATAATGTTTTCAGACAGTTTTCCATGACCACCCTCTCCCATACAGACTTCTGTTCTCATTCTTACGGCAAAAAATGAATCATCTTTATAAATTACTGATAAAGGCAAAAACTATTTTTTCACAGAAACAAAGCAGAGAGTACATCAAAACTCAGAACAACTGGAGTGGTTTTTTTTTTTTTTTCTTTCTTTTATGAATGCAGTGTATGTTTTGGGTGGAGGAATGAAGGAACATAGACAAATGTCTCTCCAAAAATCATGTGCTCTTGCACAAGATACTAAGATGCAAAGGAACATATCCCATCTGCCTGTCCATGCCTCAAGCATTTCAAATTTCAGCCACTAGAAGAGTGCATGCTGAAAAATATTCTACAAAAGATGAGGTGACTTTTAATGGCTTTTTCTCATTTTTTGTTGCTATTTTCTTTACCTAATGTGATCAAGCATATGACAGCTGGAAATGTCAGTTTTTAGCCAGGAACACACATCCTGAAAGCAGCTGGCAAATAAGTTTACTAAGGAATCATACCAGACTGACAGAAATAATCAAGTTAGCAAGACTACCTCGGAGCTAGACAAACATAAGAAATATTTTTATTGCAAAGCTTATAATAGAGAACATTTTCTTTGGATTACATACCAGTTCCTACAGCAGTGATAGAATTGAGCTGCAGGCACCTACAGTTTTATTGTATTTTTTTTTAAGCAAACTGTGCCTTAGGCAGTCACATGCTTATTGATCTGAAGAGGTGCAGGATGACGACTGGATTCAGAGACCTGTGAAAAGCACAAATGGATATTTCCAGTTTGGAGAATTTCTGCTCAGGAAAGGACAAGATTTGCCACTGTATGTGGTAACAAAATGATGCTTGCTAGCTTGCATCCTGGTTAAAGGCTCCATTCCCACCTTTGTATAAACACGCATACTCAATGTAGAAACAACTGAGCTCTTAGTGCAATTGCCTTCACAGCCTAAATGCCCCAAATCATCACAATGAATGTGAAAGAACATTTTGTTTAGATACGCAGGCTGCGTTCACACGTGAATTTTAAATCTCCTCTCAGAAGGAAAAAATGGAAGGATATAATCATGCTTTATGAAACCAGCTGATCATTAGGGTTGAAGCACTCACTGAATTCTTGGGTGCAGATCCTTTCTGTGGCAGAATACTTGATCTTTTTAACCTCAGATCATGAAACAATGGTCAGGATTTTATATTCTATGACTTCCCTTTGCCAGTTGAGGGGTTTGTTTGGTTGATTTTTTTAAGTGGAATAATACCAACATCATTACAATTTTGGTAAAAAAAGGCAGTTAAAAATAGAGAATATAAAATATTTCACATTGCTTTCTATGTACTTAGACATCACCTGTCAAAAATTCTAAGCCACTGAGAAATATACAACATAGCAGGCTGTCACATTACTCCCTATGTTGAAGGGGAACTCTCTACATAAATACTCTCACAACAGTAGCTCACAAACAAGTGGGAAATGCAGGCAAAGCTTTCACAGACACCCTCAAAGCTATTAGATCTGTATATCTCAGATAAATGAACGACCTGGGGTTTGTAGCTGGAAACTTTAAATTTGGTTACTGCAACATTTGCCTATGGATCATTTGTTAAAATTATGCTACTTCAAGTATTCTAATAGGATTAATCTTCCTGAGGTATCTGAGTTGCTCATGAATAGCTTAGATAATAAATATTTATGAAAAAGAAAAAAAAAAAAAAAAATATTTCAGCCCCAAGTACCTTATTACAACCTTACTGCTTAAAAAATACCAAAAAAACCTGTAACATCACAAAAAAGATTTTATTTAACTTAATCTACATTGGAGGAAGTTTCAATGTTGAAACACAAACCACTAACTGGGCAGGTAAAAGTGTTTTTATCCACCAGCTGTCATAAATCTAGCTGACAAAACAGAAGAATCAAATCCCAGAAAACCCTTTCCATGCATTGGTAAGGCTCATAACTTAGAAACTGTAAATTAGGTCCTAAACAAAGGACCTTATTCTGAAGCATTCCTAAATTGTACTTGCTTCTGCCCACCCCCCCCATTTTTTTTTTTTTTTAACATGATGGAAAACAGTTTGAGGTTTGTTCTAGAATTATGACAGATGAATGTTTCTGTGTGTTTGTTATTCAACATGAGAAATACACAGTTTACATGCAGCAGAGGGGAGGACTGGGGGGAAATAACAGACAGAATAACAGACAACTGCAATATGCTGAATGATTAGAAAATGTGTAGAAATACACCAGGCTTATAAAACAGGGCTGACGTGGATAACGCGGCTGACTGAGCTATGAAATGATGTTGTCAGAAGCAGTTACTGAAGTTAGTACAACCAGAAGGATGAAAAGCAAACACCCTCCCTCCCCCCCCCCCCCCCAAAAAAAAAGGCAAATAAAAATATTAGCCCAAACAAGCTAACTTGTTTTTAATTTTAATTGTCTATAGTGGTAACTATTTTTGACTATATTTTGGTATAAGAATATTGGCATGATATATATATTGGTATAATAATATAATATATATTATATATAATATTATTTTTATATATATATGTATAATAGCTACCACTATATACTTGTATATAGTGGTAGCTATTTTTGAGTATATCAGAGTAAAGACTCTGATATATTGCTGTTAGTCTTGCTGAGGGCCACCAAACCATCAGACTGCTACAGCAGTTAAAACAACTAGCCAATAAATCAAAACTACATGAACACCTCTTTCTTACTACAGTTTTCTAGGAAATAACCAAGCTTTCTCAAAGAGACAGTTAAGAGACCCATAGTTTCTTTGCATTATTCAAAAAGGAGATGTGAGGAAGGAATCAATTCCAAAGACTGTGGACCCATCCTATGAACTGTGATGATAACAAGGTCTAGCCAGACTCAAACTCCTGTTCTCATCTGGTTTGTTATGTCTCAGCACTAGAATCATGCAAATCTAATCTGGAAAGCCAACGAGCCATTGTATCAGACCTATCCTTTACTCCACTAAATTGTGCATTGTGTCTATCGGTGTGAATACTGTCTACTGGAATGAATGAGAGCCCAGTGCCAATGCTCTTTCTTGCAGAAACATACATATGGACCAGTAGTTTCTGCGTACGTCAGCAATTCAACAATTCAATAGGACTTCTTAGAAAATAAGGCAAGAAAAAAAACCAACAACATAACAAACCAAACAAACCACAACAGGGAGAAAGAATTGCATACAGACACTAATATAACAGCAGAAAATGTAGTTACAGTGTCTTGTGTTTAAGAATGAATACCATACTACAATAAACTTTTAGCACTAAGTTTAGTAAACTACATGCTGAGATCTTCACTTTTATTAACTTGATTATACATTTGCCCTTGAAATATGAAAAAAAAATGTAAAGAAAAAGAGAACATATATTTCTTTTTTTAACAAAAAAGACACCATATGCATTGTCATAATCACAGAAACAACCTAACATATTTTGCCAAAGAATATCGAACTAATGATGTGACTGACCTGAATACTGGTTTACATATTTCTATCACTTTCAAAAGAATTATGTGTACTTAGGATGGAAAAACAGGTTACCAGTTATCTATAACGAAATTTTTTCTTGGTAAATGCCCAAAACATTAACATTAACCTCATTTACTTTATAGAATTCTGTATCTACATTAAAAACAAATAAACAAAAAGAACCAAAATCACCTCTCTTCTCCTCTAAAAAAACCCAAAACCCAAAACCCCCAAACCAGACAGAACATCAAAATATACCATCAAGATGAAGATGCTAATATTAAACAATGACCACGGTACACTAAGGCTGATAGGTACAGAAATGCCTTACACAGGTTATCTCTTCCTACCCTCTTACTGTATATATACAGAAATGAAAAAGGTGCTTTAGTTTTTATGAGGAAAATAAAAAAGCAACTGCTATTTTTGCATGCTTATCTAAATGTAAATGGAATGGCATGAAACTATTACTGTTCTCATACATTCAAAGCCATTTGACAAACCATACCAACCGCCAAATGAATCACTGTATTACTGTGTCATGTGTGATGTTTTGAAAATTAAATGTATCAAAAGTCTAAATTACTCTGGTTTATTGGTCATAATTTTTATTATATGTAATAGGTTTCAAAGCTATTTCTAAGTATCAAAGTGAAGCCATTTTGGGAAAATCAACATAACAAAGAGTCTCAATATCCAAAGTTACTGCAGCTGATATGAACCATACATTTTAAAACATACAGTGAAAACCAAAATAGTAAAGCAGGTAGGTTAATTGACTACTACTCAATCCTGCAGACCTTGTCTGCTAATTCACCTTGAGTTTATCCAAGTACCTAAGACTAGGGTCTTGTTAGTATGGAGGGAAGAAGGCTGCGTGGAGACTTCATAGCAGGCTTCCAATATTTGAAGGGGATCTACAAGGATGCCAGAGAGGGACTCTTGATCAGGGTCTGTAGCAATACGACAAGGGGGAATGGTTCAAACTTAAACAGGGGAAATTTCAGCTGGATATAAGGAAGAAGTTCTTTACTGTGAAGGTGGTGAGGCACTGGAAAAGGTTGCCCAAAGAAGTGGCAAATGCTCCATCAAGGCCAGACTGGGCAGAGCCATGGGTAACATGATCTAGTGGGAAGTGCCCATGGCAGGGACTAGATGATCTTAGGGTCCTTTCCAACCCTAATAATTCTATGAGTCTATGACTAAGCAGATACTAAACAGCGTCCAAAGCTGAAAAACCCTCTTTATGTGAAAACCACATTCACCCCATTAGTGTGAACAAGGACTTTTCCAGTGGTTGGGTTAGCCACCTAATATATAGATAAAGCTTTTTAAAGGAGAAATACAGTTACTAAAATGTAAAGATAATTTTGCCAGATGAATATAATGAATGACATCTGATGATCTGTCAGATGCTGCTAAAAAGCAGATGCTACTGTTCATATATGCCAAGACATCTTCACCACAGACTAGAAAGTACATCGGTTTTATTTAGATATTTAGAAGTTAGATATTTTTAATTATTATTTTTTTTAAATATGCCAGGGTAATATTTGCCCTCCTTGGTTGCTATCTCTGTTTTTAGAAACAGCACTGAAAATTTTTACTGAATAATTGCTCCATTGTATTAGAGCATTATACATTTCTATTACTTAGGAGAAACCATTTTTTAGGAGAATAGGAAGCTAAGAGTCTACTTATTGCCCAGTGTTCTTCGCTAGTGTTAATCTTTTTCTTATTTTTACATACATATTTGTATGATTTGGAGGCAGTAACCAACAGAGCTTTGCCTTGCTTTCATTTTGTGTTCAGTAATAATTACTGGATGGTTGTTATTTTAAAATGTTTAGCTTTATTACTGTAATTTAATATACTTGAAATACAATTTGCAGCATTTTGATCCCTACATCTTCTTTTGATCCAAATATACACCTGAAGACTAATATTAGATAAGTACATTTTTAAAAAGCAATTATACATCTCATTGCCAAAACCCGTCACTAACTCTGTTAAAAAAGATTCAACACATTAAAAGCAAAAACTGACACAAACTTGTTAGAGCAGATGACATTCATAAAAATAATTGTATGAAGACCTTGGAAAAGAAAATGAACAAAATCATTCGATCTTCATACTAGATATACTGAGTTTATCAAGTATGAAGACACTGAAAGATGTAAGATGGGACCACACAGTGTGTGTCCACACTATTAAGCCTACAATTATTCCTAAGGACTCTTTTCTGCTAAAGATAAAAAACGGTCTAATGGTATTGGCAAAACACTTCACAACACTCAGAAGGTTAAAAAATAAGAGCAAAGTCAGTCAGATTCTTCTTTATATGTGTTACTGACAAAGTTAAAACCCCACCTCACGACTTGCCAGATTATATAGCTAGTTCTCAGTACAGGAAGATTTACATATACATACGACTATAACAAGAGGAAGTTTTTAGTGCAGAGGTGATAGTATCTTTTTGAATAATCCTAAAGTCTTTTAGTTGCTCTTTTTCAGTTGTTAGAGCTGTCCTTTCTTTCTTTCTGAATTCTCCCTTAATCTTGAAGAGATGTGAATTAAAACACTATAGCTGACAAACAGATTTGGCTGAGTTTCCACAAGTAATTAAAATTGAATCACACAATATTTCAATCAGATGTACCTGAATACTTTACAGGCAACAGTAAAATGTAAATTATAATGTGAAATTAAAGGGCCTGCTGGAAAAAGAATATATAGTTCAGTAATATAATGTTGTTGCATTACAGTAATACCAAGAAAAACCTGAATGACAAAACTAAATGCAGACAAAAGCAATAAGAGTGGGTTCTTAGAAATAACCTGACCAGCCTCCTCCCCTTCCACTTTTTTTTTTTTTAAATGGTCTCTTTTGTTTTATTTCTTGAATACAATTTCTTGAATACATTTTTTTAAGTGAAGTCTGATTGTAAGAATGGTTAATTACTTATGCTTGGATTTGTCAAATATTATTCTTATTTTTACAGGTCAGAATACTGATCAGGAAGTGATTCTTCAAGTACTCTAAATGTTGTCCTAGAAGATGTGGGATCTTATTCCCAACCCACATCAAGTAAACTTCTACATGACGTCAGCGTCTTGTACCTAAAGCTACACATCAAGCTGCAGTTAAAAGACAAACAAAAAACTCCACATACTGCTTTTGGAATTTTTTAATTTTATTGATGACATTGGTTAATTCTTGTTTTATTTACCATGTTACCATAGATTTCTGATCACTTTTCACAACAGAGTAATCAGAGTGATAACTGAATGACTTAAGTTTATCTAAGGATAACTGCCCAATGGGATTTTTAAATTATATTACAGGCATACAAAGAAGACATCATCATCAACCAAAACACCCACATTACCTGTTCTTAAGGTGAAACAAAGGAAAGTGATTCTTAAAGTAGTTTATCCTCTAAACTATGACATTTACACTTTACCCATACTCTTCCATGTACTATTCTTATTCTTTCCTCACATACAGAAAAGGATGGCTATACTAGTTTACTAAGCATTAAAAAGTTATCTTGCCATATCTTCTCACATGAAGCATCTTAGCTTAAATGCAAATTTTGACACTGTACTTTGCTCACTGTTCTTCCAAGGAAAAAAAGAATACACCTGCAGGTAAATACACTTTTACTATATCTCCCTTATGGGGGAGAAGAATTTTCTGATCAAATGACATCTTTATTTTCAGTTTACCTCAGGGTAACCTTTCATATGGCCTAAATTCTTGGTATCTGTCTCAGATATTTATTTTATGTTTCCTGCAGGGTTTCTGGATTTAACACAGCTGACACAAGCTCCTGTATAAGGCAAACCTCAAATAGGGACAAGTAAGTCTGTAATTGTTTCTGTTTATCATCTCAAGCACACAAGCCCTTTGATAATCACCTTGCACTCCAAAGCAGTTCTTTCCTCAATACAGGGGCTCTGCTTTATTTTGCTTTTAATCCCTGCTAGATTATTATCCTGTACATATGCATATCAATTTAGTGAAAGCAACTTTAAAAGATGACACATTCAACAGCTTAGTAGTTACGCTGAACAGTGGAACAGTAGTTTAAGCAAGAACTGCATTGTTTCTAACTACAAAATTCAGAACACTTCACTTAAACATAGAAGACTTAATTTTCCAGTATGTGGGATACACATCTTCTTTGGAAAGGCATAACTGGGGAAACAGGTTGTCGTGGTTTAAGCTCAGCTGTAAATCACGCAGTTTCCCTCTCACTCCCCCCCCCTTTCCTTCCCCCGCTCCCAGAGGGATGGGAAGGATAATCAAAAGAATGGAACTCCCGTGGGTTGAGATAAGAACAGTTTAGTAACTAAGGTATAACACAAACCACTACTGCTACCAACAATAATAATAATGATAAGGGAAATAACAAGGGAAGAGAATACAATACCACGGGCCGATACCCAGCCCAACTGAGCAGAGAACTAGCCCTTCCAGGTAACTCTCAGTTTACATCCTGGGCATGACGTGCTGTGTTATGGAATACCTCTTTGGCTAGTTTGGGTCAGGTGTCCTGTCTCTGCTTCCTCCCGGCTTCCCCTCCTCCTTGGCAGAGCATGAGACACAGAAAGTCCTTGGTCAGAGTAAACATTACTGAGCAGCAACTAAAAACATTGGTGTTATCAGCGCTGTTCCCAGGACAAAAGTCAAAAACACAGCGCTGCACCAACTACTAAGAAGGAGAAAAAAAAAATGACTGCTACTGCTGAACCCAGGACACAGGTATAAATCTCTCTTCTTCTAGGTAAGATAAGGATAAACATAGCATACATGGAAACCACAAGATTACTTGTGGAAAGCTTGTTTAAGAGAATGTTTACACCTTTATTAAAAATCAGGAAGCCGCAAAATTAAAGCTGTCACACAATCACAGAATCCCAAGGGTTCCAATTTTAGCCTCCTAACAAACAACCTAACAAATCTCAGGCTCCTAACAAACTTTTTTGAGACATTTTCTATAAGAAAACACACCAAAACATAAGCCAAACGAAACAAATAAAAGCAAACTTTCACAGAGCTCCTTAGCATTAAAACAGGCTGGTCAGATCATGCAGTGTAATTTCTGTCTCTCAAAGTCACCAAAACTCAACTGGAAAAGGTCCTGAGAAACCTGATTTAAATCATACAATCCCTCCTTTGAAGGCAAGGTTGAACAACATCTTTCTGACTGCAGAACGAAAGGGAAGTTTTCCTAAGTAATCATTAACTGGTATAACCATTAACTAGCACTTCTTTTCTCCTGATACCATAACAACTAGCTGCTCATGAACTGCTGCATGTAACCCCTCACAGGTTCCAGTATTTTAAGTCAGGCAGTCAAGAAATGCACAATTAGAGAGAGAACTGAAAAGTCTGGTTTAAATGATTTTATTAGAACCTTGTAGAGACAACACCGCAGAAACAGGACACCCCCATTTTCAAAAGTCTGCAATCTAGCCTGTTTCATTCATGACTTTCTACTCTAACACTCTGTATTCCTCCCATGCTTTTTAGTTCAATGCTTCTCATTCTCCCAGTCCTTCCTCTACAGTGAATAGGGAATCTTGTAGGGGAAAAAAAAAAAAAAACAACAAAAAAACCACCAAAAAACAAAAACATACCAAAGCTGACTTTATTAGAATATACATGAACTATATTAAACATACACACATGTATATGTATAACATGGACATACAACCCTCATGATCTAGTTTATCTAGTCTGCCTATCTTTTGTCAAGAAATCTCCCCACCAAAAAGAATATTCCAAAACTAGTGGAGAATTTAAACTAAAGAGGATCTCTCAGTGAAAAAGCAATTACTCAAGGCATTTATGTCAAGCTTTGCTTCGAATACAAACAATAACAGATTTTGACTACAATTCCAGTAAATATCAGTATTTTCTAGTGCTTTGTTTTAAACTACAAATCATATTCCAAAACACATTCTAGTTGGAATGAAAAGATGTGTCTAATACTCCCTAGAAAAGGTTTTTCAGCCACAAATCTTCTAAATGCCATCCCTGCCACTCTTACAGGTGTAATTAAACACAGACAATATAATCACTGTATTATAGACAAAGCATTCAATTAGAATTACACTAATAGAAAAAACAGAAACTTATTTTCAAAACTGACCAGAAAACAATGTTTTATAATCTGCAATCTCTCAAAGTAATCTACAGGTTAATAAAATAATAAAATAAGAAATCAAGTTCCTTCCCAAAGTAAACAATATGATTTTGGGGGGGACTTTTTTGTGTGGGTGTGTGGATGTGTTTTTTTTTTGTTGTGTGTTGTTTTATTTTGTGCATGTGTTTGTTGGTTGGTTTTTTGTTTGGTTTTTTTAATAGGGAAAATAAAAAATATAAGAAACACAACTCTGGCTTAAGCAAATGTGCTTAATTTTGTCTTTCACTTTCTAATCTCCTGGGTAGATGTACACGTAATTATACTACAAGAACTCCGGTACAAGTAAAAAGTTGAGAAATACTAATAAGCTGACAGCTAAAAATTAAAAATAAGAAAGGAGGGTTGGGGCTTTTGAGATTGATTCAGCAAATGTTTGTCATTGGAGAACACATCTCTTTTACACTGTGTCACAGTCACTGTTGAGCTTACCTCATTCTACTCAAAAAAATCCCACATATTCTAGATCTAATAAAGCCCTAGTGAGTAAAGCTGAGGACGTAGCTAAAGGGAAGCACAGAAATGTTGCCACTTTAAGAAACTAGGAGCTTACACTCTCCTTGTTACTTGGCACCATCTACTACATAAGCAATCATATCTAACTCCTCTATTTATCAAGGACAGCAAGCGTGTTTCTAGGGTCTCCAATTCTACTGTTTGAATAGTGCTTCAGGAAGTAAAAGGTTCTGTTAATTTTACTTTGGTACTTCTAGAACATAATCATATCTTTTCACTAAATCTGTCTGTTAAAAGCAAACTAATCTATTGGCCTATCAGTGACCTTAGTTATGTATTATTAAAAAAAAAAAAAAAGAAAAGAAAAAAGGAATAGCTAGCTTAAATGTGTCTCAGAATCAAATAATTCTATGTCTCTAGTAATTATTTTTCTTAGCATACATTTTTAATAAATAATACATAACCAGACAATTACCAATCATGGACAGATTTAACTTTTTTTTTTTTTCAAAGGCAGAAGAAACTTGCCAAAAGCTGCAGCGCTTTTGCAAAGTGGAACAAACTATTATAAGCCATGCACTCCCCATCAGAAATTGCAACATTACTTATTTTGCATCCCTCTTATCAGCCAAACAGCACTGAAAATTCTAATTAGAAAGCAACTACAAAGCAAAGTGATATTTCACTGAATGGCTCAGGAAAGGCCAGCTCACATTAGTAGACTGTTTAGAAATTGAATTGCTACTTTGTCAGCCAGGATATATAACTGCCAGGGTTTAAACTGACTACTGCCATTCATTATGATTTTCAAATGACAGCCACAGGCCCCCACTGTTTTCAGTCAGATCGCATTACAAATAAGATTACAAACATTTTTTTTTATTATATTTATGATTTTCATTTCATCCCCTCCTGAGGAACTCCTATATAATTTATTCTTTGTCAGTGAAGTAGTACTTAATCCCAGCCCTACAGCTATCTTGAAATCTGTAAACCATAACCCTGACTGCTACAAGTAAGCAGAGCTCTGCCGAGATTAACAAAAAGATCTTGTCCACAGTGTTTACAATGTACATTTTTTAAAATTAGGATACGAAAAACTCTTAAAATGGCTGAATAATTCGGAAAAAATAGGTTTGGTTTTTTTTTTAATCAAAGAAAATTACAACCACTACAGTGCTAAATATCAAAGTGCATGGAGGAAAATGATGCAGCAGGCAGCTAATTGAAATTTTTATTATTACCTTACATGAAAGTAAAAGAGTTCCTGGTTTTTTGCTTTGTTCAATGCTGAGTTACATTATGGTGCCATTACAATGAACCTTAAGGGTAACTCAGGTTTCTTTACGTATAAAACCAAGAAAACTCCAAACAGTAATGCTACCCCTTCCATAATGATAAACAAATGGTACTCAAGTTCTTCACAGTAAACACTGCTCAAGGGTATATTGCTGAAGATATCTCCAATCCTAGATAAGATGGTCAGAGAAGAGTAACAATCACCTGAATTAAACTGATTTCTTCATAACTGAAGTCTCAAGATTAAGCAACCTGAGTGGCACTCAAGCTTGTCTTTTCAGGCTTTATGTTCCCTGTTCAGATTAAAATGCAGAATGCAGCATACAGATACCCAGGCAAGTCGTACGGTAAATAATTGCAGGTGTGGAAGGACTGCATTAGCCAGTACCACACTTCAGGTGATCAGTTTTTGAAAGGCTGAATATCCTCTGAATCAGATTCTGTAAAATTCCCTTCTGTGCATGGAATCTATAACTTTTTTCTTTAACTCCATGTTAAAAAGTCTGGTATATATGCTCAGAATATATATATATTATATTTATATATATATTTATATATATAATTATATATATTATATTATATTATTATATTATATAATATATATTATATATAATATATTATATTATTATTATAATATATATATATTTATATTATAATTATATATAAATATGCTCAGAATGAGGTCCATCATGTCCAATTGTGGACAATACAGATCCAGAAGCATCGGCTGGAACACTACTACTGTATGTAGCATCAAAATATATAAATTGTTAGCCAATTTTTCCAATTTAAGATTCATAACTTGATTTTTGACATAACCTATGCTATTAAATAGTTCCTCTGCAGCAAATATCATGCATTATGTAACACAAAGTAACGTAAATACATACAGAGGTCAGATAACTTGAAAGAAGACTCTTTATTGGTTTTTATTTGTTTTTTCTTTTTCATTTTTGGTGATACACTGTGTCTGCAGAGACCAGTACACATAAAAAGTGTAAATGCTTTACTAGAATGTGGATTAGAAAAATGCTTGAAGTAATAAAAGAGAGGCATCAAATCTAAAAGTGGGAGAAGGGAAGAACACAACAGTACTTACAAGAGCCATTTATGAACAAGGTATCTTTACAGCTCACTGCTAGAGGCTTTGATGCCCTAGATAATTTTTAACCCTCAAAACTATGACAGAATAAAATTTCCTTAAACTTTCAAGTGCAAACAGATACCATCTTATTTTTTCCTGGTATGTTTCTAGAATATACAGGCAGCCTAGAACTTAAAATATTTTTTGTCTGTGGTAGCAGATAGGCTTTCTCTTTATAGGTTTGGTTTGGATGAAAGATAATGTCGAAGCCTGAAATAATACACACATATTTAAATGTAAAAAAATGTCAATGACCCTTTATATATGTCATGTATGCACAATACACTGTTAAGATATATATAAAAAAAGATGCAGATACAGGGATTAGGTTAAAAAGTACAAGCAAACTGAAGACACAAGTTTTTCTTAATAGCTTACAAAAGATACACACAGTCATTTTAAGAATAGTTTCCACAGCATGTCCACTTTTATAAAAACACACTTAGAGATACTAGAGATTTCTGCCAATTAAAAATGTAGTCAATGAACCGTAAGTTTTGCAAAATCATTTTTTAAAATCAAAAGTCAACTTAATACTGCAGATGGATATAAACAATGAAAGTGAGCACAACCCCTCTAGCATTCTAATAAAAATAATTTTAAGTTCTGCTCAAGAAGCAGGAATAGCCAACAAAATGTTACCAAAATGTATCACCTACAAAACGTGGAAACTAAATGAGCTGTATACTAAAGAAAATTACGTATATGCTCTTATTTTTCATGTGGCATGACAGTATTTTTCAGGCTGTAGACCTGTGAAAAATTTCAAGTCATACAGTTGACTGTAAAACTACAATAACCACATGGACTCTCAGACACATGTCCCTCAGAAACAACCACAGGCATGACAGTCCTTCAGCTCGTGTTTCTAGTATAATGATGTGATTCTTTTCATCCTTCCTCTGTTAAGTCATCTAACCTTGCTAAATTCACCCTCAGCAATTTCAGGCTAGCATGGCTGATTTTGATCTGACCACAGTTTTTACACAATCCTCCACAACATCTCAATAACCACAAGCCCTAAATGAGGTTTTTCTCTTCAGATGTTTTCAAAACATCTGTATTGTCAAGCCCTAAGTATCTGAGAAAGAATAAAAATCAAACTGAACTCTCATTCTTATATTAAAGCTAACCATATTTCCCTCCATTCCTCTATTATTTTCATTTTCATATGCATTCCTTCTTCTATATTTTAGGTACTAACAGCAGCACAGCTGCCAAAGGCACTCCCAATTCTTTGAAAGGCTCTCAAGGCTCAGTTGCAAATACAAGAATGAGTTGATATTATTTGTTACCTCCAAGTTTTGAAGCTTGGCAGACTCAAAAGGTCTGGGAAAAAAGCAATAAAATTGTAGTCCATCTGAAAATCCAAAAAGGGACAAGGAGATGCAGTTTAGCCTGCAGATGTTCCCTGAACCACAATCTGGAGCAACAACTATAACTCAGCAGTTCAAACTCCATGCACTCATAACCAAAGGTGACGGTAAGTCCTCTAACAGTCACAAACACAAAATACAGAAGGGAAGATTTGCTCCTTGTGACTTGAATGATATTTAGGCACTGGAAAAACTAATTATTTGAATTTCGTCAGCATAAAAAATGTTGCAAATCTCAGAGAAAAGGCTGAATGATGAAGCTCTGCAGTTTTGCTCTGAAAGGCAGTGAGAGGATGGCAGTCTCAGTGTCACTGCTTGAATTCATTTATGGGCTTTCAATTGTGTAAGATCAGTAATTCAAACTGAAGGCAAGAGATGTCAGCTAGTGAAAGTCACACAGAACAACAGAACAGGCGAATGCTGGTTCGTTGTTAATGAAGCTGAGTTGATTCCTCCCCTAAGTAAGCAGAAGAAATCAATATAACTGAACTCAGTAGCCGATTAGTGTGCTCTCAGCAACGAATCTGGTTAAGGGCTTTCACATGGGGGATTCCTAGAATTAAAATGGAAACCTTTTATTCATGAGATAAGTGGATAAATGTTGAAATTATAACAGAAACCTTCAAGGTTGAGACCTAACAGTATGTCTGGCAGAAGCTCTTATCTTTTAAAGTGGGAAGTAAGTCTAAATTGAAATGTGATTCTAGAGTTTAGGCAGCTCAAATCTAGCACCAAAGAGAATTGATTCCTCCTTCTACTAGCAGTAATTCAGATCAATGCCATGGGCTAAAAGCCCAAACATCCCTGCTACAGATTAAAGCACCGTGTGCCAGGCTGACTGAAATGCATCATCTCTGACTTAAAAGTCCACACCTCAGCCTCTTATAAAAGGACAGATTCTTGCAGTGGATATTCTCTTGAACCTTGACACTGTGCATGGCTGGAAATACAAGGCATCTAACCTATTATTTCTTCTTCCAACTTGTTTATGTGTACTGAAAAAGAAGCAGGCATTTACCCAGCAGAAGCAGATTACCAGTCAGCAATAGATACAAACTGCACAGACACACAACAACCTGGCACACAGTCCAAAACACTACAGAGAAAATAAAAGGTTTAGGTCTAAAAACCTCAGAAGACCACACCAGGATTTTGCGTCAAAGAATGGCAAAAGCAACCTAACTGTTCAGTAGCCTTGAACTTCTATTTGCCAATGGAAGCTGGCAGCTGGGTTACAAATTACACATTAATAGCGATTTATTAAAATTAGCCTACAAAATAATGGATGTAAATTCTTAACCCCTCCTGCTTTTCCATTTACCAGGTTAAAGCTCAGCCCTCAACTATGTCATTTGACTCTCTTACACAGTATGTATCACACAGGTTGTAAAATGGTACAGAGGTATTACAGGGAATAAAGCAAGCCTCTGATCTTCAAACATAGCTCTTGCCCACCATGAAGGACAATTTAATGTTAAATTAGTAAGGGAACACAGACGGGTATTCTGATAAAATGTCATGTACAAGCTATCAATACAGAAATGAATATGATGCATATGTGCAACAGAAAAGTAAAGTTTTCCAGAATGGAATTTTTTTAAGTGCATCACAGCCTGCAGCTTCAGATGCTGTTTAGAAATCATTATTTTTTCCTTAATGGAAGAAACATGGACAAAACCTACATATGCAATACATAGCATTAGAATATATTTGTTTCTCATCTTTGCTTTTTAATGCAGGCACATCTACTGCTGTCCTAACAAGACAGCCACAGCTGGACCACACAGGAACACATGCATTTGAAATTAATGAAATTGAAGGGTTTTGGGTTATTTTAGAAAGTTAAGAAAACATATAAAGATGAAATAAGCACAAGGTCACAACTTTTTTTTTTTTTTTTATCAAAAGTTACATATTACTTGTGTACACAGGAATGAAAAAAAACCCAGAACTAGATTCAGAAATCCATTAAGATGACTTAAACTTTAGTGAAGGAAACCACCCACATTATTTTCTATCAAAATTTCACGTATTTGACTTTTTTCAAATGTGTGGTAGGACCAGTATAATAGCAAGTAGAATTGCAACCCTGGACTTTAGCAGGGCAAACTTTGGCCTTTTCAAGCAATTGCTAGGGGAAATCCCATGGGCAAGGCTGCTTGAAGGCAAAGGGGCCCAAGATAGTTGGTTGGCATTCAAGAATTGCTTATTCCGAGCTCAAGAGCAGAGCATCCCGACACGTAGGAAGTCAAGGAAGAGGGCCAGGAGACCTGCGTGGCTCAATAAGGAATTGCTGGGTATGCTCACAGTATCACAGTATGTTAGAGATTGGAAGGGACCTCAAAAGATCATCTAGTCCAATCCCCCTGCCAGAGCAGGAACACCTAGATAAGATTACACAGGAATGTGTCCAGGCGGGTTTTGAATGTCTCCAGAGAAGGAGACTCCACAACCTTCCTGGGCAGCCTGTTCCAGTGTTCTGTCACCCTCACTGAGAAGAAGTTTCTTCTCAAGTTTAAGTGGAACCTCTTGTGTTCCAGTTTATACCCATTACCCCTTGTCTTATCATAGTTTGCCATTGAGAAGAGCCTGGCTCCATCCTCATGACACTCACCCTTTATATATTTATATACACTAATAAGGTCCCCCTCAGTCTCCTCTTCTCCAAACTATAGAGACCCAGCTCCCTCAGCCTTTCCTCATAAGGGAGATGCTCCACTCCCTTAATCATCTTAGTTGCCCTGCGCTGGACTCTCTCCAGCAGGTCCCTGACCTTCTTGAACTGAGGGGCCCAGAACTGGACACAATATTCCAGATGCGGTCTCACCAGGGCAGAGTAGAGGGGAAGGAGGACCTCTCTCGACCTACTGACCACCCCCCTTCTAATACACCCCAGGATGCCATTGGCCTTCTTGGCCACAAGGGCACAGTGTTGGCTCATGGTCATCCTGCCGTCCACTAGGACCCCCAGGTCCCTCTCCCCTACACTACTTTCTAACAGGTCGTTCCCCAACCTATACTGGAACCTGGGGTTGTTCCTGCCCAGATGCAGGACTCTACACTTTCCCTTGTTATATTTCATCAAGTTACTCCCTGCCCAACTCTCCAGCCTGTCCAGGTCTCGCTGGATGGCAGCACAGCCTTCTGGCGTGTCAGCCACTCCTCCCAGCTTAGTGTCATCAGCAAACTTCCTGACAGTACACTCAATTCCCTCATCTAAATCATTGATGAATATATTAAATAATACTGGTCCCAATACTGACCCTTGAGGCACTCCAGTGTGTCCAGTGGAAGAGGAGAGTTTAGAGGTCATGGAAGGAGGGGCTGGCCACTCGGGAGGAATATAAGGCTGCTGCTAGAGGATGTAGGAAGGCAGCTAGGATGGCTAAGGCCTCCTTAGAATTAAATCTGGCCAGAGGGGTCAAGGACAGCAGAAAGAGCTTTTTCAAATACATAGCTGATAAAACTAACACCAGAGGCAAGGTAGGCCCACTGGTGAACGGGATGGGTGCCCTGGTGACAGAAGATACAGAGATGGCAGAGTTATTGAATGCCTTCTTTGTCTCTGTTTACTCTGCCGGAGGCAGTCCTGAAGAGCCCTGTACTCCTGAGACCTCAGATGAAATCAGGTCACTGGAGCAGTTTGCCTTAGTCGACGAGGAATGGGTTAGGGACCAGTTGAGCAATCTGGACATCCATAAATCCAGGGGTCCAGATGGGATGCACCCGCGGGTGCTGAGGGAACTGGCGGAAGTCATTGCTAGACCACTCTCCATCATCTTTACCAAGTCTTGGGAAACGGGAGAGGTGCCTGAGGACTGGAGGAAAGCAAGTGTTGCTCCAGTCTTCAAAAAGGGCAGGAAGGAGGACCCGGGTAACTATAGACCGGTCAGCCTCACTTCCATCCCTGGGAAAGTGATGGAACACCTTATCCTTGATGCCATCTTAAGGCATGTCAAGGATAAGAGGGTTATGAGGGGCAGTTAACATGGCTTTACCAAGGGGAAGTCATGCTTGACCAACCTCATAGCCTTTTATGAGGAAATAACATGATGGATAGATGATGGCAGAGCGGTGGATGTGGTCTACCTTGACTTCAGCAAAGCATTTGACACAGTCTCCCACAGCATCCTCATAGCTAAATTGAGGAAGTGTGGTCTGGATGATCAGGTAGTGAGGTGGACTGTGAACTGGCTGAAGGACAGAAGCCAGAGAGTTGTAGTCTATGGGGCGGAGTCTAGTTGGAGGCCTGTATCTAGTAGAGTGCCTCAAGGGTCAGTATTGGGACCAGTATTATTTAATATATTCATCAATGATTTAGATGAGGGAATTGAGTGTACTATCAGCAAGTTTGCTGATGACACTAAGCTGGGAGGAGTGGCTGACACGCCAGAAGGCTGTGCTGCCATCCAGCGGGACCTGGACAGGCTGGAGAGTTGGGCAGGGAGTAACTTGATGAAATATAACAAGGGAAAGTGTAGAGTCCTGCATCTGGGCAGGAACAACCCCAGGTTCCAGTATAGGTTGGGGAATAACCTGTTAGAGAGTAGTGTAGGGGAGAGGGACCTGGGGGTCCTAGTGGACGGCAGGATGACCATGAGCCAACACTGTGCCCTTGTGGCCAAGAAGGCCAATGGCATCCTGGGGTGTATTAGAAGGGGGGTGGTCAGTAGGTCGAGAGAGGTCCTCCTTCCCCTCTACTCTGCCCTGGTGAGACCGCATCTGGAATATTGTGTCCAGTTCTAGGCCCCTCAGTTCAAGAAGGACAGGGACCTGCTGGAGAGAGTCCAGCGCAGGGCGACTAAGATGATTAAGGGAGTGGAGCATCTCCCTTATGAGGAAAGGCTGAGGGAGCTGGGTCTCTATAGTTTGGAGAAGAGGAGACTGCGGGGGGACCTTATTAGTGTATATAAATATATAAAGGGGGAGTGTCACGAGGATGGAGCCAGGCTCTTCTCAGTGGCAAACAATGATAGGACAAGGGGTAATGGGTACAAAGTGGAACACAAGAGGTTCCACTTAAACTTGAGAAGAAACTTCTTCTCAGTAAGGGTGACAGAACACTGGAACAGGCTGCCCAGGGAGGTTGTGGAGTCTCCTTCTCTGGAGACATTCAAAACCCGCCTGGACACATTCCTGTGTAACCTTATCTAGGTATTCCTGCTCCGGCAGGGGGATTGGACTAGATGATCTTTTGAGGTCCCTTCCAATCTCTAACATACTGTGATACTGTGATACAATCAACCAAGGACTGTTTGTACAATAAGATATGTGTTCAGAATTCAGCTTGTTCATAATTGACACTTGAAGTCTATGTCCAACATACATTTTACATAAGTTAAAAGGAAAAAAAAAAGGCCAAATAAATCTTTCCTGTGAAAATCTTCCATACTACGTGCAGTGGCAACATACCTCATTACCATATATAGCATGACCAACATGATACTGTTTTTTCAAGAAAGAGAAAAAATAACCTACCACTGAACTAGACAATACGATGAGAGAAGAAAGAATTTTTAGAAATCTGTAGAATATTCTTACATGTTAAAAGGCCTCATCCCTTATTATGTCATATAATGCGATGCCTAATTGGACTTACGTAAGCCACTTCTGGGGAGAAAGAAAAAACACTTTGCTGTAAATAAAACTCACACTACCGATTGTTCACCATGATCATACAGAGAATGCTTCAGGTCTGAGGCATTCTTTCAGACCTGATCTTTAGCAAAATGGAAGAGATGTGAAAATGGTTAGCTCTACTGCATACATGGAAAAAAAATGCAATGAAATTGTGGAGAAATTGGGGGTTTAGTGTCATCTGGAATAAATACACTGCCATGCCCTAAATTAAATCCTGCAATTTATTTTAGACAAACTAGACAAAAGGACTAACTTTCTTAATATGCTTAACATCACAACTAAATGGTTTAAAACGGAGCATGTGGTGATGCCTCTGCAACCAATGCAGATACTATAATAAAAACAAAACCTCAAAATTATAAACAATCTGAAAGTACAAATCCACTTTATGAAGCCTATATGTTCTTTTCTCAGTAAATATAATTAAATTGTAACTGCAACTGCCATCACCAGAGAGTATAACCCAGACTTATAAAAAAAAAAAAAGAACAACAAAAACCCAAACATTTGTGATGTTTCTGAATCTTCATTCTATAGAACAAATAAGTTATTTCTCTTTAATGAACTGTATTGTTACTAAAATCAGTGAGGTGCAGTTTCCTTAACTGAACATGGCTCTTCAAAGATTGCTGTCACAGGTCTTGCCAAACACAGCTGTCTTTCCAGCACCAAGTGCAAGAAAATGGACGCCAGATTAGGCAGAGGTTGTATTTCCCAGGCAATTGTTGTTCCTTTATGAGTTTCCTCTGGGTGATTCACCTGATTAAATACACCCAAATCATTCAGGATGGAACTGAGCAGCACAGTAGACATTCTGGATTAATGCTCTCTTTGTTATTTCTAAAAAGACTAGGTAGGTTGTGGCAATCAGTATCTGCTAAAGACAGCTTCTCATAATTTTACCTTTTCAGTGAATATTATGCCTAACAGAGTTTTTTATATAAACGTTTACCTGCTTTGGACATTCTCTGTATAAGAATCGCAATATATATTCGCATGTGTTGACTCAGAAGAGATCTACCTTTTGCCAGATGTAATCTGGCAAAAAATAGAAATATAATATATAAAATATAAAAATAGTTTTATAACCCCATCTACTACTTTCAAAAAATTAATAATAAAGAAATAAAAGTCCAACAACAAAAATAAATAGAGCACTTTGGCAAAAAGGCAAGAGGTTATAGACTTGCATCCTTCTTCAACCCTTGACTCTTTCATTTCTTCTGGTATTTCTTCCATCATGTAAGTAAAGGAAAACTAATGAAACCTAATCCAATCAAGTCATAAAACTGCTATGATTTCTTAAAATACCTTCTCCTGAAAGGATTAGGTTGGACATGGTGAGTAAATACTCTTTTCTGTAAAAATAATATATTTAGGATAAACTCAACATAAGTAGGCAGCTGTATAGAGCTCTCAAAAAAAAATCCCCCTTTCCATGTAAGCAGCATCAGGGGGCTGGTCTCTGCTTGCTGAGACTGTCAAGAATCTAGGAAGGCCTCAGGAGGGGTATGGCTGTACCATTAAATACCAAGGCATAAATCCACCTTCAAACATATGAAATATTTTCAGCAATGCGAGACAAACCACACATAAAAACTTACATAAATGATCAAGTCAGATGATCTCATACATCAGACTGAGGCATGTTAGGTAGGTTTATTAACTTCTGGATTACAGAAGTGATTTTTTTACAATTAATTTTAGATTATGAGTAGTTTGAACTCTTAAGCTCAAAGAAATGCCACGTGTTCTCAAATTTACTAGTACTTCTGGTTTTTTTCCTGAAAACCCAGCATTACCCTATCAAAGAAAGAAAGAGGTTAAATTAGCAATAAAGACTAGATTTTGTTAGGAGCTACTGCAGGAAATAAAACCCTGGAGTCCTATATGCTCTTAACTACTTAAGGTGTCTGACTGCTAAAAGAGTAAAAAGGGGAAAAAACTCAAAGGAAATGTAAATTATTTCACCTCAAATTAGATAAATAGACTGTAATTTTTCCAAGAAGGGAAAGAGTAAAGGTAGTTGGTTGGTTGGGGTTTTTTTAGTTTCTTTTTTCCATTAAAAAGTATTACCCCTGGATGAAACGATCCAACTTGTACTCTTTCCCTCCACAAATTTTTTTGCACATAGAACTACATTATGTCAGAAATAATAACAACGGCATATAACGCCAAATGTTTGATTTCATAGTTGTTTTTTTTCTTTCACTGTATACTATACACAGCTATGCCTATGAAATCCATATATACACTTGGAAAACTGTATTATATAAGTAGGTTTATATCTTATATCAAATAACACTGAACATAAAAATATCACATTGAGGCTTTATATTTCTTTAGGTTCAAAGAGGAGGTTGTTCCACTTTAAAATACTGCCACATTTTACAACACTGCTCCTATCAAGAGCACAAGAAGAGTCCTAGATATCATTCTTTGTGCTCACTTACTGATTTTCCTAAGCAAAAATCAATATGTCCATAAGAGCCTGAACCTATTCTTAATATCTTATACAGAAAATCCCGAACAAGACTTCTTTTTTCCCATTAATTTCTTAAATTTCAGTTTGAAATTAGACAAATAATTGTTTCTTACTACAAACTGTGCTCCTCTTTGTAATTAACAATAGTTTATCATGAAAGAGAAGCTTATTAAGGATTCTTTTGAATCATAGATTAAATAACTAATAGCTAAAATCAGTTTAGATGCTATGAATCTACCTTACTAATTGACAAAGACCTGGATTAGAGATTGAAAATGCAGTGGCCAAATCCAATGTTATCCTCTTAGAGCATTTGGCTTTAATGCCAGATTACCTGATGTGTATCTTAAGAAACCACATTGACAACGTGTCTACTTAAAAAGCTTATTTATGTTTTCTTGGGAGATTCAGGTAGGGCCATAAAGTAATAGAGCTGGGAATCATTAAAGCAGTATGAGTTTGGAATCAATCACTGAAATTAAAAAAAAAAAACAAAAAACACCATAATTTATACAGAAGAGTACTTTAATTATACTAACATAATCAGAGATTAGTGAAAAGAGTACCATCTATCTCTTCAGCTCTTCACCCCTCCCAGATTCCCAAGTGTCTTTAGGTAAAGGGAGATCTTATTTGACTGCAGAAAAAAGGGCAGAGCAGATGTAGAACCTCCCCAGAAAAAGTGCTGCCAGGAAAAGCTGCAAACTGTTTTGGACACTTCATAATGTTCCTTCATACCCCCACTTCTTCTTACAGTGAATGACTTTTCCAATCTCTAGACATACGCAACAGATTAAAGACAGGGTCAAGCCTATTCTTGTGGCAATCTTCTTCCCCCAAACTAGAAACCTGATGTGTGAAACAGTACCAGCTCTGCTGTGTATTTATGGAAAATGGAACCTTTTCTTTTATTGTTCTTAGGGGAATACCACAATGTGCTCTAGACCTGAGTGGTCAGAATTTTTTGCAAACATGCATGCACAGAGACACATTCTTATTTATGACCTGAAACTAGCTATTTTAATTTCCATATTCTTTACAAAGACAACAAATGTTTTTTGGTACAAAACACATTCATGCCCAGCCTCCTAATATTGTGACTAAATTGATATGCAATTTCCAGCTCCATCTCTTTTCCCTATTTTTTTTTTTCCTTGAGACAAGCATGAAGTTCATCCCTTTCTAAAGTTCAGTCTATCCATGAGTTCACAAAGATAATTCCCAATGGACCTGAAATTTTATTAGCAGCTGTTCAAGTGTTTACTCAACCAACTGAAGACATTTAACTTACTGAAGTGTTCTCTAACTGGAGATTGAATTCTTGTCCCTCACTCTATTAATTGCAGCTGATTCACTGTAGTTTATCTTATTTATGAAGATTAATGAAAAAAGGAGGTTAGAAACTTCTTGATATTATATTGGCTATATATGTATATGGTTGTATCTTGCCAGCACATTGGGCCTTAGAAATTCTCTAATAAGGTGACATAATAAAAGATATGATACATGGGACACAAGAAGGCTGCCTGGGATGGGCAGTAAAATCACATAGCATTTGCCAGGAGCATGTACATTATTACAAATAAGTTTGCATAATTAGTGACTTTTTTCTATTTTTTTTAGCCAGCTATATTTTGTAACATTTTTTGGTAGTAGCTCTAAAAGCAGAGTACATCAACAGATGTGCAAACCCCAGTGTGTTGCTGCAACAAAATGCACAATTTCTATTAGAATAATACCACTTTCCTGCTCAACTAATGCAATTCTTATTTCACCACACACACACACGGCCCCTTTTAGTTGATATTTGGAGCATATTTTTTTGTTATAGAGAATGGCTTTGGAAATAAGTCAAATTTGCCAGTCTGTTTCATGCATAAATCTTGCCTCTTTTCAACTGAGAAAAATAAAATATGGTTTAGTGGTGGTCTTTGCAGTGCTGGGGTAATGGTTGGACCTGATGATCTTAAAGGTCTTTTCCAACCTAGTTGATTCTATAATTCTAAGAATGGAAGTTACCAGCTGGAGAGGTCTGTTCCTGCAGTACCCACAGATACAAACACAGAGAACACACTCCCAGCTCTGCAAGATCCCACTCGCTATCCACTGCTTTCTGGTTCTCTATTTTCTTCAGGCAGTGCTGCTAGGCTTAAGTAGAGAGGTTAGCAGTATCTTCTCATTTTCAGATCCTCCTCAGCAAAGAAACAAAGATAAACCAGGCTTTTCTAGTCCCTGCATGGATGAAATGTGTAGGACTACACATCACACCACATTTCCAAGAATTTTCAGGTCTATTTATTTATTTATTTTGGAGGTGGTGACGGGCTGGGAGAAAGAAGGAAAGAAAACAAGCAAACAAACAAGAAAAGCAGTCTGAAGCTTCTAAAATGCAATTGTTAATACCATTCAAGAAAGAAAGATGGAACACTCAAAACCAGGTATGAAATACTGGGGGGAAAACACACATCAGAAATCTGAAATCTATTTCTGTACATAAAAATACAGCAGCTGAGACATATTCCTCACTTTCCATTGTTTAATGAATAGAATAAAGGTAAATACATATTAGAATGACTGGTAAAAAAAAAAAAGAAAAAAGTCTTACAAGCCATTATTAATTGAAAAGCATACAAAAACATAGCATAACCTTTCTCATTTCTGCAGTGCTAGTTGAGGAAATGTACCAAAACAACCCTCTCATGAGCTATTTTGCCAGAAAAAATAGCCACAGATTCTTAAAAAAAAAAAAAAAAAAAAAAAACAAACCCAAAACCAAACATAAAACCCCACAACCTATACAAAATGAAAGCATTAAGGCAACGTTTTAATAGCCTCACTTTATAACATTGCTACTACTCTAGACTTCTTTTTCATGACAGAAGTATCAAACTACATTGTTACAAAGTGAGAGTAGCATATGTATACTGCTTAGTACCTAGGTGCATGTGCTACAGGGGAGAAATCTGATCTTTCCACAATAGCAAACTATGACTCATTCAAACTAGCCCACATCATATGATAGAATTTACTTGAACAATTCTAAACTTGCTGTTGGAAATTAAAGAATAAAAAAAAATAAATCTATGTAGTATTTATTTAAGACATAATAATTTCTTTAGTCATACAAAGATTTAATAAGTTCGCAAAATGTAGTTACAAACTTTACGTGCCTTGATTTTTATAAGCACATATTTTTCTAAGTACAAATACTAAAAGTTACAAAGATACACAACCACTTTGCTTGTTGAACCTCATGCAACTGGCCTTGGCCCATCAATCCAGCCTGCCCAAATCCCTCTGCACAGCCTTCTTACCCTACAGTAGATCAACACTGCCATGCAACTTGGTGTCATCTGCAAACTTACTGAGGGTGCAACTCAATCCTCTTGTCCAGATCGCTGCTGAAGATAACAAACAGAACTAGCCCCCTAACTGAGCCCTGGGGAACACCACTTGTGACTGGGCACCAACTGGATTTAACTCCATTCATATCACTTTTTGGGCTTGGCCATCCAGACAGTTTTTTACCCAGCAAAGAGTACACCCCTCCAAGCCACAAGCAGCCAGTTTCTCCGGAAAATGCTGTGGAAAACTGTGTCAAGGGCTTTACTGAAATCTAGGTAAACAATATCAACAGCCTTATGCTCCCCATTAGCCAGGGCTGCCGATAAAAGCTGAAAAGTTTTGTGTCCCCTACCTTTTTTTTTTTTTTTTTTTTTTTTTTATGCCTCTGTGAGCATTTTGAGAAATGAATTCAGGAGATTAGCAAATAGTCTACAACAGGGGTTTGATTTATAGCACATACAGAAATCTTGTTAGCTGCAAGTGTCTGTAGCTGTGGTTTGTAAATTAAATTATTTCTAGTCAAAACTAAACACAAATGCACTAGGTACTTAGAGAAGCCTTTCAATATAAGCCAAGTGTTTAAAACACTTCAAGCTACGTGCTGGCCATCTGGAGGCACAGGCAAAAGCAATACAACTTATTAAATACTGTCTTAAAAATGGGTTTCAAAACTTTGATCGAATTAGATTCTCAGTCTCCCTTACTTTCACATTCAAACTGAAAAGCAATCAGAGTTTACTGTAACAAGTTTACCCTCTCTAATCGCATAGTATACTCAAACATCCATGAAAGACCATCATAAAATAACAGTTTATTGCTCCCATCAACCCTGAATACTTACAAAACTAAAACCTCCAGTAAAATTCTCTGAGCTACTCAACTTCCCTCTTTTATATCTTTTGGGCAGCACCATCCTGACACATGCTCACTCTTACGCCGGACATTTTTTTCAAATGCTGACTAGACCTGCAAACTCCAAACCAGAACAACACATCCAACGTCATCCTGTAAAATCTAAACCAGCTCTCAAAAAGCTCTGTAAAACTGATAAACCATGGAAAAAAAGCTTCTTTATTTTCAGAGCAGATATTCCTCATCAGGAACAGATAAGTAGCAACTGTACAGAACCAATGCACCCTGTATTGTTATTCTTCAAAACACCTATACTTTATGGATAACTGGTTTATTCACTTTGGTCCTGCAATGAATATCTGTGTGCAGGTCATGTTTACTGCTTCAGGAATACCTGTTCCTATATTGATTGAAAATTAAAATGGTAACTTATGTCCTGCGCTTCCATACTGGACCACTGCACTGTTTTATTTTATTGATTTCCTGGCAGTTCTTTGCATTTGTTTAACAGCATATGTGAAACCCTGACAGCAAGGTCATTTCAAACAAACCATTCCCAGTTCCGCTCCCTTCAGCTCCCCACAACACCAAATCATTAGCTTCTAATTAAATCTTGTACATTTGTGGCTTTCATAATCTATAAAGGTTCTTAAATATTAAGTCAAAATTTCTCTTTTTCCTCTGATCTGTGCCCTGTTTTCCTCATATACTCAAACACAGCAAATCTTCTCTGTAAAGGATTTCCATATTGATTGATATTTTTTTTTCCTTCTAAGCTTTTAGCTGCTGTTAACCTTGTATGTTAGATAAACAATTTGTTACAATTAGGCTAACAAACTTTCAGCTTTTAACTTCAGAGCTCATTACTTGATGTAACGTAAGCTTAATTGCCCAAGTTGCTAATTCTGTTAAAAAAAAACAACCCTCAAATTTTGTACCTGGCACGAAAAAAATCTTTCAAAAATACACTTTGATAGGTTAATAATGGGCAAGACTTTAATTCTTCTGCGTATGTACTGATTTTTGTCTCAAAGGACAAGATTAAATGATGATCCTTTTAACAGGGTGCTTTGCAGGGCCCACCCTTGGCAAATGACTTGGACAAAACCACCTACTAAATAAAAGCATGAATGCAAATAGCATGTATGGACTGAATACACAGAATTGCCTGCAGCTCATTTACTTAAAACTGATCATGTTAAAGGAGGGCACACTGTGGGGCCTTATGTTTATTAAGTAGCTGTGTCATGCAAAAATGCACACAGATGTTGCACTTTAAAAGCAATCTTTCACTGTATCTTTTTGAGCACCTTTCCTACTGTTAAGAAAAAACGTAAAGGTTAAGACATTGACAGATGCAAATGAGAAATTAAACAAGTGCAAATTATAATCTCATGCTTTCTTCATGATAAGATATTCACTAATTACTGAAACTAGATGTATGTTGTCACTTCACTATAGTGTTCAGTCTGAAATTCAGGAATTACTTTTTACACAAGAAACTCTAGCAGAGAAAGTGGGATAAAAAAAAGAATAATTAGATCATTTTTTGATGTCAATAGGATGACATTTTCTCCTGCATATGAGATCTTGTTGCTGCTCCACACATGTACTTCACAAAAGGGAAATATTTTTGCATGTAAAGTGTGGTATATTGTTTCACTATAATAGATTATTTTATTATATAGTCTTAGGCCACAAATTACCACCATCATTACAGATACTGTTCCCAGCTGGAGTAAACTTGTGAAGTTACTATTTTAACAGAGCTCTTCTGACTTCTACCAACTGCTGAACTGTCCAATAGATAAAGCGAAGGCAATACGTATGCTTAAAAACTAATTGCAATGGATTTAATGAATGTTTAGTACTTTGTGATTCTCATCTGTTTTAGAAACAACCCATATACAATACACAAGTTGAAGCATTAAAAATCTGTTTGAGACCAAACCTACATTCAGCATCCACAAGAAGGATATTTAGACAAAACAGAGCCCAAAGCCCCACTCCAGTAAAGGCTGCACTCCCACCACTGCCGATGGCTATCAGAATATGACAGGAAAAGCTGTATGTCAATTACATAGAGATGTAACTGTGACATGTACTCATGGAATAATTTTATGGAAGGAAGATGGTTTTCATTGGGTATTTATGGATTATCAGAATTTCATAGAATGTTTTAAAAATAAGATTAAAATAATTTTATTTTAAACAAGTCATGTATTTCATGTGTTTATATAACAGCATGTACCGAAAAAGAGTATGGAAATCAAATGAAAATTTCTCAGGCTACTGATGGTTATCACTGCATTTTCTAAAAGTGATTAATCTTTAATTAACTAGATGCCACAGGACATGCATGACTAATCCACACCAGTTCCACAACTGAAAGTGGAACAGAAGACAAAGTTTTCTGTTCCTTTTAGGAATTTCTTAAGAGTTTCTTAGAAATACAATTTTGCAAAATGAAACAGGGGATCTTAATTTTCTTTTCTGACATTCTTTGGTCTGCACAAATAATCACAGATCAACTCAGAATTGGAAGGAGCTCAGAAGGTCACCTGGTCGAGTCTTTGCTCAAAAAGGGGTCACAACTCAATTCAGACATGGTTGATTTGAGCTCTCTCCAGTCAGGTTTTGAAGACCTTCGAGAACAGAGATCGCACATCCTCCCTAGAAAGGTCTTTCAATGCTTAATTATCTTCAGAGAGATTTTTACATCCCACCCCATACCAAGACACAACCTTCTATTTCAGCTTATGACCATGGCCTCTGCTAAACCCCTATCACTAGAAAAGAAGCTAATATGAAAATAAGTGACATTACTTACACTACTGTGCACAAAGAAAACTTTATTTTGCGCTTTCTGTTCTATGTACTGCTCACTTCATATTCAGTCACTGGTTTTAATGCCTTTGGCCAAGATTTGTGTGTTGTATTTCCAATCGTTATTTTAAATTAGTGTTCTACTGCTAAATGACACCTAACCTATGAGTTTTTTACACTGTGGAATCTTACACCTGTGTAAAACTGAAGGACAACACTTTGTGTCTGCAATGAAACCTAAGATAAACATCATCATCATCATCGTAGGTAAGATCTTAAAAAAAAAACCCAAGGAAACAGGTGAGCACAGGATATAGGTCTCCTAATTCATCAAAACTCAAGACTTATCATGGAGAGCTGTTATCTTGGTTTAATTACAATAAGAACCAAAAAGACCATCTTGAAAAGACTGCAAGTAATGAGTAGTTGCAATGATAATTACTAAGTATTGACAACCGTAAAAAACACGAAGTACTTCAGAAATATTAGTTTACACTGGCTTATGTGTTTGATTTTATGTAAACACCAACATTCAGCAGTTACTGTTATAACTATCCATGACAGCTAAGGAAAGTGATTATCCATGACTACAGAATTCCACCTTAATGACTGCATTATAATACCATGTATAAGGTGAAACATGCCATACTGACTGCTTGCAAACATGCTGTTTTAAACCAGCACACCACCATCCTGGTCCTTAAGCTGAAGCAAGCATTCATGAGCTTGGTGCAGAAAATCCAAGTGGGACCTAAATGGAGTACAGGTTTGAGAATGCTCTCAGTGTTACTGACCTGGAACTAACCAGCACTGCCATGCAATACATTCACAGATCAACCAAGGCATTTTGCATAGACCAACTTCAATTGAAACAAAAACCTGTCAACCCTCATCCCCAAGCTCCAACTAGGCTATATAAAAACTGTTACTAAGCTGATTAACCCTAACTTTTCAACCCGAAAAAGGCAAGTAACCCATTTCCCCATTTTCATTTGGTTGTTTCTAAGACCAGATCCAGAGAGAGACAAGTGAAAAAGCAGAAATTTGATTTGGTGTTTGGTTTTGAACATAATCTATTTATGCATAAAGTATGCTCCTTTTTTCCTGATTATATCTAAAAAGACAAAATGGCAATCACAAAGGACTGAATTCCAGAAGCAGCTGAAAGAAGATAATACCTGTAATAAAAGTATCTAAAAAATCTGAAGTCAGGAGACAATGCCGGCTTTAGCATTGAAAATTTACATTTGACCTTGTTAGGTTAAACAGATTGGTTTATAATACAAGGAAAAGGAAAAGAACATATAAATGAGAACAGGCTAAAAGAACAACTCCCAAAATATTAGTGTCTGAGACAAGGAAGCAGGCAAAAATTCAGTGAGTGATAGATAAATATGCATGTAGACTTTTCATTCCATTAAAAACCACTTCTCATTATTTATTTAGCTACTTCTGCAACTAAATACTATTTAAGACACTGATCAGGCTCAAATTAATGTAACATCAGAGAAAACTAAAATAACTGTAGCACATTCCACCTCATATGACAGTAGAAACCATATAGCTCCTCAACCAGATTTGCGTATGCATCAGTCCTTACTAATGAACAGCAAGATAATGGCAAAACAAAGACCTGCCTGATAATAATTTATCAGGTTAAAGTACAGATAATCAACCAGCTGTCAGAAAGTATATTAGGAAACTCCATCTGGTTTTGTCCACTAGACAAAAGTCTTAACACATAATCAGTTTCAAATGCAATTAATAAAACCACTTTAAAAAGTCATTGGAGTTGTGTGAGAGGTAGTAATACAAAATATTCTGCTTTATAAGGAAAGTGTAATAGTATAAATGCATTTTAAGCACACAGGGACACCAAGGATGGGTTGAAGATATATAGATAGACCCAGATGGACTGTGACACTGTTTTCTTGATCTAGAAATAAGATCCAGGTCTCCCAATGGCAAGTGCAAAATTCTACCAGAAGGGAATCAAAGTCCCAGATTTACTGCAGTGTAAACACCAAGACAGGCAAAAAGGCAAAATGACTGTTTTAAATGAACTTTGATTCTCTCTTCAAAAATTAGGACAGACAAGCAAGTATAAATGTCATCTGATAAATAAACACATAGCATATTTTAGTGCAAGATGACTACTCCTGAAAAGTTCTGGATTAAGTCACTCCTGAAAAGAAGGAACCAAAATAATGAGCTTTAATGCATAACACAGATTCTTCTAACAGATGCCCCAGGAATGTATCTCTGTATGTAGCCAGAAGAGCAACAGTTCTTCATCACAATGAAACACAGCATAATGTCAACTCTGACAAAGTCCTTGTAGGAAAATTATATGTTTAAATTATTAAACATGTAAACTTTCTAAGAAAAAATAATAATCGCAAAAGTTCCGAAAAGAAAATACAAGCTTCCGTAGCTTTCATCAATATCACCAGTAAGAAATTTTCTACGTACGAGGAGCCTGACACTCTGAAAGCCATCGTAAATGTGCTTGTAAATCTACTTATGAGCACTGTATTCCTGTGTGCAAAGTTTGGCATTATAATCTTTTAAAAAATTTGGATTCTGTAAATAATTTAAGTCTCTGTTAAGTAATAATAAAATTTTACAATCTGTTAATACTACAAAAGTCTATCCTTTGTTACTTATCATCAAATAACCAAGACTGACCCACCTCATACATACACTTGTATGTGTTTGTGTATATTTAAAATATAAAATTTTTATGTATACAATGTTTTATTCCTTGGAGCTACATTGTTTTATTATATCTTTTTTTTCACAGTTATTGGCTTTCCTTTTTTTTTTTTCAAGGAGCTTAAACATTTTTCACATGCAGGAGGAAAAGATCAGCAGCCAATCTCCAGCATAACCTCATAATTACAGAGATCAGTGAACGATTAAGCAATATAACCCCTACCTAAGAATTTATATCAAACTGTAATTATTATGCTTTTCAATGTTAACTTTCTCTTGCTTGGACAGTCTGTAAGTCTGACAGGAAATTGTCAGGATTTAAAAGTTAAGCATTGAAAAAGGGTGACAAAATTTGCCTTTCTATTTCAGGTATTGGAAAATTCCAAGTCATTGCTCTAAACCTGACTGGTTTTAAAATACGTCACACTTTGACAATCACTCCACTTCCATAAACAAAAAAAAAGTTTAGCTTCCCAAATCTTTATCCTGGAAATGTTTGTAGAAGCACAATTATGCCATTCCTGGAAAACATTCTTGGGAGCACACAGCTTTTGTGCTGGTCAATGCTTCAACCCTCATCCAGTGAAGACACAGCTGAGGATAAGACATTAACACCTATCCCTCCCAGCTGTTTACTTCTGCTTATGTTCCTCAAATTCTTCTCCTAGAACAAGTCACTAACATGTCTCAAGATGCTTCAATGCAATTTTTTCTTTAAAAATTACAAGTTTTGGGGTTTTTTTTTGTTTGTTGGTTTTTTTTTTAATTTTTTTTTTTTAGGTGGAGGAATTTTGATTAATCTTCTCAGCAGGAGAAAAGGCTTTCGCTCAATGAACACATACCAAGAGAGGAGTATAACACATTTCCTGATATGCAGCATACACCCAAGAAGAAGAGGTATTTGAGGTGAAACTGCTATGCCTGGGATACAGTGACCATTTTCTTCTTACGATGTGGGGAAGAGTATTGCTCTAAGGATGCAATACCAGGCCCTAGTTCAGAAAGGGATTTTTGTTATGCATTAAAGGGATACTTTTTCAGTTATGAAAAAGTAATTAAAAAATTAAGAGCAACTCTGTGCTGTTGTGAGCCTGAGATTAATAATAGACATCTATGACAAAATAGCTGTCTTTCTGTCTACGGCGGCAAAAAAACCCAAAAACAAACCCACACACAAAGCAAAACAAAACCAACCAAACAAAAAAAAAACACCACAAAACCAGGTTTAAACAGGAGAGCACTGTGGATTACAGAGACTGATCTGCGATCTGTTTGGTTTCATGAAATGTTTAATGTAGTTATGGATTATTGCTTGAAAATAATTAGGGGTGGAGAGAGGAGGTGGGACAGGACACACCACCCAAAACAAATAAACTTATCCTTGAAAACTATGACAAAATTACCAAATGCAGCAATAGATGCAGCACTGTTTCTCATCTAATTAACCCCAAACCACAACATTTGGGATAACTCTGCAACAATGTCCAAATAAGTTAATTATTTCATTAACTTAATCTCAGTCAATATGCAGCATCTTGCTTTCTAATGAATGTTTATGGCCTCAACAAATTAAACTATACATGGGAAAAAAGTACACAAAGGTCCCTCTGGAGAAAAGCATGAGTATCCTGATGTCCAAAATTCAGCATATAATAAGATTTACTAGAAACTTCATCTCTGCAAATATTATAGTTATCCATCATGCATAATGAAGTAACTTTGCACTTAATTTAAAATTCATGATCTGTTTGGGGTTTTTTTGTTGGTTTTTTTTTTTTTTTTTTTACAAACGTTGCATATATCACAACTATCTCATCCATTTTCTTGTATTTGGAAATATTCTGTTATGAACTACCTGCAAAAATAAGGTAAAAATAAACATCTTCATAGTGCAGTGTGCTAAACATTTCCACTGCTGTAAGTCATTACCATTTTTAGACAGCCTGCTCAGGGACTTACAAGAGTATTTAAAAACCACTGAGCATTTAAAAACCACTCCTAAAAGAACTTAATAGTTTTTTTCCAAAAGAGATTAAATCTTTGCTTCTTGATTTATGATGTTTTTATTTCAGCTGTACATACAGAAAAACCACACCACATTCTAGCTGTTGCTGGTGTTTCCTACATCTTCTATCCCATCTTAGCCCCACTTTGCAATCACAAACATGCACATTTCCTTAACCAGTTATTCTCCTTAATTAAAGGAGACATCACTGAATAATATCAATTAGCGTTTGCATTTCATGAAGTTACAATTTCAGTAGAAAATAAAGTCCTTGAGTAGTGCTATTGTACTTTCTTCTGGGAACTTCCTTCTTACTCTTCTCTATATTGAACTTATTACTCTTCCTAGCTAATAAGTTTGTATACTTGTCATATTTTTTTAAGTACTTGTTTCCTATAAGTTCCCCGTAAGTTTTTAAGGCTTGGTTTTCAAACAACTGATAGGCACACCTTGCACTCATACGCAGAATGTTTTCTTTGGAAAAGAGTGTGTTCTATCAAGTGCTTACACACTCCATAGCCATTCCTAGAATCTGAGCATCAAATGTGACTTATGTTTTTGGTATTCTCCTCCCAATGGATTAACCAGTAATTGCAGTTGAGATTTCAAAGGGCTAGCATCATATTTTTTGGCTTTAAGGATAATAAAAGTAATGTTTAGACAAAGATACACATACACATCTACATATTATCTTTTTTCATGGAATTAGTTTTGTCCTGTGGAAAGGCAACACAAAAAGGTTCTTATGATTACCTCCAGCTCTAGCTTCTGTCACTACCATTATACAGATATCAAGCTGCATATAGCTTTACGTTAGATACAAACATAAAAACGTCTTCAACTTAAGATGTTTTTCAAAGTTATGATTTAGAATAACTGATTATTATTCCCAAATCAGCATACTTTTGTTCCAACTTTTATCTGAAGTGTGAGACTAAATTATTGTGCAAAAAAACCTGATACATAAGAATATCTAAGAAATTCAAATACGTGAGTGCTAATTATAGTTTGATGTCACATGCTGATGACACTGCTAATGCACTACCAGCAGCAAAAGCACCAACTGACTGCCTGCACGCTATTAGCTTTTGACATGAATTCAGGTTTTCAAAGAAGTTAAACTTAAATTACTGTTAAAACTAAGTAATAGGATATCTGGTCATATGCCACTTGTAATATCATCCACTCAAAATTATTAAAAAATTAGAGAAAAAAGTGGTTTGAAAAAAAGCACTCTTGATACGAAATTTTTAATCTGGGTGTTATGGTTTAAACCCAGCCGGTAAGTAAGTACCAAGCAGCTGCTTGCTCCAGGAGGGATGAGAAGGAGAATCGACAGAATGCAAACCCAGTGGGTTGAGATAAGAGCAGTGTAATAACTAAAGTACAATACAATACTATTACCAATAATAATAATAAAAATAATAATAATAAGGGAAATAACAAGGGGAGAGAATATAAATCTAGAAAAGGAAAGGAAAAAAACCTAGAAATACCGGTGATGCTCAATACAATTGCTCACCACCCACCGACTGATACCCAGCCTGACCTGAGCAGTGATCAGTGCCTTCCAGGTGACTCTCCCCAGTTTATATACTGGGCATGACATGCTGTGGTATGGAATACCCCTTTGGCTGATCTGGGTCAGGTGTCCGGTCTCTGCTTCCTCCCAGCTTCCTGTGCCCCTCCTCACTGCAGAGCATGAGAGACTGAAAAGTCTTTGATCAGAGTAAGCGCTACTTAGCAACAACTAAAAACATCGGTGTGTTATCAGCATTGTTCTAAGACTTAAGTCAAAGCACAGCACTGTACAAGCTACTAAGAAGAAAATTAAATCTATCCCAGCCAAAACCAGGACACTGGGTTATACCTATGAAACATGTGAACTCTGTGAGGAGGCAAAGAATATGAATATGCTAATACCTATTTATAAAGAACTCTCCTAGTCATAAGTGGTTTATAAAATACATACAGCAAATTGATCTTTTAAACAAGAAGGATTGCAATCACACTCTTGGAAATAATACAATAGGTATAGAACAGTCATTTGTATCAGACTAAGAGCTCTGTTTTTAAACCTTCATCCCAATTGAATAAAAGAACAAAAAAAGCTGTGTACAAACATGGATCCTCCTCAATCAACTCCACAGTTAGGTCAAAAAGACTTCCTATAGTCAGGCACTCTTTCTGGAAGAGAAGACAGGATGGAGTGGATGACACACGAGCCTAGTTAAGTATAGCATCAGATCAATATACCTTGCTCTTCATAGCCTTTATTTCCAAATGTTTAATTATAAACTAACTCTTTGTACCTTTGGGGTGCAAAGGATTTTTGCAAAATTGGGCTGGCAGATATGAGACACATGAACTAAAAAGGGTATGCAGTATCTGCATCTTCTAGACATACACCCAGTTCAGCTTTGCAAGTTACTACAATAGTGCATGTAGGAAATAACTCTCATGACTATGAAAAGCATTATCTCCCTTATATTGATGTATTTCTTTAAAGCCTTCACCCTCTTGCTCTAAAGTCAGAATTAAAATACAATAAAGATGCACCCACATGTAATTATTTTGATGTATAATGGCAACGGGAGAGGAGATATTTGCCTTTTTGCTGAATCACTGATAAAACAGAACGTGCTGTTACACTTACTCTAGAGGATTCTATGTGATTCACGATTTCAATCTCAACTTTATATTTAACAGTATTTGATATGTAATTTTCCATGCACGCATTTAATGTTTGCATTAAAAGGACATACTAAATAAAGGCTTATGAAAAAATGTCAAAACCCACATGCATCTTCATTTCCTTATTGTTTTGAAAACCTCCTGATTTTATTCAGGTGTCTCTTCCTTAAAAAACAGCAGAGGCAATTTTTATGTGTCTACATTTTTTGAACTATGGCTCAAAAGCTACAAAACCTCACAGGGCTAAATGTTAAACACATTAGGATCATTACTTTAAGTTTGATGTTCACCCTAGGAGATGACTGACATCAGCATGACCCAAAGCAAAGGCTCAGCATATTCACCACTAGCAAATTTCTTCCACCAGTAGCTGGGTACTGTCTTTTTTTTTCCAGGCAAACATATTTTTCCTGAGTCAAGTATTACATCAGTCTGTAAAGGATTATTCACAAGGGTTTACTTGCCATGAATTTCCTAGAGAACTTCCATCACTGATTTCTCCTACTTTAAAAACAGCAAAAGTAAAATATCAGTAATCAATAGCTCTACATTTAATCAGATTCATTTTTAAAACTACGTGACAAGCTTTGTAAACTGAAATACTAACTATTCTTTAAAAGAAATGCAGACAATCAAATTAATTCACTATGTTAGAAACAATTAAAAAAACTGAAGTTGCACTGATCTGCTGGCATATGTATATATACTGGTGAGTTTTACCATGGATACAAGACTCTCAAGGATGCCCTTCTCTGATGAATTTAATAGTATAATCTTTAATGCCAGTTATGGGTGGCTTCATTTGGCCTTTTAATTCACCCCTACTAAATGGCAGGTGGTATTTGCACCCCTCTACAGCAAGATGGCCCTCATTACCTGACTCGGAGGCACCTAGTCAGGTACCTCAACAACTTAATTCTTCAAGAAAAGCAGCAAATCTCACAATAAAACTGTAATTTTTTTTCTTAGGTATAAGAACAGTCTACTACAGGCTTACTCTTCTCAGAAACAACATACTAATTTTAAGGTATTTTAGAACACATGTATGATCTTTGCCATTCTTGTGTGAACTTTTTTTTAATCATCACAAGTAACATATAAATCCTGTTTCTGTCTTTAAATAGCAAGCCACTAATTTATTGTGCAAAACCCATAGTACTTCAAATTAAATGTCTGGCTTTGTCCAAAACACCTTTTTTTTTTTTTTTTTTTTTTTTTTTCAGTTTTATTTTTCAACAGGACAAACTATTATGCTAAAAGGAGAAATCTTTCTTAATCATCTGGCATTCTTCTCCAGCGGGTTTCTCACTCATTAAATTCATGTTGGCAAAAGTATGTAGTGCAGAACCTGGAAAAGCAGATGCTACAGTAGCTGTGCAAGGATGCTAATGACAAACACAACCTACAAAGCTGGTCAGACTTGGCCAAAATCTGGAGTGCCCTGCCCTGTGAGACATGCCAGTCAGAATCAGTAGGTGAAAGATCAGGAGACTTTGTGAGGGAAGGAAAAGTAACCATAAGCCCTTCACAACTATCCAGAAAAGAACGCTTCTGTCAGTTTGGCAGAATTTTTTACAGAACACGAGGTATTTTGAATAAAATATTTGGGTCCAGAAAATCAATATTTTTCTGACAGAAGTTTTTTGTTTTGCTAAGTTAGCAAGTCCTGGCTTCACAAGAGTGGGCAATTTTAAAGCTCCAGTATACAGAGGTAAACTCTCAGCCCTACTCCAAATGCAGTAACAGCAAAACAGTAAATCGTAAAACCCCTGAATACATAGTTATCAGCTTTATAGATACCCACAATGAGACGCACATCTCTTTTGTGAATTGAATGATCAAAATGGTCAAAGTAATGGAGAAAAGAAAAATCCTAAAACTTTCCCTTATGCCATACTAGTTATCCTTTTTTTCATCATCTTGTACAATTTGAACCAATACTGCAATAAGGAGATAATGCTCCTCTTTTTTGAGGCCATTTTAGCAAAGTTTTTCTCTATTACACTAGATCAATATCTCATTGATACATATTTTGCCAGACCAGCTGCAATGTCATGCTCTTCTGTTGCTCAGTAATATGAACTGATATAGCGCATGTAGCTGAAAGCTTCTGCAACATGCTGAATGATTTATAAAATGAATGGACCATTGTTCTAATAAAACAAAAATTTCATAGTCCCTGGACAATGCAGTAACATGAAGTTCCAATGATTTATGCACTGTTTTTTGGTTAGCGAATCATGCTGAAACAGAAGCAATTTAGCATGAAAGTCACACCACAGACGTATGGACAGTGTTCTCTTATGCGTAATTTTTCTCAGCACACAGACTTCAATGGTGCTTGCATACAAAAAAACCTCTATATTCAGGCAGTTTGACTTATTTAATTGTTGATGGCTTATTGTCATGGTTTAAACTCTGCCAGCCATGCAGTCTTGCTTGCTCACTCCCCCCCTTCTTTCCTCCCCCCTGCTCCCAGAGGGATGGGGAGGAAAATCGAAAGAATGTAACTCCCACGGGTTGACATGAGAACAGTCCAGTAACTAAGGTATAACACAAACCACTACTGCTACCAACAATAATAATAATGATAAGGGAAATAACAAGGGAAGAGAATACAATACCACCTGCCGACCGATAATACCCAGCCCAACTGAGCAGTGAACCAACCCTTCCAGGTAACTCCCAGTTACATCCCGGGCATGACGTGCTGTGTTATGGAATACCTCTTTGGCCAGATCGGGTTAGGTGTCCTGTCTCTGCTTCCTCCTGGCTTCCCCTCCTCCCCAGCAGAGCATGAAACTCAGAAAGTCCTTGGCCAGACTAAGCATCTGAGCAGTAACTAAAACCATCGGTGTTACCAGCGCTGTCCCCAGGCCGAAAGTCAAAAACACAGCACTGCATCAGCTACTAAGAAGGAGAAAAAAAATGACTGCTACTGCTGAACCCAGGACACTTATTAATTAATCGCATTCTAATTTTAGTTTCCCATGTTCTCCACATAGTAAATCACCAAAATTCTTATTCTCCATCTTTTCCTCTGGAGCCCTCAAAGATGATCAGCATATAGTCACTCTGCTGCCCTAACCATGCCCATTCAGCCAGCAACCACAGTCTTTACTGGTAATGTTGCCCACCTTTTCTTCTAAATTTGGCAATACAATGTTTGAAATGAAGCCTTCCAGCTAGGGGGCGTAAGGATAGAAATTTGTTTCAGGCTTTTGTTAGTATTTCCCTTACAGGATTACAGAAAACCTCATTTTTCACATTTGGTCATCCTCATGAGCTTTATCAGGAGCTTCAGTCACAATTGAGAAATCTACGAAAAAATACGAAAATTCCTCCTGAAAGCAATCCCCTAGAAATGCTCTGTCCATGACTATGATCATATATGCACTTTACCCTGCCCTCCTCCAGACTTCTGAAATGTTAGTAGACCCAGAAAGCCAGAACCTCACCATTATCTAAATGGTATCAGAAGGCATTTAAAAATACAAGAACGAGAAGAAAGGGACACGAAGAACCACAGAAGTAAATGGACAGGGTGACTCAAGTGCAGCCCCTGCACAAAGTTCCATTCTGAAGCATTAGAGTCTGACAGAGTAACCTCATCAACTCCAGCCTCTTAATCTTCACTTTAAATGTTGTATTTTTATTCTAGCCCTTACTTTTCAAAAATCAGAATTAAAAAAAAAAAAAAAAAAAAAAAAAAAAAGATTTAAAAAGTAGAGAAAAGCCTCCAACATTTTTGCATGAAACATGGCCAAAGGAATATGGCCTGTCTGCAGGGATCATCTCGAGGCCGGTAAGATCAAATAGAGGCTTCACTTCATTTCTAATGTTTTTTCCCCTGTCCTCAATAAACTTCTTCTTAAACAAAAACAAACAAACAAAAAACCAACACAAAACCCCCCATGAAACTGGGATGAAGCATCATAGAATAGGAAAGGGACAGACAAAATGCCTGTTAAGAAAACCTTACACATTGACTAAAAAGACCAAGTAGAACTGTTTTCTAAGAAATATACAGTAACCGATAGGAAGAAGCTACCATCTTTCAGCCCTTCCAGTTAGCTAGTCCTTTAGTTATAAGGTATTTGTTTAGTTCAGAAGTATTTGGTTTCCATGACACTACTGAGTTATTCAGCCATCAAAGTACTAAACTCCAAGCAGGATGCTTCCTGTGAAAAAACTAGCAAGTGTATCAATTAAAAAAAAATAAAAAACATTGCACAGAGATTACCTAGAACAACGGTTTTCAGAAAGTTTTAAACATAAGTCAAGATGATAAATTCTCTCATGCACATATAAAAAATACAAAGGCTTTTAATACAGATCATGCTTCATTAAAAGTAAAACACAATCCCACACGGCTTGGAGAAAACATCCAGTATGTGTTATATCTTGCAGAATGTTATTGTTTGTTCCAAGCACACAACTGTACCTTACACCCAGTCTTCTTTCTTGATATAATTTCTTGAACTTTTAATAAAAGTATAGCAATATATTTTTTTTTCATATAACAGCTCAGACTCCAAATTGTATTTATCCAAAGACCAGAAACTACAGACTTGACTACAATATCCAATTATACATGAAATTCAAACTTTTACTTGAATATGTTGGTATGTTTAAATTATCCACATTTAAGGCAATTTTTATAAAGAAATTTTAATATTGTCTAGCCTGCAAAGTCTCACTATATTTTGCTCAAAGAGCAAAAGATTGTTACCATGAAAGCTAGATATTGTGATTGCTTATATTGAATTTTCATGTATTAATTTTAATATTTTTAACTTGCATGTGTGTATCTTTTAATATTTTTTTATGAAAATTGACCAAAAAATTACAAAATTCTTAAATTTTGTATTTCCTTGCAATTAACCCCAATGTAGCCATTTTCATTCAGTGTTGAAAGGCTAATTAAAATCATGTGATTTCAGCTTGCTGTAAAAGAAATCCAGTAGCTTTTTGTGTACCCAAAGTTTATGATTTCACTGCTATTACTGTATTACTGCTGTTCCAGCATGGAGTCAGAACACCTTAATCAGGACTAGAGAATCAGCTGAATACTGCAGAAAATTTGCACACGAAAACCAATACTGCCAAGCAATGCAGGCTTTGCACCTTCCAGGAGAGAACTGCAGCATTTGCAGGTCCTTTCCAGGAGAATAAAGGATATTAAGAATTGCAGGTATGCAGAAAGCAACATATATCAGTATCCTGATAAGGTCAGGATCAGGGCAAATTTCCTATCAGACCCAGTATCAGCAGAAGACAATAGTTAAAAATGCAATAATCTGTGCTGAGACACTGAATTTTCTATTTGTACTTATTTCACAGCTAAGACAGTGGTAAATACTATGACTCAGCAAGTCCAAAGTTTTGCTCATATTTGGTCATCTTTCTAGAACATGGTGATTTAACAATCAATTTATATTTAATATCCAGTGATTCCTTTGCACCTTCTAATAAGACTAAAATAAATAAGCAAACATCTAGTCATATGTTCAAAATACAGAACTTAAAAGCAGTAGTTTAAAGCTAGATTTCATATTCAATCCTGTTGCTAAAAATAAGGCATAAATTAATTTGGTTGTGATAGTCTTCAGAGATTTAAAATATACATGCTAAATAAAGTATTATGTCTCTATTCAGAATTGAAGCTCTGCTTAAAGACACTCAACTAAAGCTCTGCTGAGTCTTGATACTTTCCAGCAGACACAATAATGAAATCACACCATAAGGATTTTCTGACAAGTATTAAACATCCATAATGTATACAGTGACCTATTTGTACTTTTAATTTGTTATTACAACTTCCCCAGTTACGAGGTTTGGTACATGATCTAGTACAGCATATTCACAAATCAGAAGCAGTATGCAACAGAAAACAGGATGCTAGCAGGATGTTAGGATACATTGAAATCCACATGTTAGCTTCCAATGAGAACTGATTCTGTGTTAATGGAGATTTAATACATAACAGGGAGTTAAACATTTACTCCAGGGATGACCACTTTATAAATCAACAGATGAGCAACACATGTAGCACTAAGGTAACAGCAGGTCATCTCCTGTGGCTAATATAACTTTGGAGCATACGAAAAACCTACTACATAGTACTTAGGAGTCACCATTACACGTCTTTGTGCTTTAAGAGTTTATTGAGAAGTTAGAAAAAGGCAGTGTTTTGATTCTACCTTTTGTCCTTTTTTTGTCATTCCACAATAGCTGTCAAGGGTTTGGTTTTGTGGGGTTTTCTTTGGGCTTTTTGTTGGTTTGTTTTTGTTTTTTGGTTTTTTTTTTTTTTTTTTTTTTTTTTTTTTTTTTACACAGATGGATTGTTTTACTAGCTAACAGTGTGCAGAAGAACACATCTTGCCTACAGGCAAAAATGGGATTTGAAAGTTTGACATTTTTGAGTTATATTCAGTCACCACTGAGCTTTAAGTAACAGTCACAACCCTGTTGGTTTTCCTCCTACAAAGGAAAAAAAGAAATATTTTTGGTTCAAAAAGAAGAATGAGTGGATAACCAATCAAAAAAGCCTGTTCAAACAGAAGCTGACACTGATTTAATAAGCTCAAATTTTCACTGAAAACAATTTCATTTGAGAAAATAAAAGTGATTCCCAAGAGCTTCTGAAGAAAATATTCTTAAGTATTTTACTGCATGCAATCATTCTTTACCCCATCTTTACTAGTTTTTGCATTTCCATTTGAAATATTTTAGAGACTGCAAAGATTTTTTTTTCCTAATTAATAAGCATTTCTATGTAAACTAGCCATCTGAGTGACTCTGAAAGCAACAGCTGATCCTACGCTGCATAGACAGTGTTAGTTCAAAGTAAGCTTTGTGGTGTAGTTGCAAAGTACAGTATAACAGCTACACAGGCAACCTACAGGGATGCAGCCAACAACAACTAACAACCCTGAACCAGTCTTCATCTTCAGCCCCAAAAGTGATATAAATTCCTTCATAAAATTATTATCATGAGTTAAATTTAGTTAAACTTTGTAAATCCAGAATTCAAGATCTGAAAAGCATCAGTTTGAGGTAAGACTGGAAAAGTTAGCCTCCAGAAGGCATATTGCGGGGAGGAAACAATAAATTTAAATAAGCTGTAAAAAGAAGTTACAAAGAAAGTGGTAATGTTTCCATGGTGAACAGCTTGAACTTCTGCTAGAAAAGCATTAAACTGGACCTCAGAAAAAATCCTTCCAATGGACAAAAGATCACCCAAATGAATTGCCTGGGAACATTATAAAATGTCCGGTAAGAGAAGTCTTTTAGACTAAGTCAGACAAACACCTGTCAGAAGTTTGTCTGGCCTTTGCGTGACCATGCATGACATCCCCAGATCCTTCATGAGCCCACTTTTCTATGATTCTATCAGACATTGACCAAAGATCACAGAACGCTAAAGAAAAAAAAAATCCCATTAATGGCAATAACTGAAAATAAGACTAAAAAAGACCTAACAGATGTGCATTGTAAAGACCATCTTTTTAATTTCGAGGGAAAAAACAAACACACAAACCAAAACAAAACCAAAACCAAAAAAAACAAAACAAAACAAAACAAAAAAAAAAAAAAAAGAAAACAAACCATGAAGAGAGAGGAACATGTAGAGAAACAGAAAAAGGCTACATATTTTAAAATCATCTAACTAACTAAGTAAGAACAAAATATTTAGCATAATTAAAAATATATGAAACCTCTGGAGCTTGCTTCTTTTTTCTGCAATTCAAAGTGAAAAATTTATGAGATAAGTTTACTCCAAGCCCCTGCATCCTTAATATTACTACTAGTAATTTTTTCCTTTGCCTTCATGTTGGACAACTAATATAAAATTTCTGATTTTCAGAGAATAAGGCAGCAAGGGATGACAGGTGATCATTTTAAGTCTAATTATGCTAGCTGCTGTTCATCAAGTTGCTTCTTTATGCATGAAATTAAGAACACAAAGAAAAGAGAGAAGAATGGATGGCTACATATATCCAAATAAGCACAAATCCCTTGTAACTGAGATTGACAAGACTTAGGAGAACAGTGAAGTGAAAGAAAAGCATAAATAGTTGTAATACTTATAAGTTAGTTTAAATTAATTTCTACAATATAAAATTAATATTTGGGGGACTTCAATCACCCTGACATCTGTTGGAGTGAAGGAATTGCCTGGCACAAGCAATCTAAGAGCTTCCTTCTGCAAGTAATAGAGGAGACGACAAGGAGAGGTGCCATGCTTGACCTCCTGCTCACCAACAGGGAAGGGCTGGTTGGAAATGTGACGCTCCAGGGCAGCCTTGGATGCAGTGATCATGAGATGGTTGAATTCGAGATCCTCAGGACAGTGAGAAGAGCGTGCAGCAAGCTCACTGCCCTGGACTTCAAGAAAGCAGACTTTGGCCTCCTCAGGAACCTGCTTAGCAAGGTTCCATGGGACACAGCCCAGGAGGGCAGGGGGGCCCAAGACTGCTGGCTGATATTCAAGGATCACCTGCTCCAAGCTCAGGAATGTTGCATCCCAACTAGAAGGAAGTACAGCAGGAGGGCCAGGAGACCTCCTTGGATGGATAAGGAGCTGCTCAGGAAAATTCAAGGAAAAAAGAGACTTACAGAAGGTGAAAGCAGGGACAGGCGGCCTGGGAAGAATACAGGGATGTCGTCTGGGAAGCTAGGGACCAGGTTAAGAAAGCGAAGGCCCAGTTAGAATTAAACTTGGCTAGGGATGTTAAGGATAACAGGAAGGGATTCTGTAGGTATATATAGCGAATAAAAGACAGACTAGGGACAACATAGGCCCCCTCCGGAAGCTACCAGGAGAACCGGTTACCCTGGATTTGGAGAAGGCTGAGGTTCTTAATGACTTCTTAGCGTTGGTCTTCACTGGCAAAGGCTCTGACTGCACCATCCAAGTCTTGGAAGGCAAACGCAGGGACTGTGAGAATGAAGACCCTAGGCCCACTGTAGGAGAGGATCTGGTTCGAGACCATCTTAAAAACCTGAATGTACACAAGTCCATGGGACCTGATGAAATCCATCCGCGGGTCCTGAAGGAGCTGGTGAATGAAGTTGCTAAGCCACTGGCCATCATATTTGAAAAATCATGGCAGTCAGGTGAAGTTCCCGACGACTGGAAAAAGGGAAATATAACCCCCGTTTTCAAGAAGCGGAAAATGAATGACTCAGGGAATTACAGATCAGTCAGTCTCACCTCTGTGCCTGGCAAACTCTTGGAGCAGATTCTCCTGGAAGGCATGCTAAGGCACATGAAAAACAAGGAGGTGGTTGGTGACAGCCAGCATGGCTTCACTTAAGGGGAAATCCTGCCTGACCAATTTGGTGGCCTTCTATGATGGGGCTATGAAACTGATGGACAGGGGCAGAGCAGTTGACATCATCTGCCTGGACTTGTGCAAAGCGTTCAACACTGTCCCACATGACATCCTTGTCTCTAAATTGGAGAGACATCAATTTGATGGGTGGACCACTCGGTGGATAAAGAACTGGCTGGAGGGCCGCACGCAAAGAGTTGTGGTCAATGGCTCAATGTCTGCCTGGAGACCAGTAATGACTGGTGTCCCTCAGGGATCAGTTTTGGGACTGGTCTTGCTCAACATCTTTGTCAGTGACATAGACAGCGTGACTGAGTGTGCCCTCAGCAAGTTTGCTGATGACACCAAGCTGTGTGGTTCAGTTGATCTGCTGGAGGGAAGGGATGCCATCCAGAGGGACCTTGACATGCTTGTGAGGTGGGCTGATGCCAACCTTATGAAGTTTAACCATGCCAAGTGCAAGGTCCTACACCTGGGTAGGAGCAATCCCAGGCACAGCTACAGGTTGGGCAGAGAAGAGATTCAGAGCAGCCCTGCAGAGAAGGACTTGGGAGTGTTGGTCGATGAGAAAATGAACATGAGCCGGCAGTGTGTGCTCTCAGCCCAGAAAGCCAACCGTATCCTGGGCTGCATCAAAAGGAGCGTGACCAGCAGGTCGAAGGAGGTGATCCTGCCCCTCTACTCTGCTCTCATGAGACCTCACTTGGAGTATTGTGTGCAGTTCTGGTGTCCTCAACATAAGAAGGACATGGAACTGTTGGAACAAGTCCAGAGGAGGGCCACGAGGATGATTCAGGGGACTGGAGCACCTCCCGTATGAAGACAGGTTGGGAAAGTTGGGGCTGTTCAGCTTGGAGAAGAGAAGGCTCCATGGAGACTTCATAGCAGCCTTCCAGTATCTGAAGGGGGCCTACAAGGATGCTGGGGAGGGACTATTCATCAGGGACTGTAGTGACAGGATAAGGGGTAATGGATTCAAACTTAAACATGGGAAGGTTAGATTGGATATAAGGAAGAAATTCTTTACTGTGAGGGTGGTGAGGCACTGGAATGTCTTGCCCAGGGAGGTTGTGAATGCTCCATCCCCGGCGGTGCTCAAGGCCAGGTTGAATGTTGCCTTGGGTGGCATGGTTTAGTGTGAGGTGTCCCTGCCCATGGCAGGGGGGTTGGAACTAGATGATCTTAAGGTCCTTTCCAACCCTAACTATTCCATGATTCTATGATTCAGAAGATATCCTTCTCTGGAGACATTCAAAACCCACCTGGACACATTCCTGTGTAGCCTTATTTAGGTGTTCCTGCTCTGGCAGGGGGATTGGACTAGATGATCTTTTGAGGTCCCTTCCAATCTCTAACATACTGTGATACTGTGATACTCTAATATAGCACACAACAGAAGATTCAAATCTCATTCAACTCTGCTCTAACATTCCTATTCAAATCAGTGTAGGATGTAATTATGCAAACGTAAGACAAGCTATGAATGTTTAACTTTTAAAAGTGTCCAGAATGCCTAGCAAGGCACTAAAAATATATAAATATACACCTTACATGTTTTATATGTTTTTTATATATATGAAAAAACATAAATGTGTAAATATCACTTGAACCATGTTCTAACCTTATCTAATAGATAACTAATTGAAAAGTCTCTGAAGATGATCCAATGCTTTTTTTGCCTCTAAATTGGCTACTGTGTATTAAACTTGCTTGAGTAATATCAAGATTTAAGTGGAGAAAAGATAATAAAAAAAATTCCAAACAAACAAACTACACACCCCTCCAAAAAATACAAACAATTTACTTTCTTTCTGATTTACAGGAATAGTACCCCTGTACAAATCTTCCAAAACTATAATCCTTTCAGATCTCACTTTTCCCAGTCATAGCTGTGCATCTAAATGACATCATAAACCTGTTGACTGATAATAATCTGCATGATGTTCACCATAACAATCCAGACTGCAAAACTGGCAAATTTTCAGAAAATAATTTTCCACTGTCTTACTTTTTATATGGACTTAGTTATTTATAGTAGAAACTTGCTTGCACTTCAGAAATAATTCCAGAGATAACCTCTGATTTCTCATTCCTTTGTTGATATATCCTTTCTATTTTAATAATACAATTAACAGGATACCATTAGTACCTCATACCCATCTTAAGCAGTATGGAGTTTGTCCTCAAATTTGTATGCTGATTCAAGCAGGAGTCAGGCTATTACTCTAGGCTTCTGACACTAGCCATCTTCAAAAGCATCATTCTTGTAAAAAATGCAGTTTGCTGTCTAATGTAGTGGCTGCTAAGGCACAAATAAAGCCCAAAAGATCTTTCATTACAACCTTCTGGAGATATCTCTGAATATACTTTATATAAATCTACTTCTTATAGATCCTGTTAGCAGGTTGCTTAAGGAGTTCATCTCTCTCTGCACTGGACTAACTTCAAGAAGCTTGTTTCAGATTTAAGGAATACACACACTCCTAAACACTACATTAATGGGTACAGCTTACCTGCCTGTCTTATCTAAGGTACTTCAGTTTCAGTAACAGTACAGAATTCACATACTTTTGCCTCGCTTCCCCTCTTCTTCCTATTCGAGGTACTAGGAAGGACTTTGCAAAGTGAGTGATGAAGGAAACAGGAGGGTTGGTTTGTTCTTCTCATTTAGATAAACCTAGAGTACTAGTGGATTAAAATTTTGATAGTTAGAATTTCGATAAAGCTGGCATTTGTTTCTATTTAAATAACTCAATTGTCCAGAGTTTATTTCTTTTCCTAGCAAGATTTTTCCAGCAGACCTTCTGGGAGAATATCTGCACAGAGGATTAGATTGGAAATGCTATTGCTTTCAGTGTACTTAAGGATGAGAATTTAAATGAGATATTTCAGATGCCTGCATTACACACTTCACAAATTTCTTCTTGCCTAAGGGAGGTAAGAACAACAACAACAGAAACCCTAACTCATTTCCAAGTTAATTTAAAAGCAGAGCTTGATGACAGAATATTTGCATATGCTAGCTTCAAGACAGATGCAATATATGCATTTGAAATTTGCACCCATACTTTTTAAGGCTTTCTCTCCTACAAATACTTTGTGCATACTACAAAAGCTATCCAATCTTTTTTTCACTCACAGGTTTTGGAAAGCAAGGGGGTTGGGAACTAAATTCTTATCAATTGATGGAATATTCCTCTCCAGAGAAAGGACTTTGCCATTTTTTATTTTTATGATTTTTAGAATATACCTTGCATTTATCTTGTATTTAGTTTCAGACAGCATGTACTGAGTAATACCTTTCTGCAGGTCACTTTATTTTGCTTTAGAATTAGGAAACAGGAGGCAGTTTTTCCCATGAACAAATAAACTTTCTTCATGGAATTTTGTATTTTATATAGAACAGATTTGAGCCATCTCTACCAGTGGAGATGTGCTATACAATTGAGATGCCTTACTAACCTATTATGACAAGACAGCTTCAAAAGATGTGTAGGCTTAGAAAAGGTGGTGATAAAAATTCAAGATTCCACCAGCTGTAAGTATTCTTGCTAGTAAAACACGAGAATAAATGCTAGGATAGCACTGTTTTCTGATCTCCTGTTTAGGTGCCAAATCAAGAAATCCAAGAATTATTAGCTGCCTCAAGAAAAAACTGTCTCAGCTGCTGAGCTGGCAACTACCTTCCTTACTTTTCTCTATTGAAAATCCAAGTTATAGCCAATCTCTTGCTTCAGGCAACTGAAGGGATCTTGCAAATGCAAAGGAAGGTGAATTAGGCCCCTTTCTCTTCAGTTCACCAGAAAGAAATGAGTTTACTTAAAGCTTCCAGAAATATTTTTATTTCACTCACATTACTGGTTGTTCTAAGAAATTATACTTGTTTGCAAAATAACTGTGTATATACATAAATTAAAGAATTAACACTGTTTGATTTGACATCTATTATCTGTGAATGACAAATATGTGGCTTAAGGAAAAACAAAACAAAGCAAACCAAACAAACAAACAAAAATAATAGGCAGGGGGATGCCTCAAGCTGTAACTATGTTGTCCAAATCTTTGTTAACTGAAAAAGGATTTACACTAGTCTTTTCTTGCTCTGTGAAAGAGAAATGAATTCCACAGTTTGTCAGTCCTCTATACTGACATAAGTTTAAAACATATTTATTCTCTTCAGCTTCAACATTAACTTTGGATGTATAGCTATGCAAATTGTCCTTTATTTCTTCTTCTTCCTCAAACTCTTTCAAGAATGTTAATTTGAATAAGCTGATCAAACCAAATGAAATTTACTACAAGTTTTCTTTTATTTTTATGGATATTTTCTTCAATCAAAATAATCACAGATGAATTAAGTTAAATTAGTGTGTAATTTAAATATCTGAGCATAAATTTTATGTGTATGGTACTGTGGTTTTAACCTTATTGCTCTGACTGAAGTGCATCTTCATCATAACCTGAATGTTATGTTACACTCCTGCAGAATTGTAAATTTCCTGACTTCAAAAGACAGAAATGGAACCAGCAAATTATACTGTTTAGTAATCATAGAATAGTTAGGGTTGGAAAGGACCTTGAGATCATCTAGTTTCAACTCCCCTGCCATGGGCAGGGTCACCTCACACTAAACCATGTCACCCAAGGCTTCGTCCAACCTGGCCTTGAACACCACCAGGGATGGAGCATTCACAACCTCCCTGGGCAATCAAGGTTTTTCAAAGGGAAATCATTAGAAAATCTGGCCTGTTTAATGTGCTCAGCAGAAACCTGAAAAATCATGAAAACATGCACCACAACACCTCAGTAGAAACCTAAAATGATGACTAAATACAAAGCTTTATTTTATTCTTATTTCTTTTTATCATGAAATTAATTTATCCTTTATGGTAAAGGGTGATTTTTTTGTAAACACATCCAGGGAAACATCCATTATGATGTTTGAAATATAGACTGTTAAACTGCTGCATTGAAAAACTCAGTTTTCCAGATATCTGAAATTGAACTTCATAAGACTTTTCAATTTGCATGTACAGATATTTTTCAAGCGTAAAGTATTTTCTACCACAGAAGTCACATAAGATTGAAGAAGGTAAGTATCTTCTAAATGCAATAATCTTGGGGAAAATCTGTAAATAAAAACCACAGTAAAATGGAGTGTTGAGACTGTGAAAATTAATCAACCATTAAAGTACTTTGACAAGAAGCTTTCTCAAGAGTCTCCATCTTCTGAATGTTAAATTATGAAAGCATGAATTAGGTGTTACTGAATACAGCTGTGTGTAGTGTGCGTATCACATACTATGTTCTTGCACTATTTTGCTAAGGAAGGATGTTAAAGGCTCAGTCTTTGAATTTAAAACCTATTTGTTATTTATTGAATTGTTATATCAGACTTGAAGGGTTTTAATTTTAGAGGACTACCAGAAAACAAGTAGGAATAACTGAGAAATACTGGGTTTATGTAGGTGAAGTTTAGTAGTTGGACAAAATATTTCAGTTTTTATTCTGATCAACTGATTCTAATTAATTGAGCTCAAATTTTATGTGTTGATTACATGCCATTTCAGACCAAAGAGTAAAAATTATGTAAGACTAGGTAATACTAAAAAAAGTGATGATACCTAGGTAACAAGTATAAACCTTATGGATATCTTGGGCTTTATACCATTTCATTTTGAGGTTTAGAAACCATTTTGCTTCATGGTTTGTATCTCAAAAGATTTAAAAAGATAAACCAAGTGTGTAAAAGTAAGCCGTGCAACCTATTCCTGATATTTCAAGAAGCAGAAGCCTGAAAGAGAACACAGAACTAGTTTGCGTTTGGGGCATGTTTTTTGTTTGGGATTTTTGTAGGAAGAAAAAAAATATCAAAAACTAGACAAGGAAATCTTGAGGTTTACCAATAAAAAAAAAAGAAAAAAATGGAAAAGTAGTCAAATTGCAGATTTGTTATTAATATTATATAAAGAAACTAAGGCTGTTATTTGTTGTTTACTAGTTCTGTCTGGAGTATATGAGTATAGGAGCGTAGCTGAGCAGATTCTACCCTGGGATGTGCAGTTTGTGTGACAGACTTCTTGGCCAGAATTTCTGCTGCCTGACTCCCTACAGGCCTGAGTTTTGACAAGTGTCACAGTCACAATGCTTTAGGCAGACAGGCCATTTGAGCTAACAGAAACAACCACACTGCTGAAGGCAACCACTAGTTTTGAAAGGTGATGTAATAATAATGCAATGTGGTATCTAAATTAAAATATAGTTGCTTAACAACAGCTTGGAGCTACCTAATGTGGCATTTCAAGTTCACCTCTGCTTTTCTAAAGAAAACATGAAAGTAAAAGTAGAAACATTTCCAGCTAACGATGTGTGCAACTATGCAAATATAGTCTAGATATGTGCTACAGCTATGTTTATAAGCCAAAAATTTTCACAGCAGGAGGTCTGTTGATTGCCCTTGACATGGAACATATCCTAGATTTTAAGTACAGCTTTCTTTCTCCTTTAAATTCTTTCTAGCTGCACGTTATGTTGTCAGCTTAATGCAAGGGATTATTTTTATTGAAACTAACCTTGTAATAATGTAGCATCAATTAAATGTTTTATTATTAAATGCTATTCAGTATTTAATAATTTCCCAGGTTTGCTTTATTCCCATGTTGGAAGCATTCTGGAAAAATGTCACTAATACAAGACTGGGGGGAACACACAAAATGGAGTAGCTGGTATTTTAAAACACCTAGACTGCAAAAGCCTAGGTAACAAGCCATGTAACTAAACCAGAGCAATTATATTCTTCTCTTTTAAGATTTCTAATTTACAGTTAAGTGCACATTTCATATGCCATGCTTAGAGCTATGCTATAGTCCAATTTGGTTTTGAACTCTCTTTCCTGCTCTTACTGACAGCAATGGAGATGCCTAGATTACAGGTACTACTATGCAAAAGACTCACAATAAAACCTGACAGTAGATAAACATTAACCCAAATTGGACTTCAATAAAAGCAGAATTAAATCCTTCTAGTCTCATGACAGATTTTAAACAAAGCTGAGCAATGAGAGTATTTTTTTTGCCAACTATTTATGAAAATGGAATCTTTTATGCATAAAAATGAGCAAGATCAACAAGCTAAAAATTTATCATAACAAGATGGATACATCAAAACTAGATTGTCCTATGAAATCAGAAATCTCTAGGATAATAACCACAGTAGTACTCTTTCGATGAATATGTACAACCTGCCGCAATTTGGTTAACTGGGAATCTTTTGCTTGCTGTGCATTTCTGAATTTACTGTTTCATTCTCAGTTGTTAGAAAATTTATTCTGGTTTCATACTGCTTACTTAGTGAAGGAGAGATCAAGGACAGGAACAAAGGAAGAAAAGTGCAAGGACTGGGAGAATGAAGACCTTAGGCCCACTGTAGGAGAGGATTAGGTTTGAAATCATCTAAGGAACCTGAAGGCACACGAGTTCATGGTACCTGATGAAATCCATCCATGGGTCCTGAGGGATAAAGTTGCTACAACACTATCCATTGTATCTGAAAAATCATGGCAGTCAGATGAAGTTCCTGACAACTGGAAAAAGAGAAATATAACCCCTATTTGCAAGAACGGGAAAGTGTTAGACATGGGGACCAGTCAATCTCATCTCTGTGCCTGGCAGGATCATGAAACATATTCACCTGGAAACCATGAAAAACAACGAGGTGATTGGTGACAGCCAACATGGCTTCAATGAGGGCAAATCATGCCTGACCAATCTGGCAGCCTTCTTAGATGGGGCTATGAAACTGATGGACAGAGGCAGAGCAGTTAACATTGTCTACCTGGATTTGCGCGAAGTGTTTGACACTGTCCTGCACAACACCTGGACAAGGACTTAGGGGGGTTGCTTAATGAAAAACATAACATGAGCCAGCTTCAGTGTGCACTTGCAGCCCAGAAAGCTGACTGTCCCCAGAGGGACCTTGACATGCTTGTGAGGTGGGCTGATGCCAACCTTATGAAGTTTAACCATGCCAAGTGCAAGGTCCTACACCTGGGTAGGAGCAATCCCAGGCACAGCTACAGGTTGGGCAGAGAAGAGATTCAGAGCAGCCCTGCAGAGAAGGACTTGGGAGTATTGGTCGATGAGAAAATGAACATGAGCCGGCAGTGTGTGCTCTCAGCCCAGAAAGCCAACCGTATCCTGGGCTGCATCAAAAGGAGCGTGACCAGCAGGTCGAAGGAGGTGATCCTGCCCCTCTACTCTGCTCTCATGAGACCTCACTTGGAGTATTGTGTGCAGTTCTGGTGTCCTCAACATAAGAAGGACATGGAACAGTTGGAACAAGTCCAGAGGAGGGCCACGAGGATGATCAGGGGACTGGAGCACCTCCCGTATGAAGACAGGCTGAGAAAGTTGGGGCTGTTCAGCTTGCAGAAGAGAAGGCTGCGTGGAGACCTCAGCAGCCTTCCAGTATCTGAAGGGGGCCTACAAGGATGCTGGGGATGGACTATTCATCAGGGACTGTAGTGATAGAACAAGGGGTAATGGATTTAAACAGGGAAGTTCAGCTTAGATATAAGGAAGAAATTCTTTACTGTGAGGGTGGTGAGGCACTGGAACAGGTTGCACAAAGACGTGGTAAATGTTCCACCCCGGCAGTGCTCAAGGCCAGACTGGACAGAGCCTTGGGTGACATGGTTTAGTGTGAGATGTCCCTGCCCATGGCAGGGGGTTGGAACTAGATGATCTTAACGTCCTTTCCAACCCTAACTATTCTATGGTTCTACGAGTATCTCATCCAACATATTCAAATTTATAGAGTACATTGTAGTTCACTGCCAACACCAAGATTTCCAGCGCATACACAATAGTTTTAATGGCTTCTTTCAGGAAAGAAATTCACAATGCAATCCTTTTTTCCCCCTCAAATTTTTGCCACTCATTCATCTACCGTTCTCCAGTCCTAAATTGGTAATCAGAAGAAAATGAAGGGTCTAACAAGAAGGAAAAAAAAAAAAAAAAAAAAAAGGAAAAGAAAAATAGAAAGGATTCATGCCCCCCAAAAAACCAAAATGAAACAAGAAATACAACAAACCCACAAAACCCAGAGTCACTTGAGATACGGTCTTTGAAATAAAATTGTACAGATAAAAACTAAACATCTTTTTTTAAAGCCTGCATCATGTAATAACCCATTCAATGCTGATGCATCAGTGTTGACAGTGTCCTTCATTTGTTTTCTGTAAATAACAAATAAAAGCACCCTTACCATTCAGCTTAAATTCTCAAGAAGGAAACAGGGAAAAAAAAAAAAAAAAAAAACAAAACATCAAAAAAACCAGCATATGGAGAAGCTAAATCTGAATTTTCCCTACTGCTGATCTACCCTATCCTTAAAACAACCTCATGTTAAACCATTCATAAAATAAATACTGAAGTCACACCTTTAAAATAGCACAAAAACCAATCAGTGTATCTTGTTTGTTACGTAACCACGTGGGTGAACTCTGCCACTTTACATCCCCGGGCAAGTTTTCACCAAGACAAAGTAAGTAAAATGTAAAAGTTCAAATGAAAATGGGATTATAGAATTTGAAACTATAACCATTCCTTTATTTCCTTCCTACAGTTGCTAACTAAGCTAAAAAAAAAAAAAAAAAATAATCTCAGTACTTCAGGACCTCCTCTGTAGGTGTTCTTAGAACAGAAGATGCACAGGCAGGGCTACTTCAGACCTCCTCATTTACTGTATTTGTAGTGGTCTCCTACAACACAGCCCCCCTCTTGCCCTTTACCAAGGGTGCACACTTGTCCCACTCTCCATGATTACAGGTTTCTACTACCTAAAATATGTATCTCACAAAACAGGAGAAAGTTGTACAGCTTTATAGCTACACTGTTCTACAACATCCAGCTGCCAATGTCATTGCTAAGTGCTGGAGTTAACTCCTCCTATTGCTGAATATGATGAATTTTGTCAACTCTGAAAGGTGCCTGAACTGGCAGTTCAAACTGTTTACATGGACAGCATGGTTCACAAGAATACAGAAGAGGTCCACAATGTAACTCAAGTATTTATTAATCACTACCAAATCTTTTTTTTTTTTTTGGTTTGGTTTGCGGGTTGTCTGGTTGGTTTTTGTTTGGTTTTTTTTTTCTTTTTTTGGGGGGGAGGGTTGCTATGTTTAGGTCGGTAACAACTGCACAACTGCCTCAATATATCATCTCCTAATGCTCCTTAAACCTAACAAAGTGGGACGAAAGTTTTTTGCTACATCAAGGTCTTCTATCTGCAGCTGTTTCACATGGCAAATTCCGATTTCAGCAAATTGGTACTCTGTTCCCAGAACAGATGTAAAATCCAACTCCCAATGAGAATACACAATGCAGCTTAATTCTAAGAACAAAGTATCATTTCACTGTCTAAGTTTCCATAATTCTGTATTCAAATGACTCTTTTAATTGCAATGGGAATTCCGTAACCCTTCCGTTCTCAAGGAAAGTTACCTTTTCTTTTTTTTTCCCCTCTAGTTAGAGGACAAATACAGTACAGCAATACTGTATTTTTCTATATGTGTATATTTTAGCTGCTATTTCAGATTATGGTTCTAGGCTACAGACAGATAGAAAACACCTGCATCTGACTCACTACAGCACTGGCCCTGACAAAGAGACATACAGGCTGTTATCAAGGTAGAGATAAAGAATTTGAAGGTCAAATTAAAATGTTTCTCTTTGTTCATGACATACACATAAGTATAAAAGCAATTCTGAACAAGCTGCTGCTTGCTGCGTTGAAGGTCCTTACAGAATTAAACAAAGCATTAAAACCAGTTTAACCACCTTTTAAATTTTAAAATGCATCTTCTCTTGCTGTATGAATTTTTATTGCCTTATACGTGTCTTTTCGTGTTGTGCTCTTCAAAGTAACCCTGAAATAAGCAGATGTTTAATTCCCAAAGAATGTGTCAATGCCTGAAACTTGTACAAGCAATGCAAATCTTTTACACATGGGAGCTAGCAATATTCGCAAATGATATCCCTATTTCCCTGTGGAAGAATAACACAAAAGAATCTATGAAAAAAATTTCCCTGTGCTGGAAACAATGAAAACTCAACACTCTGGTTTGTTTAGTTAAGGGGAAAAACTTCAAACCGTTAGCCAGACTGAAGCATTAGAATCACAGCAAATAAGAATTTGACAAAGGCAGACAACAGGAAAGATCTTGACAGTAGCAAAACCAACCAACCAACCAAAGACAGCTCTCTTATGAGATATACTCCTGCATATATTTAAAAATTCAATCCATTCACAGTTTACTAAAGTGGCATGTTCAAATAAATTAGCTATTAAATTCATGAGTGTAAGTAAAACTTATCATATATATCAAATTCTCTCTGCTATTAGTTTGCATCATTTTGTCCAGTTTGAATATTCTGACAATGAAAAATGCTTAAATGAGTGATTTAATTCCTTTGTTAACAGCTCATGAGACTTCTAAAACTGAAAATCACACACCTACTTTGAGAAAAAAAATACCTGTAACATTTTATGACGGAAGTTAAAAAAGTCATATTTTTTTCCATGACTAATGACTCAGTTTAATAAAGATGCCATATGAAAACATAAAATAAAGAGAAGAAATGAATGGTCGTGGAAGCATGACCATTCTGAATGAGAAAAAATTACCAGCATACCCTTAAAAATAAAAATCTCAGGAATATTCTGTTGATGATGAGCAGACTTTCATCAATCTTTAAATCCATAAGTTTCCACTTTCAAACAAAGTACATAAGATTTTGTGACTTTTTTCCTACTTTCAGTGGGATTTAGCAGCTTAAGTCTCAAATCATTCAAGAAAGCTTACGAATGCTTTATGGGTTTTTTATTATTTATATTAGAGATACCTACCTATTTAGATGCTCAGTTTTGAATTTGGGCATATAAGCATCTTAGATACACCTTCTATATGACAAATACAGTATCCTGGGAGTAAATTAAAACATCACAAGTACAGGTTTTCATTTTGGGCTGTTTCTATTTAAGACTGTTTGAATTGGTCAGACTTTTTTTCATTCTTGTTGTTAGGAAGATGTTACAGTATTCCTTCTGCATATGGCCCCCTTTACTGGCCACTACATCTAGCATAATTATATGTAGTGATATGGTTTTCTAATATTCCTTTAAATATGTTTAAGATGGTCACAGACATTAACGGAAGCTCAGGAGCATAACCGTTCAGTACCTGTGTAGCAGGTTCAGATGGCTATTATGGTCTTCTTTATCTTTCAGTTATTAGAACTTAGAAAACCCTAATTCTTAAAACTACTAACTGAACAATTCCTCTCTTAATTAAAGGTGCATACAGCTATTGTTAAAGCTTTACTTTGAGTACCCAAAATAAAGGGACACTTCTGGTATGTAGAGGAATATAAGATTTAAAAATGTATAAACCAAAAAATTAATCCTTACTTGTTCATATGATTAGAAAACAGAATACTGAAGATTTTCTTACCTATAAAAGTAACCAAAATGCGGCTTTTTTGTATTTCCATATTTCTATTTAGAATTATTACATACTAGTAACAAACCCCATCAACTGTGAGAGATAGAAGCAAATTGGAAACAAATTCCATTGCTTTGTAACATTCTAAGTCTGAACTTTTAATGCTGTCTCACTTGGACAGAAGACTTGTTTTGCAGCTTCTTCTCAAAGGACTTACCGGCAGTGTTTATGTGATCCTGTCAGGGTTTCAATCACAAAGCATTCCCCTTCATTGAGACAATATGCAAGATCCTTGTCTTTGCATGGCTTAAAGTGCTCAGATCGCTCAGTGGAATATGTTGTAGTATCTATGGAGAAAACAGAAAAAAAGAAATGCTGTAAGAATAAATCTTGGATGTTCTTAAAGTATATATTAAATAAATTTGACCAAATTGGTCTCAGTACAACAATTAATCAAGACAGACTAAATAACAGAAAGCTAAAGAACAGCGCAAACTTCTGTGTGACTGCATATCATAGGCAACTGAGCTCTTACAAGATTCATAAAGGGAATCTTATATTTGGAAATATTCTAGACTGCAGTAAAGTTGAGTATAATTTCAACTACTTCCAAAGTATACCTTCCAAAATGTAAACACATCTATTTTGTATTCTTTAACCAGAAAAATATTTTCATATTAATACATTGAAATATAGTTTTATATAAAATACACATTTTTTTTTCATTAAAAAAATTGAGCAAAAGTAGTCAACATAGTAACAATCTAAGAAAACCCTGAACTATAAACTCTGCCACAATGAAAGAAAAAATCAAGCAAAAAGCCTAAGAACAATGCTAATTTGATCTACTAGACACAAAACCTGTCCCAGAACACAAGCAATGCAACCTAGGTTGTCATTTCAGGTACACTACCTGAACACACCCTCATTACAGTTCAGAAAACAGATTACAGTTTGGACTGTTGGCTGTAACTTTGGAATATGTAGATAGATACCAAGATTTGGAATAGGCTGACAGTATGCCAGGGTGAGCTATAATTCCTGTCTTCTAATAGAGCTCTTTAACCTTTTGAATCCAGCTGCACTCACAATTATAGTGAAATTTTCAGAGGAAGATATTTGACAGAAAGATATTTTTAATTTTATTGCCTAAGACAAGAATTTTTCTATTGAAGTGTGATTTTCAAAGTAGACAACAATTTCTACAGAGCCATGGTTTGATCTTCATATACAATCTTAATTCTCAAAGTTTAAATTCCTACTCATTCTGAAGGGATAAGGGCCAGGATCTAATATACTAGTATATATTAAACTTGTAAGACGACATTTCATTATAAACCATACAATCACAAATTATTGTGTTAGCTCCTCCCAAATGAATGAAACTGTGCTCGAAGCACATGGAACTCTGGAAAAAACACATTAGCTTGCTTTTTGCTCATAACATGATACAAAGTAAGTATCTGCCAAGGTAATATGGAAGTTGAAAACCAAAACACTGCAGCATAAAACACCCGTAAACAGAGTTCTGTGAGAAAATTCAGGTAATTCCAAAAATCTGTCAAGGTAACGTTTTTCATTCTTTGTGTTTTTTAAAACTAAATGAAGGAAGATGGATAAAATGCATCTAAAAAGAGTAAGACAACCCACACCTTAATCCTTATATACAACACTTTTTTTGTTCCCCTGAGAGAAGATATTATAGTTCAAGGTTTTCAGTGGAAAGAAAAAAATTCCTGGGAATAAACTCCAACAAGTCTCCCTTAAAATGCCTTTGCAGATTCGTAATGAAAGGCCCTGCCATTTTCACTGACAGCAGCACTTACAAAAAAAGGTACAGGCTATATAAAAGCTACTAGGTTTTTAATGACTGCAAGCAAAAGTAAAATGTGTTAAATTGAATTTTGGAAACAATACAAGACGCTTGTAAATGCAAACAGTGACTAGCACATCACTGTTGACATTTCAGGAATGATCAGATTTTATGTAACAGAAATATCTTTAGGTAGCAAAAAGGCAGCCCAGTTACCTTTTAAGATCAATTTTATACAGAAGCATTTAAATGGCCATTTAGAATTTGATTAGGAAAAGAAAATATAAACAACATTTCTATCCCCTTTAAATATGAAAAACTGAAGATGTTATATAAAAGCACTTGTGATTATTACACGAGGTAACTAAAACTGTTTGATGAGTAGCAACTCAACTTGATATGGCTTTAGAGAACAGAACACTTACATTTGTCAGCCTGCTCTGAAGAAACAATCTGTGGAAATACTTTTATGAAGGTAGTTGAATTACACAGACCAAAGTAACCTGAGATATCCCCAAAGGAGAAAAGTAAAACCAAGGAGACACACAGTATCAAAAAGCTTGTCTTTGAGGTAATGACATACTAAATTCTCACAGTGTTTGAAGTGCACGATACTCCTCCCATAATTAACTCAAAAATACCTTGTCAAGGTCAGCATTTTAGAGTTTTAGATTAGATACATTTTTCAGAGGTTTTGTTCTGTTTTATCTTATTCACTTCTCTATTCATTATTATCCAAGATTCAATCAAGTCCACGGCAGAAACTTTTGCCAATTCAGCAGTGTCAGAGCAGACATGATATTTTACACTGGCAAAAGTGCCACTGAAGATACAGCTACAGCATAGCTTAATTTGAGCAATAACTGAAATTACACAAGTGATGGAACTTCTCTGCTGATATAAATTGTTAACAAACTATGGTCAGCCATTGGAGGAAGCCAGCCTTCCAAATGAAGCACAACAGTTGTAGGTAACAATGCTGACAGCTTCTTATGACAGCCTTGGAAGGAACACATTACGTTGAAAAGTACACAATAATTTGTACTTTTTTTTTTCTTTTTTAAACAAATATTGTCTCCTTAAAAGTCAGTTTTCAATTATGGCCTTTCTGTCTTGGAAGTATTTGTGTTGATGCACATGGAAATATCCGTCTATATACAGCTGACCTCTGGTCTGCAAAGATCAGATGCCTTAGCTACAAAGGTAATTCACTAACATTCAAAATCTCAAAAGCTGTGTTACTAATTGATACCTTGGATATCCCTAGAGCTGTTTCGTATTTTCTGCTGGATACACATACATACAGAATATGTAAGTTTTCTGAAAGGTAACAAACCTGCTTTTATTTCATGCTGTACTCAGGATGAAACAAACTCTGTTACAGCTTCATTAAATGTTGGAGGAGGAAAAAAAAAAACAACCCACAAAAACAAAAAAACCAACTATACCAAAAAAAACCCATCACACCAAACAAACAACTAAAACCTTGTTCTAAGCAGAACTATGGAAAGAACAAAACAACAGAAAACACTTTAGACACTATATATTTTTCCTAATTTTCTAACAAATAAGATTTTTTTTATCTTATTTTCACCTCTTCCGTCCCCCCCCTTCTGAGTTTTTGGGGTTGTTTTGGTGGGGATTTTTTTAACTCCTAACCAAATATTGAATTGACTTTGATTTTTGAGCAACCTGGTCTAGTGGAAGGTGTCCCTGTCCATGGCAAGGGCACTGGAACTAGATGATCTTTAAAGCCCCTTCCAACCCAAACTGTTCTACAATTCTATGACTTCTTTCTGTGAAATCATCTTTTATAGCTTCACAAACCCGATAAGTACCCATTATTCATTCTATTGTGAAGTTTGAGTTTATTTTTTTTAAATAATTAATATAACCTAGTCATTCACAAAATAGTACAGCCCCTTAATTTATTTCTAGTCTTTGAGCATAGGTAACAGATCCAAACATTTATGGGAAACTTATGTTAAGAATTCGGATGTCCTTGACTTCAGTCTGTAAACAGCAATAATCCATATTCCCATAACATCTTCTTTTTTCACAGTATCACAGTATGCTAGAGATTGGAAGAGACCTCAAAAGATCATCTAGTCCAATGTTTGGGTTTTTTTAGCTGCAAAATGCCAAGGTGTTTCATGCAAAAGCAACAGGTGCTATTGATTTCTGCTGGAATCTTTCCAACTGAATAGGAATAAAGAATTTCTAGGCACTTTTGCTCTATTTTTCTTGCCTCACTTTATCAGCATGATGAGCTCCAAAAATGGATATTCCATTGCCAATTCTGATATTACTGTTTAATCAAATAAACAGGAATTCAGTGCACATTTCAAAGGCTTCAAGATTTTGTATTTAGAAGCATAGAACTGGTTAAAAAAAAAAAAAAAAGCGCCATTTTTTGGGAATATTGAAAAAAAAAATCAGTAGGAAGTTTTCAGATATTATTTTAGTTTGTTATGGTCTAAAGCCTGATCTAAAGAAGAGTTAGTGACTTTGTATTCTTGTCTCAGTACTCCATTTCATCATGTTTATATCAGCATAGGATGGCTCATTATAGCTAATTTATCGAGTGATTTTCAAGGCATGATAAGGATACTATAAATACTGTCTTACTTCAAGGCTACCAGATTCATTGCTTCCAGTACTATGCTCCGATATTAATAAACCTGTAATTTCAAAGGACAAATGCAGGGAGAGAGATAATGGAAGATTTAAAATATCCTGAGAAACATCCACATTTGTGGCAGCTGTTTTTCCAGACACTACAGCAGCAGCAGCCATTCCCACCCATCACATCTGTCTCACAGCATTCTGGTTTTAGAAACCTCAAATAAAATGATACTCATCATCCATGCACTTCATTGGAAACATTTTTGTACAGACAGACTTAACTGCTATAGAGAGAGCAAAAAAAAAATTAGAATTTAGGAGAACAAGAGACAAAAAGACCCTGCTTAATTTTTCTGAAGTCACTAGTTATATTATTATGGTGAGGCATCCAAATTTTGTAGCTCCAAAGTAACATATATTGATTAACATACCTAAGGCAACTACATAGCACATTACATCAAGGAGGAATATTTAAGACATCACATTTGGCTTAGTTCCAGAGCTTACACACTGAAAGACTTTTTAAAAGTACACATATTTTGACTACCATTGGGTATTACCAGCTTTACAGACTGTTTCAACATGCAAATTAGCCTTTCCTTTATCTTGTTATTCATTTATAAGTGATAATTTCTCTGAGAATCACTGATTTACTGGGTCACCAAAAATGTGAAATGCTTACTTTAAATCACTGATCCCATTTTTAAATGCACCACAAAAAAAAAAAAAATTACAAAAAATTGGACTTCCTCCAACAATGCAATTCCAGTTATCAAAAAAACTCCTCCTCAAAAACCCCAAACATTTCTTACAGCACATTCGTTACACAATTGAATGTAATATCACTATTGTATTCTATAAAGAAGGTAACACAAAAGGTCATTTAATAGCATACAGAGAATTAAATTTTATGTTCAGTCATATAAATGGCAAAATATTTACTATGACTCAGTATAACCAGGGCTCCTTGCAGTTCTTATAGGACCATGTACTGCTTCTTTTCTGGTATTTTAGAATTTTGTGGTAGCCCTATCAGAAAGGGTCTTGCAAAAAATGCAAATTACACACAGAATAGTTTATATATTACTTTGTTTACTCACAATTCCCTGAATCTTAAAAAACATAACTAAAATTTTTATTCCTGTGCTTTTAAAAGCAAATGAAAGGTGGGTAGGGGGAGAAGATAACAAGCCCTAATATGATATCCATTAAGGAAGAAAGACTGGAAAACCTGAATATTACTTGCAAGTGTTCATTATGATTTAGCCTTAGATTATGGTAACTATTTCTTAAGTCATAAATATTTGCAAAGTATGCATTCTAGACATACTTTAAATGCAAAGCAGAGATCTTCCTTTGTCAGTACTAACTGAACACTAGTTGGCATTAGCTATGTGAAACTCCAGGGATAATTGAATTTAAAAATTCTAGTAGTAAATAACAGCCAAAAACTTAAAGATATCAAGAAATTAAAACATTATTAAAAAAAATAGTACCAGGGTATTTGTTCTAAACTTACCTGAACTGTTTGCATGCATTTATCTATGATGAAACCCCAAAATCTTATTGAAAATATGAAATATATTTTATTGCGTTTATAGAGAGAGTTTTGAAATAACTAGCAATCAAGTTCTGAATGCTGATTATTCAAGCAGCTACCCCTTAGCCATTCTGTGTCACACAAAGTTTTATTTAATCCAATAACCTTTAAAGGCTTTGTTTGCATTGTAATATAAAGCAAAATTGTGCTATAGATATGGGAATACATGAAGCTTTTCTATTATTCTTCAGATTTAAATGAACAAATCAGTCTAGTTCAGCACCAAACTGCTAAAGCAGCAGAGGCATCAAAACATCATCATTCACACTAGCTGTCTTCCTAGGCAGATTGTGGGGGTAGCTGAAATTGTTATCAGTGAGATACAGTCCGAACATTTTTCCTTTGTACTTATTTCAGAGGATTATGTAAGAAAGCTAATGTGATATTAACTCAAGTACATTTCTATGAAACATTTCTCTGTGGGTACAACCAGCCACATCCTTGAACAGACTGGTTTTCTTCCCTATCACCAGAAGACAGCATTACATCAACAACTGCATAGAAACAACAGCTCAAGCTCCAGAAACATGCAATAAATGAGACAGTCATCTCTCAAAAAATTAGCACACGTTCCCTTGTCGTGAGTGCCGAAATTAAATCTTGAAGTCTTACCCTTTTCCAGAAGTAAATGTTGTTCACATTTCCTGGATGCTTTTATCAGTTTGAAATTACAGTATACAAGTACTAATCCATGTCTTGAAAAATATATTAAAAGATTTCCAAGCTACTAGTGCATTACTAGCAAAATATCATGTGTTATTAGAGAACTGCTTGCTTGTTGCAAAACTCTTACACATTAAAGTACGTATTTGCTTTCACGACTTAAACAACAAACCAAGCATTCACTATTTCTAAAAACAGTGTACAAAAACAAGTCCACCTGATGATATCGTGCAACTGGAACTCAAAGGTAGAAAAGCCAATAAAGCTAGCATCACTTCAGAATGTACTATCTGATCATGTAAGAACTTAAATACTGAATCCTGAATACCAATTAAGTTAAGACATGTATATATGCAGAACTGCACATCAAAGGCTGCATTCTCCTGTACAGCTCTAACTGAAATCAGTGAAAGCTGAAAAATTGAGAGATGACTCAAGAGAGAGCCCCGTGAGAACAAAAGGCCAGGGTTTTTCAGAAGTTCAATGTCTAGGAGCCAAAGAAACAGGAGTACCTAAAACTCTAAAAGGCTTTAGCATTCAATGTGAAGAGTTATTCTGAAAATTGAGTCATGACAGTTCTGATGGGCACTCTAGGTGCAGAGTGCTTTTGCCAATCAGACATGTATTCAGGGTGTTTTAGTAGAACTTCTCATTAATTGATACAAAAGAAATCCATAGTGGAATTCAGTGAAAAAACAGCATACTCAAGATTATGCCAAAAGTGCATCCATCACCACCAGCCAGCTTTTCTCTCCTTCGACCCCTAGCAGTCCCTTCCACAGCATACTGACATCATTGCAATCACCAAAAGCCCTTGAGACTGGATGGCACGATTGAACCAAGAGGAGACACTCTTTCTGGGAATGTGGAAATAGTTCTAGGAAATACTCTCCAACAAATGGAGAAATTGAAATACAGTAAATTAAGTGATTTTGCGCACAGAAGAAAAGCAGGAAAAAAAAAAAAAGGGAGAAAAAAGAACACAAAAAAAAAAAACCCAAGCAAAAGAAATCAACAAAAAAAAAAAAACAAAACCAAAAACACAAAAACACCACACAACCCAGAACAATTCTGCATACCTTAGAAGATGCTAAAAGAAATCAAGCATAACACACTACATCTGTGATGTACACACATGATACACTACAACCACCAGCACTCTGCAATGAAAAAAGATTCATACAACACCAAGTGTATCAAAAATAGAGTAGAATGGCTCAGGAAGTTTGCAATGAAACATGTCTGGCTACTAAAGAAAATGTTAATTTGGAGAAATGATTAATCAATATTTATCAAGAATAGTAATAAAGCTGCCTTAAATCAAAATAATTTTCCTTAATTTTTCATGTTCAGCTTCAAGTGATCACGGGAGGATTCTAATCTCATTGTCTATGGAGGACTGTTACTTTAACTGGGTTTAGTTTGAGTTCCTTTTAAATAAGATAAAGTGAAGAGTTTCAGAACTCCATACTTTAAAATCTGATGTATTTGGAACTAAGAGGAAATTGAGAATAAGAAAATAGTGTTGACCCACTGGTTGTGGAGAAACGGCTAGTCTGCTCCTCCTGCAAGACTTCGTATAATCTTTCAAAAGTCCTGGTGATCAGGGCACGTGCCTGAACGCTAGAAGGTAACTGTCGTACCTGACTACAAGAAGGACCCCAAAGAGGGTCCAGGACAATACAGACCCATTAGTTTTACTTCAGTCCCTGGGAAAGTAATGGAGTCAGACGGAGAACTATTACAAACCAAAATATGATGCAGGTGATCAGGAAAATTGAGCCTAATAACCTGATTCCCTTCTACAACAAAGTGTATGCTGGGGAGCAGCCTTGCTGAAAGGCACATGGGGGTCCTGGTGGACCACAAACTGAAGTCAGTGGCGTACTACTGCAGCAACAAAGGCAAATCAGATCCTGGGCTGCATCCTCAGGGACATTACTAGAGGAGATAGAGACATCAACATCCACTCTGCTCAGTGCTTGGCAGGCTTCACTTGGAATACTGTGGCCAGTTCTTCTCCCCACAATTCAAAAAAGACACGGAAAGGCTACAGAGCATCCAAAGTAGGGCCATGAAGGTGATAAAAGGGCTGCAGAACCCATTTTATGGGGAAGGACTGAAGGAGCTGGGTATTTTCTCCCTGGAGAAGAGAAAACTAGCATGGAACTTCAGTTTTCCAGTACTTAAAGTGCAGCTACAAAGATGATGGAGGCTCTCTCTTCACAAGGTGCCACAAAGAGAACACAAGGGGCAACAGGTAAATGGGGCAGTACAAGAGTTTTCATCTTGGTATAGAAAAGGAAATTTTTAGTTAAAAATAAAAACATCAACCACCAGAACAACCTCCCCAGAGATGTGGCTGAAGTCCCCAGCACTAGAGGTTTTCAAGACACAACTGGACAGGCTGCTAGATTACCTCGTTCAGGCTCATATTTCCATTAAAGGTTGAATGACCTTTTGAGGTCCCTTTCAGCCTAGGCTGTTCTATCCTTCTGTGATTATAGTTCTTCTCAATCATTTACAATTTAAAGTTGCACAGCAGGTACCCAGCACTGTGTTTTCAACATTTAATAAATAACTTCTTATAGTCACTGACAAAGTACTGTAGGCTAAAAAAATGGATACCAAATTACCAAAAGGATTATTACTAGTAACAAAGGGAAATCCTTCACATTGCAATGTAAAAATATTATCAAAGAAGCTGTGAGTAGTTCGTTTGGCTAAAGAGTGATGCTCTTTCTCAAAGGAACTGAAATAGGACAAATAATGTGTTGCATGCAAATGAAGGAAATAAGAAATGCAATTTTAGCCCTAAGCTTGTGCATAGTTCCAAGGCATGCAATCTAAAACTTATTTGCGGTAACATTTATCATTTTGACGTTCTTGTTGTGTGGACATGCAAAGTCAGACTATGAAACATTAACATCACTCTGAGCATTTCCTTTCATAAAGAAACCCATATATTCTACACGATATATATTTTTGAATCTAATTTTCTCATCTTAATTCTCTGAATTCAGTCTTCCAGACCAGAAAAAAGCTATACATATAAATTATGTATAGCTTTATATTTAAATCCACAGTGCTTCAACGTAGCAAAGTGTCAGTGAACTCTCATAAGGAAGCCAGACAATAAGGTTCTCCTGTGGGCTACTACAGCTTCAGAAATTAGACTTCAATCAACAAACCTGGGTTAGGTCTGAGTTTGACTAGGAATGTCAAGAATGTCATATCTAATATCACAACATCTATATGATTAGTTTGTAATATTTCACAGGTTAATATAAACAATCTTTTTGCATTTCATAAATCCTTGCCATTTGACTCACATTCAAATCAGGTTTAGTTGCTTTCCCTCGGGTCTTGGATTTAACACAACAGAATAATTAATTCAATATCTGTGATTCAAATCTAAGTCACTGCCTAATAATTGAGATGGATTTTTCTGCTAAATTGACTGCACTTGAGAGTATTGTGTTAATACAAAAGAAGTTTAAAATTGTTGAAACTTCTTGGCTTGGCTTTTTATTATTAGAGAATACACAGCCTTAGTCCAATAAAGTCAAGTCTTGCTAACCGTGAACAAAGGGAAGAGATAACATGGAGTATGCAACTATAACAACAGATGTTTTTGTAGAGACACAGTACAATGCACTCTGAAATCTCTTTTGGGATCACAACCACTATGAACAATATTCAGTCAGGGTTCCTGTTGTTCATTTCAGTTTCCACAAGCCACAGCACTCTGTAAAGTTGCGTTTGGAAGTATGCTGTCTACATCCAGTGGACTCTATAATCCAAGCTTTATAATCTGTTAGCATACTTACCAAGTTAGCATAGGTCTCGTATCTTACCAACTCAGTGCTTGATTAGAAAGTTTTATGAGATGCAATTACTAGTTAAAATATGCATTTCCCATTGCAGTGTGTTTAATTAATTTTAATGCTATATTAAAAGTTATATATATTTTCTTCCTAGATTGCAGGTAGTTTATAGCATGGTTAACTGGCAGGCAAGAAAAACATGCACAGCTCTTTCATATAATGCTACTGAGAAGATTATAAAGTATCAGAAAGTCAATACAAAAGTAAGCAAACAAAAGGAGGTCTAACTTTTTTGTCTATCACATTTAGTAATCTCCGTGAGAGCCATATCTTGCCACAGTCATTAAGAGAGGAAGTTTAATTCAATCATTCAACAGTGAAAACTAGTAAACTAGTAAGTATCTTCACCCTTCTCTGCATCTTTCAAGTTCTACTAGCTCCTTCTGAGACCTAAGGACCATAAGCACACGAAGTACTGAAGCCTTAGAGTCTGCATTTATTCAGTGACTTAAAATGCTAACACACTATCATCTACTCCTTTTCTCATAATTCTTCACTCACTACATATGCAGAGATTATAACATTGTACATGCACATATAGACAAAAAAAAGCATTGACTGACACAGAGGTTTGATTGTCATTAGCTGCAGAACTCACATTTCACTTCCAGGAACCCATGGTATAAGAGCATGGCACTTCAATTTGCTGGTAGCATTGCACCTCACTACCAATTCCAGCTGCCAGAACATTTCGAGGTTATGGTCATTTCTGGGCACTGTATCTTCCATCCACAATCAATTTTAAACAACAGAAGTATTACTGCAGGCAAGCATAGTACTATGCAGTAAATATACCCTCCCTCAGCATTTTACAGTATAATCTGCTAGTTCTGGTATGAAATACATTTGGGCTTTTTTTTTTTTTTTGTTTTATAACAGCCTTTACAGTGCATCCTTCAACAAAGTAGTTGTGAAAGCTATGATTAAGAGCATTCCAGTAATTATTTAACTCCACTGAAGATCACGAAGAAATAATGCCCCTGAGAACCAATACTTATTAGAATTTTCAAGTTCTTAAAAACATTCAGGTTAATTTTCTATTCATTAATGACTAAACACATTTTGTAGGTCTAATGCATTGCCTCCCCTCCCCCTTTTTTTTTTGAAAAAATCTATATAGATTCTTTAAATGAAACCACAACAAGTCTAATTTCATACACCTGATAAAGCAGTGTATTTGAGGAAAATAAATAAAATAGTCATTTTTTCCCTCCAATGTTTATAAATTCAGAAAACACAAGGTCTGTAGGGTGAGCTTCCAGCAGTATAAATCCCAATACCACAGAAACCTCAACCTTCATTCACACGTAAATGACAAATAAAACAGCACGACAGAACAAAGTGAACACTACTTTCATGTCAAGATAGGTAAAGTCGAGGATAAATAGCATCCACAAATTTGCACTGTAATTGGAATTCACAATTTTCCCCCCTATTTCCTATTAGGAAAGAAGAGGAACTAAACATCTGTAGCAGTTTCTCTTCTCTCTCTGAGAAGCATTAAGATGCAGTCTCCCCCTTCAGTTCTTTCCACTCTGCAGTTAATTGCTTTGCATAATACAGACTAAGCACAATTGTAGCAAGCACCTTTCAGTAAATTCTGTCTTTGCAAGAAACTAGCTATGAAGTAGAAAACACTATTCATTATTTCCTACACTCCTGAATCAAATACATGTTAAATACATCTACCAGTGCTAGCTAGTACAGAACATGAGATCTCACATATTGAAGTTCCATCCTTGTTAGATTAATTCAGCATATAATTGAAATCAAAATTGCATCTCCTACCTTTACCCATAAGAAATCGGGGCAATATCATAAGCACTTTGTGTCTCACTGTGTCAGTTTGATGGTTGCAAAACAGTCAGCTTTCCACTGCTAAAACAAAGCAGCCTGAGGTTCAACAAATCAGCAGTGTTAGCATCTGAAACAGCTAAAGTAAGGGGGAGGAGAGTAGTTGTGAGATGGTACTGACAATTTTATTTTCACTTCTGTGCAAAGTAAATGTAGGCTGGGGCACAGAAATAGAATATAATTAGACATAAGAAGTAGGACTGCAGACTCTGGTTGACTGAAGATACTAGCACAGTAAAGAACAATTAAACTAGTAGTTTAACTTACAAATTGCAGTGATAATAATGCTCATAAAACTACAAGACAATAGCAACAGAAGTCTAGTTCTGGAAACGGAACACTGAACACCTGCGATGGTAGCCTAATTCCATTTTAGTCTCTCCATTGGAAAATGTGCTGTATTTGGTACTCTCGTGCCACTCCATTAGGGAAAAACATATACGGAAGCAACAGCTGTGATCACTGAAATATAAGCATACCATATGAGCAATTAACGGCTGAGTAACAAAAGATAACAGAAAAAGTGCATCTTCTTCTCTTGATGGCTTGTAATTCTTCTTTAATGCTAATATATTATATACAACATACGTAGCCACAACTAAGTGTTCTAACATAGATCACTTACAAATCTTTCAACCTGCTAACCAGAAAAATAAGCATAATATTTCACAATCATTTACTGTGTTAGGCTATTTTTAATGACATTTTATAACTACTGGGAGATTTATTGTCTACTCGGAAGCTGCCCAATAGACAACTAACATATCATTGCTGCAGCTGTCTCTGATTTTGTCATGTTACAAAGCTGACTCAGACAACGATTTTGCGCCAGAAAATTTTTTGGCAGCAGTAGCAAAAATCCTAGTAATATCCCCACTGGAAAGCACAACTGCTACTCTTGGAAGAGTGGAAAAGGGCAAGAAAAAAAATAAATCAGCTGATGAACCAAATAAGCTGGTTCTAAAATGCTTCAGTAATCACTCTCACAAGTTCACAGGAGATGAACCTTAATACTAATCAATTTTACTAACAGCATCCCATTTCAAGTTTCTGGAAAGAAGTCCAAAAACAAATGCTTGCTCATTACAGCATCGCTCTCACTCCTCTTCCAATGAATGCTTTTTCACTTTCATGGTTTCCTCAGCCATGCTGATTTTTAAATAATTCTCAGGTGAAGTTGCCCAGGTCACAAACAGAAACACTTAAAATACCCGAGGCTTTAAATAATGGGGAAAATGGATTCAAACAGTAGATCTTTACAGCAATATACATCACCTAGCTCATACAGGTTCAACTTTAGTGCTCTACGGGGAGACACTAGAGACAAATGCACACCTTAACCAAGACACATTTCTTCTCAGCCGTTCCCAAAGAAACATGAAGATCATTTCCTTTACAAATCACCTGCCCTACTGCTCTGCTAAGCAAATCTTACTAAGGCAAAGATTGCTTTATTTGTAAAAGTTTTGGCCAAGGATAACAGGAATGGGTATGAAATGAGAGGGTCAGGGAAAGAAGGAAGGAGGGAGGGGATCAGATACCAATGCATAATTTCTCCAGATTCATGTGACGTAGCATTTTTTAATAGTAATATAAAAAAAAAAAAAAAAAAAAAAAAAAAAAAAAAAAAAAAAAAGAGGAAGGAGAAGGAAAGTGAGGAAGAAGCTTACAAACAGAAATGGAGAAAATTCAGGACACCCATAGAAAATCTGGTGTCGTCAACATAAAAGGGCATGGAACTGTTGGAACAAGTCCAGAGGAGGGCCACGAGGATGATCAGGGGACTGGAGTACCTCCCGTATGAAGAGAGGCTGAGAAAGTTGGGGCTGTTCAGCCTGGAGAAGAGAAGGCTGCATGGAGACCTCATAGCAGCCTTCCAGTATCTGAAGGGGGCCTGCAAGGATGCTGGGGAGGGGCTATTCAATCAGGGACTGTAGTGACAGGACAAGGGGTAATGGGTTCAAACTTAAACAAAGGAAGTTTAGATTGGATATAAGAAGGAAGTTCTTTACTGTAAGGGTGGTGAGGCACCGGAATGTGTTGCCCAGGGAAGCTGTGAATGCACCATCCCTGGTGGCGTTCAAGGCCAGGTTGGACAGAGCCCTTGGGTGACATGGTTTAGTGTGAGGTGTCCCTGCCCATGGCAGGGGGGTTGGAACTAGATGATCTTAAGGTCCTTTCCAACCCTAACTGTTCTACGATTCTATGATTCTATTAAATAGCAGGTGTATATTTAGAAATCATATTTAGCAATCTCAAATTTCCTCCCAGGTTTTACCCATTTATACCTGTATACAAGTATCATTTCACAAACCAGTTGAAGCTTCCACTTAACCATTTATACCCCAGTTTATAAAACAGGTTAAGTGTACCACTGTTTTCTCTCTGATTAGACTTACCCCTGAAATTAATTCAATATGAAACCAATGTTATTAACATCACTTCTTAAAAGGGAAAAATAAACCTTCCTGATTTGGAAGTACTCAGATTAAAACTACAATGTGGTTCATTTTTGAGTCTGGGTTATTTTGAGTAATTTTTGCATTCCCTCAGTGTTCAGTTTCTTTTTGCCAACAGTAAATTTAGGCTGAATGCACAGCCTGAGTGCACGCAGAAGCAGCAGATAACATGTGATGGTTTGGACTTAATTAAAACCTGAGCAAAAGCCTGGAAAATCTGGGAGTACAAGGAATCAAAGTACATAATCAGAAGTTCTCAGTCACATAGGCAAGTAAAAATCTTTGGCCTCAGTAGTACTATTGGACTGAATTAGCCATCTTTTGCACAGAAAATAAGTTCTGTTAGTGGAAAAATTGTTTAAACAGACCCCATGCCAGCTCCTTGAAGAACCACTGGCATGTGCACGACATACACATATCCATATTTAGGAGGATAAAGTCAGAAATTCTTCCATCCAAGCTGATAGAACTTTTGCTGCAACAGCCTCTGCAGGCCACTTGAAATTAAAGTAAACTGGAACAAACAGATTTCAGACTATTTAGTTTGCACAAGCAATGTGGCAGGCATCTGGTGGCTCAAAAAAAAAAAAAAAAAAACACAAAAACCCAAGCCAAAACAAAAAATCCCCAAACCCAAAACAAAATAAAAACAAACAAACACCCCCACCCCACCCCCCAAAAAAGGCCCACACCCACCCACCAAAAAACCCCAACAAATTCAAAAGCCAACAATCTTGAGATGGTGGAATTAATGTTCCACATCGCTTTTGGTAACTTGTATCTCTCCCTTTGCAAGCTATTCTATTGTCTTTCTATTTTCTCCAGTTGAGTACATTTCATGGTTATTCAGTAGATTTATGTATTTCTTAGGCTATCGCCTTAGTAATGTCAAATATCCAAGATGATAGTTTCTGCTACATAATTCTGTTCCTACTAGATTACAAGGACTTCAAAGACAAAATGATCATTTGAAGTCTTTATTATCCAACTTTCCCACTTGCACATACACTTCGTGTAGAGTTTGTCTGAGGTGGCATACTACGTTTGCATGGTAAGGTTGTGGTAGTGGGTAAGGTGAGATGGTGGCTTCTGTGAAAAGCTGCTAGAAGCTTCTCACTTCCGATAAAGCCAATGCAAGATGGGTCCAAGATGGACCTGCCCCTGCCCAAGGCCAAGCCCATCAGTGATGGTGGTGCTGCCCCTGGGATAACGTATTTAAGAAGGGGGAAATGTTGCTGTGCAGCAACAACTTCAGCCAGAGAGAGGAGAAAGAACATGTGAGACAAACAGACATCAAGGTAAACAAAGAAGGAGAGGAGGAGATGCTCCATGCACCAAAGCAGAGATTCCCATGCAGCCTGTGGAGCAGACCATGATAAGGCAGACTGTCCCCCTGCAGCCCATGGAGGTTAATGGGGGAGCAGATCTCCACCTGCAGCCCACGAAGGACCCCAAGCCAGAGCTTGGATGTGCAAAGGAGGCAGCAAACCTGTGGGAAGCCCACACTGGAGCAGGCTCCTGGCAGGACCTGTGGTCCTGTGGAGAGAGAAGCCCATGCTGGAGCAGATCTGCTGCAGGACTGGTGACCCAGCAGGGGACCCACACTGGAGCAATCTGTTCCTGAAGGACTGCACCCATGGAAGGGACCCACACTGGAGCAGTCTGTTCCTGAAGGACTGCACTCATGGAAGGGACCCATGCTGGAGCAGTCTGTTTCTGAAGGGCTGCACTCATGGAAGGCACACACGCTGGAACAGTCTGTTCTTGAAGGATGGCACCCATGGAAGGGACCCATGCTGGAGCAGTCTGTTTCTGAAGGGCTGCACTCATTGAAGGCACACACGCGGAACAGTCTGTTCTTGAAGGATGGCACCCATGGAAGGGACCCACGCTAGAGCAGTTCATGAAGAACTGCAGCCTGTGGAAAGGACTCGTGTTGGAGAAGTTGAGAAGGACTTTCTCCCATTGGAGAGACCTCATGCTGGAGCAGGGGAAGAGTGTGAGGAGTCCTCCCCCAAATAAGAAGGAGTAGCAGAGACAAGGTGTGGTGAACTGACAACAACCCTTATTCCCCATCTACCAGCCCTTTACACCTCTGTGGAGGAGAAGAAATTGGGAGTAAAGTTCAGCCAAGGAAGAAGTGAGGGGTCATAGGAAGGTAGTTTTTAAGATTTGGGTTTATTTCTCATTATCCTACTCTGATTTGATTGGTAATAAATTAAATTAATTTCCCCAAACTGATTTTGTTTTGCCTGTGATCGTAACTGCTGAGTTATCTCCCTGTCCTTAACTCGTGAGCCTTTCATTATATTTTCTGTCCCCTGTCCAGCTGAGGAGGAGAGTGATAGAGTGTCTTTGGTGGGCACCTGGTGTCAAGCCAGGGTCAACCCACCACAGGTGGCAACTTGATAGCAAAGCAAGACATAGAGCACAGCAGTATCTGCAAATCCTGTTAATGCAGATGAGCTGTAGGAATTCAGTATAAAAAACAAAAGGAGCAGTACACCCTGCCATGCAGTTTATCATACTGTTAGTAGGCTTATGTATGAGTGCACACAAGATATGCACATTATTGAAAATCTCTGCACATTCATCTCAAAGTTCAAATCTGATGGAAGTGGCTTTTGAATACCAAGACCTAAATCACACCTCAACTATTTTAAAATTAAAACTTTGCAGAGTCACCAAAAGCCAGTATGGAAAAAAATATTCCAATACCCTCTATGGCTGGACAAAGTCTCAGCAGGTACCAGAAAGGCCCACCAATCTGTCTGTCCATATTGCATATACCATGGCTACTTTACATCAATATCTGAGTATTACTTATATTTGGGATGTTTCAAGAGATATTTTTAAAATCTTTGCATTCATAATTAACAGCAAACCTGTATTGCTAGTAATTGTTTTGAAAACAAATTGATCACTGATGCTGTTTTTTTCCACCCAACACAACTGAGACTGTGGTCTTCAAAATCTCACTTTGTACAGCACTTTTCAGTTCAGAACCTGCAATGTCCTTCTGCATGCAGCAAGCAATACGATATATCACTGTTTGGTGTTTTTCCTAAGCTCACACTTCACCACAACATTATCAAGCAGATGAAAAATTTCTGAGGAGAGCAAACAACCAGGAAAACAGCTGAGAGCTTATACATTTATAGAAATTTGGCTGAATTTCAGCCTTCTAACAGCTGCAGCCACATTCATGACATTTTGACGAAATCTGAGCTTCACTGCTACAAAAATTTGCTTCTGTGTGCAAGTTTTGCTGTCTTATTTTAGAACTCAGAAAGGACTCATCACTTCACATGTGTCTCTCTCAGGGTGAAGCTTAATTTTTAATGAATTGTAATTAAGAACTGAATCACCACCCCTGCATGGCTTACAATTCCAGCAACCATCTCTTCACTACTCTCCTTCCTCCCTCTTTAGCACTGGAGGCATAACGTACATAGCGTAGGACCCTCCCATCTCTTCATAGACTTAGACTGATGAATATACAGGAACCAAATCAGGAAGCAATTCAGATTATGGCATTATTTCAAAAGCTGTGTACTTTGAACATTCCTTGAAATGCCAGCAGAAATCCGAAGATCAGTAATTTTATCAGTTTTCAAATCTGGGACACACTTTACATAGCGAGCTTTCAAGGGCTGAGGCTTAGAATTCTGAGCAACATCCAGGACAGAATCCACCCTAAAACCAGGAACAGTTAGAAGTCTTACATTGTAGATGCTAATATTTTCCATATTGCTGTGAGCTGTATTTGATATTATTTGTCTAGCACCAGATGTATGCAATGTACCACACAAAACAAAATTTGTCTCTCCAGTGTTAGTAAAAAAATACAACTGTGTAGAGGTTCACAAACTACAGAGGACTACTTAAGTAGCCTCCCCCTCTCATTATTATTCAAATTGTCCTTACAGTCTGACTTTAAAATAAAGGATTTATAACTGAATAATTACATATGCAGTCAATTCAAACATCTAAGCTTTTAGGACTATATTCATAATTATGACATATCAATTTGAAAAAAAAAAAACCAACACTCCCACCAAACCACCATCCTTATTTTTTCCTTCAGAGCCACAAAACAATTTACAATCTTCTCCCTCTCCTCAGTCTTCATTTTCACTGCTTCTATGCTGCTTTTGTCTGGGCTTGTTGACAGACACAAATGCACTTCCCAATTACATTCTGAACCTGAGGTGTCTTATTTCAAAAGCTATACTTCATTAGTTTGCATTTGTTATTGAGTCTGCTCATATCATTATGGCATGCAGAAATATATACATATACAAACACTGTTGGACAACAGTTTCACTAGAACTGATACTACAGCTAATATTACATATTAGTGTTTTGCAGCAATATTTGTGAAAAATTAGGCTGGTGGGTGCTCCTATCCATATCTGATTGTTTATGGAGCCATGCAGGTATATCACTGGTAATGACCTTTGGCATCTCATTTAAGTTTTAAACGAGGAGAAGCAATAACATGAGAAAGACTAAAGAATTATTCTATGCTGCAGACAGTATTTTAGAAATATAATATACAACACTTTTCAACCACCCCGGGAGCTTTGGAAATGGGAATGTTAGTATTCCAAGAACTGTAAGTTCACTAGAAAAAAAACAGCAAAAATTTACTTCATTATTTTCAAGCCAAAAAACAGACATAGTATGTTAAATGATTCAGCACATTAGTTAATGGTCTTAAATATTTCTAAGTCTCAATACCATGCCATGACACAAAGCAGTCCACATGTGAGGTGGGAAGGTTTTGGAAGTATTCTAGAAGACCAGCTTTCCAAAGGTATCCTTTTTGCTCAAACAGGATCACTTTTGAACAAGAGGCTCCAGGTAAACTCCTGCCTAGAACATTCTAAGCACAGCAGTGACAGTGGCTTCTGGCAACCTCCAGCACAATTAATAGTGAATCACAAATAAAAAAACTGTTTCTAATTTTCCCCACATCTCCTTTCTCCAAGAAAGTAGACAGAGGCAGACCAGCTCCTAAAAAAAGAATCTAAATCAAAATAAAGAGAGAACTATCATGATTAACCTTCAACAGAAAAACAAGTGAGCCACAGAGAAACTCAGTGATTCGCTGCACACTACACAGTGTTTATAGCAGACCTAGGAATTAAACCAAGAACACCTGAAATATTCTACATCTCCTGTCTCATAAATTTTCATTTTTACCAAAGCTTTAATGAGAATGTATAAACACCAGACCTTCATAAGACTTAGGTGCAGTTAGAAGCTCTTTAAAATGCAAAAGTAATCATTATAGATCTGTAAAACGTACTTGGAATTAATCTGCTATTTCTCACAGAAAACAAAGTCACAGAATTATCGAAGTTGGAGAGAACCTTGGGCAGGTAGCTAGTCCAGCATCCCACTCAAAGCTGTGTCAAACACTGAATTTAGATTGGGCTAAAGTTTTGTCTAGAATTGTCTATTTAAAATTAAAATTATATAGCAAGGAGAAAATATCCTGAAGAGATATCCTATTAAGAACCTTTTGAAGAAAGCAGGAATGTTCATTCTGATCACAGATGATACTATTTCACATTACCTCTAAAACAGTTGACCTGGCTTGGTTGTGCAGCAAGCAAAGTCAGCAGGAGGACAAAAAGGGAACATGGAACATCAAATTATAAATCCAACCTGTCTTCAAGTATCATTTTTCTTTTAATTTGAAACCAATGTAATGACAAACTGTGTTTAAAATCCAAAAAACAATCTCACCCCCAAACCAAGAAGGCTCAGAGCATCTATCTGTTTCAACAGACAGCGAGTGTCTAAATATATGCATGAATACCCCTTGTTCCATGTTTTGGAAAACCATCTTGGGGTATTCATACAACATAATAAGGTTGTATGAATTCATTCAGTCCACAAGCATCTGGAAAAGCAAGTAGCTGAAATAATAACAGAACTACAAGGAAACTGATACGAACTAAGAGTTTATTTAAGATACATTATATCTATCTATGCTTATTTAATATATTTGAGATGTATTTGGTAATATTTTGGGAACAAAAGTTTTCTACTAAGAGACCTGCATCATTATTCTTTCTTCCCTTCTATACAAAAGCAAAATAAAAAATAATTGTTTTCTTTAGAATAATATAAATATTTTAAGAGAAACTTCTTTATAAGAAGTTAGTTCTTGAGATAACTCAATGTAATGGCGGTAAATGGTAAATCTTACAGAAACAAACAAAATAAACACCGAAAACCAAAAACAATCAACCAACCAAACTAACAAAAAAAAAAAAAAATCAACAAACCCAACAATATTTATTTCGGAGAATATTCCTAGCAATCACTGTCATTTATGCCTTTTAAAGAGCACACGATGTTGCCTGTGTAAACATTATTTTGCTCCTCTGATTGGTTTCAATAAAGTAATTTTTACAGGCAGAACATCTAAATTAGCGCATATTGAAAAGTGTGATGGCTTACACCCATCTGGTTGGGATTTCTGAAGTAGATTGTTGTTCATACATTTTCACCTGCGTGGAATAAAACTGTGTTGATGAAGCAGTAAATATTTGTTTATTTGACATGATGAAAGATGAATACTGAGCACAGGCTACCCTTAATTACTAAATGTAATCTGCCAAATATTCACCTAAAACAACATCAACAAACCAACCAAACAAAACAGATCACACTTGCATAGTGACCCATGGGGTTCAAGCACACATCCCAGAATAGCAGACATGAGACAGCCTTTTGGTTGCCATCTGCAACTGAAATATCCTCTTGCTTTTTTGACCTCTGTTCCACTAGCTTTTATGCACCTGAAATAAAATCTACTCCCGTTTTCTTTCTGATATGCTGCGACTGTGCTGAGTAGCTATGACACATATTAAGGTCCCAGTTTATGGAGTTGCAAAATAGCTCTGCTAGATCCCTGGATAAGAAGTACTTCGCAATTCAGTTTAAAAAACCCAACCAAGTCAGCCAGTAAACCCCACTCACCCACCCAGCTTAAGAGAAAAATAAGAAATTTTATCAGAAGATATAGAATCATAGAATAGTTAGGGTTGGAAAGGACCTTAAGATCATCTAGTTCCAACCCCCCTGCCATGGGCAGGGACACCTCACACTAAATCATGCCACCCAAGGCCCCATCCAACCTGGCCTTGAACACTGCCAAGGATGGAGCATTCACAACTTCCATGGGCAACCAATTCCAGTGCCTCACCACCCTAACAGTAAAGAACTTCCTTCTTATATCCAATCTAAACTTCCTTTGTTTAAGTTTGAACCCATTACCCCTTGTCCTGTCACTACAGTCACTAATGAAGAGTTGCTCCCCAGCATCCTTATAGGCCCGCCTTCAGATACTGGAAGGCTGCTATGAGGTCTCCATGCAGCCTTCTCTTCTCCAGCCTGAAGAGCCCCAACTTTCTCAGCCTGTCTCCATACGGGAGGTGCTCCAGTCCCCTGATCATCCTCGTGGCCCTCCTCTGGACTTGTTCCAACAATTCCATGTCCTTTTTATGTTGAGGACACCAGAACTGCACACAATACTCCAAGTGAGGTCTATGAGTTGGGAGGGGAAAAAAAAAAAAAAAGTATCGAAACCTCACACTCTTAAATTCTTTTCACTAAATAAAAAAGGAACATTTTCTTTCTCCTCCTCCAGCTCCTCCTTAGCCAGCTGGCATGCTATCTTCTCCAGACAACGCAGAAGCCCTGGTTTCTTTTTTTGCATCTCTAGGTTATCTGTCTTTACATTATGCATACCATGGAGATCAGAATCTCCAACAGAGAATGCCCCCGCTGCTGAGCTTTAAAAGATTGCTGTACATCAGTCTAGTCTTGATTTAAGTTGCTGATTACAATGTGCTTAATTCAAGGCATCTAGAAATGACAGTGAGCTACAAAAAGCAATTACCTTTATTCACCTAGTCCAAGAAAACTTACAGTCCAATCTTTAGTTAAGTATCGTACCTACATATTAGGTTACCTGCACGAATAGTACCACTGGTTTCACATACTTAAATTTAGGATTGCCTTTGCAACTCGGGTTTTAGATGTCTATCTCTTTAGGGCAGGCTTTTACTGTATACTAGACTGTACAACAGTACAGCACAGAAATACCCATCACTCTGGAAACAGCAATTAAGTGTGGTATTGTCTGCTCTGCTTGCCTGGATTTCAGAGGGTACAAGTCTCTCAGAAGCCTGTTTGCAAGAGCACCCTGAGTGTTGGCTCAAGTTAAGATAACAAGTACTTCAAGAACTACCCATTCTCTGAAAAGCACTCACATGGAAAGCTGATGCCTTGCACATCTGAAACAGAGGTTAATTATTAGGTATTTAGGTTTGCTCATTTCTTTAAAATAAAATCACGTTTCCAGATTCCAGTGCATCTTTTCTGTCAGTGATTCACCTAATCAGTTTGCTCTTGTACAGACTAATTTACTAAGTAGTTGCAAGTATAAGTACCTTTTAAATTGTTTTTCTGAATTATTCCATGCAGTTACGTGAATATGAGCTGCAACTTATCCTGTCCAAATGCAGAACTCCAGAAAGTGTCACTTCTGTTGGGCCATGTCTGTCCTCACTTACACTGACATAACTTTATAAAAGGCCTCTGCATTTGAGAAAGAGGGCCATCTTTTCAGTGTGTTAACACTGGTTGTGTGTAAAGGTGGAATGGAGAAAAATTCTCATCAGTATTCCTAAAAGTAGCTTGTCACAAATGTAGCATTCTAGCCTTAGCACGACCAATGTTCAGAGAAGTTTTTGATAGACAAAAGTATAATGCAGTTATATTTGCATTCACATTTAGATTGCATTTACTGTTATTGTTGCTCCTTGATACTGGCATCTCTTCATCAGTTTGCTGCCTGCAGATTTTCACATTCAAGATATGCTAACTCACAGATCTCTGCAGCAGTCTCCACTGCAGAGACCATTCATAGGTTTGAAGACCCATGGCAAGACTGTGGAACAGATTAAATTGTTACAGGTTCTGAGTCCAGCCTACAGATGATGTCTCTTGTTCTGCATACTTACATTGCAGTGACTATGATGAGTTCTAAACTGATTAGTCCATGCTTTCCTGGCAATATATACTCTCACAACCATGAAGCTCTGGTCAACTGAGTGTGAAAATGTTTACTCAGTTCTCAGGTTATTACAGCATGTGATGAGCTACTGTGGTTAAGAGCAAGCTGTATATGCAAACTAGGTGAATTAATTACTGCTCTCATCTGCTGTAAGAAGATAGCAAGACTGATTTCAATCAGCATTTTTAAATGCCAGTTGTTTATATTACATACCTACAATTTCTAATGATAATCAAGAAAGGTTTTAGCATATAACCTTCTTTCCCTCCTGCTCAAGAGTTTTAATCTAGAAGAGATGAAAAAGAGTGGGAACTATGCAATGGTTGTGACTTACTCAAGGCTTCAGAGCAAATCTCAGCGAGAACTGCAGTTTTCTCATGTGACACCTAGCCCAGCACACAATCGCACATTGGTTTGAATGTGTAGAGCTAAGATCCCATGTTTCAGCACAATGCCGGTTCATCAGTTATGTTCTTTATGTTTGGTTGGAAACAACAGGGGAAAAACAAAACAAAACTGTTAAAAAATGGACTTGGAGTAGCATAAATTTTTACATTCATGCTAATGTTTCTCATCCATATAGACTGTTACTTTTGTACCAATATGACTCTCAATTAGAACTAGTTTAGAGTAAAGACAGTATACATCAAAACAGTACTGGTATCATTTCCACTGTAATTAGGACTTCAGTTTGTAATACACAATATTCGGTACAAAATTTTATGAGAACTTCTACTAGCTTTAGAGTAAAAAAATTCATTTTGAGCAAGACAGTATTAAGTTTAATTGAAATACTGTGTTTTTTTGCTCCTTAGTGCTTAGCAGCCCAGCATACAGCTACTTTAAATATAGTTGTAATAGTTGTTGCCTTAAAGTGGTCATGTTAGGAGCATATAAAGAAATGTGATACATAATATACTGTGTTGCTTCCAGATGTCAGTCAGCACAATTTTTGAGGGCTAAAGTCATTTGAATGGCTTGCGACTTAATACACTTTAGTCTAACTAGAGTTTGAATGGCAAGTAAATAGTAGGGTTTGCCCTTATTTTTATGAAACAATTACTTAACAAGAGATCTTTCAACCTCACATTCTTCAACAAGAAAACAACTGTGGCTTCTTATATTCATAAAAGATTTTTTTATACATAGTATTTTAAAAATTCACTGTTCCAGAAATTAAACCACTCTTGATGAAATAAAAGCAATAAACTGGTATCACTTAACATCTAATGAAGTGAAAGACAACTGCATCAGTCAGAAATAGATGCACATATCTGCAGGCAAGTATACTCAGTTCATACTTGCTAATTTAACATAATATCCTAACAAAATGCTCTGCATTAAAATCATTGATTTGGGTTTTTTTTTTGTTATTGGCTTGCTTGGGGTTTTTACAGGTTCAGATTTCAGAACAATTTTTGTATTTGTTTTATATTTGAGAAATTCAGATAAATTATTCTCATCCTGTGAAAGCAACAATTAAATACGATACAGAAATAGCCTATTCCATGAACAGTAGACACCAACAGAAATAACATTCTTTGAACTTGATAATGACAGTTCACATAATGTTAACATTTCCACTTCAGTCAATATCCAAACGGTAGATTTTTAAAAGTAGTAAGTATGCCTGAAGTTCATTTCTACTACCCAAAGATTTTTATTTTCTTTTTCTCAGAAAGATGCTAAAAAGTTCCTTTTGTACACCCTGGCCCATGTCTCTGTTTTAGGTAAGTGAATTCAGAAATTAATCTCTCTCAGTATACATGACTGACTTTTAAATATTTTTGGGGGATCAAAAATGGTCAAAAAAAGCACTCAGGTGAATATGCTTAATGGTAAAGCAAGCACTCCATAACAATCCATCACCAGGAGCTGCATATGTGGCGGAAAACAAAACAGATTCTTTACTATCTACTCATAAATAGTACATGTCAGAGTAGCTTGTGCATATTAAAACATATATGACAAAGAAAGTTTTCCCCAAAAAGCTAGTGATTTCAGCTGAAAGTTTCCCATGTCTTTTTGGACTTTTACCTGTAAAATGGGCTACAGTTTAAGTTTAAGAAAACTAAACTTGAAGATCCATATTTGTGATCCAAAAAAATCATCACAGGAATTCGTATTGAAAGTTCATAACTTCGACTGCATAGCAGCATAACACACCTTTAACTTTATGAATCTTTAACTTTATTGCATGAAGGTCATTAGTACTATTCTCACAGCAGCCTGAGAATGACTGGCTATTACAGCAGTACATTTGTATGCACGTATATGGCCACAGAGTGATACACAGTGCAGCAGTTGTCCTATAACCATGCAAATCAACCCTGTGCATGTTCAGCAGTACTTCTGAATATATGTAGGCATTTTGATTGCGCAGCATCACAGTGCTCTTTGCCAAACAAATCATAACTGTATGGATTAAATTAACAAACTTGAAGTGAGAAGTCCCATGAGAGTCCAGACATTATCTGTAGCTTAAATATCCATTTAAGAGCCCAGAACAGGTGCTGTGATAATTCTATAACTCTTAAGAAAATACATATGCACAAGTACTTCCATTGACTTAATTCTGAACCCTCATCTGAATGTTTCTTCGCATGAATAAGATCTGAAAAAACACACAAGCCCATAAATAAGTTCAGTGTGAAGCATAATCAAGATACACGTTGCATTAGTCATGTTACTTCATTGAGGTTTAAGAATCACTGTTCAGATCTCATTGTCAGATTTCTTGTAATTCAACTGAAGTAATGTATGAATCAGCTAGGGAAGTAGCTACAGTCACTAAGGAAAAACTAGTCTAACTTTGTCTTAAAAAAAAGCTTGAATTTTTATTAAATCTTTACAGAAACAAATGTATAAGGGAAGAGCTATATTTTCCCCAATGTGTACTATTAAAGAAAAACAATTAAAAAAAAATCAAGAAACTACTGAAAAGTAATAAGAAAACCTAAAAAAAAAAACAAAAAAAAAAAAAAAAAAAACAAAAACAAAACCTCACCCTGAATACAGACTGTAATATTCACATTTAAAAAGTTTTGATGACTGGACATCCATTTGACAATATGCAACTAGTTAGAGAAAAAGAAAATTAGAAGGCTGGTTAAAGAAGCTCCCAATCTATTTTGAAAGGAAATACTAATTTCTTATCCGAAGTTTTTCTACTTGTAAAATCCGTTCGTCCTGAATTTGAGTAATTCACTGTCCTACTCCAAATATATTAGATACCTTTAAATATGTGTCTGCTTGCAAAATACTTGTCTAAAGATTTTACAGCCCCCCTATTCTCTACAGAACCCACGCAACTTTATTCAGCATCTCCTGTAATGAGAGGTATCCACTCAACAATTTCTTGTTCACTTGGCATCTCTGTATCATCCCTTTACTTTCCCTCAGTGCTTTTATACATTGAAGGAGATAAACTTACAGACAATATTCTTTCCTGCTGAGGGCTAGTTAGTAGACCATTTCTTATCTTCTGTTACAAATGCCCAGCCTCAGTGATCCATGCACACAGACACCACTACTCAGCTCTGTTTGTTTGGGAACATAGCCAAACAGCCGAAAAGGCAGCAAGAAAAACCCACAAAGACCACCTGGTGCAAAATGTAGCAGCTATTCACTCAAGTAATGCAGGTCATTCTCAAACCAGTGCAATTTTTCTGTTGCAAGCAGGTCTTCACTCAAGTAGAGAATTAAAGCCTGCTTCTGACTTTCTATACCCTACAGAGAACTATCCTGAGTTAGCAGAGCAACTGCCTCTCCAGCTACTCTTTTGATTTCTCAGCACTCTAGCAGAACAATGAAAAAGTTACCAATTGCAGGAGACTCACGAGGAAGGTCACATGACAACATTCATTACCAAATAAGCATAATGACACAAGGATACAGAATACATATTAAAAAAAAAAATAAAATAATAATAAAAAAATGGTTGAATTAATTTCTTTTTCTCAGCTTCTCCACATCACCCACAGACAGGAAAAGAAACTGACGTTTTAATTTATAAAAGTAGCCAAAAGTTTCATTGCTCACGTGCTTAATTTGTGAAAAGAAGCCAATAGGTTTCTAGGCAAAACAGATCTGCAGTTAATGCCATAAGAAGGCATGCAGTTGTGATGCTGAATTCAAGATTTTGAATCACGAGGGTTGAAAATGCTCTTGTAATGTTCAACCTCCTGCCTAAACAGGGACAACATCATAGAATCATACGGTCCTAGAATGGTTCGGATTGGAAAGGACCAGGTGGTCCATTCATCAAATTTATGTCTCTCTAGTTTAGAGAAAAGGATGTAATGTGGGACAGTGTCAAACGCTTTGCACAAGTCCAGGTAGACAATGTCAACTGCTCTGCCTCTATCAATCAGTTCTGTAGCCCCCATCATAGAAGGCATCAAATTGGTCAGGCAGGATTTGCCCTTAGTGAAGCCTTCGAGGGCTTTACCCCAATGGAACCTTCACTGAGCAGGTTCCTGAAGAGGCCAAAGTCTGCTCTCTTGAAGTCCAAGGCAGTGAGCTTGCTGCATGCCCTTCTAACTGCCCTGAGGATCTTGAACTCCACCGTCTAGAGATCATTGCAGTCAAGGCTGCCTTGGAGCATCCCATTCCCCACCAGCCTCTCCCTGTTGGCTCCTCTATCACTTGCAAGAAGTTGCCTTCCACATAATCAAGAAACCTCCTGGATTGCTTGTGCTGGGATGTACCATCCCTCCAACAGATATCAGGGTGGTTGAAGTTGCCCATGAGGGCAAGGGCTTGGAAGCATAACAACGGTCTGAGAGTGTTTAAAGCCCCTAAGCTTAATCAGGTTGCTCACGGCTTGTTTGAGCACATCTCACAAACCTCCAGTGAGAGTGAATCCACAACCTCACTGATAACCTGTTCTTCTGAGTAAAGATAATTTTCCTTATATTCCATTATAACCTTCCTGACCACCATAACTTTTTCTCTTACTGTGCACATTTACCAGAGGTTAGTCCATCACAAACACAAAACTTTGTATTTCTCCTCACTGAATTTCATAAGATTTGCACTGGCCTATTTCCTGAGCTAGTGAAGAAGCAGAGACAAAGGTAATTTCTAAGGATACATATAGCAGGATAAATACGATAAAAAGAAGAATCTAGACAACTTTGCAATACAGTCTTTGAAGGTCCAATTTAATGGCTAAGATGTGTGATTTTTGCATAAACATAAAAGGATTTTAAAGAATGAATATGCTCATATTACAGCTAGACATAAGGGTAAAAAACCTGATGATAAGGCCAGGCTACTGGAACAGATTACTTGAGGAGAAGCAATGACAACTTCATCACACTAGATGATCTTGATTGCAACATTGCCCTATTATTTAAATAAGTGCACATAAAACAATCACAGAAATAGGAAAAAGTGTGCTTTGCTTTAAAAAGAAATGGGTGCAATCAAAATCTGCAACAGTTTCATTTAGAAAGCATTTCTAAAGAGATTTTTGTTGGTGTCTTGGGTGGGTGGGTTTTGTTTCTTTTGGGGGGGGGATGGGGAGTGGTTTTTTGTTCATTTTGGGGTTTTTTTCCCCCAATGTTTTGCAGTGAGTTTGTCCCCTTACCTCATCAGAGCAAAAATCTCTGGGTAGAGCATTTGAAATAAACATGTATGTGGCAGGGTTTCCTTACAGCAATACTGTTGCTGATTTAACTGAATTATAAAAGTTCAAAACTGAAGCATGTTCACTCTACTTTCCAAAACAAACCACAATGAAAACTGAGAAACACTTTCAAATCCCAAATCACACAACAAAGAAATAAAAGGATTAGGAATCACATATTCACACCCTTAAATTCTAAAACCCACAGAATAATGCATTGTAGCCTCTGTTAAGTATACATTAGAAACCCACCATACCAGTACCATCGCCTCCATTGTATTTATTATTACAACACCTCTATGAATAAAAGAAGTAATTTCTTCCCACACTCCTTCCTGTAACAGAAAAGGGCAGCTCTGTATCTTCGCAAGGTCTTGAAGGCATTTTCTGAAAAAGACTGCTGTTCTGAATACCTTCTTTTCCTTTCATTTCTGAACTTTTCATTCCCATAATATAGCAAACCACACATACCAACTGCAACCTAAAATGTGCTATAGGCAGGCACTAATTGTTTTCTTTTTGTGTGGTTTGTTTTTTTTGGGTTTGTTGTTTTGTGTTTTATTTTGTTTTTTTTTTTTTTGTGAAAAGGGGAAAGGAGAAATGCAATCATACAATGTAAGAACACATCAAGCAGTATGCTGATGTATTCATTTAATATCACCCAGAGAAATAAAACAATTTAATACAGCACTCAAACATTTGCTTAATAAAGTCAATGCCTCCTGTAAAACCCATCTGGACCACTGTGGAAATGACCATGTTTTGATATGGTGGTCCCTATCTTTAAAGTAACTATTAAAAAGAAAGTGCATTAGCCTTCTTGCTTTCATAATGAAAACATCCTTAAGTCTCCTGTGATACTCTTCAAGCTTCTAACCTCCACAAATGTAATCATACCTGCACCTGAATCTGCTGTTGATTACAGATTTGAGTACTATGTTTAAAAAAAATGTGCTACCCATGTCACTGCTGTAGCTCATTATCTTTAAAATATGAAAATCAGACTTAAATAATGAAACACACAGCAAAGTATAACCATTTTTATGTAGCAGAAATCTTAATTTTGTCATTACTGTTGCAATGAGGAAAAAAAAAAACCCAACAGTGATACACTCCAGACAAGATTACTTCCCTTTCAGAAAAATCTAGTGGGACTAGAGATTGACATATTTGAAAGGACTGGAAAGTAAAGGGAAAGTTAGGGACCAAAAAGACGATGAGGGCTGGAAGCAAGTTCCAGTTCGGAACCGTGGGCAACCTTCCTCCCTTCCTGCCCTGCTTCCCCAGGTGCCCCTCAGTAATAGGTTTGAGGCCCTGGATCTTGATGGAGAGGTAAGTGAGGATGTGGTGCAAGGCCAGACTACAAGGTCACATAGGAAAAGGCGGTCGACTTCACACCTCAAGACTGCCTCTGACAAGAAAGAAAGAAAGGTCATTGTTGTAGGCGATTCCCTTCTGAGAGGAACAGAGGGCCCGATATGCAGAATTGACCCTCATCATAGGGAAGTGTGTAGTCTGCCTGGAGCCCGGATCAGGGATATCACCAAGGCGCTCCCCAGCCTGGTGCACCCGACAGACTACTACCAGCTGCTGGTCTTCCAGACAGGTGGGGGGGAAGCTGCATCCCGCAGTCTGAGGGGGATGAAGAAAGACTACAGAGCCTTGGGGCGGATGGTGAAAGAGTCTGGGGCTCAAGCGATCTTCTCCTCACTTCTTCCATCTTCCGGTGATGATGTGGGGCTGAATGGGAAAATTCAGTCTGTAAACAATTGGCTACGAGACTGGTGCTTTAGGCAGGGCTTTGGGTTCTTTGATAACAGCTGGTTTTATAAGGCTCCAGTCCGGATGATGGCACGTGGGAAAGGTTTAACTCACAGAGGCAAAAGGATGCTGGGGCATGAATTAACAGGGCTCATTTGGAGAGCTTTAAACTAGATCCGAAGGGGGATGGGGTTGTAACTGGGCTTGCCCCAGTGGGGCAGCACTCTAGGATTGATGAAGACTGGGAGGCCTCCTGTAATCCTAGGGTGAAATTGGTGAGCTCAGCTCCCTCCTTGAAATGCCTGTACACCAATGCGTGCAGCATGGGAAATAAGCAGGAGGAGTTAGAGACCTGTGTTAAGTCAGGAGATTATGATCTGGTGGCAATTACAGAGACGTGGTGGGACAGCTCACATGACTGGAATATACTCGTGGAGGGCTATGTCCTTTTCAGGAAAGACAGGCCAGCCAGGCGGGGTGGTGGGGGTGCTCTTTATGTGCGAGAGCAGCTGCAATGTACTGAGTTCTGTCCAGGGGCAGAGGACGAGCGAGTTGAGAGTCTGTGGGTGAGAATTAAGGGGCAGGCTGGCAGGGGCGATACTGTTGTGGGTGTCTGTTACAGGCCACCAGATCAGGGTGAGGAAGTTGACGAGGCCTTCTACAGGCAGCTGAGAGCGGCCTCACAGTCACAGGACGTGGTTGTCGTGGGGGATTTTAACTTCCCTGATGTTTGCTGGAAGGACTACACAGCAACCCAGGCACAGTCCAGGAGGTTCCTCCAGTGTATGGATGATAACTTCCTCATCCAAATGGTGGATGAGCCAACCAGGAGAGGAGCGCTGCTGGATCTCATCCTCACTAACAAGGAGGGTCTGGTCGAAGCAGTAAAGGTTGAGGGCTGCCTTGGTTGCAGCAACCACGAGATGGTGGAATTCAGGATCTTGTGTGGTACGACCAGTACAATAGCAAGTAGAATTGCAACCCTGGACTTTAGCAGGGCAAACTTTGGCCTTTTCAAGCAATTGCTAGGGGAAATCCCATGGGCAAGGCTGCTTGAAGGTAAAGAGGCCCAAGATAGTTGGTTGACATTCAAGAATTGCTTATTCCAAGCTCAAGAGCAGAGCATCCCGACACATAGGAAGTCAAGGAAGAGGGCCAGGAGACCTGCGTGGCTAAATAAGGAATTGCTGGGTATGCTCAAGTGGAAGAGGAGAGTTTAGAGGTCATGGAAGGAGGGGCTGGCCACTTGGGAGGAATATAAAGCTGCTGCTAGAGGATGTAGGAAGGCAGCTAGGATGGCTAAGGCCTCCTTAGAATTAAATCTGGCGAGAGGGGTCAAGGACAGCAGAAAGAGCTTTTTCAAATACATGGCAGATAAAACTAACACCAGAGGCAAGGTAGGCCCACTGGTGAACGGGACGGGTGCCCTGGTGACAGAAGATACAGAGATGGCAGAGTTATTGAATGCCTTCTTTGTCTCAGCCTACTCTGCCGGAGGCAGTCCTGAAGAGCCCTGTACTCCTGAGACCTCAGATGAAGTCAGGTCACTGGAGCAGTTTGCCTTAGTTAACGAGGAATGGGTTAGGGACCAGTTGAGCAATCTGGACATCCATAAATCCAGGGGTCCAGATGGGATGCACCCACGGGTGCTGAGGGAACTGGCGGAAGTCATTGCTAGACCACTCTCCATCATCTTTACCAAGTCTTGGGAAACGGGAGAGGTGCCTGAGGACTGGAGGAAAGCAAATGTCACTCCAGTCTTCAAAAAGGGCAAGAAGGAGGACCCGGGTAACTATAGACCGGTCAGCCTCACCTCCATCCCTGGGAAAGTGATGGAACACCTTATCCTTGATGCCATCTTAAGGCATGTCAAGGATAAGAGGGTTATGAGGGGCAGTCAACATGGCTTTACCAAGGGGAAGTCATGCTTGACCAACCTCATAGCCTTTTATGAGGAAATAACGTTGTGGATGGATGATGGCAGAGCGGTGGATGTGGTCTACCTTGACTTCAGCAAGGCATTTGACACAGTCTCCCACAGCATCCTCATAGCTAAATTGAGGAAGTGTGGTCTGGATGATCAGGTAGTGAGGTGGACTGTGAACTGGCTGAAGGACAGAAGCCAGAGAGTTGTAGTCTATGGGGCGGAGTCTAGTTGGAGGCCTGTATCTAGTGGAGTGCCTCAAGGGTCAGTATTGGGACCAGTATTATTTAATATATTCATCAATGATTTAGATGAGGGAATTGAGTGTACTATCAGCAAGTTTGCTGATGACACTAAGCTGGGAGGAGTGGCTGACACGCCAGAAGGCTGTGCTGCCATCCAGCAAGACCTGGACAGGCTGGAGAGTTGGGCAGGGAGTAACTTGATGAAATACAACAAGGGAAAGTGTAGAGTCCTGCATCTGGGCAGGAACAACCCCAGCTTCCAATATAGGTTGGGGAACGACCTGTTAGAGAGTAGTGTAGGGGAGAGGGACCTGGGGGTCCTAGTGGACGGCAGGATGACCATGAGCCAACACTGTGCCCTTGTGGCCAAGAAGGCCAATGGCATCCTAGGGTGTATTAGAAGGGGGGTGGTCAGTAGGTCGAGAGAGGTCCTCCTTCCCCTCTACTCTGCCCTGGTGAGACCGCATCTGGAATATTGTGTCCAGTTCTGGGCCCCTCAGTTCAAGAAGGACAGGGACCTGCTGGAGAGAGTCCAGCGCAGGGCAACTAAGATGATTAAGGGAGTGGAGCATCTCCCTTATGAGGAAAGGCTGAGGGAGCTGGGTCTCTATAGTTTGGAGAAGAGGAGACTGCGGGGGGACCTTATTAGTGTATATAAATATATAAAGGGTGAGTGTCACGAGGATGGAGCCAGGCTCTTCTCAGTGGCAAACAACGATAGGACAAGGGGTAATGGGTACAAAGTGGAACACAAGAGGTTCCACTTAAACTTGAGAAGAAACTTCTTCTCAGTGAGGGTGATAGAACACTGGAACAGGCTGCCCAGGGAGATTGTGGAGTCTCCTTCTCTGGAGACATTCAAAACCCGCCTGGACACATTCCTATGTAACCTTATTTAGGTGTTCCTGCTCTGGCAGGGGGATTGGACTAGATGATCTTTTGAGGTCCCTTCCAATCTCTAACATACTGTGATACTGTGATAAAGCTCCCTATGTACCCACAAAAAACTCTGCCACAGGAACTGTAGCTGGCAGTCAACATAATATCTTTACTTAAAGAAAGCATTTATAAACAATGAGTGCAAGATCATAAGCAATAAGGATATGAATAGCATACATGTTACTGAACACAATGCTACTGTAAGAAAGCACAGAGGCTGAACAGTTTGCCTTATATCTAGTATATATTTCAATCCCTGCAAGTACCAGAAGTAACTGATAAAATTTAAAATAAGTAAATTTAACAGATAAGATCTTCATTGTATCACTTCAGTGAATCTATTAAGTCTTGCAACTTCTCAAAGCTGCAGCTATCAGAAAAATGAAAATAAATACATATACTGTGTAGCAAGTAACTATTGAAAAGCTCTCATTTTCCATCCCAACATTTTCTTTAATGTATATATACACCATGCAGGGTGAGACATGTATAATTCTGCACACTCTGCAGCGTTATGGAAAGTATTAATGGCCACTGCCTACCTGAATTTCTCCAAGGCTGTCAATAAAGTTTCCCACAGACTCCTCCTAGAGAAGCTGATGCATTATGGTCCAAACAAGTGGTTTGTGCAGTGGGCGGGGAACCAGCTGACAGCTTGCACCCAGAGGGTGCTGGTAAACAGCTCCTTTTCAAACTGGTGACCTGCCACTAGACCTGCCACTGGATGACCTGGATAGGCTGGAAGAGTGGGGTAACAAGAACCTCATGAAATGCAACAAGGACAAGTGTAAGGTCTTGCACCTGCAAAACACAATCCAAGAGTGCAGCACAGGCTGGGATCTACCCAGCTGGGAAGCAGCTCTGTGGAGAGGGACATGGGGGTGGACAAGAAGCTCAATATGAGTGAATAGTGTGCAGCTGCGGCAAAGAAAGCCAACAGGATGCTGGGTTACATCAACAAGGGCATCACCAGCAGACATAAAGAAGTCATTATCACACTCTACTCAGTGTTTGTCAGGCCACATATGGAATACTGTGTTCAGGTTTGGTCCCCGCTCTACAAAAACAATGTGGACAGGCTGGAGAGGGTCCAGAGACAGGCCACAAAGATGATCAAAGGACTAGGAAGCCTGCCATGTGAGGAAAGGCTGAAAGAACAGGGTTTGTTCAGCCTTGAGAAAAGACGGCTCAGGGAAGACCTTCTCAGTATGTTCCAGAATTTAAAGGGTGGCTACAAAGAAGATGGAGATTGCCTTTTTGCAAGAAGTCTCATGAGAAAGATGAGGGCTAATGGGCAGGAGTTACAGGGAGATTCCAAATAAACATAGGACAAAAAATATTCACAGTGAGAACAATTAGTCATTGGAATAAACTCCCCAGGGAAGTGGTGGATTCCCCAGCACAGGACACATTTAAGATTCAGCTGAACAGGATACTGGGCCATCTTGTCTAGACCGTGCTTTTGCCAAGAAAGGTTGGATCAGATGATGACTCTTGAGGTCCCTTCTACCTGGTATTCTATGATTAAAAACAAGTAAATATTTCTAGTAAGTACTGGTCTTTATGACAAACACCAGCCCCTAAAATAAAGTCACTAATTCTTTACTGTGTACAAACTCTTAATTTAACTCCAAAGCTTCTCTGGTGACCTGAAATGCTTCAGAGTGTGACTTCAGTCATGATTGTGAGTTTTGTTCATAAATGGTTCAATGACAGATAATTTATACACAGCAAACAAAATGCTAGGCTGTTGAACTGTGAGCAAGAATTACACACAAAGATTTAATACTTCTAGGTCTTCCAAGGAAGAATACTTCCCGGCATACTACTGTTTGATGTAGATTCTGAAGGTATCAATTTTATTTCCTAAAATATCTACAAAGGGATTGCTTATTGATTCCCCCCTTTGCAAGGCAGAAGAGATTTACTACAGTTAGCTTTGGATGGTTCTACTGGATTGTAACCAATATAAACCACTTATATTACTAATTGGTTACAACTAAAATTATGGGACAGGCATCCAGATTTCAAGATGCTGGAACTGTGTTATCAAAACGTCTATAAATCTCTCTAAGGCTCAAATTACTTTAACTTTGGCAAAATAAGTACTGGCAAATGCACATTTCCCCCACCTCCACCCATGATGTAACTGTCCATTCCAAGCAATCGACTTCTACTACATCACTGATCTGAACATCACATGTCAACCTTTCCAAACATTTCATGCATACATGATGTAAGGGGTTAATTAACATTAAATAATATTAAGCAACAGAATGCATGTCAAAAGCCATATAAATACTTAAACAGAAGAATTACTTAGAAAGTACATTTCTATAGTTGTAAATAATATTCTTTGATTATTACAGAAATGACGGTAATTAAAGAAAATAAGAGAGCACTGAAGCCTTTAACAGACACTTTTTTTAAGTCAGGATTATTATTTTTTTCTTATGCAGTTACTTTCTTTGCTTACTCTAAATTTATTCCAATGGGTACAGAAAAATCTCAGATTTTTGAGTGTTAAAACAACCTAATGTTTATCTTAATCAATTCTTCCAGAACTTCTGTGACTTGTGAAAACCTCCCAGTAGATTTAGAATCATAGAATCAAGTAGGTTGGAAAAGACCTTTAAGACCATCAAGTCCAACCATTACCCCACAACTGCTAAAACCACCAGATTTTCCACTATCTATGCAGTCTCTTACACCCTAGGGTGGTATTCCCCATTACTATAGATTAACTGGGTTTGAAAAGGAAAATCTTTGCACTTTTGCTAACATGCCACAAAATGCATATTTTTCTTTTTATTACTTAATTGTGTAAAGCAGTCTGTTTAGTTGGGGCCCTACAGATTATAATTTCTCCTTTCAATAATTAAGATATACATAGCAAATTCTTTCAGCTCTAATGAAAACAAAACCAAAAAATGTTATCATTTAAATGACATTTAGCAGCTCTCAGACTGCTATAGCAAATGTTTTTGGCCTGGGAAACAAAGTTAGTATTTCAAATACCAGTCTATGCAAATCAAGAAGTCTTTTGGTCCCCTCACCATGCTTTTTCTGTAAATACCAATTTAACTCCTGAAACTATACAGTAACACGCCATGCAGTTAAACTTTTCTGTTAAAGTTTGCATAAGCATGTCAGCAAACTAAATATAAATGTAAGACTGTCATTACTACTATAGCTTTTATGACAAAATAATTCCTTGCATGTATTTATGTATCTAAAGAATGGCTTCATCTTTGCACAGCTGTGCTTAAGAGCTTTCAAAACAAACACAGGCTGAGAGATTTGGGCTCATTCCGCCTGGAGAAGAGAAGGCTCAGGGAAGACATTATAGCAGTCTTCCAATACCTAAGGGGGCCTACAAGAAAGCTGGAGAGGGACTTTTTACAAGGATATGTAGCGACAGGACAAGGGGGAGTGGCTTCAAGCTGATAGAGGTGAGATTTAGATTAGACATAAGGAAAAAAAAAAACCTCTTCCCTGTGAAGAATGGCAAAACACTGGAACAGGCTGTCCAAAGAAGCTGTGGATGCCCCATCCCTGGAAATGTTCAAGGCCAGGTTCGACCAGGTTTTAAGTTACCTGGTCTAGCAGAAGGTGTCTCTGCCAATGGCAGGGGACCTGGGACTAGTGATCTTTAAGGTCCCTTCCAAACCAAACTGTTCTAAGATTCTATGACAATTACAGAATCATTGTAATTGATGTCCTTAATTCAGTTTAATTCACCAAACTACATTACAGCTATTTTGCCTCAAGTAAACTTTTACATGAACTAAACTACAGCAAGCCCTTGTTTAGAACTTGAGGAACTTGACTCATATGAATTGCTGTGTAAAAACAGTGCAGACGTTCTGCAGAGTTTATTTGAATTTATGGTCACTTTACGTAAGCACAATTCCAAAGTATATCCCTCACTGAAGTTAAAGGCACCAAAATAAATATCCTTCACGAAATTATGGCCACTGGATTTTGAGAACTCTTACTTTCTTTTTCTTTTTTTTTTTTTTTTATTTAAGCAACATGATAAAATAACTAAATAATTACTCAATATTACAAAATGTCTTATAAATTTGCAACATATTTTGACTGACCACTTACTGTTTAGAAGAAGAATCTATTGTCAGTCTTGGATTATAAGATCATAACTTTAATAGTTTAAAAACAAAGCAAAGCAATTAGCTTCAGCTGTGATATTTGCAAGCATTTAGGTTACAAGTCTATGCACAGCCTGATCATTTGCCAAAAAACCCAAAAACTTTCAAAGAATCAAATTATTCTTTGATACATTATAAGCACATCTTTATAACAGCAGACTGTGTGAAATGGAAATCCCAGTAGTGATCATGTTCTTCACAGTAAAAATTGAGAGAAGTTTTAATAAAACCTAATTCAATCTTTTTTCTAAGTGAAGAAATCCACTAAGTTAATAAAGTAGAAAACCTATGAATGATATTCAGATTAAGAAAAACAAAATATTAATACAATCTTTCCTTTAATTGATAATTACTAAAGTAATAAAATCATTCCACCCCAGTAAAACTCCTTCTATTGCATAAACATTTAGGACCACAGTATTGTCTAAGTCTATCCTTCAGATCAGCTTCAACTCTTAATTTCACACAGACACTTTCTGGATGGGCCTTTACTTTAAAAAGTTCTGCTGGAGTTCAAGAAGTACATGACACAAGACACTACTGTCTTTTTCTTTAGTGGTGACAGCTTTTGAAGATAAATAACTTTCATTATCTTTGTGTCAAAAAAAAAAAAAAAAAAAAAAAAAAAAAAAAAACATAAAAAGCAAGCTTATCATGCTTAAGAATTAAATTACTTGCCTTCTGAATATGTTGGCATTTTGACTGGAGGAGAAAGAACTGCAACAATTGTTAAGCCAAAGGTTACACTGCTCTTTGCATGGAACATCATAGGAAGAAGACTATTAAGTTACAGCTCTATTTGCCATCACACAGCATTATGGAGATGTAATATTAACACAGCTCAAACTCAATGAAAATATTTGCAGAGTAACCAATTCCAGAGATGTCAATGGTAAAATAAAGACTTTCAGCACAGACTCCTCTGTCAAATTGGATTAACAGACAAGTAGAAAAATTGGCTTTAAATAGTAATGGAGTGAAAACAGGCAGGTGGCATGTGTGTCCGAACTGTAGTGCACTGCAAGTAGGGTTTACTTTTTAATTGTAATTTAGTTGTCATGTTACAATGGTGCAAGTAGAATAATAACTTGAGATGTTGAAGATCATAGAGCTTTCTCTTTAAGTAGGATAGTCATGATTATGGGGAGCTGATGGCCTGACAAGAACCATGAGTTATTTCAACATTTCGTTACCAATAACAGTGCCAAAGCTGGAGGGGCTGGTGGCAATGGGGTGGTGGCAACGGGGTGAGTGAGATTGATAGGATTTGGATCATCTTGCCAGTCAAGTCTATGATGTACAGCTTTTAACATTTCTGCACGGTCTTTCACCGTGCCTTTTGATCAGCAAATATACAAAGATAAGGTTTGGAATCCTGTAATAGGTTCACTGGCACAGTGTGTGGTTTACAACTAATCCAGGCACACATGAGATAAATCGCATGATGCTTCCTTCTGTAAAGGCTGTAGCACAAAAAAAAAAAAAAAAAAAACACAAAAAAAACATGTCACATGAAAGTACTATCTTCAGTTGAAGGGCAACAGATCATCCTCAAGGTGTCATGGTTTAACTCCAGCTGTCAACTAAGCACTACACAGCCGCTTACTCCTCCTGCCCCTTGTGGGATGGGAGAGTGAATCAGAAGGGTAAAAGTGAGAAAACTCATGTGTTCAGATAAAGACAGTTTAACTGGTAAAGCAAAAGCCATGCACAAGCTTGGCTTTCCAGCATTTGGTTTCTTCATGCTTACTTCCGCCTCCTCTGAAAGTACCAGAGATTCTACTACTTTTCTGCTGCTGCTTACTTATTTATTAACGCTACATGTATGCTGTATTCTTTGCTTCCAGTATTTTTGTGCAGCTTTGCTTATACTTTGAGCTCCTTTACCTACCATTATTGTTAATCTGAGGTAGGACAAGAAAAGTCTCAGCCTCACTGTTCTTCAGGTGTCGTCGCGCACGGAGGGAACACAAGCACAATCAATATGATTGATAAAAGTGATCCGTTTATTGTGCTCAAATAATGGGTATATATAGTGTCAAACTGCCACATACACACAGCTTCCCGTAGTGATTGGTTGGCATATACAGCATTGGGTACATTCCAGGTGCATCTCGGTGATTTCCCCTGCTCATATAACACATCCTCCTCTCAAGGTCTCTGCTCCTAGTTCACAGACAATTTTTAGCTACAAGGTTGGCCGGCTGGTCTTCTATCTCTATTGGTTAACTTCCAGGGTTTTTCCACTGCTGGCAACTGTACACAACTGGTGTTTTTTCTCACTTTCACAGAATCTATGCTTAATTAAGCTCAGACATGGGAACATGACCTTTGCTTGCTAACCATGTTTCCACAATTCCCCCTTTTTCTTTTTGAGCAAGCCAAATGGATGCTACACTTTTCTTAAGCATTGATATCACACATCGCAGCATACAACTTGCTATTAATACGAATAAGACTACCGTACATAATATAGTTGCACCTTGCATAAGCAAATCTTTAAGCCATCCAGAAATTCCCCATCCTTTAAAGAGTTTTGTCAACCAATCCGAACCATCATCTCTCATTAGTCGCTTGACTCCTTCTCTTAATTGTTGTATACTTTTATAGATTGACTCCGAATGATCTGACAAATTCATACAGCACATCCCTTCAAACTCTGCACAACCATGTCCTTGTGCCAACAACAAAAAATCTATTGCTGCTCTATTCTGTAAGGTGGCATGACGAATACTATCGACATCAGTTAAAAGTCCACTTAGTGCAAGCATAGTAGCATTTGTCTGTTTTGCAAGTCAACAGCCTAGTTTATTTAATGTTGCTAAAGCTTGAGCTCTAGCTACTTTGGGAGCTAAAAATGAGGCAGCTATTATTTCACCCAGGTTCCAAAAATTTACTTTGTCATCACAGCTCAAATGAAAAGCATGCTTTGACCTTCAAGAACACAATCCTCTTTTGTATATTACCATAGTGCTATTAGGGATAAACATGCCTAAGATACCTACTGTACATGGGCAATTATATGGGACTTTATATGGGATGGCACCCCCTGCCAGGCCCGATCCTGTGGCAACTAAGGCACAGACTCCGTTTCTGGCTACAAACAAAATCCCTTATTGAGTGAGCTTACAGGCTTTTATAGTATTCTGCCTAGCGGTTAGTAGTGGTTAGTTCCTTTGGTCACGAAACAATCTTATTGATCACGCACTTTCTCAGCCAATCACATTACTGTCCACGCACTTTTGCTTGACCAATTATTTCTAAACATAGTTCTTTGCCATCACTACTCATTATATCGAAACTTTCACTTCCCCTTGACTACACATTCTTTATCATGTCTTAAGCATCCTCCTGCTTCCAAATTTACAGTCCTCAGAAATTATCTTGCTGTTCTCTCTTCGGTTCCACCCGATGTTCTTTCTCCGGTTCTTCCCAACTTGTCCCTTTCACTTCTTTCAAGGTTTGTGGTTGATAAGAGTCCAAATGTTCAGGCTCTCGCCCAGGTCTACTGGTGCAGCTTCTTGTACAGCATGTTGAAGACGGATTTTTTTTTTTTTTTTTTCCACCCTCTACACTACCATTGTATTAGAATCTTTCTAGTTTTTGTCTTAGCATTTTCTAGCAGCTGCTGCAAATTTGCATGCTCTAACATCTCTTTTACAAGTAACAAATCCACACAATACAAGGTATAGTTTCTCATTAGTAACTGGCTGGTAAATACAGGTGGTTTTATACACAAAATCACAGCCTCTAATAATAGCTACGTTACAAGCACACATATTCAAGTTATTTCTTTTCAGTTACCCCCAAGTGATGTCCTGCAATCATTTATTTTTCTCTTCCTCTATCTCATTCTGCTTGGGGTATTTACTGTCAGCTCCTACAGCTGAGGTATCAGGTTTCTCCACTTGTCTGTCCAGCTTATGGTAAGGGTTAACAGACTTTGCAGGTAGCCACCATGGATCTATAGGTAGGAGGATACAAACATACCCCCTATCAGCTCCTGAGAAGGAGCTGGGTTAGAGTGATTCAAAGACATTCTAATGGGAAAAGAATGTGAAGCTACAGCTGCCTGCCTGCTTAGCAGCAGCCATAAATACCTGCCAGCAACTACATTTTTTGCATTAACCCTTTCTTGTCCAAAATGTTAATCTGCTACCCATTAAAACTTTTACACAAACCCAAGAACAAAAAACACACAGAACACTGTCTGTCCTCAAAACACACACAGACACACACATATGCGCATATGGAATCCCACAAGCACACTCCATACAACTACAATATTCAAAACACAAAGCCTAGACAATCATTACTTCCACTACACAGTCCCCCATACGGAACGTGGCGTAAGGACCCTGTGAAGACAATCAAAAATCAGCTCCAAGCAGCATCATCGCAGTGTGAGGTTGCAGGCTCAACTTTAGCGGGTGTCCCCGCAGAGGCTCTGCCTCCCCACATCGCATGAGCCTTGGGCTTTTACACTGACTAAAATGCACACTCATTCCGATGCAGGTGGCCAGCCTACATTGGAAGAAGTGATCAGCAATATCCTTAAAAAGTCTCCAAGGGCTAATAGAAACACAAATATACATGGATATATATTTCCCAACTTCTAGTACATGTGGATAACAAAGAGACTATCAAATGAGTTGTATATGGGGTTTCAAGTCCACAGCCTGCCATAGTACTCATATAACATATTCAAAAGGCTATAAGGGTACTTTTTGCCTGCCATAGTACTCATATAACATATTCAAAAGGCTATAAGGGTACTTTTTTTTTTTTTTTTTTCCTCTATGGGCCAATTTGTCATCGGCAGGGAGGATTCCCCCAGGGTAGGCTTTGAGGGTTGTTGTAGCTCGTTGTGGGGAACTCCCCTGTCCCTCGCCCTGTCGCACAAAGGGGAAGTGTTACCAGGACTCACAACACTCCACTTCGCGTTTTCCTGCGGCTGCCGTTGTTGCTGTTGCTGTGGCCGCAGTTTCTGACAGTCGCGCTGCAGGTCCGGCGCTGCCCGCTCGGCCGCATGGCCCGAAAGCTCCGGCCGCGCCTCCCGGGGCACCTTCCTCCACAGCTCCTGCGCAAAGGTCTGCACCCGCAGCTCCTCCACTCGCAGCGCTCCAGCAGCTCCTCTCCTGGAGATAACTTTCTCGATAGCACCCCACGTCTCCTTCCATAATCAAAGAGGGCAGTAAGCCCTTTTCCTAGATCCCGCTTCTCTAAGAAGCACTTAAATAAATCAAAGGCCGCTTGTCTTTCCATTATTCACTACTCTCTCTTTTTTAAGTTTTGGTACCAATGCAGCTCACCAGCAAGCAGGCCAACTTAGCGGGCAGCGGAGGCTCCCTCTTCGTCCTCCAGGCTCAGAGGCTCCTATTCTCTTTCAGGATTGACCTCTGTCTCTTCTCCGGGCTTTACCTTAGGACTACTTAGTAGTCCGATTCTTTTTTTTTTTTTTTTTTTTTTTTTTTATCATAGGCTCCTCTTCTCTTTCAGGATTGGCCTCTTTTTTCTTCTTTCACTGCCCGTTCTCTGCCCGGCATCTTCGACCAGCAAAACCGAGCATTTTTTCTTCTTCTTTCAGCCCTCCGGATGCTGCTTCTCCGGTGCTTTCCCGCTCCGTGCGCAATTCTCCCAGCCACTACGGGTACCCGGGTTCCTCTGTTGGTCGCTGTTCGGGCGCCAATATGTCGTCGCGCACGGAGGGAACACAAGCACAATCAATATGATTGATAAAAGTGATCCGTTTATTGTGCTCAAATAATGGGTATATATAGTGTCAAACTGCCACGTACACACAGCTTCCCGTAGTGATTGGTTGGCATATACAGCATTGGGTACATTCCAGGTGCATCTCGGTGATTTTCCCCTGCTCATATACACATCCTCCTCTCAAGGTCTCTGCTCCTAGTTCACAGACAATTTTTAGCTACAAGGTTGGCCGGCTGGTCGTCCATCTCTATTGGTTAACTTCCAGGGTTTTTCCACTGCTGGCAACTGTACACAACTGGTGTTTTTTCTCACTTTCACAGAATCTGTGCTTAATTAAGCTCAGACATGGGAACATGACCTTTGCTTGCTAACCATGTCTCCACATTCAGGTTTTCCTATTAACTTTTACTGTGGTTGCTGCAAGGATTTATAGTTCGCAACCTGTTGACACTGAAGTTCTGAAAAAACTAAAAGGCAAATTGCATGCAAGAGAGGCAGCAATGCAGGGATTTAAACACACTCCCATTTTGCCTTTAGTGACCTGGAAGAAAGCGCAGCATAGTGCAGGTGAAAAATTAAATGAGTCAGTGCTACCAGTGTAATCCAAGATATATCTGTTAAAAACACAAAACACACGAGAAGTGTTGGTGTCTGTGAGATGCGCCTCCTCCAAGAAAAGATCAATATTGATGAGGACTGAGATATAGTGGCAGTACAATACAGGGGTATATCTGGCTTTACCTTATCAACAAACAGCACTGAGCAACCTGACAGAAGCCAGTGAAGGGTCGCTTTATCAAAAGGAGGCAGACTGATTCAAAATCATGCAAAAAGACTGAAGGTTTTTTAAAGTTAACAGTGTTATTCCATTCTCTGAAGTGATTGCTAGGACATCAGTGGTTTTACTGTACTGCTGAATTAAAAGCAATTAAAATTGATTTTAATGCAACCATTCTGCAATAGAAAGCACTAATATGTTTAAATCCAATTTAAAATAAAAGAAGTACTACACAATGTTAAAGTAAAAACTTTCTTGGGTAATGAGCAAAGGGAAAACATCAACAAAGGCCAAAATATGCAAATCTGGGTCTTGCTGCAAAGTCAAAAAATTCATTAAAATTAAATCTCAGCAAATACTGGAAGTATACACATTCATTCTGTTCAAGTGATTACTTTTGTATTTTCAAGTAAGTGTTAACAAAAAAAAAATAATAATCCCAAAATCTATTAGCATTACTAAATCGCTGTTCTTCCCAGCCAATTTGTTACAGCAGTGTAATAGGTGTTAAAATACAGTCAGCAATACATATTTCTTACTCTTCGATAGGTCTGCCTACAGTATGGTAGGATTTTCACAGATAGGCACAAGCTGGAAGGATTTCAGTCAGACATTCATAAAAAAAAAAAAAAAAAAAGAGACCTGAAAGGAAACTCAATATGACAATTAATCCTTCCCCCAGAAGTTCAACAATATCCTTTTGTTTCTGATACTTGTCTATAATTATTATTTAATGCAGACTTCAGTATTAATGACATCCTGGTGTTGTTTCCATTCCAAACTGCCAAACCCTTTGTTTCTTTCCAGTCTTTATCTGAAGATTTACCCTGAACACACAACTTCACATTTGTCTCTGTTCAATTGGACTTGACTGCTCTTCAACTATTTATCTAAGTTGTCAGTACTCTCTTGGATTGCAATTCTGTCTTCACAACAAACCATGCAGCACAATTATTAAGTCCTATTTAAAAATTTAATAGATAGACTCTCTATTTCATCATTCAGACAAAAATTAGCTGCTTAATAGTTCTTGGACTACTTATTCTAGCACTTTGATGTGTATATATTTGTTTTCTATGACATAAAAACCATGGGCTCTTTCTTGAATTTAAAAAATAGTTAAAAAAGAAAATCCTTTTCTAGAACAATCTCATTTCCTACACTGACAAATTGAGCATGTACAAGTAGTCTTGATCACAAGAATAGTTAGGTCATCTTCTAATATATATCTGACTTCTACTGTTTGCATCTGTGTATGCATTTTGTATTACACTTTTTCTTTGACTACTGTTTTATTTTTAAATTGTGAAATTCTTATATAACTGCTTGTGTCTGAGAGGTAGAGCTTCAAATTCTGCAAGAGTATTTGCACATAATTGATCAGGATAAGGTTGGCAAGGAACACTGCAAACACCTGCCCTCACTCAAAGCAACAGTCGAATACTGTGGTAGGATGATGCTGCAAAGAAAGCAAACAGATGATGTTCCTGCACTCCTGAAATGAAGGATGAGCCTTACACAACTCCTTGTGTCAAGCAAAACATAGAATAGGAACTTTTGTTACTAAATGGACAACAGGACCTTCTGCTTCTGAAAGCCCATTCCATTGACCCTCCAAGTCTCTTCTTCAGTCTTGCATCTTCTCTATGCAGTTTGAATTTCTGAGAACAATTGGAAACCTAGCTGAAAGAGGAAAAGTACTTTTTCCCATATCAAAAAGGCTATGCTGCTGTGCTTGCACGGCTCTCTCAAATAATACATGTGCCAAATTCATTCTCATCATATTAGTCTACCATTCCAAACACTTCTTTGCTGAAGTGAAGAAAAGTAATGTGGGTCCTCTTGAAGAGCCACCTTTTTCTCCTCCACAACACAATATGGTGCTTTGTCATTATGCGGCTGGAGCTCACTTTATTAACTATTTCTAGCGTATTTATTTCTATGGTGTTCTGTGGTGTACATATATTCCATTTGTTTCTTTGCATCTGCTGGAAACTCAGGGAAAATTTCCCCAAATAGACAAACATATTAAAGAAATGTGGGTATTTTAGCTGCGGAGTCTAAATCTTATTCTTTCTCGTGCTTGCTGATCATAATTTTTACTAAAAAAATGGTAACTAGACTGCTTCCTGTACAGCTAGAAATTAATCTTATCAGTCAGAAAGCAACACTTCTATATGAGAGTACCAAATTTGTCCTTTAAGACGTAACTTCGTTATAGGCATAAATGACTTTAAATATGTGATTTTGCCACAAACGCACCATTTGGATTTGAGTGAGGCTTTAAAATTTCTCTCTGCCACCTCTCCATTAGAGCTGACAGAGGAAGTAAAATTGGAAACCAATAGCTCAAAAACCAAGAAATACCCTGACACACAGCTTAGCAAAACCAAGCTACATAATCATTATTGCTGCTGAAATATCCCCACTTGATTTAAGATAAAGAATTTAAAAAACATGTAAGTACACAATTCTGTAAGCTTTAGTAGGAATTAATCTAACTCAGAGTACATGAGAATATATTGCACAGTGCTCATTTGCATCAAAGGATGTGGCATTTTATCTGCAACCTTAGTTTGTATAAAATGAGTTAACATAAATTACTCTGCGTACTTCTTTTATAGCCATTGTTCTTCCTGCCCAACCCCCCTCAGAGCTAAGAACAAAATCCAGAAGTTTCAAAATACTTCCCACAGGTAACTAGGAAACTAGATATTCCAGAAGAAACCACTGCAAGTGGCCTCACAAAGTATTCAATTTCAATGGTAACTTTCTGATTTATGTGATGCAGAGCGCTAAAATGAAGAGTTGTGTTAAAAAAAATCTAAACTTCTTTTAAAAGATGTTGATACATGACATTTTAAAGCTTTTTAAAAGGTGTTCTCCATTGTCCTTCCAACCCTATCAAAAACTAGTATAATTTCATGAAACATTAAGACTCTAAAGGAATGGCTTTCTCCAACTGTAATGAGTACAATTTGCATCCAGCTCTAACAATAGAGAGCAATTTATTCCCTCCTGCTGGCACTGTAATAGCAACAAAGCAAAACACAATTTTTGTAACCAGACAGCAAATACAGCTCGTCAAAATAAACCTACTAATCTGTCTACCTTTCAAAGCAGCATTAGCTTTTGCTGCTGTCCCTTATCTAATCCAAAAAGATCACAAATCACCTGTTATTATAAAAATTAAATGCTTTTTTGGTCAAAAAGATGTTCTATTTGACACATCAAGTGTGCTGCTATATTATTCCTGCTCCTGTTTTATCATATCTTTACTTTTGATATGAATTCAGATGAGTCTACTTTAACACAGCTCAAAAATCAGTATAGTGAAAGCTGATAATTAATAGCAATGTTTGCCAATGGTTTCAAAAATATTTATGCAACATTTGTCATATAGTTGACATAAATAAATTATCTTCACATAAACATTAGCAGCAGAAAGCCTTGTGGTCAATTAAGTAAATTACCATCTAAATTGACTGTAAAATTCATTCTTTATGAAGGCACAAAAAACTTGGAAGGTCAGAAAAATTAATGTTACATCCAGAGTCTGGCAAGCCAAAACGTACAATACTGAGAACACCTCAGCAGCCTGTCAGAAGAGACTTCAAATCTCAGTTAGTGTAAAAATGGAAAAAGAAGATTAAATCAGATGAATCTTTATTGAACAGTAAAGGTAGTGGTCTAATATAAACCAGCATCACACTCGTGGTGAGGGTTCTGGGAGGAACATATTTGTTCCTAAATAGACTTTATTATTTAATAAACTAGTGTTCCTAATAGTGTATTCCCTATTGTACATGCATAAGTAAACCAACATTAACTCTTTCAGGCTGTATTATTTATTACTTCAAACCACACAGACCTCTTCCATCAGACATACAGAAAGAAACAGCTCTCCAGTTTTCTCGTTTATTCTTTAGATTACTCACCACTGCAGAGAAGACATCAGACAAGGACTCTATTACATCATTGAACAGAACTGTAATGTGTTAGCTAAGAACTGTAGATAGCCAAAACCTAACTTCATCATTTAAAGTGGCTTATCAAGTAAAACAAACCAGATATCAATTTTAAAGGTGATAAAAAAAAAAAAAAAGGGAGCATCACCAATGCTAACAGAAAATTTAGAACAAAAAAGGAAAAAAAAAAACTGCAAAAAGGAAAGTGGACTCCAGAGAAAATGAACAGAAACTGAAATGGACAAGACTGAAGGATATGATGAAAAAAAACATACTAGAGTTAACAGCCAGAGACAAAGCAAAGATGTCTATGACCATGTTAATAACATGGCTTGAACAAAGCTAAAATACATCTCAGATGTATACAAAGACATGCCTTCCTTTAAGAGGTAGACAACAGCCTTTCTATGAGGTTTCTGGTGCTGTAGTACTGTTAAAAAAAGCTTGGACCACTGAAAAACATAAAATATTGAGAAGCTAATCTGGGTTTTTTTGCAAGCCAGCTCCTTCAGCTGATACTCAGTTCTCCTCAGTTCAAGATTTAACCATGCCTAAATGAAAAGAAACAGTAAAGCCTTTTACACACAATAACATTTATGAGTTTTTCAGCAGAGAATTCAAAACAACATTACCAAGAACTATTAAAAGAAATAAGACCAGGAACATGGCTGACTAAGCTACACCAAGCAACAACCAATGTGAACCATTTCTGCCATGTTCTCAGGTGGAGTCCAGTAGTTGATATATTTTCATTTTGACAGAGTTAAATGCTTGCGTGCTTTAAGAAAGAATTTGGAAGAAAGATGAACAGCGTTGAAATATTTTCCAACTCTAACCCCTAACCTTTTGCCTAACCAATATTCTCCTTTAAAAATTACATATCTATAGCAAGGGGACATAGGCTTTTTTACCCCCAATTGTCATACAACTTGTCAGTAAACCAAGCCATTTTAGCATTATTATTCAATCCCATATATTAAAGCAATTGAGGAAATTCACTATCATTACCTAAAATCCACTGACAGCTTTTCGTACGACTAGACAGCGCCAGAGAAAGATTGAAAGATCATGATAAATCATCACTGCCATAACAACAAACAACATAGGGAACTCTGTACAAAGTCATTTAGCAACCTAAAGTGAAGATCTGAATACAAATCTAAAATAGCCCATTATATTAATTCCTATGACATTTCATCTATCAGAAAATAGTATCTGTGGCCAGATTCTAACAGTTACAGTCATAGTTTAATGTACACACACATATACACAGACACAAGGGGGGAGGGGAAAGTCAGCACAGACCAGGAAATAGGAGCATATTTCTACCTTGTAAATCATTTTAAAAAAATTGCCCAACTCAGACCTTTGCAGCACAGATCACTGAATAACATTACAGCAGGTGCAAAAGCAATACCTGTGGCACCCAAACTTGTTCCAATTACTTCGTAAAACTGTCTTTCTGCATGAGTGAAGACAGATTTGATAACTGTGTGTGGGAGGAGTAAATCAGAACACTTATTTTCTGGTTAAATTGCGATTGAAACAAAAGGACCATAAGTTAACATTAAACAATGACCTTTCTCATTTCTAGCATAAGTTCCCCATAACTTCACTAATTTACCTACTTTGTAAATAACAGGAAAGAAAAAACCACACACAAAAAAACCAACAAACATTGCAAGATAGAAATTTTTACTTTTCTACTTAAAAGACCATATATGACAGCAAGAAAAAGCAAATTGGGATTTTATATCTATATATTCTGTATCAATAGAAATTCACAGAAGCCAGAATTTCACCTTAATCTTCCTCTTTATCTGTGAAGCCTAAAGATGCGCAATTTTTTAAAAGACAAATAAAAATTAAAAAACCCTACGGCTGGACATATTTCTGTGAACCTTTATCAGCTGCCACTTGGTTCATCCCTAAAAGCTTCTGGGACATTTTGAGAACTTTGCTTTTCTATAATGTCAATGGGAGCTATATTCAGATCTTCATATATGCAGTATAAAAAGAGACAGCATTTTAGTGTCTAAATACAGGGTTAGTTATTCACCTGTGTATGTTTTGATTCAGTGTTTTGCTACTTGAAGTGCTGCTTTCCCTCTTACCCTACTATCTATTAGTTATCTCCAGAGACATCAGAATTTTATTTACTTTTTAGTAAAGTTTTTGTTTCCTAGTTCCATGTTTACCTATTTAAAATCTTGTTACTTTGTTATTTTTAGTTCGCTCTTTCCTTTCCAAACACAACCTGAATAAGATATACACTGTGGGATTTTGAATATAAGCAAAATTGCCTGTCTGGGGTTTAATACTGATACCATGGAAAATTTCTACATCATTCAAATTAGTATTTCACAGACAAATTGGGCGACTTGACAGCTGTTACCACCTATAACTTTAGTTCCAAATCATAAAATAAACTGTGACACTGAATAACTACTTTCAATTATTATTTTTTCATACTTAATAAATTTTACATTAGCCTTTTCTATCCATATCAACAAGTCATCACAGGATTGCATGTAACATCACTTAAGAGCCTTTTTAAAAACATGCATGCAGTAATAAACATTTATGGAAAAACTTCAGTTTGCCCAAATGACCACAGGATTGATCCCAGAGATCACCAAATAAGGGTGTTAACCATTTTCCCAAAGAAGTGAGTAGCTACCCACTGCATACCTTTACTTGATTTCTAGTGAAAGATATAGAATTGCAGTATGAATTAATATTTATTCTGCTGTGTCTTAGCTATAAACTAGTATTTCAAGTTTTGGTTTAAAAAACTTACAGCTTTATAACCCTGGCAACTCCTTCTGATCCTGTCTCTGTGTTTGACAGAGGATACAAAAATCCTGTACAAAGAACAACAATTGATCCTTTCAGCTTTTATTGCTGACACTAGCACTCATAACCCCTTTTATATCCAAGAGCTTATAAACAATATGTAAAATTTCAGATTTTCCTATCCACAGTCAGGAGAGCAACTTCTCCCTAAATTGGGGGTGGGGGGTAGGGATAGAGGGGAGGAAGAAATACTCAAACATTGGATTTAGTTAGTTGGAAAGACTACCATACATGCTGTTTCAACAGACCATCTGCCATTTGGCTTTCATTTCTTTCTTTGTTTTTCTGCGTACACTATAATGCTGAACACCCACAAAACAAGAAAATCACACAAAGACACATGAACCTAGACAGGAATTCAGTCCCCAGCGACACTTAGTACCTGAAGCTCTCACCATCTTTAATAGGATATGCTGCTGCCTCAACTTAGGGGTTGGAAGAAAAAAATTCCCTAAACCAACTTACTAGCTCCTTTATCCAATTCACCCAGGAAGGATTCAGGTGTTTCCATCTAGGCCTGCTAGTTTGAAATTGTCATATCAAAGAAGATATTTTATGTGCTTGCAATGAAAGAAGCTTGGGAACTAGTACCAAGCATGAGAGTGCAAGAGCTGTGTTTGTACTCCTGGTCTGCAGCTAAAGATGTCCTGTGTTGATGCTCAATAATTTACCTGAAAATGCTTTCCTGAAAGTTTGCAACACATTCTTAGCAATTCCCTGTATTGCTTCTATTTCTGTTTTCCTCCACTTTTGCTGCCTTTTAAATCTCACTTTTATTCTTCCATACACTTTAATTAAACTCATTGAGCTTTTGAAGTTTTCTACTTAATAAAAGAGTATCTTGCTCACAGGGTGAGCAATTAAAAGCACTCACTACTCTGGTCTGCTGGTGAATTTTTCAGATTCACTTGCCTAGCTCTTATAAGACCAGGAACACATCATTAGACAACATTCACATTCAAAGGAGGCATTAGGAAAAGGGATAAGGCTGTATTTCACTTATTTTTAATATGCAAACAAAATTTATGATACAGCCACTAACAACTTATGAATAAAAGGGGCAAATACCAATATGATACAGAGAAAAAGTTTGGGACTGTGGTATTTTGACTGTCACATTTAGAGACCTGGTTACTGTGTTCTTCTCTTTCAGAAATTTTTGGCAACAATAGTAGGCTATTGTGGAGTCAAACAAGATACCTACCAAAGGCAGCTAACTCAAATGAAACTACTATTTTGGTTTAGATTTTTTCATTTAAGTTTTGTATATTACCAAAGCATTTATCTAGTATTTCATGTCATAAATAAGGATTAAATCAACCATAAATTAGCAATACAGTACACCATCAGTAATTCATTGGGCCAACATGACAGGCTCTTTCTGCCAAGACAGACAAAAAAAAACAGATTGAAATGACTTCACTGAAAAAAATTAAACAGAAAGCTGTTCATGTATCGCTTCCCAAGCAAAAATAATAAAGGATGCCAGCATCTCACTTGTCATTTTTCTTAGATGTCTGATACATAGCTGATATAACTTCAGGAAAAGACAGAAAATTCATGGCAATTCAAAAGAGCAGTCTTTTAATCTCAGTTTCTTTACCCCTGTCAGATTGATCATAGCATATATAAAACTGTTAGAAATAAGGTGTAGAAATCCAGAACCATGGTAATCAACATCCTAAGACAACAAGCCAAAATATTGACAGGGAAGCGGTAAAAGCTAGCATTTATGCAAACATTCCAGCTGTTGGGACCTACAGTCCTGCACAGATGGGCATTTCTGTTGAGGCTGGACATGAACACATGACATCTCAGTGAGGCAAAAAGACTGTTAGCTGCCTTGAAAAATTACTTTTGAACTGAAATGAATACACAAATTGCAAGGATTACCCGCCTACTGATACCCAGCCAGACCCGAGCAGTGATCTAGTCCTTCCGGGTAACTGTCCCCAGTTTATATAATGGGCATGACGTGCTGTGCTATGGAATACCTCTTTGGTATTTGGGTCAGGCGTCCTGTCTCTGCTTCCTCCCAGCTTCCACTCCTCCCTGACAGAGCATGAGACTCACAAAGTCCTTGGTCAGAGTAAACATTACTGAGCAGCAACTAAAAACATCAGTGTTATCAACGCTGTTCCCAGGCTGAAAGTCAAAAACACAGCACTGCACTAGCTACTAAGAAGTAGAAAAATGACTGCTACTGCTGAACCCAGGACAGTGGAATATACACATATCCAAGGACGATTCATCAGAACCAAAAGACAAGAAAAGTAATAAATTAATCGCCCAGCTGCACAAACATTAAGAAGCAGAAGAGGACAGAGATGATAAAGCAATGATGGCACTGCTTTCAGACTCTCTGCTTTGATCTGTATGGCTGTCCTGTGCACATGCCCATCTGCTTCTCTGAAGACTGCTCAACCTTTTTACTGGCTGGACCTACAAATAGCAATGCAAGAGGACCAAACCTGTGTACATCACAGAATCTAGTCATATCGTCCAAAGAAGGTATGGAAGCAGCTCAAGTGGCCTGGCAGAACTTTATGCTTCCCTTCCTGTTGCCTTCAGAGAGTGCATAATAAATAAAATATGAGGATCAACACTGACTGCAACGGTGAAATTGCCTTTTAATGGCAATATGGGACTCTGAAATCAATTTGAGTTGTAACTGCTTGCTCTAAATTAAGCAGTGTGACACAGTACAGCTAAAGTTTCTCCACATACAACCAACTTGTATTAGCAACATTGCATCCTTAAGTAGAGAGCAGCCTTTCTCATGCAACTAATGTAATTAGAAATACCCTTCATACCATGAAAAAAAATTACTTATCAATACTCTCAAAGCAGTTCTCTAAAGCTGCTTGAATGATTGCTTAATTTAGTGATCTAAGATTATCTCATTAATCATGAGGAGGGAAAGATCTTATGATTTACAATCAAACACAAAACTAATTTCCTCTCAAAGGCCAAAACAATTCACTTGAACATCCTTAAAGGAAACATAAGAATAAGACAGTTCACAATAACTTCAGACAAACCTACTGGGGTTTGAATGTTGATTGCATTTGGCTTACATGACTGCATTTTTCTTTTCAAACTGTTCTGCATTGAGTAACTAACGAAAAAATCTTGTTGAAGCATAGATTTTCTGAGTGTTTTTGAGTCCTATGCCTCCTCCTCCCCAGCCCCCTTTTTTTTTTTTTTTAAAGAAAAAAAAGCACTTCTATACATGAAAAAATTTAATCACCATTTTCTAGGTAATCTGGCTGAATTTATTTGGCCTACTTTAGTCTATTTAGGCAGAATCACAAATGGCCAACATGATAAAAATCTACAAGACCAGAACTTGTACCAGCACTGTATGTAGCCTTGCTGTTACATCATTTTTTTTCAGCTTTATTGCCTAATCTTGAACACTCTACTACAAACTTGCTTTCAAGCAATTCATGTCTTCCTATATGATCTCACTGGATTTCCTAGTCACTGAATTTATGAAAGAAAAAAAAAAAAAAAAAGTAAGTATATGGATATCTGAAGTGTGACTGTACCTATACAGTTTTGTCGATGAATTTGATACCTATAGTCCACTTTTATATTTATAGAATAGTTTTTGTATAGCTTTTCTTTTTGGAACTCTCATTGAAACTGGTGGAAATGTCAACAGATGAAAGGTCCAAAATTTGCTTACAAATAATTCTACAACCACTAATAATTTGCTGTTGGACACCTCCCCAGAGTTAAATTCTAAAAATTGTATTACCTGTTTACAACATGTTAAAGATAAGGAAACATTGCACATTACTAATTCTGGTTTTAAGAGAAATATGATGATACCCAACACACTTCTCTGCTCGTGCTGTTATCTTCAATATCCATCATGCTATCTAGATTTTTGGTTTGTTTGTTCGGTTGTTTGTTTTTGTTGTGTTTTTTACCTTAATTGCGATATAGATGTTTTTCTAAGTCAGTTACCCTGTACGCTCCACCAAACTTTTTAATTCCTAGGTTCAGTGACTTCCAAGTAAGTAAACTGCTCCCATGAGAACTTTTGGAAGCTACACTATGACATGTGCTGAATTTGCTCAAATGACAACGGGTGACGAGTCACCTCAGCACAAATCCTATATCACTTAAGTGAACAAAGTGTCCTCAAACTAAGGGTTAGTCAACACATGGGCACTGTGCAAAACCAAGTCAGTCCACATTTCTATCATGACAGATAAAGTGAGATTCATTTGTATATACCTGCAGGTACACACATGCATACACACGAAAAGAGCTAATTCACTTGTGTTAGGCGAGAAGTATTTCTACAGTGTTCTAACTATATTTAGAGAGAGCAGTTTAATTTGATTCACAAAAGCAGCACAGAATGCATAGATCATACTAAGGGCAAATTAACTGGTTTATTTCTAATCAGATCTAATAAGACCCTACAGCCAATGGAAGCAGAATACAGACTTTGGGCTGGTTTGGTTTATTTTTATCTCTACAAAGCTGAAATGTTCAAACCCGACTCTCAGAAGCAATACACATTGCTTATGGCAGGGAACACTGAAAAAGACAGCCTTATAAACTTACTAATACTTTGGGTTTGTACTCAGACTCTTCTCATTAAAATATTGACAAATATTTTAGCAATAAATAAGAACACTTATTAAAAAAAAAAAAATCTATAATTACCTATTTTGAAATAATTATTTCCTGCTTGACTTTCTCAAGGTTTTGATCAGCATATAAGTTAAGGCTGTATGCTTCATTAGAGTTCTAATCTTTTTTTTTCCTCTATTTCACATTTAAAAGTATGTGCAAATATACTTTTACATTTTTTTCAACAATTTTAGCCACTGATTACAATGAAGAATGAACTCATACCTATATTTTAGTTTGTGCTGGGTTTGCCCTGGCTGGACAGTGGGTGTCTATCAAAGCCACTCTGTTACCCCCCTCTTCAGCTGGACAGGGGAGCTACAATACTAGGAAAAGCTCTTGGATAGGGATAAGTGCATGGAGATCACTCACCAATTGCTACCATGGGCAAAACAAGCTCATCTTGGGAAAATCAGTTCAATTTATTACCAATCAAATCACAGTAGGATAATGAGAAATAAAACCATATCTTACACATACCTTCCCACCATACCTCCTTTCTTTCTGGGCTCAACTTCACTCCCAATTTCTCTAACTTGTTTCCCCACAGTGGCACAGGGGGACAAGGAATGAGGGTTGTGGTCAGTTCATCACACAGTGTCTCTGCTGCTCCTTCCTCCTTGGGGAGGACTTCTCACACTCTTCCCCTGCTCTGACCATGGGGCCCCTCCCAAGGGGGAAAGTCCTTCATCAACTTCACCAACATGAGTCCTTCCCACAGGCTGCAGTTCTTTATGAACTACTCCAGTGTGGGTCCCTTCCATGGGTGCAGTCCTTCAGGAACAGATTGCTCCAGTGTGGGTTCCCTGCTGGGTCACCAGTCCTGCAGCAAGCCTGCTCCAGTGTGGGGTCCTCTCTCCAAGGGGCCATAGGTCTTGCCAGGAGCGCACATGGGCTTCCAACAGCATCACAGCCTCCTTCAGGCATCCCCCCTACTCCAGCATGGGGTCCTCTCTGTGCTGCAGGTGGAGATCTGCTCCCCCATTACCTCCACAGGCTGCAGGGTAATCTCTGCTCTGGTACCTGGAGACCCTCCTCCTTGTCTTTACTGACCCTGGTGTCTGCAGAGTTGCTTCTCACATGTTCGCTCTCCTCTCTCTGGCTGCAACTGCTGTTGCCCACACCCCGCCACTGCTTTGTAAATGTTTTACCCCAGAGGTGCTACCATTGTACCATGGTCACTGATCGACTTGGCCTTGGTCAGTGGTGGGTCCATCCTGGCTGGCATTGGTTCTACCTGGCACAGAGAAAGCTTCTAGCAGCTTTTCACAGAAGCCACTCCTGTAGCCCTCCTGCTACCAAAAACTTGCCATGCAAACCCAATATATAGCTGTATACTTTATACAAGGAAATGATGGGGAAATATTTTCTGTTAAAATTTACTTCATATGTTGAGATGTAAATTTCAACCCTTACCCATTACATCAAAACACAACAAATTCGGTATTTTCTTGATGTTTCTTGCAGCAACCAAGAAAAATATTTAGGTGAGATATCTGGAGTCATGAACTCAGAACCAACATAGCTTTAGGGACAAGAAAGATAAATATACATACACACACACACACACACACAGAGCCTTTTACAAACCCTCATCAAATAAGATGACTTTGGGGGCCTCACTGGTGTTACAAGATTGAGGGTAAAAGCTATTCCACGGCAAGACAGGACAGAGAGATCACAATCTTGAAGGTACCTTTATACAAAGATTTGCAACTTCATAGATTAAGACCATAGCAGAACAATTCCTGAAATAAAGGGTGCATTTGATTGTCACTAAGTAAACAAAAGCACTGCTAAAATAAGACATATTAAGAGCAAATCACTCAATTTCCTCTAGCTCTTATTTTTATGGATTTCAGAAGAGAATCAGAATGACTATAACTAAAAAGAAGTCAAACTTTTATTTGGTAGCAGCTTAGAGGCTTCTCACAGACAAAATGCAAAAGGTCACAAAACCCCCTTTTGTCTCATTTACTGCAGAGTTTGGAGGCTTAAAGTACTTATGCTGCTTTTATGTAGCATATAACATGAAACTTTCAGCTAGCTACTCTTTTGGCTACAAACTGGGGTAAGACTGAAGGAAAGGTATACTGGACAAGAATGGATTATTTATGCTTGCAGCCAAATTTACTACAGTGAATGCAAGGTAGAATATATTAACATTTCTGGCAGAAAGTTTACAAAACAAGGTAAAATAAAATAAAATAAAATAAATAAATAAATAAATAAAATACTTTTAATCTATTATGATGTGAGCAGCTGAGAAGAGCACATACAAAACCAATAAATCTTTACTAAAACAAAACATAGTGGAAATAATTTTATTATATTAATTTTGCACTAGAACAGTATTTTCAGTTCAAGGAATCCAAGGTGGGCTTGTTTCTTTCCTCACTTGAGAAAATAAACAAGATCCTGCAAACTAATGAAGCAAGCTGTAACACATTCTGTGTAGACTTCTGCATAACTATGTGGAACCAAGTAACTGTATCTGAACCTGCTAAGAAACAGGGTTGGTGGTTTCACTGGCTACATTTCTTGAAAGCTACAATGCAAGTAGAAATTGATTCTTCCTCAGTTAAATAATGTCACTTCTGCTTCTTTTGAACACAGGAGCTCTCTTGCACATGAGATTATGCGAAACTATAGGACCAGGCTGTGTGCCAAAAAGGCAGCATACTCAACTCTACTAATGTGCTACTAACGTAACTGCAAATTCAACAATACAGCACAGAGTAACTGAAAGATGCAAACAGCTTTGATCTAATATTGCCATTATCTAATACGGCAAACATCAATCTCTGAATCACAAGCACAGTGCAAAGAGTTGTTTTAAGATCATAAAAACAATTAAAACAATTATAATGAAAGATCAAGTCTTCTGATTAAATAAACCTACATCCAGTTTTACTACATCAAATTTCTTTTAATGTTTTATATATTAAAAGCAATTACGAATTTAGAACCAATACAGTAGAGGGCAAAATTTTTTAACAGAAGCAAATTTTATTTGTTTAGAAGTCTTCTTATAGTAACAACACTTACAACGCTCATATTGAGCAACACCTGCCTTTGCCAACTTTTAGAATAACAATCACTTTTGGCTGATAAGAAGGAGAAAGAGACAATGATCACAGAATGTTTTAAAACCTAAGTAGCTATACTACAAGCCCTCAAACTGAGCACAAATAAGTTACAAGGAAAACTGTAAAGTAAGATGTCATTGACCATGAAGACACAAGAAACAGCTCTGCTCATCAACTCTGACATGCAGGTGAGGAATGATATGGGCACAGAAGAATACATACTGACAGGCTGCTATGTCCTTTGTAACCAAACTATATTCAAGGCATAAGCTTTCCTTAGTCCAAGAATGAATTTATGTTTTTAAAAAGAACAAGGAAATCTGGAGCACATGAATGCACAAGCCCCTATGCTCATCTCCCAAATTTCTGGGATGACCCAGCCATTGTTCAAGCTTTGCCACTGTGCTGGTTTTTTTCACACCTTTGAGTGACAGGGCCAAAGGCCATTTAACTAGAAGTCACACACTCATACACAACCTCTTACTTATGCCTGTCCACTCCTGCAGCCACAGTGATTTTTCTTTGCATATACACTCTTCAGGCAAATGCTAAGCTCCTTGGCTGATCAACTCCATCACAGCGCCATACAGACTAGCAGCAATGGGAACAAAATAAAACCAAGCTTCTGCTTGTTTTAACCTTCCTTAACCCATGCAATGCAATACGTCCCCTTGTGCATGATAAGCCACATCCAAGGGACAACTCAACATGCTTTCCATCTTACACCAGCTATCCTGGATTTAGGTAGGGGCTCTTCCTACCTCAGGCAATCTGGATTTTGCCAGGCTGTTCTCACAACTGATGCACAGGAAGGTCCCAAACTGCACTAGGACTGCCAAAGCCCAACAGGCAATGTGATCCTACTGGCAAGTCCAACTGGCTTCCTTGTTGATGACATTCAATTAAAATTGTAGCTGCAATGGATTTAAAAGCCAATCAAAAGCTGATGAGATCCTCAACACTTTCTATTTTAAAACAGACACTAAATGACAAGAAGAAAGTTTCTTATAGATCCTGCCTAGAGTGAAACTGCCACTGAGACATACATTTATGAATCATTTGAGGTGGTATGCTAGCAAAAAAAATCTTTTGATTTCACAGTAAAGAATAGGCAGTTAAACTAGAGCCCATAATAAATGTATTCCCAGAAAAACATTAAAAAAAAAAATAAATTGCACAGCATTTTCAAAAGGCATAAATCCAGGTAACCAAAAGATTGATAAAACATAAAAACATACCAGTACAATGATTCAAAGTTAACATCCTGGTAAGATAAAGAAAACAAAGACAATATAATAGAAGTACTGTCGAACAACTACTGACATGTGGCTTTTTTATGTATCACTTAAAAATCATTGATGTGTATGCCAGTAAACACTAACTACTCATACCTGGGAACTGGCTATAGAAGATTTTGCATAAATTAACTTCAGGATTTGAAGCTAGAAGAAATAACCTGCTTGAGCAGGCTGCTGCAGATGACAGTGGCTTCTCCATCTGAGGGAGAAAAAGAACATTTCCTTACCTAAAAGGCACGGTCACTATGCAAGACAGAACCCAGTAACAGGCACTGTCACCAGCTGTAGAGGCTTTGAGAAATAGAGGAATGTAAGAATCAGTAAGAGGAAAATACAAAAGGCCAATGTATTATTTCCCTGATGCCTGCCCTTCCACCTACCTCCGTTTCCCCAATAAAACATACACATTTCAATACTGGGAAGAATTACCTCTACATGAGCTTCTTCCTTCAGTCTGAAACATGCTGTGCGAAAGATAATAAGGAGAATCAATACCTTTTCCTCCTGCCAAATGTGATCCAGACTCAGAAACACCTCAGCTACAAATAAAGTTCTACCGGCTCCGCAGGAATCCCTTATTTTATTTTTATGTGACTTAAGTAATCTGAAAATTATTTGCACCCACAAATCTTCAAGCACTGAATGGTTGGAGCCTAATTAGAGAATTATCCTTCCAGAAGGGAAGTATTCATACTTATTTTGCATTGGCAGGTTCTACCTGCTGTTAAAGTAATGTTTGCCTATTTGTTCTAAAAGTATATTAATAAATATACAAGTTTTGAAAGAACAGCTAAAACCCCATGGAAAAAGAAATCCATCCATGGGTACACTTACATCCTGATGGCACCAAATCATTCCAGTCAAAGAGTTGGGATACATTCAATTTGCCGTGACTATAAGTAACCTCATCCTTTTCCACAACCTTCAGATAAACACAGATCTGAAGATTTTGTAAATATGCTTTCTTAGCTTTGTCATTTTCATTCTTGGAAAATTTTTGCTTATTACCTATTATTCATTCATATTGGCACATTTTGCCTATTTGATTAAAACTCCATGAGGATACTATGCTATGGTTGTAAGTCACCGGATTTTTCAGAAGAAAAAAAAAATCTGTCAAAAAAGTATTAACTCCATCTAAGCTTCAGTAGAAACCAGAAAGGGTTGCAAGATCTTTCTCTTTGCACTGCCTGCTTAAATTCCCACTAAGGATGAAGACCTGGACAAGCTACCATCTTCTACAACATGTGCTTCGGTTCCTCTAGTAGCTTCAAAACTTCCTATTCACAGCCATTACAGCTCTGTCTCCCCTGTGACAACAAATCAGAAAGACATTTAGCCTCCACTACCAGTGTTCCAGTACCCTATGCAGCTCTAGTTAAAAGCATAAATTACATACTAAGTTTTGTAGATGTTTTTAATCTCCTTCTAATAGAAATGAATCCAGTTCTTGTCTATTACTCATCTATTTAGACAAAGCAGCTCATAAAGAGCAGCTTGTAGTACACCCAATTTTCAGAAGTGATGTTACTGCACAGTTCAGCAGGAGCCAAGAAAGTTTGAGATATCAAACAAAGCCTCCTATAGCAAACAGGATCAAGTGCGCCTACCCATTGCTGTGCACTACACTACTCTCCTCTCTTCCTCCCTCTAAAATAAGGGAGAACAACCCACAAACACAGTTTCAAAATTAAATATACGTGTTAAATAAAAAGCTAGTTGTAAACCAGAACATGAACTTCTTGAAAACAAAAGCAAAAAAGAAAGCATACTGGTGCTTACAAAATGTTGCTGAAGTTTTGATGATATCATTCCATCAAAACTCTCCTTTTTCATAAGTATCCTGACGGGGGATGAAAAAAGTAATCTAAAGTTCTGATCTAGTTCTACTGGGTAAAATCCTGGATAAAGTTTGGCATTTAAAAAAAAAAAAAAGAGAGAGAGAGAAAGAGAGAAAAAAGAGACACACAAGCTGCATGACAGTCTCAGATTCTCTAAGTGATATTTTCAGAGTGCATGGGTACCTAGTTTACCCTTTTGGTCACTTTTGCAAATCGCCAGTTCCCAACACAACAGCTGCAGTTTAATAGCAATAGAATTTGCTACAGCAAAGGTTTTTAACCATATCTTGGGAGGGTTTTGATGCTGCACAGAGACCTTGGAACTGCCATGCTCGGCTGTTCTTGAAACCTGAGCTAGATTATGTTTGCACTTATATTTGTCAGCAGCATAGACAGACCTCAGAATCTCATTAGCCATTGCATTTAACAATATAAACAGAACTGCATTCTCTCACCAAACAAAACAAACCAACCAACCCTCACAACACCGATATAACTTAATATTCTTTAACACCTTTAGACTTCAAAGACATTCAGAAAAGCAACCGTTTTATCTTTTGAGAGATCAGTTCAGAGAGCTTAGTTTCACTGTCTGCCCAAGCAAGAGAGCTTTTTGAAATCCACAAGTGCACATTCTAATAGGAAAAATTGCCAGAATGATGGACATTAAATAAGGAGTGGGACTGAACTTAACTTAACTTCCCTCATAAATGTGGACTATAGATTATGAGGAGGTTGATCACATCAGCGAATTGAAAGATCTTTAAACAAGATAATGTTAGTAGCATTTAACAAGAAGAAAAGAAATATGTAAAAACATGGAAACATTAATAGAATACAAGGTAAAAAAGATACTGACAAAAATAGGCTCAGAAAAATGATGAGCACCTGTTTTGTACTTCTCTGAACATAAAGCTATTAGTAACACTATCAACTGAATTAGAACACCCCTTTCAGGCATGATGTCACACTGCATTAATTCTTATAAACACATACAGCCCAAGGCAATGTCTTGAACCCACACTAGACAAAAGGAGAGGTGCATTAACAGCCAAATGGAGTGGATGTCTCATTGCTTTGGACACAAGGGAGCTGGTAGATTTGCTGTCCTTTTGTACTGGACCGCAATAACATAGCTAGAACATCTCAAACATTAGACAAGCACACACTGCCAGTACGCACTAAGACTTACTACAACATAGCTACCATGAAACACCCTCTCTTCATGGAGCAGGCTTGCAAACAAACAGTCAAACATCACTACTCTCAGGCTGTAATTCAATTAAAGCTTTCAGTAACACAAATATTACAAAACAAAACTCTACATGTACGGTGATATCAATATTAGTCATTAGGAACTTTGTATCATCACTTTCACAGCTAGACTTACGCAATAAATCTATCAATCTCCAAGTACTATTGGTTTTACTTGACCTCAATGTCATTATTTGACTTAAAGACTATACCTGATTAAGTAGGAAAAATAAAGAATGATCAAAAGGAGTGAAACTGCAAGAATGTACCTCATATTTCTCAGGTTTAGCATGGCACATATTCCAAAAGACCAAGAGGATGAACAAATTCACTTTGCTTTAATAGCCTGTAACTCAGTGACTTACTACATTGCTTGTACCAGTCCCCTGCAACACCACCATATAGCATAAATACACCATGCTTTTTACCAGTGGCCAAAGAGCAGGTGTGACTGTTATCGCATATGCTTTTTAAATAACTAGTTAAATAGAAGTGTATCTAGCCTACTCCAACATGATGAAACTACTTTGTTTTTCATGGAGCTTTGTTTAATATAGAGGAACAACCCAAAATTGGAAGCGATTTTTAAATGTTACCTCTTAGACTATACAGACACCCTTTAAAAACAAGTAAATATTAAAAAACAAGTAAATTTTTAAAATCGGGTGAATACAAGAAAAAAGAAATATATATTGAAGAGCTTCCCATTACTCAGCTATTCACAACACAGTGAATTCTGTTATATAATGGCTTAACACTTTTTTTGGTCATTTTCACCACATTTCTATTGAGTTTAGCAAGAATTATGTGCCATAGTTCCTACTGTAAAATAAAAAAAAAATTGAGTTTATCTCTCTACAATATATATGAAAATGAGTCAATGAGGCCTAAAGGCGGCTGCCTATTTTCTGCTCTACTACAAAAGCCCTTAGAAATCAGCAGGCTCCATAAACGACCTCACTATTCTGAATCTCTCATGTACTGTACTTATAGTTTCATTCCTCCCTTTGGGGTTTAAGTTAAGAATCTGCTTATCATTGATAATGCTTTTTATGCATTACAAGCATGAGACTGTGCAAGAAAAAAACCCACAGACAGTAAAGAGCAAATTTCCCTTCAGCCTGTATTTCCTCATTGTTTAAAGCTGGTAATGCTATTTACTCATTCCATGCTTTTATGAAAAATAAGGTTTGCTCTTCCACCAATTTCCAGCCTCTCATTTAAAAATCAATGAGATATCAAAAGAAATTATCACATTTTCCTGAAGGTGTGCATAGTTATTCATAGTATGGATCAAAGCTGAATCATATTTCTATGAATAGTTATTATTTTTGGAGCATACACACTGGGAATTTAAAATTGGCCCATAGGAGATGGCAGCAGATACAATTTGTATTGTTTCATAAATTTAACTTTTTTTGTTTTTTTCCTTCAGGTAAATGATTATACAACAGTAGTCCACCAGCAGCCCCCACTCCTTTTCTCAACTGTAAACCCATACATTGCAAACTGATGATAACCAAAGACATTGATCAGCCTGCAGCACATATGAGTATTCACCTTGCAACACATATGAGTATTCGAAGCACCTAAATGCAGACCAGTACTTCCCTAATACATATCCCCATAGACTACTATTCATCAGCTCCATTCCTATTAGGTGAGGCCACAGAAGAGAAGACATTGATGAGCAGAGGAAAGTTTAAGAGTTAAAGGGATCAAACTCCAATCAAGACGCCCTTGCAGTACTAAAAATCACACAAACTTGAACACATCGGTGGTCCATTAAAAACATGAGAGTGTGCCTCAGGTTACTGGAAATATGAGAGTTGTAGATAGACCATTTTCCTATTTTCATTTATAAATAAAGGCAGATGCAATATTCATAATAAAAATACTTGCATATACACCCCTTCTACACAGAATCAAAACCAGTCAGACAGAGAAGAGAATGCAGAATAGTCATTAAGGTAAAATATCTATGCAGAAAAAAGAAGCTGTGTTCAGTGGCCCAATTAACTTCTTCAAACAAGGCAGCTGACTGGAACTTCAGAAAGTAATGCCAAGTGGCTAACATGAAGATCAAAGCATTTTACCATCTGCCTTGAGAAGATTACAGAGTAAAAGTGATACAAAGACTGATGAAAGATGAATCAATTTTCTTTTGGAACTGAGCAGTTTGGACATTAAAGTATTCCAGCAATTTTACATTAGGAGTCCATGTCAGAACTGGCAGTCTCGTTCTAATATTTAAGGTCCTTCCTGTACTTAGTTCAGAAAAATACTTCTAAGGGAACATATATATTAGTTTTACATAGCCAAAATAAAGTTGTAGCAGAACTAGTAACAGTTCTGCACTGTTATATGTCTCTGAACTTGCAAACTTGTACCGAACTCTTGTATTTTTCAGTACAAAATAAGTAGCCTATCACTGCCTATTGATTGGGATTTGCACCCCTTTGCCAGATAAATGAAGGGTAACATGCTAGAATAGAATCAGGTCTGTCACATCTGAAAAAAGTTTTATCATGACCTCAAAAAATCAGATACTTAAATTGTACTTCCAGAAACATTGCATATGCTGGTACTTGCACACGTTTATAGTATCAACATAAAAGCTTCAAGAAGAAAGTGGACAAGGCTCTGAGTAACAGCCGGGCAACACAGGCTTTGCAGAAAGATGGCCAGCTAAGCAAGGGAAGCAAGAGGTTCCTGCAGGTTCACATCAGAAGCATTAAAAGACCGGTGAAAGATACCTGGAGAATGTGGAATTGCTCATGACCTTCCAAAATGAGCAACTCATCACCTGTTCTCTCATCTTTGTCAGGTTCAAGATACACACATCCTCATATAAACTTCATTTATAAGTGTTAATTGAATTCTTGACCTCTTTTTTCCAAAGCTCAACTGTAAATATTTGCATGCTCCACAGTAAGCATTGCAATGAAATGAAACCTTACGTAGGAGGGAACAATATTCTCACTCCATAAAACATGATTTGAAAACTATGTTAAAAGAGCTTCTGCAAACGTTTGCAGGCTGCCTATTCTAACCAACTAAAGACAGTACAATTCACACATAATTGCCTAGTTCATTACATCAAATCTTGTAAATATTTTATTACACTGCTTTACAGAAAACGCTTTTTGAATCATTCTACACCTACTCAGCTATTATGCTCTAAAGAGGTGAGTGCCATCATCCACAGCCAAGAACACGATATCAGAAGCAATACAGCAAAAGAGCAAGAAATCACAGAGAATTTATACTGCATACTGGATACTTTCTCTGGATGGTAGACTAAGGAATTAAGTATGTCTTGCTCAAGCTCTGGTTGTCGGAGGTTCATTCTTTTAGTAGAACTTCTGCTACATGGGAGGTGTAAAAAATGGGCACCAGAAATAGCATGGAAAAAAGCTGTAATAGAAGTCAGCTACACAAGCCATGCATTTTAAACTGAAAAAAATAATGCTATATTGGGATTTGCCTAACTATTCCAGCACTCCTATTCCACAGGATAAATAACTCTTTGCTTACTCGATCCTGAGGTCTCCTATGGAAAACAGACAACAAATTAGGCATCACCCAGAAATCCTTAACATCTTTGCATTTGGTGCAAGAGTACTTCATTATAGTATCACACAGTCAGAACTTACACAAGACTATACCTCCACACTTCACTCACAACCCTCCTTCATTAGCCTGCCTTCTCCCCCCTGCCCTCTCTTCCAGCTAGTTAAAAAGCTATTAAAAATTTATGGCTAAAAACAATGAAGGTGTTATCTTTCTACGTACACTGAATGATCCAGTATACTGGAAAAAGACAAGTATCAGATTTGATTAAGAACAGTTGACTGTAAAGCCGTTTTGTCAAATCGTGATGGAAGCTGAAGACAAGATTTCAGGTTTCATTTGCATTAGTAACAATTTTCTTTTACTGCCTACACGTAAAATAATACTGTAATTTTTATACAAATATTTTAAGTATAGTATTGGTCTTTAAAAATTAGTATTTGTGGAAAAAATATTAAAGCTAATAAATAGCTGTGATAGTTTAAATAAGGACGGAGCTATGAAATTGAAATCAATGATTCAAGCATCCATAGTAGTTATAAGCACAATTTTTCAGTTGAGAAATACAATGCTAACCTGTAAAGAAAAGTCATACATTAAACAACTAAACCCTTTAAAAAACATATATATATATATGTATATAAATAGCTATTGAATCATTACTGCTCACAGGATGAAGAACCTACACACAGAAATGCTCTGTTATTTCCTCACATTACTGGAAATAAAAAAAAAGAGATTGGTCTTGGATTTATTAAGTCAAGAACAGTGGGTACTACAACAAAACCTGGCTTATTTAATAACACAATATTTGAATATACTGAATAAAAATTCCCATTCATCCTAGGTTTCATTTAGCCCCTAAAAAATACTGGTATACTTCCATGAGCAAGTATCCTACCTGTTATCTTGGGCTAGATTTATCAATGGTAATAATATTTGTCACCAGGACAAATAGCTGAACAGTATCTCTGGTGTTGTTTGAAAGATTGCACAAGAACTTTGTGTTCTGGAGTCAAAAGGCAGAAGTCTCAGAACTAAAATCAAGCAAAAATCTCAAAGTACACATGCTTTACCATTGCTTATTTGCTTGATTTAAGATCACATTGTCTTGCATTTAGATTTTCATGTTCTTGTGACTGAACTGTGGCCACACTGTTAATATCACTATTTTCTATGGCACAGAAACCCTGTTTATGGTGATATTAAAGTTTACTATCAATGTGACGGATAATTCATCTATTACATGCTTACTTACCATGACCCAATTGGTGCTGAACAAGACTCAGGAAAATTCCTTTACCTTTCTTATAATCTTTTCATTCTTTTTTTACATTTTTACCTTGGCAACTAATGGAACAGCCAGTCAACATGTTTGTTAGCAAAACACAAGATGGTTAAAATGAGTTGCAGGAAAATTGAGCTATAGTCGTTAAAAAGAAACTCCCATAAAAAGTTAAAATTTCTTGCAAAATTAAAGGACTTCTTAAGTTGCCTCGTTTACCTGGATGTTATAAGCAGCTACACTCCTTACAGGATAAGAATAAATGTCCATGAAGTTCCAATTACAGCCAGAATTAACATGCATACAATATTCACTGACTTCTGAAGCCAGATCCTCACAACTTTTAATATGAACTACATCATCGAATAACTGACTTCAGTCCAACTACTTTTACATTCATAGAACAGTTAAGTTTGGAAAGGACCTTAAGATCATCTAGTTCCAACCCCCCTGCCATGGGCAGGAACACCTCCCACTAAACCATGTCACCCCAGGCTCTGTCCAGCCTGGCCTTGAACACTGCCAGGGATGGAGCATTCACAACTTCCATAGGCAACCCATTCCACTGCTTCACCACCCTTACAGGAAAGAATTTCTTCCTTATATCTAACCTAAACTTCCCCTGTTTAAGTTCGAACTTACCGCTTGTCCTATCACTACAGTCCCTAAAATTTTGCGTACATTAATCTGTGTTGCATAACCTCAACATTCTGCACATGATATTACAACAGCTACATGGTAACTGTTACAGTTGTGATAGCAACAGCTAGACAAGAACAGAAAAAAAAAAAATTAAAAAAAATAAAAAATAAAATCACAGCCTGGAAAGTTTAAGTTGAAAAAAAAAAAAAAATATTGAGAAACTACATTATTGAAGTCAATTGCCAAATGTACGATTCAATTTTTGCTGTCTAAGGAAGATGTCTGAACTGGGAATTTTAACCATCAGACGTTTTGATGCTGACACACCTCGATTGTATAATTACAAAATGTGAACATTTAGAGACTACCCACTTACTTAATCAGGCACTAAATTGTCTTCCTTCTTTAGGAGAAGGAACAAAAACCTCCTTTATCTTCTACAATCCCTTGTAACAAGCCATTTACCTCCATATATATATATATTCCCAACAGACTTCAGGGTACTTTCATGTATATTTTAATTAAAAGAAGAAATATTTTAAACAAGGAAAGCATAGGTGCATCTACAAACCTCAGAAACACCTATGGCAAAACCAGCTGAAGTCTAGATAAGGGTACATATAGCACATACATCAACTTCAGCAGTGTAAGTCAAGTTCCAACCTACTTTGAAGAAAATTTTAAACAAAAAACCTATCTTTTTCACTTATTTTGTATTGACAACTCCAAACAAAACAATGTTTCTTTTCAGTGATGTTAGCCATTGCAGGGTTTGGGTTTTTTTTTTTTGTTAATGCAAGACAAAGTCAGATGACTTCTCTCACCTAAGCAGTTCATTGTTCTCTACTTACCAGAGAAAACCATCTCAAAGTTACTCTGAACTGACAAGCGGGGGGGGAGTGCTAGACCACATCATTCATTTCATAAAGGCATTCTCAGATCATAATCATTCTCAGATCAAAATCATTCTCAGATCAAAATCATTCTCAGATCAAAATCATTCTCAGATTTCAATCTGTATTAATATTGACACGTAACCCACATACAGCAACTTGGTCCAAAAACATCTCTAGGATCAAATTAAACGGTACCCATTGTCAAGAAATGTGCACATTAGTATCAAGTTAACTGCTCCCTCCTTATGACATCCAAAGACGAGCATGCCGCCTATGGGATGCAGTCAATAGTACAGATACTAACATTAGATTATGATTAAATCTCTCCCCATCACAAACAAGAAGCAACACTAACAGGTACTTGTTAGCACTGAATCACATCTCTATTGCAGTGTTTCTCTTTATTGCAATATAGTTTCAATTAGCAGTACAAGACAGGTCTGTGAGATCTAGTGAAGCATGGGGCACACATAAAATTGGTTCTTAAGGCATCCATTTGCGTCTATTTAATAATTATGATGATATACTGAACACTACAGAGGATATTAGACATTTATTAGGATATTCTCTTTGCTCTCTAGGAGGGATTTAATTGTTTTGATTTTACTTAAAGTATATGCTGTGAAGATAGCCAATTTTAAATACTCATAAAAAAAGGGAATCTGTGCTTGCATTTCATAAGTTTACACTGTTTGAAAAACTCCAAACTTTAGATAAAACCCTTGCTTCTTATTCATGCTCTGCCCTTGCTTGATGCTTCTTGCTCCCCCAACCCAGCTAGCAAGCTGTTTTTCTACTTGCCCAAATTCACTTTGTAAAACCAATTTTCACAAAATGCAACTGTTAGTATAGTGCTGTATCAGACACATTTAAGGATTCTCATTCATTTACAAGCTTTTACATTAAATTGAAAGAATAGTTTATAATGAACATTTATAAAAATATCTTCTTGATAATTTTTTCTGCTTCAGCTCTCAAATTATGCATATTTTTATGGTAGACTATTCATAGCAGAGTAAATCTTGAATCACATAGTAGAGCAAATCTTGTATTATGAGAGCTTTTCTGGATTTAGGTTGTCAGTTAAGCAAAAGAATTTTCACATTCACACTCTGATGATGCAGAAAAAGGCACATGACCAAATAACTTGGTTGAGCCCCATTTTTTTCTCTACAAATGTGGGTAATTTGTCCAGCTGTGGATTAAAAGCATACCTGAGAAATTTTCACATCTGAACAAGATACCGTCAGAAGAAACATGAAAGGACACAAACTTCTTATAGAGCAACATAAACACACTTTCTTTTCTCTCTAAAACAAAAAATCATTGGAACTTTACTGACTTTGTACAAAGGATGGGTTTATTCAACTTTCAGTTCTAGTGAAGACAGGATTTTATCTCTGTTACACAGCTCTTAGTTTAGAAACAGCCATTTTTAAACTCATAAAAAGCAGCTGAAAAATAAAATGTGTTTCTGTTTCCCATGATTACTCCATTTCCAGTACTTTACCTGAGGATTATACACATTAGCTCAAAAACTGGCTCTGAAGTTGCAAACTTGATCCAAGCCTTTCCATTTACTCCTTTTCTCCAATTCCAGGTACCAGTTGACAAAACTGTATCCCGGATCCACATACAAGAGAATTTCCTCTTTATGTGAATTATGTAAAGTTACATTTTAAATGTGTTACAGAGCTAGGCTGAATCAGGAAGCAAACAGCTTTACCCGTAGCCACAGAAGGTGGTGCATATGCTTCTGACCACATAAGGTGACAGTGGTCGCACATCTTTACATTGACAGATCATATTTAAACTGAAGCACACTGTGGCTAGGCAGAAGCTAGAGGGAGAGTCTCTCAGCTGGAATGCTGTTGTCCATGAAAGTTAGAGCAGCTGCATGGCTTTCACCAGTAACACATATAGATTCAAGCTCTACAAAGTAAATCTTTTTACCACTTCAGTTACTGTGAAGAGGGGTACTACGGTAATATTTTAATATATATGAAGAAATCAACATAATAAAGAGATTGAAATATTTTCTTAGCAGTTTACTAGGTTTTACACATATCCACACCCACTATATTTTACAGATATCAGCATTTATCCAGCGATTTCATGAGCTGCATTTAGCTGATGTTACACAAGCTATAATAAACCCTCTACACCATCACCCAGCAAGACATTTTCCTAACCTGCTAAGCACAGTAACTCTGCTGCTGCTGTGCAGAATAACTTTGGTCAGGTTTGACATATTAACAAGTTATCTGCTTGGCATATAATGCTCAAGCAATAGGACTAGTAAGGGCAGAACACAAGCATCTGTCTTCATTATACTTAGAGCATCAGTAACAAAGCCAGAGATTGCCGCTTCCTCTACTCAGACACAGCACACAGATACCTGTGGTTAAGTTTTCTCCTTATTGCTACTGACAGGGACCATATTTTGTTTCTGCGACCATCCACAGGTTCTACAAGGCTATCAATTATATGACTTGCACCATATATTTGCTTTTTCCTGCCATCATCTCTCTCACACCGTAACCCCCTCCAGGCACAAAACCATATCCACAATGACCAGATTACATATGAAAAACCAACATCTACTGCCTTTAGCACAACAATTCATCCAGCCCTCACTTCAGCTAAAAAAACAAAATCTGCAAGGAAAGAAAATTGAAGGACAAATGAAGCTTTATAAAACAGCCTGCAGGTCACTGCATGAACACAGCTATAACAAGAAAATAAATTACAATAACACAACACAAAACAGCCCTTACTTACTTGCAGTGAGATCCACAGGCTGCTCTTCTTTTAAGTTCAAACTGCAATGTAAGCCTTTGCTAGGGTTGCTACAGGAGCTCTAACACCATCAGTAATCTTTAGCTTTAAATAGGCAATTTCACCTCTCCCAGAGTGAAAGATGCCTCCAAATCCACAAGTCCTGAACCCTTTCCTAAGTCAGGGCTCCAGATCACCAACACCCTTAGTCATCAAAGTTTTAGTTTTCCCTTCAGAAAAACCAAAAACCCACATAGTCTGCCTACATAGTCTACCCACAGCAAGCTTCCAACAGGGGCAGGTCAACAGCAACACTCCCAAACTGCCATGCTCCCAGGTGTTTTCAATATCTCTCCAAACAGCCCTTGTATGGCTGCTCCCAACCGCAGCTGAGGTTGGTCAGCAGCTTGGCCATAAGTCAAAGAGGTAATCAAGGTCATCAATTTCACGTGGGCTATACTGGCAATATGTACAGCAGGCCTCCCTCTGCAAGTGTTCAAATATTTGAACACACCATAGCACAACTGGGTAGCACGTCAGTAATCTACTGAGATTAAAGCACTGGCTACCAAGTGTGGAGGAGAACATGCTTTCATCGTGAAGGCAAGGATTTTAATTTTGGCTAGGTGACTTATCCTTCAAGGTTACACATTGCAGCTATAGTGGAAACAGGAAGGAAACATATCTGCATAATAATATTTTATTAATGGTATTAGCTGAGACACATCAAAGCTTTCTTTCACAGAGTTTTTCCAAAGCAAACTGATTAAAATCCAAATCTCACATTTTATGACATGATAGAGATTGCCATCCACAAGTTCATTACAAAACCTGCCTCTTCTCTAAGCAGACTTTATTACTGGCTAGACACAGCTGTGACATCTGCTCTGTTACAGATGAATTTTTAAAAAACACTCCTATAGAACACTCTAGAAATAAGCATAAAAAAGGCCAGCCTAACAGTAACTTCTTCCATGAGAAAGACATTGCACGCAACTGTATACAGGTTTGTATCATTTACTTGCACTTGCAACAATTATTAAGCAAAATTTTCACAGACAGTTTATCCGTCAAAGCAGAAAATCCTTCACTGAAACACATGAAGCCAGCTGTATATTCAAGCAGAGATTTCCTTGATGCACCCAGAAGCTTGTCATCTAAATACAGGCTTTGGCATAAACAATCTTTATGATCTGAGACATGAGAGAGAGACCAAAGCAAAATGTGGATTATTCTGTAATACAAAACAATTTTCATTTAATTTCAGCTTTCAGAGCCCCAATCTCAAGCCCCACCAGAGAGATGTGGAACAGAAAACAGTCTTCATCATGCTCAGGGTATTAAAAGGTACAGCACAGAATCCTTTGGTGGAGGCTTCCTCAATACTTGTAAGTCTCTAAAAATTACTAGCGGCTTTTAGGGTAAAATGCCCTGTTTTTCATATTTTCAGAATACCACAGCTGCAAATGCACAATAATGTTTTACTGGGTATGTGCATGAAAGGAAATATGATAAAACTATTCCTAAGCCTTCACATTACTGTTCTGACCTGCCTGATCTCAAAAATCATGCTATCTTCAAGTATGTTTAGAATGACTTTTTTTCTCACTGCGGATCATGTATTTTAAGAGCATGATATCTGGAGAATTCAATGCTATTACACCCTTCAATTCTTTTAAAGTATTATGAATTCATGTTTAAAGTTCCAGTAAAGGACATTTTTGGCACAGTCTGCAAAAGAACTTGCTTCCTGCTTCCCAGTTCAAATCACCAGATCGTACCACCCATACCACCCACCACAGGACAGAGGAAGCTGCACAGGCAAAACCAGAATAAAAAAATTAAAAAAATAAAGATATGAGGACTTTAACATACTGCCCTAGCAATGAGTCTGTTGTTAGGCTCTGTAAACTTGGGAGTTTCTTAGAGGTAATTCTTCCACCGAGTTCACTGGAGTAAGGGATTTTTAGTCTTCTACTCTTTGTTTTGATGATTAATAAGATCCAATAATTAATAACTATCTGTGTACTGCCCATCAAAAAACTTACATGGATCAAAGATAAGCAAACATTTAATACACTAAAACTGTACAGCTCAGTTGGGAGAAGGAAGTAAAGTAAGAAGGAGCATTGATATTAGTATGTAAGCAAACTATCATCATCATTTGGGATTTATTTATATACTCAAATTTACTGGAGTAGTATCAGAATTCCAGAAAAAATCATACTTTAGAAATGCACTAATATCTTGCTGTAGCCAGAATTCAATCTTCAAAAATTTATAAAATTTTCAAATTGATGTTCATATTTTCATATTTTAAATATACACATAAGCACTGCAATGATTTTTTTCATCCTAGCTATTCTAATATTGACCATTTTTTAATATGAGTTGACTAATTTTGACACAGCAGCTTTAAACTGGGCTGATTTAATTCAAAGTTGGCAAACCCTTGTTTATCATGTATGTAACAGTTAATATTGCAAATAGTACAACCCAACATTACTAACAGACTGGTTACAAAATCTGTAGGACCATTAGTCATTATATATTTTAAAACCATTAAACATTTCTAGAACCATTTATAAACTAAATAGTTCTTTCTTCTATACGGTACTTCCCATGTTAGCTCAGTAAATTAATGCTTCCAGGGCAATTTAAAATGTAAATCAATCTGGAAGCACAAAGTCCTGCTGAAAATGCAGTAATATATTAAATGCATGTTTTGTTCTCTAAGGAATAAGATTTTGAAATTGCTGTTTTGAAAAAGTTCAGGCAACACTTTTTGTTAATTCAGACTTATTTTCCAGCATTTGGTACTTACATGGACCTCCTGATAAAAAATAGGGAAATATTAGATGAGCACTGAAATGGCTAATGTTATATTTCAGTGCTGTAATGCTAGGTGTTTGCACAATTCTGCAGAATTTTTCTATCATATGAGAACACAGAAAGCCCATTCATGACAAATGTTCAATAAAACAGTAGATGTAAAGTACAACATTTGCTTCAAATATTAAATTTACCTAAAATCTGGAAACACTGAGATGTACTACACATATAATTACAATCTCTGGAATCAGAACTATAACCTGGAAATAAAATTTTATGAAATCTTTTAATAATAGTTTAGAAGAATGAGCTGGAGCAAAGAGAAGCTAAGTATGGATGCACTGATATTTAGGATGCCCTAAACATAGAGACTCAGCAGTTGTAATAGGCAAGTCAAGGTTTTCAAACCTTTTCTGATTCGAGACACCACTCTGCTCCCCAGTTGAAAGGAGGAAGAAATAAGGACCTACACTCTTGTAATATCCATATGAAATACATTGTTTGTTGATAGTTGTGTACATAGCTATGCAGTTGTACAGCTAGTAAATATACCATTCTAACAGCAGAGGAAAAGAGAGCATCTGCATGCCCATAACAATGTTTAAAATCACGTAATTTTCTTCTGCCAAAAGTCAGTGAGTTCACATGGAAAGGTATCTGTAATGAACATGTTAATTTGAAGTTCTTGCATTCAACTCTCAAAACCAAGAGAATATTTTTTAAAGTAATTTAGGTTACCTTAATAGGACAAGATACAGAATGTTTTACCACGTAGAAGACTTGCCAAGAAAATACAGGTAAGCAGAGACATATGAAGGTGCTTTGCTTTAAACGTAAAATTTGGCAACAAGAGCTGCAATTACTAATCAAAGAACATAAAAGACAACGCATACACTCCAAAAGAGTTTAAATATAAATTACTCTTTCAAAAAGACACTGCTTCATGCAATGTAATTAGATGCCTAACAACTATAGCATTAGAAGCATAATAGTAAAATACAAAACATAAGTAGGAATAGGAACACATAGGACACAACAGGAACTTGTATTTTAGTCTTTTTCAAAAATCTCCTTCCCTATTTTATGTCAATCAGTTGACAGGCAGATAGAAAAATGGCAAGCCAGGGCTATAAGACTGAGATTTTCTTCTTCATTTTTCCTTTTTGATTCTGTGCTGTCATCTTCCCAATAGCAACAATCCTTGAGGTTGTTCTCTTCCAGCCCTTGCTCTTCCTCAGGTCCATACTCCTCTAACTAGATCTGCCTCTTTTTCTAGCCCAAAAATCCTTCCTCAAATTAAACAATGGTGTCTTATGTGTGACAAGCTCTTTGCCAGAGATTTCACAGTTTTAAATAAACCACAGAGGGAATCCTAGCGGAATGCTCCTCTAGCAGGTATAAGGGAGAATCAGCTAAACCAAATGCAAATAAAATAAGACAGAGCTTTAGGAGCCTATGCTACAACATTTCTTCCATTCATAAACCAAATGTAAGGCAACTTTGATTAATGATTTTTTTTTCCCTGCATATATCATATTAAACTTCCTTTCCATTAAGGATAACTTCTAAAGTTTGTGGCTTGACAATATAGTAAATCTGGCTTTAAAGCTGACAGTGCTTGATCAAAATCAATACAGTCATACAAGATAAAGTGCTGATCTAGCATAGGCTCAGCCGGCTCATTCAAATTCATTCTGAAGCATTCATGAAGTAATTTTATACTAACCACCTTTCTGCTGAATAAGATGTCTCAGTAACACTTTTCTACAAAGAGACATTGCAGAATGAATCTCACCATTAACCAAGGCAACATAAACTCCAAATATCCCTTGTTTTATAATCTGCCAGAATATCTCATTTCCCCATCACACCTAGATCAACTTTGGACAGTAGTGCACTATAAAATTACATGGCACAATCTGTCCCCAGCTTAGACAAAACCGCAGATGCTTCTTGGGTAGAGAAAGCATCAGCCAGGTCTGCAGGGACCAGGTGTGAAAAAGAGCTGTGACTGTCGGTTAGAAGTACAGCTGGTCACCTGAGCTGAATGTCTAATTGTCTCTGATTACTGACAGTTCCCTTGTTAGGTAAATATTTGGTACCAGTAACTTCTCCATTCCCTGCCCTGGAGTAGCTGAGCTGCTGCTGTCAAATCCAAAACTTGGCATGCCTTGATTTCTCTCTCTGAAGGTAGGCTGAAGGGTTACATGTTTCCAAGTCACAGGAGGACAAATGAGCCAAAAGATTCTTGTTGTTTGTAAAAGTCTGAGAAATATTAACCTAAAAGCTGTATCTGTAAAGATAACAAGATAAAGATTAACCTGAGAGGACACTAGGTTAACATTGCCCTATAAAGAAAGGAGAGACAAGAAAGAGTCCAAATCTGCTGTCTATGGGCTCCAGCAGGCTCCCAGCACCCTTGGCCACCAGCTGCTGCAATAGCAGGGCCTCTTAGGAGGAATGTAAAAAAATCCTAGAGGGCTTCAAAGAAATGACGAGATCCTTGCCTAAAGCTGAGCTATCTCCCCATGTACTGAGGCAGTAGGACTGAGGTGTGCATGTTCATAGTGCAGATTGAGGCTCAAAAGCTCCCATTAAAATTTTGTTGTCTTCTCTGGAGGCATTCACTGGTGTCTACTGTGGAAAAGTGTTACCAAATATAGTCAGCTGAAAACATTCACAAGCAGGTCCACAAAAATAAACAAGAAACCCAGTAGCAACCTAAAAATTATGTTAATTTGGGAAAGAATGGGAATCAACTTTTAAGTGTCAGAATATGAAATGTCACTTTGAGAGTGACAACAGTGTGGAAACTGAAGATTGCAAGAAGTATGAATTTTGCTTTTACACTGTTTTCTACTGTCTCAGTTTATAAACACTGAGAGTCTACAACTTGGCAACATAATTCAACTTTATCTAATATGTTTTTCCCATCATCTGTCTCCAAATAAATACCACAAATAATGTGTAAGCAGTTTTACCTAAAATAAAATTCTGTAACAGTGTTACAACACAATAGTGGCATTTAGTAAATGCAGCCAGAAAACAGAATGGGATTCAGCAGGAATTAATATCCTAAATTGATGCACAATGAGAACACATTTTCCACCAAACCTATTTAATGCAACATGTTTTCTCCAGTGCACCAAGACAGCTAGATCCTGACAAAAAGAGCCCACAAAGCCGTTACGGATTTCTTGCCTATCCATATTCTGTCATGAGGAATTAAAAATCCTGAATTATTGCTTTGTCCTTTCAAGCCTTACATTACAAAACTGGACAGATGTCTTAAAGATTTCTGGCCTCTGCTTCCCCTGACTAGGCAGAAGACAAAGGACGGCCTTTGAAGCAGGGTAAACCTGGGGAAGGACTGGTAGGGATTTCAAATCAGTGAAATGTAAAAGGCTCTACAAATATTCAGGCTTGACCAGTGAGAAATCCACGTGTATAATTACAGAGCTCTAGTCCTTCCTTCTAGCTCAGCTATTTGAATATCTGTTTCTTACTTAGTGTCAACAAAGAGATGATTTTGTCCTAGGACAGACAGCAGACCCTTCATCAATTTACAGATAAGATAAGTAAAGAAACAAAACTCTAGATTATTATGTCCTTGTAGCGTTGGGGTTAAGATTCAGCCTTCAGAGGAAATTCACACATGCATTTCAGAAATTCCTAGTTTGGGGGTTAGGCCTGTCTGTATCCTATAGATTATAATAAATGTATGCCAAGCACAAAAGCAACATTTTTTTATAACTCTCACACAATTCTATTTCCTTCTTCACTTTACATAAATAAAAACACTCTGTGTCATAAATGCTAAAGAAGGGACAATATATTTAATAAAACAAATGGAAAGAACTTTTGAAGGTCACGTATAAGATCAGCCATATTTCACTGAAAACTTCAAAGAAGTTTTTTATTTATTAATTGGTTGCCTATGTTATAATGACTGCTTGATGACTTTCAGTCTGCCAATGACAATGCTCAAGAAAGAGAGGGCCAAATACGAGCATTCCCTCTCGGACTTCTGTATACCATTTAGAAGCAGCAGAGCAGCACCAAAAAAACCCAAGCCTTCCAAACAAGAAAATAATCTATATGCTGCCTGCTAAAGAATCCAATAGGGCAAGTACCTGGGGAGCTTCTCATGAGTTCTCCTAAGTATGTCACAGTGTTAGGCATGGGATTGCAGCACAGCCACTCGTGTGTCTTCTGGCAGCCTGGGGTAAATTCTCATAGTCAACAGATCCCAGAACTGCTACTGAGAAAGTAGAGTGCACCTTTTGTTAGGGCAGGCAGATTAAGCCTACCTTAACCTATTCTCTATTACCACTCTCAAAATACCCATCTTTTACATAGCATCTCACCTTAAAGAGTATCCATGGACTACTCTGAACAGAGTATCCAGAAAAGTTCATTCACAGTATGATCTGGTTTTGTATTTAGCATGTGGAATATGAGTCTGAGCCCCACTCTGCATAACATTATACATGAAAACAAAAAGTGAACATCAGAAGCTGTTACTTGGCCCAGAAGCATGCTAAATGCATTTCCTTCCAGCCCATGCATATGGGAACACAGCAGCACTTCACTTTGTGTTTATTTTACATATTTATTAAGAAGGAAACTGAAGATATGGGAAGTTTCCCTGTCCTTTCTGCATTTTCATCGAGATGACATTCACATTTATCTGCCAGGTCAGACCAGAAGTTAATTGATCCCACTAGCTTGCTTCAGCAGTGGCAAACAGCCGATGACTGAAGAGTGTAACAAATATAATGCAACAGCAGTGATATATGATACAACCTTCTTTATGCAAAACATTGTGGATGGGGAAAAAAAGATTGCTGAAACAGTTGGCTTCAGTCTCCTTGGCTATAGTCTTAATAAAGCTTTTGTCAGAGTGGAATTTCAGACCTTTGAAATGTGTATGTCTGTGTTTAAACATATTCTCTTTCCAGTCAATGGAAGAAACTAGCACATTCAAGGTATGAACTATTTTGGGTATGTGAAGGCAAAAAAACCCCAACAAAACAAGTACTTGAAGCTTGTAACAATCAATAGCAACAACAAAACCCTCCAAACATTTTTAGTGACCATTTCAAGAATTCTTCCTCATCAACTTTGGATTCATTCTAGGAGCAGAGTGCAAATACTCTTACAAAAATCCAGACTGAAACAGCTGGGTAAGAGATTTTAGAATAATGTATTTGAACCTCACGCATGCAGAACGTTTTTTAAAATTACTCCACTGGAGAATCTGATGGCTAATTCTGGAAAATACCGTAATGTGAGGTGACCCACAGTGCTAAAGCATTTGAATAATTTCATTCCTCTTCAAGAAAGCACATAAACATATGTTTAACTTTAATCACAGATCATCTTACTGCTTTCATCTGCACCTAATCATTAACCATAAACACGTGCTTAAATGCTCCACTGAAAAAGGGTGAGATTACTCACACTCTTACAGTTAATTGTATGCTTAGATGTTATAGTGGCCTCTTGGCAGGCTGCACTGTGTGCTGCGACTGTTCAAAGCTGAAGCAGGCTGTAATGCCCTACAGCAAAGATTGTGATTGTGCCCTTCTTTCCTACTCCTTAGCAAGTTATGTGGGGTATGTCATGTAAGACTGTCTCTTCATGGAGTTCTTCAGTAAGACTTAGCCAAAAAAGACTTTTAAAAAGGGACATCTAGCGAATTGATCCAATTACAATAAATTTTCTAGCACTGAAAATTACTTTTTTCCCAGTAAGAACTCTGATTAAAGTTAATAGTTATCATCAAGTCCACTTGGTAGACTCTAAGATAAAGTCTAGTGTCGTGGTTTAAGCCCAGGCCGTAAATCAGAACCATGAAGTCCACTTCCCCTCCCACCTTTCTTCCCTCCGCTCCTGGAGGGACAGGGAGGAGAATCAAAAGAATGCAACTCCCACGGGTTGAGATAAGAACAGTTTAATAACTAAGGTATAACACAAATCACTACTGCTACCACTAATAGTAATAATGATAAAGGAAATAACAAGCAAGAGAATACAACCACTCACCAACCGGTACCTCGCCCCCACCCCACAGTGATCTAGCCCTTCCGGGAACTCTCAGTTCTACATCCTGGGCATGACGTGCTATGGTATGGAATACCTCTTTGGCTAGTTTGGGTCAGGTGTCCTGTCCCTGCTTCCTCCCACCTTCTCCTCCTCCCTGGCAGAGCATGAGACTCACAAAGTCCTTGGTCAGTCTAAACATCAGTGTTATCAGCCCTGTTCCCAGGCTGAAAGTCAAAAACACAGTGCTGCAACAGCTACTAAGAAGGAGGAAAAATGACTGCTACTGCTGAACCCAGGACATCTAGTTATTAACTAGCCTAATCATCTATGGTGAAGGCTGCAGAATGATGCTTTTGGTATATACATAGATTATCTTCTGTAAAATACCAAGCTTATTCTTTTCATAGAGCATCAAGCAATGCTAGTGTAGATGTAGTCTGTGCGTCAATTCGTCTTCTCTTCTTAACATGTCATATTTATGACCCTCACAACTGTCATATCTAACTGCCTTCCTAGAAATTGGAAGATAAAAGTAAACCAGATAGAACTCATAGCAGCAAGATGAAATGCAGTTTCACGGAACTAATTTCAGTTCAAAACATGTACCAAATATCAAATTATTCTTCTTGGAATAAAGTATGTGTTACAAAAGGAGCAAACAAATTTCTTCTAAATCTCCCTAGATTTCATATTCAGTCATGTCACATTTTTTAATCCAGTAAAACGCTGGAAACCAGCACAGGGATAGTTTAACAAGTATATGAGCACTTTAAGAAGAAAAGAGGATCTGTAAAACAAATAGAGATCAACTCCGTACCACAGCTTTTTTGTTTGTAGCCACTCACATTGCATTTAGCATATAAGCCACTTGTCGTAGCTGTTCGTGTACTTACTGAAGTACTCCTAACTGGACTGCTGTACTACAGTGCAATGCTATGTTGACTGTCACAATTTTTTTTCACATCTGGGCAAGTAAATAGCCTTTGATAAATGCTACCACTTGTTATGAAAACAAGCATCACGTGTCTCAAGGAACAGTAACTCTGGACTATGTTCATCACCTGGAAAAGACATCCACATACTGTCTGCTACTCTTCTTTCACAGTTCCTGAAAAAAATCCACTACGTGCCTCATAATACTTCCGCAACTAAAGTGTTTTTCCTTTTACAGTATCAAAGTACAGAAGGAGAATTTTAAGTATGTACCTTAAAAAGCAGTGTATTTTGAAAGGCAATTTTACTTTTCCTAAACTGAACATCTATACTGACATGAGGGGTTTTGTTCCTGTAGTTAACCTCATTTCCAAAATCAATTATACTTCTCACAGAGCAGACTAACTTGAAATGGAATATTCAGGTTAAAACAAGGTAGTAATCCAGAATAGTTTTAGGTTTGCATTTGGTTATTTCTATGCATTTAAGCAATAGACAAAATCTAACAGCCAGTTCTTACTGGTGCAATTCTCTAGTCAACTGAATCCCAGCCTGGCTACCAGAGCAAAAATTTAGGTATTTGCACTGTTACATATATAGCTTTTTCCCAGATAAACCCTGCAGAAAGGTAAGACTAAAACCAGTAAGAGATACTAGTTAAAATATTTTTAGATAAACTTTGACCCATAATATTAAGAAAGAAAACATTCAGTTAAAATGGCAGGCTATAATGCAAGCAAGTCACGGTGAGTGAATGGAACAAAATGATACCACCTACCCCCAAGTTTTAGGACAGTGATACAACACATTTGAGGTTCTAAAGCTGAGAAAAGCATTTCACTCCTACAGTGGGCACCATACTGTCTGTATTTAAATTTGGTCTAAAAAGACTTGAATAGGTTTACCCTAATAGTCACAATGTTACTATTTTCTTAATTTAAAGTTCCAGCATCTGCTTCGGTACATCAGCCTTTTTGACAATCCCAGCAGGGAGAACTGAACAATAGACACACACAGAACCCACAGCATCTTTTTGCATCTTTTACATTTAAGACTTTAAAGGAACATTAGCATCATAAGGAGGCAAAGCCTGAATTGCCTTTAGCTTTATCGTAGTTAGCACACTAGTTGTTTGGAAATAGAATCTCAGGAGAGAAAGTGATGTCTTAGGTTCTAAAAATAAAGAACTTAACTGATGAAAGCGGGAAGTATTCTCTCTTTAAACAGTTGTAGGGCACAACAAGGATGGAGTACAACTTAAACACAGTGGCAGGCTCCTGCCAGGGGGTAACTGTGAACAAATAGTCTTATGAGTGCAGACGAATACAGAATAATTAGTTTGATAAGAGCAGCACACAGCAGTCCAGAGGTTGCACATGGCATCATGAGCCAATACATGGGTTAGGACGTTGCCATTATGTTGTCATCCACTGGAACACACATGTCGCTTGGAGGTGATCAAAGCAGAGAGTACTGCCAAGATCTTTAGGGCCAGCATCCAGCATATAACACTTAAAACTATATTCCACTTTATTCTCAACCGTTTTCAGTTTTCTAAACATGCAAACAAGTTCTTTCCAGCAACCCACTGTTCATACGGGTGAAAAAACAAGTTTGTGGCAATAGAACATAAACCAAGCTGATGAAACCTGCCCTTATGAATTCTACCCTGCTCAAAAGAAATAATAATTCCATGACACATTTTTTTTTTCTCTTTTCTGAGTTAATCTACTTGTGAAAGGACAGCTGTGGCACAGCTTCCAAGAAATATTTCTCAGATATCAGAGCAAAGGTGAAAAGCACAATCTCCAAGATTCCTTCTTGCTCATATTTTTGCGAAAAGAAAATCTTGTTTCATAGACATGTGCAGATACCTTAATCTCCCTAAAATTCCCTAAAACTACTTTATTCTGAAGTCGCATTCCTATTTGCAAAAACTAGAGGCATTTAGTCTAAGTAGTAAAGAAATTAATGATTTTTCTGGAACAATCTGAAATGGTTCAGATCTACTCACAAGGAGGTGAATTACTGATTGTAAATTACTTCTACATATCTCTGTTTTTCTAAGTAATTTACTGTGTTTACTGGCATACACACAACCAACATTCCATTTAATATACAGATGCCTCTGGTTCTGTCCAAAATTATTTCTAAAAGCTACTAAAAATTTATATTAAAGATTGTGAAGGCTGGTTTATAAAACTAAAAATCCAGAAAAGATCCCAGCTCTATTTATTCACCTCTTATAAGTGGAGAGCAGAGTCCTGGTTATCCCTGTTAAGGTTTTTTTACTTTAGGTTAATAACAATGATAAGTAAACACAAACGTACCACAGGAACAAGGCACAACTGAATTATATGCATGAATGTTGGAAACAAACACAACAGCTCAGCGTCCCTGTGACAATTCAAATTCAACTCTACATAAGCATTAATTAAGTCCTGAATCAGCCATGAAGTGGGAAAAAGGAATCTATAGCTTTGTTTTAAACATCTTATTTCTGTTCCAGACAAAAAGAATAATGCTAAAAAATAAAAATTACTTCTGTTTCACAAATCTAAAAAACTGAATAAAATGATCCAAAGAAATGAGAAATCATTTTAAAAACAGCTGTAACTGAACAGCAAGAGAAAAAAAAAGAACTGCCAGGGGCAGGGAACTGACTGGAAATTAATGGATGTTTGGAGAGAGGGAAGGGAGGGGAAACACCCAACATAAAACCAAACAATATTTTATAAAGGGTGCATGTTGGAAAAAGACAATACTCATGCTTGTTTTCAATGTTTATGCCTTACTTTTGTATGACAGTACATACTCTACCCATCCACAGGAATACTATTCATAATGCATAGCGTGCTCTGATTTCTGCTATATTACAGCTTGAGGTTTAGTAGGCTTATTACTTCATGTCATCTCCTGCATTTTTGAGCAAAGTACACAAGTCCGTATGGAATACTGATACTGTTTGCTGTACACATTTTTTTTTTAAGAGACAAAGAAGCTATCTATTTATAAGTCACATTGCATCTGGTATCTGGCCTGGTATCACCATTCACAACACTTGTTATTTCCAAATGCTTTGTGCATGTGTCTTTTTCCCTCATGTTTAAAACAGCAAACGAAGAGACAGCACTTCCCCATTTCAGACATCTTTTCAAATCCAACGGGACATCAGTGTATGTTTGTTAATGATAAGAGCCCCAAATGTACTAAAGCTCCAGGTTCAGGTAAGATGTTCTTGTAGTACATTAATGTAATAGATGTATTACCAGAATTCTTTGCTTTAACTGCTACAGTCAAACAAACAAGCTCTTTTCGGCATGTAAGATAAAAGCCTTGCTCCAGTCTTTTGGCCTTTCTTACCCAGTAACCAAGAAAGTAAGGACATGAAGTATTCATCAGAATAATTATTCAAATCTGGCTGACTTTCCCAAGACGTAAAATTCAAGCTTGTAGATAAGATATATTATTTTTCTTTAGTTTAACTCCAAGTTTTTATTCTGCTCACTTGTACATGCCCTCTGTTTACTTGCTATATAAAGCTGAGTTCCTGAATGATATTATCCATTTAGAGGTCCATGGCATGTTCTGTTATATGGTTTTAATCATTCTTCAGTAATACTCAGAACCACTGAATAAGGGTTACATTTGTCTTGGTTTAGATCCTATATGACCCCGATATTTAATAGAAACAATTGTAGGAAAGAAAGGGCAGGCAGGCAGGCTGGAAGGGGAGAAAGCAAAAAAAGACTTCTTACAGACTCAGACATAGGGAAGTCGCCAGTAAAGAGAGAGCTACAAACTTCATTTTTCTCTGGAATTTGTTCCATGTTGAACTTCAAGCTGCATTCCAAAAACAAGACTCTGTGTATGCAAGTACTTCTGGTGATGATCAGACCAAAGAGGAAATGAATGTTCAGCTCTTGAAGAAATGAATCTATTTCCAGAACTCCATGCTATCACATAGCAGCTACAAAAAGAGAAATGTTGATACTTACCAACAAGGGCTTGTCCCTAGTGCATGAATGTGGGAGCCCACCGTGCTCCTAAGATAGCACATTATACCAAGGGAACAGGCAAGCAGTTAATGGATGAAGCCATATGAGCCAAGCAGTAGGAAACAGGCTGATACATGCTACTAGAAGATGTACTAACAGCTACATAGGACTGATGCCCCGAGAAGGCTGCCAGGTGCAGACTGCCTGCCAGCAGCAAAAAGCGCTTTTTGTTTTTTTGCCGGCAGCTGCTTCAGGCTTCTCTCAGGAGCACAATGCCATTGACCTACTCCTGTCCCATTCAAGCAAGGCTATTTTTTGCTTTGGGAGAAAAAAGATCAAGTTTTAGGTCTGAATATGGAAACAAAATAGTTAATCTGCTTGCCTTTGAACTTTTTTCCTCTCTATAGCTAAGCACAAATGACCACGTAGGACAAAAGCATTCAGACAAATCTTCATAACCATACAACAATACCTAATTTGCATTCAACCATTATTATTTGTGAATAAAAGTAAGGACAGAGTGAACACACACAAAAGCTACTTGTCAGCCTTTTCTCTTATTTTCTAACATTTTTTCCCAAAACAGACTGATGCATGGAGCTGCTGAAACCTTCCTCCTGCCTGTTTTCAGGAACAAACTTTTTCCAAAATATTGTGGTTTGTTTTCAAATTAGATACTGTTCTTAATAATTAGCTACTTCACTCAACTCATGCTTCGTGTGTGAGACACAAATCAAGCCAGGAAGATGAAGATTTTTGTATATGCTAAGACTAAAAACAGACTTTGATCTGCAGTTACCACTCACAAGCATCAGACCAAGTCCGCATGGATAGCAATTACTCATAAGCAGGTGCTATCAAGTTCTGCTGCTTCTCTAAATAAAAGCCTTCATGAGTAGAATCAGCAACTGTTAACTGATAAACAGGGCACAAATAAATTCCCTTAAAATACTCAGGTTTATAGTCTAAATTCCTGCAAAATTTAAGACTCAATATTTATTAAAAGGCAGAGCCTATATAAAACCAGGGATTACTTTTTCCCCTTACTTTTGAATTCCTTCATCTTTAAAAACAAAGATTAAAAATGTTATGTAAGTTCATGTTGGCTGAAACAGTTTATACAAAATGCAAACAGCTAAAGAAAAAATAACAAGCCTGTCAAAATCTTAAAAGCAGATAAAAGAATGATTGCTTATAGAAAAAAGCTTGAATTTTTATGCCTACCCATGGATCAAAAAACTGGAATTATACTGATTGTTTTATAATTTTTCTAATATCAAAACTGTTGGCAGGCTTCTAACAGTCTTTCTTCTCTGACAGAAAGAATCTGCAGAGCAGGCAGGCTGTAACGCCGGAGGCAGCAACGCTGCCTCCCCCCATGGCAGGCAAAGGCCCCCAGTTGACTGTTGTACTCTACCTTGGGGCACTGGGTGCTAGAGCAGCAGACATGCAACCAATTAGAAAAACTAACAGCACAAAAATGGTTTCACAGGGACTGAACATCCATTTTCCCATGATATAAGTAATTATAATGATACTTTATAGATTCAGGGAACATACAACTCAACTCCAGTTTCTGAGCAGTCCTTACGTTTTCTTGATGCATCAAGCATTTCTCACTCGGGGAAGTAAGTTAGAAGGATAAGTCTATCAGCAGGCTAAATCACATGAACTCCTGAAGTAGGAGCCTGATAGCTCATTGTTTACGTGGAATAATGGAAATATGTAAAACAGCCTATGAGAGTCTACTTTTAATTTCATCTTTAAAAGGTACTAGCTAATCGGAATAATAGAATCAATTTAAGCAACTAAAAAGAAGACAAAACTGTTAAACTGGTAAAACAGCTATTTCCCAGAGATGACAGCTAGCTATAAATAATTTTCTTTGGTTAAATAATTACAAGAAAATAAAGTAACAGCAAAAAGAGAACACACATTTAACTTTCAGGTGCAGAAAAAAGGCAGATAGATTTCATATGACAGAAACATCATGAATCTCAGGAAAAGCACAATTTACTTGATAATTCTATTATTCCAGTTGACAGAGCTTTTGAACATGAAAAAAGTTTTCAATAGGTTTGCAAACCTCTGAAAAGTTATTCAAATATTCAGAAAAAAAAGGTTATGTAAATCTCTCACATCAACCCTATTTCAGAAGCTTTTGCTCTTTTTCTTTTAATACAGTGAATTTTACTCAGTGCAATGATCTGGTTTAGAATTAGCTTGTTATAGCATAAATTTAATATTCTATGTTACCTGGTACAGTGCATGACTCAGGAAGTGCTGCCAAAATTCAGGTTTCTGAATCAATTTTTCCCTTAAAAATGTCTTTCAGCTCAGGTGATTGGGAACACAATTATGTCCTCTCCATCATTTTGCTGCACTAAGCATTAATCTTTTATGCTGGTGTCAGCACTACTGCAGTTTTACTGCTTTCCTATTTCTTTTGTATGTAAATCTCCAGAATAATGAACTAGAAGCTATCATGTTGTTTAAAAAAAACTCCACCAGACATGAATTGTGTTTATCCTGACTAGGCATGTTTTGTCAAGACTTGGAAAGTGGCAGGTACTGCCTTAAAAGTTTTGACTAAATACTCAGATTGCCTTAAAATAGATGCAACTTCATGAGCATTGTCTTATGCCAATCATTGCAGAGGGCATCACACAAACCTATCTATACAACACCTTGAGTGGAGAGATACTTTTCTTGAAGCCACCAATCATCAGTCATTTATTACATCTTGATTATACAGGTCTGTGCTTGTTCATCAAGACTGGTAATAGGAAGCTTCTCTTGCACATGAGAATTTCCTCCTGCCCACAGGTACATAATGTCTCACTGCTGTCTTGATGAATTTTTGAAATTGGTGATTCATTTCTAAAGTATTTTTTGGCTCACCTCTTCAAAGCCTACTTCTACACATGAACACTTGAGACTATCATTCTGTGGAACTGAACTAAGCATGCAGTATTGCCTCAAATGGGTTTGGCAAGCTGTGGAGATCCTTCATGTTCCACTTCTACTGATAAATCATATTTTATTTAAATACCCACTTATTTAATTACTACTACTGCTCACACTGAAATCAGTATCACTGTAAGGTAACAATTTTGTTCCCCCAGATGATTATAGCAAAGGGTGCAACCCATGCACTCCTCCTTAGCTACTCCTGATTGTATTCATTCCCAAAGTGTGTTTACAAGCATATTTACAAAGCATGCATGGTAATTGCTAACTCACTGCTGAAACGAAAAAATCTCTCAGGTGAAACAAAGCAATTACTTAGGAGTGCCCTACTCACGCAATTCATCACAGCTAATTATTTGAGGCATTAACTGATTTTTCACAAGGTAATTCATAGCTCTTTCAGAGGTGTAATTAAAACTCTGAGCAGAGTTGGAATATCAAGGCTATGCCCTGCTCTTGCCTGCATGCTTTCTAGAGAAGCAAACAGGCATATGCAAATGCATGCACCACACTAAATCTATTTCATACATTTTCAGAAGGCTGGATCAATAGACTGCTGAATCTATTTGTAGTTTACTTATCCCAGGGAAAATTAGATACTGTTACAAAAATAACAGAGAATTTTCAGCTTATATATTTAAGCACTAAAATAGGCAATTCCTAGGAAGGTTTCCATAGTAAACAACACTGTCAAAAATTAAGGAGAAAGATGTTGGTTGGTCTTCCTCCCTAATGAACTGTAATTAGCCACACTACCCTTCCCAGCAAGAGACTGCTCAGCTCCTATTCACTTCATCAACACATCTGCCAAAAACCTGTCTGGGACTGCACATAACAGGAGGACTGCTACCTCATGAACACATAAAAACATGAATTCACTAAAATTATTTTTTTCTTGCTGTGGAGAAGGTTTATCTTGATGATAAAGTATGATCAACAACTACATACTACACTGAGAATCCATAGCTGATCTGAGCAAAAAAGCAAGAGATTAGAGTACTGCTTAGTATTTCCCAACTGGACTGGGGTATTATACACATTAGCTCTTTTCGTTTGATACTACCAAAGTCGATGCAGCATAATATTATTTCTGATTTGTTGTATCTAAGCTAGAACTCAGGCCCTGATAATAAAAGGACAAGTCACCAATCCTCTGCATCACACAGTTGCTATCATCTGACAATTTTACATTCATAGTTTATTGATTCCTGTGAAAGAAATATTCTCTGCTGATTTTTAAATTACATACATACAAGAAATGGCTCAGTCTTATCTCTGCCTTTGGCTGGATACAACAAAGCTATAAAGATTTTTATTTTTTTAAAAGCTGATATTACAAAGGAGCATGCCACCAATTTGACTTAGATCTGCTTAAAACCAGAGTAAATCCAGTTTATGCCCAAGTTGAAATCATAAGTTCATCTTATCTACTAGCATAAAGGAGAAGTGGGAGAACAACCCACAACATTTTATTTAAGATTTTATTCTTTCTGAGACACAGAATCATAGAACGGTTTGGGTTGGAAAGGACCTTAAGATCATCTAGTTCCAACCTCCCTGACATGGGCAGGGATGTCTCACACTAGACCATGTCACCCATGACTCTGTCCAACATGGCCTTGAACACTGTCAGGGACAGAACATTTACTACTTCTTGTGTTGCCATTCAGCGAGACCTGGACAGGCTGGAGAGTTGGGCAGGGAGAAACTTGATGAAATTCAACAAGGGCAAGTGTAGAGTCTTGCATCTGGGGAAGAACAACCCCATGTACCAGTACAGGTTGGGGGTTGACCTGCTGGAAAGTAGTGAAGGGGAAAGGGACCTGGGGTCCTGGTGGACGGCAGGATGACCATGAGCCAGCAATGTGCCCTTGTGGCCAAGAAGGGCAATGGCATCCTAGGGTGCATTAGAAAGGGTGTGGTTAGTAGGTCAAGAGAGGTTCTCCTCGCCCTCTACTCTGCCTTGGTGAGGCCGCATCTGGAATATTGTGTCCAGTTCTGGGCCCCTCAGTTCAAGAAGGACAGGGAATTGCTTGAAAGAGTCCAGCGCAGAGCCACAAAGATGATTAAGGGGGTGAAACATCTCCCTTATGAGGAGAGGCTGAGGGAGCTGGGTCTCTTTAGCTTGGAGGAGACTGAGGGGTGACTTCATCAATGTTTACAAATATGTAAAGGGTGAGTGTCAGGATGATGGAGCTAGGTTTTTCTCAGTGATGTCCAGTGATAGGACAAGGGGTAATGGGTGTAAACTGGAGCATAAGAAGTTCCATGTGAACATCAGGAAAAACTTCTTTACTGTGAGAGTGACAGAACACTGGAACAGGTTGCCCAGGGGGGTTGTGGAGTCTCCTACATTGGAGATATTCAAGGCCCAGCTGGACAAGTTCCGGTGTGATGTACTGTAGGTTACCTTGCTCTTGCAGGCAGGTTGGACTAGATGATCTTTTGAGGTCCCTTCCAACCCTTGGGATTCTGTGATTCTGTGATTCTTTGGGCAACCTGTTCCAGTGCCTCACCACCCTCACAATAAAGAACTTCTTCCTTATATCTATCCTGAACTTCCCTTGTTTAAGTTTGAACCCGTTACCCCTTGCTCTATAGCTAAAATCCCTGATGAAAAGTCCCCCTCCAGCATCCTTGTAGGCCCCTTTCAGATACTGGAAGGCTGCTATGAGGTCACCCCGCAGTCTTCTCTTCTCCAGGCCTCAACTTCCTTAGCTGGTCATGCTGTCTTCTGCAATGAACATAGAAGCTTCAAAAAAGTCAAGCTTCTATATTAAATGTGCATGTGTGTCAAAACCAAATGAAACAACAAGCAGGAGAAGCTATCTATGAAAAACTAACTTTTTCTTTTACAAAAGCACCATGTGAATCATCAGGAGCAAAAGCACTGAAGCTGTTTGACCATAGTGACAGGTAAGAGAATCCAGCCTACTGTGTTACAGCATTTTTTCAGAGAAAAATGCCTGGTCTTGCAGTGTCCTGTAGACAGACTGTATCTTTGTTAGTATCTCCATGTCTCCTGGAGCTTAAATTCAAACCACTCCTCAGGACCACAACAGTTTCCCAATAGGCTTACATGTGAAGTATCCAAAATTTCAAAAGCTAGAGAACCCCAGCTGCTTTCCATCATTGTGCTGGAAAACACTGCACAAATCTGCCTTAACAAAGCTTTAAACATTAGCCAGTAGTTCCTCATGCATCTTTCTCTTTAACCCTTTTTCTTTCTTCTTCTGACAGAAACAAGCACATCCTCTGGATACATGAGCACTTCCAGTACTGTTAAAAGTTTCAGCCCTGTCAACCTTCCTCTATAATTATATTATAAATCTCCTCTTTTACCATTATGCAGAGATCAAGCACTTTAAGGAATAACCCTCTTACTACGGGTCATACATTAATAGCTGGATCCTGTTCTAATTACTGTGATGGTAATCCAATGTATAATTCATACAGTGAAGAAACAAGAGAGTCTGGCCAAGGCAGTGGCACGATTTCCCCTGCTCATTCAGACTACCTCCAGATTGGTTCTTTCATTTGTGCTCATCAAGAGTCAGAGAAGTTCAAGACCAAATCAATATAAAATGATGTCCTTCCTCTGTAGCCTGGGCAGAAATAGGCACATGAATACAGAAAATCTTTTTTTTGTTTGTTGTTGTTTTTTTTTTTTTTGTTGCATAGGATTAGCATCAAGGAAGACTAGACGCATTTGACTTTTAAAATAAGCTTAGAAAAGGCCCAAAGAACCATCCATAAATCTGACCTTTATGAAAAAGACAGCATGTCTCCACTCAGAGGTAAGTTGTTGAATGTACTAGAAAATACCCATTTTTAGAGATCCTTTAATTGGAAATCTCAGACCTCTTTACCTTTGTTATTTTGACATTTTTATTACTTCAACCATATAAAATGTTAAATTCTTTCCATACCATAACTATTTACTGAAAGCAACAGCAATCAATAGCCTTCCACTTTTTAGCTATTCAACTCAATCTTATTTCTCAGCCAAACAAAAATTAAAGTAGCATTCATAGAAGATACATCACATTGTATGATGTGATTAAAACACAAGACACCATGCATAAGCAAAGTCCACATCCTTTCAAAGAAGGAGACTGAGAGCTGTGCACGCTGATGGTAGACAGAGTCTTCCAGTTCATTAGTCGCCGTTTGCCACTGAGCTGAAAGACTAACTTCTGAGGCATGAATTTTCAGGTGAGTTATGAAGTCCCTCCTGTCATAAAGTCTGCTGTTTATAGCTCTATATTTCTAGAGGATCTCTTTATAGCATTTCTCAAGCAGGAAAGAGAGAGATGGAATCTTTCCAATGGATACAGGATCATAAAATAAATACATAGCGATGTCATTAGAAAGTTTGCTTTAATTCTGATTTGAAGTGATAGAAAAATAGATGCAAATTGATCAAATGTACTTTACTGCACCTTGGGGGTGTGATTTATTACATAATTTGAGCAATGCTGCCCAAAAGCAAATTCTACTTTTAATGCACACTAATCTAATGTGTTTTCTTTATTACAAATATTGCATACAATTAAGAAAACCAAAAACACGAAACAAAAAACTGCAAACCACCAATATTCGTTTTAAAGATTCCTAACAGTGCTTGCAGAATTTCACAAGTTTCATCATACTGTACTGCAATGGGAGATATTGCTCTTTAGACATATTGCAGCTCCCAGAATAACATGGTCATATGCTTGCTAAGCAAGAAGAAGAGGTAAAACAGAGCTTGTAACAAAGGATGCTTTCTTGCATTTAACCAAATTCAGTGATAATATGAACTGGATTGAGGCAGTAAGAAGACTGCAATAAACGGAGGAAAATGTGAAGTGAGTTAGCTGGCTGTGGTGGACATCGAGTGGATAGGATAAAAGTTAGTTTAACCCAGGAGCTTAAAATGTTGATAGAATAAAAGGAGAGAAAACAAAAGAGATGGTCCTAACTAAAGACAACAAGGAGCAACACAAGTATCTCAACAACAACACAGTACAATCCTTAAAATCCAGTTGGAGCTTACTTAACTATATGTTTCATAGAATCATAGAAGAGTTAGGGTTGGAAAGGACCTTAAGATCATTTAGTTCCAACCCCCTTGCCATGGCCACCTCACACTAGACCAGGTTGCTCAAGGCCCTGCCCAACCTGGCCTTGAACACTGCCTGAGCTGGGGCAGCCACAAATTACTTGGGCAGCCTGTTCCAGTGCCTCACCACCCTAACAGTAAAGAATTTCTTCCTTATATCCAACCTAAATCTCCCCTGTTTAAGTTTGAATCCATTACTCCTTGTCCTATCACTACAGTCCCTGATGAAGAGTCCTTCCCCAGCACCTTTATAGGCCCCCTTCAGATACTGGAAGGCTGCTATGAGGTCTCCACGCAGCCTTCTCTTCTTCAGGCTGAACAGCCCCAACTTTCTCAGACTGTCTTCATACAGGACGTGCTCCAGTCCCCTGATCATCCTCGTGGCCATCCTCTGGACTTGTTCCAACAGCTCCATGTCCTTTTTATGTTGAGGACACCAGAACTGCACACAATACTCTAAGTGAGGCCTCATGAGAGCAGAGTAGAGGGGCAGGATCACGTCCTTCAATCTGCTCGTCACGCTCCTTTTGAAGCAGCCCAGGATATGGTTGGCTTTCTGGGCTGCAAGCGCACACTGAAGCTGGCTCATGTTAAGTTTCTCATTAACCAACACCCCCAAGTCCTTCTCCACAGGGCTGCTCTGAATCTCTTCTCTGCCCAACCTGTAGCTGTGCCTGGGATTGCTCCAACCCAGGTGTAGGATCTTGCACTTGTCATGGTTAAACTTCATAAGGTTGGCATCAGCCCACCTCACAAGCGTGTCAAGGTCCCTCTGGATGGCTGGACCCTTCCCTTCCCTTCAGCATATCAACTGAACCATACAGCTTGGTGTCATGGGCAAACTTGCTGAGGGCGCACTCAATCCCACTGTCCACGTCACCAACAAAGACGTTGAACAAGACCGGTCCCAACACCGATCCCTAAGGGACACCACTCGTTACTGGTCTCTAGCTGGACATTTAGCCATTGACCACAACTCTTTGCGTGCAGCCATCCAGCCAGTTCTTTATCCACCGAGTGGTCCATCCATCAAATTTATGTCTCTCCAGTTGAGATAAGGATGCCTTGCTGGACAGTGTCGATTGCTTTGCAGAAGTCCAGGCAGATGACATCAACTGCTTTGCCCCATCCATCAGTTGAATTTATTTGTTTATTTTAGTTTAGTATATATTTGAAGTAATGTATGTATCCTGCAAGTGTTGATTATCAAGACATACATTAGGCGACTCATTGGCATAGTGTTTCAATGCATTTGTGTTTTGAAGGATCATCATACGCTGGAATAGCTCTTTGCCATCTCTGTAGGGGAGAGGAAGTTTCTCTCTTGCTTACTTCCTTATACTAAGTACTGAGTGGACTGAAAGCGTTTTGACAGCTGGCTGGTCAGACTGACAATTGAAATGGCCCCTAGATGATGTGCTGTGTGTGAATCCCCATGCATTGTGGTGTAATGCATTGACTGTACAAATCACTCTGGTTCACAGGAAGCAACACACCTCAAAATACAGGCAACACAGCTTTATATTCTAAGCAATTTTCATCTAGGTTCAGCCCCAGATTCAACGCTAAGCAGAGAATACAAAAATACAAACTACCAAGTAAGTCAGTATAGCTTGGCTGAAATAAACCTGAAGATCTAATTTTGAACATTTACAATAAAATTACACCAGGAACACCAGTGAAAGATATTCTATCATCATCCTCCACTTAAAGAAAAATAACAAAAATTACAGACTTGGAACACTCATAATAAGAGAGCAAGAATTGCATTTTTAGCAGTGGGAGATAAAATGCATCTATTCATCACTCCTTTTGTATTTTTAAAGAAACAAGTCATGTCTTTTCTTCAGCTCTCTTCTTACTTGCCCACAGCATTTCTTTTTGAATAAGAGCTAAGTTCTGCAGCCCACAAGCAACTTTTTCCAGCAATTTCATGACAACTTTTAAAAGTGTTATGGGATGTTCATGAAGCACAGTAGTCACAAAATACCTTTCCTACAAGGTTCCTTAATTTATGAATCGACTCAAAAGAATTCTGATGAATTCATATTTAGTGCAGTGTTCTGTTTATCAAAGAAACAACTCTCCTACGCTCCTCATTTCATTATTCTCAGAAAGGGCTTGCAGCTTCTATATTTAATATCAGGGAGAAAGAGATGGAGCTATAAAATAACCACTTCATTACTCATTCCATGAGTATATGAAACTAAGACATAGTGATAGTGATATACATGGATAATTATGAACGGAACAACTGGTATTGCATTCCCTGCATTAGAATAGTTCTTGCTGTTAGTTTTCACCTCTGGCAATCACACTTCAAAACTGGTTATGATCAAAGACAGAAATGAAGTAGCAGTGATATTGAGCCTTCTCACTTTCCCACAGATATCAATGCATAATACAATGCAGGACAAATATAAATGCTTTTAGTATTTTAATTTTTATAGGAATAAAATAGTACCTTACCATATTGTTCAAAAAAACAGTAAGTAAAAAGGGAAGGAGGACAAGTATGGGTTCCAGGTTAAATTTTTAGAAATATTAAACCAGCACATTTTGATTTTCCCTGTTTTAAATATTTTACCTTTCTGACATGTTGATATCTTACAAATGAATGCTGAAGGTTACTTGAAATAGCTACAGGTGTCCTATAGGCTATGACAGAAAGACAACTGCATTCTACACAGCCATTGATGCATTAACGGTTGAAACAGCAATCATGTTGCTCCTACACTTCTCAATGAATTGAAGTCACAGCAACTCTTTTAAAGATATGATGTTGGGTTTTCTCTTTGGCATTTTTTAAAATTCATTATTGTATTTGTTATTATTATTGCTGTGGCAACAAGAGCCACACCACTAGAGGAGCTCTAGGAAGGCCAAACTGCACTTTTTATCCATAAGTCATTTAATCACATCAGCCATGAAGCTGATGTCTGCCGTATATGACGACGGAACTTACTCAAATCATGCTTTATGCACAAAACACAAGCCCTTATTACTTTTGAGTTAAGCCTACCAAAACTCAGGTCATCTAGCCCTCGTACAGATGCAACTACACAAAGTCAAATCATTCTTTACGGGCATTTTAAGATGTGGTAAAACAACTGACTGTAGATGGAGTAGATCAGCAATGCAAAATGGCTTTGAGAATAACAATACTTATTTAGATTGATAGGAGTAGGCTTGAAAGGTATATGGACCAATTACTGCCCACTCAATTTATGCAGCTATAACTCTTACCCACATTTTGCTTGGCACATGCAAAATCCAAAATTCAGTTTTCACTGGTAACAAACATTTTACCAGATGTTCACTTAATCAAATGTATTTGCTTGCTAATACAGAAACTTTGCAACTACCAGCACATTTTTATAATGTTGATGTATTTATAAATCTAAAAGCTGTTTCAGCTCTTTTTATAAAGTCAAATATTCTATAATAAATATTGCAACAGAATCCCTAGTTTCAAAGAGAGAAGATCTAATACATTTCGGTTTAGAACTTCTCCCTCTACACTTAAGGATTTGCAAGTTTGAGTACATTTGAAAAAATGGTTTTCAATCTATTATCTTTGGAACACAACTAAGAATATAATAATTGCCTGCAGGCCTAATTTTGATATGTGGAGCTTTAGACTGCACAGAGATATACAAAATTTTTACACTGGAAAACAGTGCACCAGAGGCTATACCTCTGACCAAGAACCTGCCAGCCATAAGGCCTTCTGCTTACTGCTGGTTTTATACTACGGTCAACTTCCATGCTAAAAAAATCAAGTGTAGAACTGGAAATTAATTTTTAGGGGAATACTCCAGATGGACCTGATCAGACAGACAGTCTGATCCAGCCAAAACTGAACTCATCTATCACACTGGGTTTGTCTGGCACAGCTCATGCTGAGACACCGGAAAGCTGACGAGCATAAGGCTCATCACAAAACTTACCACACTGCCAAGATGAAAGATTTGCCATGTCCAGACATGTCCATTCATTCATAATTGCTTCTTGGAGTTTTTAGTGATTTTCACCTCTACATAGTTCAGAATTGTCATATATTCAAAAGACAGGAACAGAATGGATTATCAGTGAAGCTACTTTGATTCATATTATCAGTGCACACTGGTTTTGGGTTGGTTTATAATGCAAGTTTCTCTGTGCAGTGTGATTAAATAGAGCTAAACTCAAGTCTCCATTAAAAAAAGCATGACCACATAGGATGGTTTGTGTATCAATGTATTTGTCCCACTAGACCAAAATCTGTCTTATTTTTTTCATGCCCTCCGTTTTCCCTTACTGAAAAAACGATCAGAAAAAAGGGGTTTAAATAAACCCTGAAAAGATGATTGTCGTAATAGAGCAGTTATGGCTAATTATACAGACATGGCTAAGTAGCCTCACTTGGACTCTTTCTGTCAGCTTGAGAAGACATAGCTCAGAAAAAAACCAGGAACAAACAAGCCACCCAATAACAACAAAAACAAAAAGCATTAATGCTCTTTCTAACAGTGTCAGCAGATTTCAAGTCAGGGCTTGAAAGAATGAAACCCACATTAAACAGAGTATGTACATTTGCCTGCTGCAACAAGTCAACACACTCTTTACAGTGATCTGGAAAGGAAATCCAATTTTCCATTTTAGTCTGCATATCAATACTGTTTTTCCTGTAGTAAGCCTACCTCTCGTATTCCCATGCCATATGGAAAATCGAATTCACAACTGAAAATCAAGCAATCACAACTGAGTGACTGTAGGCAGACTTTAAAATAGGAAATTCCTGTTTTTCTATACATCCATCTGCATTATCACTGCTAAAATATTTATTAATTTTAGCTAATATTAATTATTAATTAAGCTCCAAATGCGTTCCTTTTCCGGCAACAGTATAGCTTCAGTTTAAAGTGTATTCACTAAATGTCTTATTGATCAAATACAGGTTCTCTTTAGGAACATACTCAGTGTTCAGAAACGAAACTTCATACAATCCTTTAAGATGCAAGCATTTGAAGCCATTTCTTTTAACTGCTTACTTATCAGCATGATGTCTGAAGTGAAAATACAGAGAGAATTTACTCAGTCAAGCCAAGGAAACTATTCTTCACAACATCGGAATTTAAAGACAAATAATAATATTCCAGACAGACATTTAGATTAGCCTTGGTTTACCTTTAAAATTGTATATCAAAAAGGATAACATGATTGTATTCTGTTTTGTGTCATCATACATTCTTTCATAGAAGCAGCATTAATCTCCAGGAACTTAACAGGAAGAAAATTTTTATTTTATCTTTAGGCTTCTTTGTCTGCCCTCTCCTCATGTCATTTGTATACAATATACTTTTGTGTTCATTTTTAATTCTTAATTAATCAAATTAACAGAATGCACTGGATGATGCATGAAAAATTTTCCTGGTGGATGTCAATATTTACTACTATAATTTAAATTAATCTTAAGGAAGTCTTATTAAATGGTGTAAAGAACAGGTATTTTAATTTCTTAGGAAGTCATTCCAGGAACCTTCCCCTCAACAATTTTTTCTTTATATTCAGCCTACATTTTCCCATTATGGTTAGTAATTGCTACTAGTTAGTTTTTAGCAGTATTGTTATATCATTATATTATTGCATTATTTTGATGCTTAAATTCTCCTGCTACTCCTAGAATGTTATGGTTCCCTAACTCCCAGGCATTCTATTACTATTTTTTAGTAATAATTCTATTACTATTCTACAATATTCTACTATTCTATTACTATTCTACAAGGTAGAATGTAAGACATTATTGGTATGGATTAAAAACATTTTGGTGGGAGTTTTACAAAATCATAACTAAAAATATTAACACAATATGAAAGTGTGAAATAAATGCAGTAAAGAAGGTTGTATTAAAAAAGTTTTATCATCATGATCTGATCATGTCACCAGAAATTTTCTTCAGACTCCATCTTATGTATGTTCAACAGGACAGTCTGCAGGAGACACGGCCAATTGCAATAATCATTCCATAATTATTTCCTTTTAGCTCACTATTCCAGCTGCTCAAAACTTGCTAAAATTTCAGCTTTCTAGATGCAAATTAAATAAATTGGATGCAAAGAACAAATCTAGTGTCTGATGTCTAACTAGAAGTAAAGTGAAATTAAAAAAAAAAAAAAAAAAAAAAAACACCTGAAGAAAGTAGAAAAAAGTGATTCCTCCCATGTTTGTTTTTAAAAGAAGACAATCACCCCAGTCCTTTAGGGAGTCTAGAAATCTTAAAATGAAAGATAGTATAATACAACACTATATATAGAGAAAGTAAGTTTTGGAGAGAAATGGCTATTTAATCTATAGCACAACTTCTGATCTGAAAACTCTGAGCAAAGTTTCAATGCATCATTTGCTATGTTCCTGATACAATCGGCTTTAATTATACTATTGCTGTTTCTGAAGTTGGATACCTTAATAGATAAACAAAGGCGATGAGATCCAGCAATGAATGAAGAGCTTATCATTGTTTTCAAAGGACATGGTGTTGTATCTCATGCAGCTAAATAAGAACTCCTGGAATCATAGAATCATAGAACAGTTAGGGTTGGAAAGGACCTTAAGATCATCAAGTTCCAATTCCCCTGCCACGGGCAGGGACACCTCACACTAAACCATGCCACCCAAGGCCTCATCCAACCTGGCCTTGAACACTGCCAAGGATGGAGCACTCACAATCTCCCTGGGCAACCCATTCCAGTGCCTCACCACCCTCTCAGTAAAAAATTTCTTCCTTATATCCAATCTAAACTTCCCCTGTTTAAGTTTTAACCTGCTATCCCTTGTCCTGTCACTACAGTCCCTGATGAATAGTCCATCCCCAGCATCCTTGTAGGTCCCCCTCTTATACTGGAAGCTGGTGGAAGAAATAGAAATTCATCATGGCAAGGGAAAAAGCCTCTCATGCTAGAGTTGTAGAGCTGCAGCTGCTTCATTATACAACCAATGAAAAATCAAGTCATTCTCCAAGACAAAAGCACGCAAAACCACTGTGCTAGTTAAGAAATCCCTGCCTTACACTCTAACACAAAATTCTAGACTTTTATCTTTGAAGTTAGGTAACCTCAAATTACTGACTATGACCTTAGTTCAGTTACTCTCTTGGCATAAAAGACTGTCACAGAAGCAGATAGTGCACTCAAATGCCTTTGCACCTCCCTTGTGTCATGTTTTAGTTCCCAACCACGATTCTTCTTTGTGTAAGCAAACTGCAATTATTTTCTTTTCCATTTCAATGGGAATAGAAGTAGACCCAAAGCTGCTCAATAATACATGTAGACCATGCCTCACTTTTCCTCTAACCATTTGTGATAACCTATGAGTGCCTCATTTGTGCCTGAACGTTTTCAAATCATGTGAACCCTGCACAGCAACAACTGAAGATGTGCAAGTGAGAAACTTGCTGTTTAACTTTGCCACAGAAGATCTCACATAGAAGTAATCTTGTAATAATTTTGCAGGCAGCTAAAGGGTGTATCTCCCTACATAAAACAAGCCCGAGCTTCTAGCAAAGAAATAATTTTTTATGCAACATACATGTATATGTTTGGTTTTGGGATGGTTTTTTTACTACAAGTCTGTCTCTGAAACTTGTTTCACTGTTGTCAATAGAGCAGAAAGTCCATTATTAGTGGTTTCCAAAATGCTAATAACAAGATTGGAGAAAAAATATACAAATAATTTTCACTTTGGAAAATATTTTTACTCCATTAAGGATATTTTCCCATTTAGTTTCCCTGGTAGTAACAGCCACCAATAAGAGATGGAACCAATCAAGGAGGAAGCCATTACTTTTTCTGTTGCTGATCAGACAACAAATTGGAGCCAGCCAAGTTTTCACTGAAGCATCAGGCTGCTGACATAAAGAACAGCACTGCTAGCTACTTATTTGCGTCAATCATGCAGCATTTTATGAAAAAGTGTTTAAGGCTTCACTTTCCTAAGCCACAGAAATGCAGCAGTAGTATTATAAACCAGTACACATTAGGCTTGAAATCATATGCATATTCATTTTTGTCTGAAATACATAATTGACCAAACAGTCCATGATGAGAGAATCAAATTTCATGGCTAGTAGGTTCACTGATTATTATGCATTATAAATATTTAATTAAAACGCTTTTACTCAGCCAAGAAGGTCAGTATTCTCTAATGGAAGCTGGAACACTGCGTTGCACTCTCAGCTGTCATAATATCTTTGGCACAGTAATTATTTCTCTCAAATCGACTGCATTTGCACTGGATTTCCGTTGTGCACGTAAAAATAATTAGAAAATTTCCAAAAGTGTTAAGCTGCATGATACAGTTCTCCTATTTAAATGCAAACCTTAACTGGTAAACGAAAGCGGGAGTGGATGGAGGGGCAGGTAGGGTTTCTTTTTTGTTGTTGTTGTTGGTTGGTTGTTTTTTTCTGTTTAAGTTACATAAAATTACACTTGAAAAAGAGAAAAGTATTTATTTTTTTAATCACTTTGTGTAAGCACAGCTAATGTTCTACCTATGCAAGCTGGAACAATGCCCAAAATGATAATTACACATGCCTATCAGATAGCTGAACATCTCATCTGGGACTTCTGAAATTGCCTCAGAAACCTGGCTGTCTGGTTACACAAATTTATGGTAATTGAGTGTTCAAACACCCAGGGACAGATGAATTATTGGTGGAGCTGTGTGGAGAAAAAAAAAAAAAAAAGGCCTTAAATGATAGTAAAGCAACTACCTTGCTGCCAGGGCCAACATTAACAATGCATCTTGGGAAGTGGCAGAGTCAGCTGCCAGCTCAAAGCTGCCATCTTTCCCTCATGCTTCTCACCTGAGAAGCATGCTGCCGGGCAGGCACAGATTCCCCTGCCCGACAGCAGCAGGGCACCTTGTCACACATGCAGCACCACCATTGCTGCCAGGAAAGGGACAAAAGGCAGAAGCCCAGTGAAATCACCAAGACCAATCAAAGGACACTGGACACACAGACTAACTCACTTCAAAGGAGGATCTGTAAAAGCCAGTGTTTCCATTTGCTCTCTGGTATCCTGATACACGATCTTAACAGCTCTCACACATTCTGAACCTGAATCCATGAAACTGCTCTCAATTTTCAGTACATGAACAAATGATTCTTTGAATCACAGCATATATATGTGATATATGATAATATGAGACTCTCCTCATCATCACTCCACAGCAGTTCGCATACATTCAGCAAGGACAACGTGGTAAAGTGGTAAATTAAAGTTCCTTAAAAAAATTCACCTTTCTCAAACAGGTTGTGCTTAGAATCTGATGGTGTCTGGCAGATAAGCATCATTTATTAAACACCACCTGCTGCCAGATTCTCCCAATAGGTTGCAAACAAATGCACAGCTAATAGGAAACACTGGCATCTACACAAATCATATAGAAAACTACTCAGAATAGTAATTTGTTATTAAACATATCTCTCTGGAACATCTATGCTTACTTGGTTTATCATCTGATGGTGCTAAACACTAAGAAACTGAAGATGTGATAAAATCTTTGGTTTAACTGGAAAAAAAAAAAAACCAACCAAACTCCCAGGGACAGCAAGTTAATATGATTGACCTTTAAATAAAGAATAAATTAAAAAAAACTAGTTTGTTGCTTTTTTGGGTTTTTTTTCTCTAGCAGCAATAACTGAGAAATTTCACATGCTACCAACCATTAATATCATTCAGAATTGACAGATACTAGGCCAGGTTGTACAGAAGTAACCCTGACAATGCTTTCCAGAAAGTACCTGCTATAAAACCATACAGACTTTCAGACTGCCTGTTCAGGTAACATGGAGCAGAGGACAAAGATGCCTTCTCCTCTGATATAATTTAATACTAATAAATGTGTGCACCAGCATGAAAAAGTTGTATTTCAAATACCATGCTGTAAAACAATGAAGTAGAAATTTTTGTTCCGGTAACACTGGTGAAAATCAGTTTTATGGCTTTCATTACTGTCGTGGGAGGATTTACCTGTTTGCAAATCAGTAATAAGATTTGTATCTAACCTGTTTAAGGTCAAAACATGCTCACAGTGGCTGACAATACTTCAAAGTAGCCGTCATCAATTTTCAGATCCAAGCTCCTTGCCTTCTCTCTTTCAATCTGAAATAAACCAGCTGAATTGAACATAAACATCTTTGGCCACAATTTCTTTTCTAAAAGAGATTAAATCCATAACTGGAATTGAGGATTTCATACTGCAAAATAGCAGGTGATCAATACCTGAACTCAGCATGACAGAAAGATGCAGCACTGAAAGAGCAGTGAGATTTGAAGAAAGATGCATAGAATGAAAAAGGTACAAAGCTTTCCCCCACCTGCCACATAATTCTTATAAATGTAACCCTGCACATCTCACCTTCTTGCTGGTGGGTTTCCTGTATACACTGATGGATACCATCTCTAGCACGGAGCATCCAGCCCATTTTAGGATAAAAAAATTGTACATTCTTATCATGGCTTTTAAATGTAATTAACTATTGCTTTAAGATGGCTTGACAATATGAATAAATTGATAAGTAATAATTCAATCACTTTTTTTGTGAATTTGATATTCAAAAGATATGGGGAAAATAATAAATAGATTAGGAAGTTACAGTAACTCATCATATAATCTGTGAGAATTACACTTTTCTAATCCAAACTAGGCTACCTTTCATTTAAATTAACTCCATAGAAGATCAGGGCTGACAGTAATTAGAATGTCCTTTCTAAATATTTACAGCCTGGCTGCAGATAGGAATTGTATTTTGGATTCACAACGCCACACTGGGGAAAAAAACCAAACACTTTCACGCATCTGTAGTAACTCTTGAACATTTGTCTGTTTGGTTTATTAAGTTAGAAGTTACTGTCTGTAATATAACCAAATAAATAGCTACTGAAGTTGGAACAGCTCTTTCAATTAGAATTGTCATACAAACACAAACATTTGCACTGTGAATGAGTAAGTGGCTGGTACAGATAAGAAGAGCAACTGCTGTCTAGGGGAGACTGAAGAATGACAGTGATGATAGGATGCGATCACTGATGCCAGCTCCCCTCACTCATTGCACATGCTCTTCCAAGGCTGCATTGCGTATGCTTTCTCAAATCAGTCAAACTTTACCAGTCAGAAGATAGGAAAGTATGACTGATGTACTGTGAATGGCTGGCTTTTTTCCTTCTCCACAGTGGGAACAATCCATAGCATCAGATTTCAAGCAGCGGAAGGTGGAGCTGGAGTGGCTTTATAGGCTTACGCAGCAGCAGGGCAGAGAAGAGACCCTGAGACACACTCTCTTGTGCTTTCTGCTTGCCTCTGTCAGCCAGCCCTACACTGGGAGCCTCAGCACTCCTCTCTCTCACCAGTGCAGCCCTTCCACTAGGACATCCAATGGATCGACTCCTTCCCTGGGGCAACAAGGAGAGAGGCCATGAGGTTAGCCCAATGCTGGGCAGGCTGAGTGTCCTAAGGGGCCCTCGTAGAAGACCAGCACTCGTGGGCTCCCCAGTGCTAGGGCATCATCAGGAAACCACCAACTGAGACAACCGCCATGATCAGCACACAGGGAAAGCTATGGCACTGGGGGCACCTATATCCAGCACCAAGTTGGATTGCAAGGACTGCCTTGTGGGACGCCGTGCCAGAGACTGACAAACCTGTCAGAGGTTTTAGATAATCAGTCAGTGAGAAAGTAGAGTGTTTATTCTTGATTCAAAACCAAAAAATCCTCCCAAACCATAATGGAAAACCATAAAGTCTTTCCTAAAAATGTTTACACTTCCTAAAGGCAAAAGCAGCTCAACAACAATAAGGAATATCAGAGAAAAGCAGTGGAAAGAGAGAATGAGGAGATGATGAATGGAGTCTGTAGAGCAGAAGGAAAGAAAAGAGCTTAAGATGTTAACAGCCACATGTTCATTTAGAGTGGAGAAAGTTATGTTCCTGACCCTAAAATTACAGCACACAAAAGAAATAAAGTAGTAGCATCTACCTTGGTAGTAGCATCTACCTAACAGACAAAACAGAAATTAACTCCAACAGTACAGAGTCACTAGACTAGTCAGATTATACACCTCACATCGCACAAAGGCATCAACAGGCTGGACCAAAGAGTCTTTACTCAAGCAGTCAATGTCTGGATGATTGTAAGCACTTTGATGCTGACATGTTTAAACCCTGAATTTAAATGCTCAAAATTTCAGACATACCTAACTTGTTCAGATTGAAAGGCATCATGCCATGTCCTGAGAGTAGATTTAACAACGATTTAATTATATCACCTATTCTATTTCAGCAACTTTTAATCCCCTTGACGAAACAACCTGCTGTTAGTATTGATAGGATTGGTTTGGCTTTGCTTTAAATTAAAGAGTTTCCACCTCAGTGCCTGATTAAATAGATGGGCAGTAGACACCACTGTACCTTCTCAACAGATGTGAAGCAACGTGTCTTACAAGTCTGCAGACACTAGCGTCTCTTTCTTCCTCTCCGACCACTTAGGAGAACTCAAACCAAGTCAACTGGGTTGCAAATCAAATGGGAAAAAGGAGAGGAAAAAACAAAAAAATCACACAATAAATTGAGGAAAAAATGCTGTTATAAATCTATGCATTAAGCTCCTCCTAGTGATTATCATACCTACTGGCAGCAGATAACGACTGTCTTGTCAGATGTCACAGAAATGTATAATTTTACGGAATATGAAGTACAAAACCTCTCAAACCACTAAATAAAAACCAAAGTAGATTATCTCAATGCATTATATTTACTACTTTGAACTTTCATGCAAGTTACAGTATTTTCAGTATGTAATCACTGGTATTAATTTTATTAAAAACTATTGTCCTACTTTATCAGGTTATTCTTCTGCCAGTGGAAATCCTATCTCAGGATGTACTTGTAAAGCATCTCCACCAGACATAGATTTAGAGCTGCCTATAAATTGAAATGCCAGACCTACTGTTAACACATCCAGGGTAACAGCCTCATTAATTACATTACTTAATTATTTATGTTAGGTCAAAACTGAAGTCAGCATAATTAAGTATTTCTCTGAAGAGCTCCCAGCTACAATACTTTAGCTGACTTGATGAGTACATTAAACCAGATCTGATTATGAGGTAGTAAGACTGGATATATTCAGGCTTTGCAGGAATGACGGTGTTTTCTAATGCCATGCCTCAAAGCACTCTACAGAAATAATGGGATCACATTTTCAATTCCTATTGTCTGCACTGTCTTCATGCTGGGACAGCCACCAATATGACTTAAGGACAGCACTATAGATTAGAAGTGCCCATTCCCTCCTCTGTAATTACATCAGCATGTCTCTCTCAATAAGTAACAGAAATGGAAATTGTTCCTATGAATAATGGGTTCAGATTCAATGCTGAGGAAAAACAAAGAAAGAGTTTAGGAAAGCAGGCAAACCTGAAAGCAGAAGATACTGGTGTACTTCTCCCCTTCCCTCTTTTTTTTTTTTTTTTTTTTTTTTTTTAAGATAGACTAGAACAGGCCACACTCTAAGGCCACATTTGCATTTACCACACAAATACATCTTGCTTCCACCTCAGCAGCAGTCAATATTTTAACAGCTGTAACTGTCAAAAAAAATCAAGGAGCTTTAAATTGAAGTAACTTCTATGACCCTCCAGTAAGCAGTTCAGCTTTTATACAACACTGCTTTCTGCCTATGAGCAGAACCTAACACTTAGTTTCAGTTTGACAGACCTGATTAGCTTTTTATGTTTGACTCCGGAAGTTTTCAAAAAATATCAGACGGCGGTACTATTTTTCCAGGAGACCCTATACAATACAGTGTTACCTGTCCAGGTAAGAAAGATTACATAATTATACTTATGTATACTATATTGGCTGAACTCATTACAATGTTTTCGGTAGGGAAAGATGCAGGTGGAGATAGTATGGATTAGTTTACAGATCACCTGGTCCATCCCCTGCTATCTGGGCTAATGCCAGGTTAGCTAAAAACGTGCAGGGACTTTTCAAGCCAAGGTTTTAATACCTTCAAGGATGTAGATCCCACAAACTTGGGTACTTGTCCACAAACTGATTCCGTTCATTTTTGAGATAGAAAAGACAATGAAATATTACATAAAATCCTGCTATCATTAAGTTGCCTATTAAAGACTAAGTTCACAGCATAAATTGATATAACTTGTTTACCTCAATGGACTTTGCTCTATTCAGATTCTTATCCAATACTTATTACTGAGGTATCTTTTAATGGACACAGAAAGTAAACTTATCTGGGTAGAAAACTAAATTTTATCGATTTTCTCCTTTGAGTTCCTGAAAAACTGCAGAATTTAACCCACCTAAGTAGCTGTGAAGGAACCAAGACCACTATCTGTAAGATTTAGAAGCTTGATGATTTATTTTATTTATTTTATTTATTTATATTTGTTTGGTTTGCTCTGGTTTTGTTGTTTGTTTTTTTTTTCCCTCTTGTTGGCAGCAATCAGGAAATTATCACAGATACAGCATTTGTAAATGTTATTTTCCCAGACTAGATTTTGGCATTGCCTTGTAAGACTAAACACAGAACTATCCTAAATCTTCTTTTCCAAGAGGAAATGAATATATTTACTACAGAAAATGAAATTCAACATCTTTCTTTATGTCTTTGGGCTATCTTCCTATAGCATCTTGTCTGTAAGCAACATATGCAAAACTCCAGTGGTACAGCTTTGAATCTCGTTGTAAATAATGACAGAGAAAAAACAACTACATTTAGTTGCAACCAAAGGAGATACTGTTTATCACAGAGAAAAAAAAAAAATAATGTTGGGAGGGATAAAAAGTTTTGTTCCATTTAGTACACATCAAAATTGATCACAAAACTATACAAGCAAAAGTTCCTGCTAAACTGTGCAAATACTGTAAATGTGCAGTTTAATAATACAATTATATCTCTCACTATGGGAAGTAACCTGGTCATTTAAGAGGTCCCAGTTTGTGTCTTTCAGTGGTGCTGTAAAAAGCCTACACAGCATCTATCCACTGCTCTGCACTTTCTGTGACTTCTGAAACATTTCACATCATTGTTTTGGAACTTTCTACTGACATAAGTACACATTCATCAGATTGAACAGCAACTTTCACCTCTTTGCTGAACTGCAGACTATGAAACTACACGGCACCAATTAGTGACAACAGATGTGTCCAAAATTTCATAAAAGCTTTCAAGAAGTGACCTTAAATATCTTAAATAAATATCTTAAATAACTTTCTATACACCTTTTTTCTGCTTACTTGCTGGATATGCATTAATAACCTGAACCTGCAGTCCTCTGCAAGGTGTGGCAAGCCCACATCATGTTCAAGTGACGTGTTCAGCACTTAAGTATCTGATCTAAAAAAGGATTAAGTAAAACTGTCAGTACTTTATTACCCATTTCCTACATATCTGAGCCACTCAAGAGCTCAAGTCTTCTTTCCACATGCCAACAAAGAAATTACTTCAGCGCATATCCTACAGTACCAGCTTGTCCTCACTGCATTCTTGTGCTTTCAATAAAAAAGTTTCAGTGGATTTTCAAATCAGACACCTAATGGGCACACAAAAATAGAAAGCAGATTCTGTAAGGCATGGAACAGACTCACCAATGTCCACCACATCTTCTTACTGGTAACGGTATAAGTATACCTCTATATGCAAAGCACAAGAAAGAGCATGTTCTTAGTTTCGTAGTATGCATACTGAGGTCTTCCTTAATAACACTAGGTTGATTTAATTCCACCTGTACAGTTACAGTTTGTTAACTTTACCTGCAAATATTCTTATTAACTGGAAGAGTCTGGCCTGGTGGAAGAAAGGCTGTTTATTGTTTCTTTACCTAACCTGGCAGTTCTGCCAAATTACTTGCACCCAGGGTATCTACAGATAGGTGTGAAAGCAATTATAGAGAAGTATCTCTAAGTATAGTCTAGTTTTGCTTCTTTCTTCTCCTCAAAATTTACCTATTTCAGAAACCAAAGTAAAGGCTTGGAATGAGTAATATTCTGGGCTTCAAAACACATCTCATTTTCCCTATCAGTAACACAGAAGTTGCAAGAAATCTGGTACAACTCAGGAACAGGAATGGATAAAAATACATTTTTTTGCCACATTTTATTCCATCATTATTGCTTTTTCAAGAATGACAAGAAGAAAGGAATTTCCCTCTGGTTTGTGAGAAGACTGCTCCTGCAGTCTATAGAAAACCAGCACAGATATTTTGTTAAAAACACTCGGTGCAGAGGAGACCTGAGGACCATATGGCTTACTGCAAAAGACTTCTCTCTATATTCTGACACATCCCCCTCAAATGTCGATCTTGTTAGTCTGTGGCAGGGGTGAATAACCCCTATGTGTGGGAGCCATCCTACCAGTGAGGTCCAAGGGCTTAAGAATCCATGATTAGTTGCAGCAGAAACTAGAAGTAGGTAAGTCGCTCCTGCAGATGAAAACTTACCTAGAAGTAGCTGACAATCTTTATATGAAACTCACAGCAGTGGTTCCTGAACTGAGACATTGCAGAGTGCCTCCAAGTCCACAAGGCTACACATGCCATAACTGTGAAACATTTGTCAGTTCTTCCTGTTGGCCATCATTCAGATTTTAGAGACTCTGGATGTTTTTGGCATGTTTAAAAGACAAAAAAAAAAATAACTTCTGCACACTTTACACCAATGTTTCTTTTGATTTGATCACAAGAAAAAGCAGTTTAAAACAATAATCAGACTACTCCCAAATCATCAGGAGGGAACTCACAAGACGTTTCTGAACCTGGAAATGTGACATCTGTAGCTCTGCTGCATACTTGTTAACCCTGAAGTAGACACAACTGCTGCATTATGGAGAGAGATGATTCTCCTATTTACCATGCCTGTCATACTTGACATGAAGATTATTTATCCTCTCTTTAGTTGTATTTTCTCACTTGCAAATAAGGATAGGGTAATCCCAAACATCACACATACATAGTGAAATACATATCACTGACAATTAAACAACTCTGCAAAATGCAAACACTTCCAACTGTTTCCAATGTTAGCTTTCCTTCTTAGCCTACAGAACCTGGGTTTTCAGAAGTACAATATTTCTCCTCTATTTATTTCTTAACAAACATTTTTTATTTGGAAGAGTTAAATTTCATTAAACGAATTCCATTTATGGCATAAGGTTCATTTGGTAAATAGGCTGCTTCTACATTTTGAAAGTAAAGCTAGATCACATGAATTATGAAATTAATTCAAACTTCAAGGCGTATCACATTTTAAAGAAAAAAAGTTTAAATTTAAATGAGAAGTTAGAAATATATATTAACACAAACACACCAATAATTTTTAAGATCATTATTTTTTCTTTATAATTTTCCAAGACATAAATTTTTCAGGGTTGACTCTTCACAAGAATGAAATTTCCTGAAAAACTGAAAGATGAAGCAAGAATGCCATTTCTTACTCCATTCATACCAATAGATACTAACATTGAAATACAATCACCACTGTCATTTACATGTAAATATTAATCTTTATGTTGCTGATTAGAGTAACAAACTTTTAAATACTTATCTTCTTCAGTGCCTCTGAAAGGCCAGCTGTACTTGTCCTGGTTTACAATTAATTTGAAATTATATACTCCTATATTTAACATCCACTGTTAGCTTGTATGGTCTACTTGTACTTTGCAGGCATCACATTACTTATTTTGCTATTAATAAAAAAAACCAAAAACAATAAACCAAAACAAACCCAAACAACCAAACCCAACAAAATCCAATCCACCAATGTAACCTCACTGATTTTCCAGTGAAAATCATTAGAAGATGAAAAGAAAGTCCTGTATATTACTTCAAAGTTGTGAAACATTTAGATTTAAATCTAATAATTTATTTTTGTATTGTATAGATTGAATCAGCTTTGGATTATAAAATTTACCTTGCATAAATGCTGCACACATTGCCATACGCAAATTGAATAAAATAACCATGAAAAACATTAACAAGAGCATGATGGTATCAATGTTGTTCTGCCTTCTGCAGAACGAGTTCAGAGAACTCCATAAAGCATATTAACAAGAAAAGTTTGGCCCAAAGATGGATGTTTACCCTCATTCTTGGCTATCACAACAGCAACCCTTTAAAATGCAATTTAGAAATACAGGGAGTTTATGTGCCTCCAGACACTTACTTCATTATCTGCCATGAAGAAAGGCAACATGGGATGGGAGAGACCCGATCTTCTTTCCTCCTCTACATCATGCCCAGAAAGGCATTAAGCTATTCTGCACTGTCCTGCCATGTGTCAGTATGTGTTTGGGAAGGAGCAGGTAGCAGCTCTTTAAAGAGCCCAGGGGGGTTGTGAGTGCTCCATCCCTGGCGGTGTTCAAGGCCAGGCTGGATGAGGCCTTGGGTGGCATGGTTTGGTGTGGGGTGTACCTGCCCATGGCAGGGGGGTTGGAACTAGATGATCTTAAAGTCCTTTCCAACCCTGACTATTCTATGATTATAACCAGGTGCTCCCAGAAGAGACTAATTAGTCTGCTGCAAAAAATTCTGCTGTATGTAAGCTAGATCCCAGCACAAACCACAGAGCACAAGGAATATAGTCAAAAGTAAAGGCGTCTTCAGATCCGCACACTGAATTAGCTTTATTATATAATTAAATAATAAAACGAGCTCTGAAAATTATCTAATTCTATCTTTTAGTTCATAGCCTTCTCAATTTCTCTTGTAAATGAAATGAGACAGTTTATCTATTGAACATGAAACAATTCCTGCTCTAACATCATGCCATGCTTATGGCCCTTTAAAACCGCTGGTACACAACAATCATTGTTTCCTAGATCAATGGAATGTGTGGAAATGATATAGTAATATCTTTCATAATACTTCATTTACTTGACAGCCATACAAAACTGCCTTATACCAGTTTACTCAGTAAGTAAATCAACACTCATTCTAAACAAAAAATAATCACATAAAAATATTACTATTAAAAAAAAAAATAGCACTTGCCTCTGATACTTCTGCCTGTCTCCACACTGCATAAGAATTGGCAAAGCACTGAGAAGAAACACAGGATGGCCTCGCTAACCTTGAGAAATTTATAAGAGAAATTTGCCTGCCCAAGCAAGTGCTTGACATTGAAAAATAACTTCCTGAAACATAAGCAGCATGCCAAGAGTTCAGCCAACTAATGAGTTTTAACTAGGCAAAATCAGTACATTTTTATGATGAAATCGACAGCTTTGGCTCCACACTTCATCTTTTAAATGCCACACACACCTCAGCTGGAGCACATCAATAGCACCATTGATTTTTTTTTTTTTTTTTCACTTCACTGAAATTACTCATTTTCTGCAGTTGTAATGACACTGCAAAATTAAAGCAACTACATGGATACCTGAGACCATTAGCTCAATCCTCTTTAAGGTACATGCCTTGACTACACGTCTGTATGTGGCTAAAACTTTAACGATTATCTGCTCATGATTCCTTTCCTTGTCTCCTGCTGAAACTCTCACAAAAAAACCGAATATGACAAATAATAATTATACTCTTTATAAAATTAAGAGATCTTAGAGGAGAAATATAATGGATCTGGCTTCATGCTGTTCTTTCCTCCCCACCGTTGAAAATCATTTTGAATACTATTCAAGGCATCAGTAGACAGGTTTTGTGCTTCCACTACTCCAAAATTGCTTCTTCCATAGTTAGAAGGTTTTTTAACTGCAGGTGTTTTATGGAAACTTAGCTTTGATCTAACATGAATGCTTGAATCCTGTATGTTTTCTGGCCTTTACTTGGTAATTGTATTCTGCTAATAATGGTCTAAAGATATCTACATGTCATAGAATCATAGAATTGTTAGAGTTGAAAAGGACCTTAAAGCTCATCTTGTTCCAAACCCCCATCATGGGAAGGGACACCCCTCACTAGACCAGGGTGCTCAAGGCCCCATCCAACTTGGCCTTGAACACTGCCAGGGATAGGACATTCACACCTTCTTGGGGCAGCCTGTTCCAGTGCCTCACCACCCTCACAGTAAAGAATTTTTTCCTTATATATAGCCTCAACCTACCTTTTGAAAGTTCAAAGCCATTCCCCCTCATCCTGTTACTATAGGCACTTGTAAAAATCCCTCTCCAGATTTCTTGTCATCGCCTTTAGGTATTGAAAGGCGGCTCCAAGGTCTCCCCGGAGCTTTTTCTTCTCCAGGCTGAACAAGCCCAACTCTCTCAGCCTGTCTCCAGAGCACCAGGAGAGGTGCTCCAGCCCTCAGAGCATCTTCATGCCCTCCTCTAGACTCGCTCCAGCAGCTTCACATCCTTGTTATTTTGGGGACCCCAGAGCTGGACACATTATTCTAAGTGGGGTCTCACCAGAGCACAGTAATATTCACAATAACATTCCTACTTTCTTCAGTCTGTAGAAAAACAGACCTCACTCAATATGATAATACATGCTACTCTCAATTAGAGCAATACTTCATGAAGGCTAGTAGTTGTCATCTATTCCAGAGCAGATGGAGGAGTTAGCTCCATTCTCCCTCTGACCTGACCTCTACTTTGAGGAAAATTTTCAAGTCTGTGTTGCTACTAACACCAGGAATTCTGTCATTCCTTTGAAATATGTCTTGAACTCAATACACTGAGAAGTGGACTAATAATCCAGACATCGATTGCTTGAGTAAAGACTCTTTGGTCCAGCCTGTTGATGCCTTTGTGAGGTGTGAGATGTATAATAATAATCTAGTATAACAATTCTTAGCTGCTTTCAACCATTACTTTCAAAAGAGATTTGTATGTCTGACTGATTGCAATATGTGGCTTTTTACTTTCAATACTTCCACCCAGAAATTTTTCCTTATTTGGCTATCTGTCTTAAGTCGTAAGTGTTTATACTTCAGCTGCACTGAACACATCCTCCCCTGTGCATTCCCATCCTAACACTGAGAAAAGCTGCACCAAAATCTTTAAAGACCTTACATTTCATAGTTATTCTCATCATGTGAAGGTAGATATTTGGATTAGTCAGGAAACAAATAAATTGCCAGCTATGTACATACAGATTTCTATCTGTCTGTATAAATACAAGGGATTTATTTGTTCCAAAAGCTTGCAAATCTTGATTACCCCTACTGCCAGAGAGGCTGGACACGTGTGAGGATTTGTTGTCGATCCTTACTGAATACGAAGCTAACTAAAGCAGCTTAGACAAGATCTTTTATTTGACGGCAGAGAACTAATCTTGCATGCAGTACAATGTGTACAATCTTGAATCACTATAGGGATTTTATCACCCTACTCTTTTCATCATCTACACGTTATAACTGCCGCCAGACCATCACCCTCATACTCCTAACGCCGCAGCGTCCCATGGATTTACAGTACCCAGAGCCAGCGTCACTGTTTGCAAAAGCCATGGTCAGATCTCTCACTCATCTCTGCCTCCTCAAACAAAGCTGTGGAAATCAGCCATCTAAATCCTCTCTGATCGCCTTGCAGTGATTTTGTTTCCAGAGCTGTTCAAACATATGGCCAGCAATCAGGCCATTTCTAACCTCACATTTACCAGAAATGCTTGGAACAGCTCAGTGTTCCTTCTTTGCCTGTAATTTCAATTTATATATGTTATTCCCTTGAGACATTATTATCCTGCTGAAGTGGAAAATCATATCTATATACATTAGAAAAACAACACTGCTACAGAAAATGTGAAAAAATTGCATGATAAATCCTCTATAATGCTTGCAAGAAATGCCACAACTCATAAAAGAGACAAAGTTCATATAAATGCACATCCTCTAAACTCTGTAAGCCAATGTTCCTCATATAGAAAATCACATGAAAAAGATGCAAGAATGAGTGTATTTTTTACTGTTATTTCAAACCTAGGTCTGTTGAGCTACATGCTTACTGGCAGAATTTAGTTTCCATAATAACTAGAAAACTTCAAAACATTTCTTTAAAGTCAGACAGGCACCTTCTGAATCTGAATCTTGGAAAAAAAAATCTTTACTTGTGTTAAGGTCAAAAACACAGCACTGCACCAGCTACTAAGAAGAAGAAAAAAAATGACTGCTACTGCTAAACCAGGACAAGGTCTCACCGTCCTATTCAAACAAAATGGAAATATATTACTTTGAAGCAAGAAAGTATATTACAAGGGAAATTTTCAGATTTTAGGTGCTTTCATCAAGAAACAATGTTTCACGAGCTCAATAAATATATAATATTTTTAAAGCATTTCTGAGAAATTTTGATTGATAATCTAGATACTTGAAACCACATTTAAGAAAAATGCTTTGTACAAAAGCAAATTTATGATTTGGTGACTTCTAGAACATGCAGACCTTGTTCTAGTTGACTTCCACCAGCTTTACTGTCAGTCAATGAGAACTGCATACAGAATCTGTAGAGAAAAAATACGCTGCTGACAGGCTGGAGTGATTAGGCTGAAACGAGGTTAGATGGGATGGTTATGCTCTCACTATTTACACAGGGTCTCTAACAGAGAATACATGCTAATATGGAATAATTATTGCTGTATTTCCTGATGAATGAAAACACGAAATACTGAAGAATGCATCACGTACACGCAAAAGCTTTCAACAGAGCATGAACTTCAAAGTAATACAGTAGAAATTATAAAGTTTATTTATTACGGCGTAAGTCAATATTGTATGCAGCATAGCTTAGACCCACTACTTATTTCCTGATTTTATTTGGGCAAGCTACTACTGGCTAAAGATAATGGGAATATAAAGCTGATTCTGGACATAGGATTTAAAGGCTTGATTAGAAGAGAGCTAAAAAAACATTTCTAGGAGGAAACTTTTGCTGAAATATATAGCAGGTCAAAGGAGGTGATCCTGCCCTCTACTCTGTTCTCGTGAGACCTCACTTGGAGTATTGTGTGCACTTCTGGTGTCCTCAACATAAAAATAGGACATGGAACTGTTGGAACAAGTCCAGAGGAGGGCCACGAGGATGATCAGGGGACTGGAGCACCTCCCATATGGAGACAGGCTGAGAAAGTTGGGGCTGTTCAGCCTGGAGAAGAGAAGGCTGCGTGGAGACCTCATAGTAGCCTTCCAGTATCTGAAGGGGGCCTACAGGGATGCTGGGGATGGACTATTCAATCAGGGACTGTAGTGACAGGACAAGGGGTAAAGGGTTCAAACTTAAACAGGGGAAGTTTAGATTGGATATAAGGAAGAAATTCTTTACTGAGAGGGTGGTGAGGCACTGAAATGGGTTGCCCAGGGAGGTTGCAAATGCTCCATCCCTGGCGGCGTTCAAGGCCAGGTTGGATGAGGCCTTGGGTGACATGGTTTAGTGTGGGGTGTCCCTGCTGTCGTGGTTTAAGCCCCGGCTGTAAATTAGAACCACGCAGTCTACTTCCCCCACACACACACTCCCCAGAGGGATGGGGAGGAGAATCAAAAGAATGCAGCTCCCACGGGTTGAGATAAGAACAGTTTAATAACTAAGGTATAACACAAATCACTACTGCTACCACTAATAGTAATAATGATAAAGGAAATAACAAGCAAGAGAATACAACCGCTCACCAACCGGTACCTCACCCCCACCCTGCCATGATCCAGCCCTTCCGGGGACTCTCAGTTCTACATCCTGGGCATGACGTGCTGTGGTATGGAATACCTCTTTGGCTAGTTTGGGTCAGGTGTCCTGTCCTTGCTTCCTCCCAGCTTCTCCTCCTCCCTGGCAGAGCATGAGACTCTCAAAGTCCTTGGTCAGTCTAAACATTCTGACCAGCAACTGAAAACATCAGCTTTATCAGTATTATTCCCAAGGTCGAAAGTCAAAACACAGCACTGCACCAGTAGAAAAAATGACTGCTACTGCTAAACCAGGACAGTATCCACCCCTTATTCCATACCATTCACGTCATGCTCAGATCCCACATTTTCAATATACCATCACTTGTAACAGTCTTTCAGAGCAGGAGAGGCCCATTGCAAAGTCCACCCCTCGATCATGAGTCCATCTCTATGTTGCATCTCTGCCCTGATGGCCTGAAGTGTCATGGGCCCATCAGGCTCAAAATAATTCACCCTCCCCTGCAGCAGTTTCTGCAACTTGTCGTTGAGGACTCCATACAGCTGCCTTTCATCTCCGATGCTTCCAAAGCACTGGAGGGGCCCAGTGGATTAGATACTCGCCCATACTGTCCCACACACCGTGACACTCATGACTGTCCAGCCTTGGGGAAAACCTCTCGGTCCCCCTGTATTGTCTAAACCCAGACAAGACCCAAACCTGACTCTGCTTAACTCTCGGGATCAGACAAAATGGTCGTGGGTAGAACACACTCTGTGTGTGTGCCAACATGGTGATCCCCATCACAATCAGCAGGCAGGTCCCAAGGGTACCCAAAGGCCATTCAAAACCTTCAGAACTCTCAAATGCTGCTGCTGTACTTATCACTGGGGCTAGTGTAGCTATTGTGCTTGAAGGCTCTCTCACCACCAGCTTCTCTTTTTCCGAGTCCAGATCTTCCTCCTCTGCCTTGCTGGAAAGTGCTGCGTGGTCTCCTGCATCCTCCTGCGGCTCAGGCTCACGGGGCTCGGCGGGCGGCTGCTGGGGAATGCTCTCGGCTGCCGCGGGGCTGGGCTCGGCCATGGGGCTCGGCTCCTCCGCCGCCTCCTCCCGCTGCTCGGCAGCTGCCTCCTTCCCCTCCTCGGCAGCCGCCTCCTTCCCGGCCTCCGGCCCCGCTCCCGCCGCCGCTTGGTCCCCGGGGCCGCGCTCCAGGGCCGCTTCGGCCGCCGCCGGCTCCCGGGGCCGCTCCCCCTCAGCTCCCCGCAGCCTCACAAAGACGGAGGCGAGGGCGAGGGCCAGGACGGTGAAGAGCAGCGGGACGGCCAGGTACAAGTCCACGGCCACGTCCATCCCGCCCTGCTGCCGGAGCCCGCCTGCATTACAAGCCATTACCATAAAGTACAGTGAAACCTTAGCCCAAGGCCCACACTTGATAAACACTAACACAGCAAATACCGACTCTAAGTAAGCTACAGCATACTGAAACTGTGACATCAAGAGAAACAACTTTGAGAGCCAATAAATCAGCATTGTGCCTTGGTCAGATCTGTTGTTATCTCAACCCTTCATGCCCCACGTTGGGCGCCAAAAAAGAACTGTCGTGGTTTAAGCCCCGGCTGTAAATTAGAACCACGCAGTCTACTTCCTCCACACACACACTCCCCAGAGGGATGGGGAGGAGAATCAAAAGAATGCAGCTCCCACGGGTTGAGATAAGAACAGTTTAATAACTAAGGTATAACACAAATCACTACTGCTACCACTAATAGTAATAATGATAAAGGAAATAACAAGCAAGAGAATACAACCGCTCACCAACCGGTACCTCACCCCCACCCTGCCATGATCCAGCCCTTCCGGGGACTCTCAGTTCTACATCCTGGGCATGACGTGCTATGGTATGGAATACCTCTTTGGCTAGTTTGGGTCAGGTGTCCTGTCCCTGCTTCCTCCCAGCTTCTCCTCCTCCCTGGCAGAGCATGAGACTCTCAAAGTCCTTGGTCAGTCTAAACATTCTGACCAGCAACTGAAAACATCAGCTTTATCAGTATTATTCCCAAGGTCAAAAGTCAAAACACAGCACTGCACCAGTAGAAAAAATGACTGCTACTGCTAAACCAGGACACCTGCCCATGGCAGGGGGGTTGGAACTAGATGATCTCAAGGTCCTTTGCAACCCTAACTATTCTATGATTCTATGATTCTATATAAATATGCACACACATACAAATATAGTATATATATATAAGCATATATAGACAAACCATAGATATTTGTAGTTGCATTTATAACTATATCTATGCAGTGTAAAATTGTAAAAAAAAAAAATTCACTTTTTATTACATATATGAATATATATGTTTACATATATATAAAGTTAGTATTGAAAAGCAGTTTTATTTATTATTTTATGCTAACTACTAGACTAACTTCAATTACATCTCAAGCATTAATACAACTATAAAATATATAGCAGCAAACACAGTCAAGATTAATTCAGTTAAAACCAATTTAAGTACTCGAATTTATACCAAAAACACTACATCCATCATCCCACCAACGTGGCAATTTTTCTGTGATGTAATTGTAGGATTCTCATTAGACATTTTTGAGTGTTTGAAAATATGGGAGAGAGAAAAGCTGGAGTAAAAAAATACAGAACTCATGCACGAAGATAACAATCATTCTTTTTGCACTGCACTTTCCATTTCTTTCTACTGCTTATAAGCTCTGGTTTCTATGAACATACAAATTAACTCTGCATTTCCTATTTTAATAGAGCTAGAAATTGCCAAGCTAACCTTACCTGGTTTACAATTTTTAATACTCATATTTCCAGTGTAATACGACAATTTCTATGTACTTTGAAGTTGCATATTGTGTATGTGTGATACAGCTTCATTTTATCTTTCAGACTGAAGCAATATAAACTTGTCTTCGTCATATATGTGGAAACAGAGGCAAGCTAGCTTTACATGCTAGTACTGTTATTAAATCTTGCCATTTTAAAAAGAGCAGATGCTCAGAATGCAAACATCTCAAATATCACTTTGTTTCTTTTGAAAAAAAAAAAACAAAAAAAACCCCAAAAAACAACCAAACAAAACAAAACACATTTACCTTCCACAAACTGCAAAATGAAGTTTCAAGACATATACTTCTACAGGTTCCAAACACTAAATGCTAAAGAGTTAAAGTTACCCAATATGAAACAAGCCCTCTTCTTTCTCATCATTTGTTGTGATCTTTCTAGTCACACTGTGTATGCCTTAATTGGATTCAGGCAAATCACTCCAGCTTTTTGTGTTCTAAAAGCCTGAACAAATGGATTAGCATGCTGAAAACCCCACCTAAAAAAAGGAAAACAAAAAAGGTAAAGGAATTATTCTTATATCCTTTTGTTTAGCCCAACAAGGGGATTAAAATGATATTTCAAAACTAGAATTACAGCAGGATCCCAGACAGTTAACTCCAAGAACACGTGCTCTCAAAGGAATATTCCAGACAAACAAAAAGTTATAAAATAAATATATTCCATTTAGCTACATACGACAAACATATGCAATACACCCTACATCAACTCCGGTTTTGTCAAAATTATTTAAATGCCACAACTTTCTGCACATATTCTAATTTAGATGTGTTAAAGGCAAATAAATACATAAATAAATAAAAACCACAAAAACCCACTACTTCATTTGTGCCATATTGAGATATTGTCATTAAAAATTAATATCTAGAAATTTTATCATAAAATTTATATAACAAATAATTCCTTCACATTTGGTGTGAGAATAAAAGCTTAGGTGCAATCCTAGGCCTAGAAATTATAATTTTCAGTTTCATAGTAAATTAGCGAACCAGAAACAAAAAAAAAAATTAGTCTCACTAAACTAACAAATAAAACTGGCATCTCTAAGAAAATGCTTTGGCTAGCAAATAAGACACTAAGCATTGGATCAGATCAACCAGTTAGGAGTAATTGCATCTTCATAAGGAAGGTGTGCACCCAAACTGCCACTGGGAAGCCTACACAGCTGAGTGCAAACTGCACTACAAGGAGCTATGTAGGGAGGGCAGGGGGGAAGGAAGTTTTAGGCATACTTATGTATTTCAAGTCAGATTGCAGTCATAACTTCTGAATTTTATTTGACAGAGTTAACTCTGATTATCAAATAACAGCTCTTTAACTGGTGGCTGGAGGGAAATGGAGACTGATTTGCAATAAAGTGACACAGATCTAAAAACACTGCTTTGCCATGCACAAGAGAAATTATGTTTGCTTATTTTTGTGCACAGACTGAAGGACAGTCTGCATGATTCATCCTTACATAGTAAACAAAAAGGGTGGTCTGGACTGGATTTGCACCAAAATTTCCTTTAAAAATTTGCTGTGGACATACAGCTGCATTGTGTTGTGCCAATGTTGTTTGCCCTGCTCACATTCAGACACACAGTGAAAGTATAAATGCATAGATAGAACTAGTCTTTAATGTTGACAATGGGGAAAACCATAAGCATGAACTTAGTTACAGTTTTGCAATATCATCTCTTTAACCCTTTGAACATGTAATTGGCTTTGCAGCATCAGTGGTGGACTCCCTCAAGCTACGCTCAAGACTTCTTAATTTACAAAGTAATTGTGTTCTTGATTTAGAAAAATGCATGGTAGGAGTTTAGCTTAATTTCTATTTTAGGACTAACCCACATTCAGTGCACATACGCATATCATATAGCTCATTCAGTGTTTAAAATCCATATCGTACAGAGGAAAAATAGATAATTTGTTCAGTCCTTTTAGAATTAGATTTCATATTTGTCGTGGTTTAAGCCCAGGCCGTAAATCAGAACCATGCAGTCCACTTCCCCCCCCACCTTTCTTCCCTCCGCTCCTGGAGGGACGGGGAGGAGAATCAAAAGAATGCAACTCCCACGGGTTGAGATAAGAACAGTTTAATAACTAAGGTATAACACAAATCACTACTGCTACCACTAATAGTAATAATGATAAAGGAAATAACAAGCAAGAGAATACAACCGCTCACCAACCGGTACCTCACCCCCCACCCTGCAGTGATCCAGCCCTTCCGGGCCCTCTCCATTCTACATCCTGGGCATGACGTGCTATGGTATGGAATACCTCTTTGGCTAGTTTGGGTCAGGTGTCCTGTCCCTGCTTCCTCCCGGCTTCTCCTCCCTGGCAGAGCATGAGACTCACAAAGTCCTTGGTCAGGGTAAACATTCTGACCCACAACTGAAAACATCAGCTTTATCAGTATTATTCCCAGGTCGAAAGTCAAAACACAGCACTGCACCAGTAGAAAAAATGACTGCTACTGCTAAACCAGGACAATATTGAAAACTTCCAAAAAGTACTAAACACCTCCAGGTCCCATAAGCTTCAGTGATGCCTGAAATGCAAAAGGACTGAAATAATCTTTATAACCCAACATGTGCAGATTAAGATCCTCATATTTGAAACTTTTCATGCAGATAAATGAAGAGGCACTGTATGAACAAAGGTTCATAAAAAGAAAACCTTCAAAATTAGTGTTTATTCAGCAAGGAAAAGATATATGTTATGTCTACCTTGAGCAGATGAATAAATCTACTTAAGTCAATAAGCACTAACAAAATGAATGGGACTAACATTGATTTCAGGGCAGCAAGGACATCGCCCAATGTATTTACTCTGAACAAAACAGTATAAACACATTGACTTCAAGGTTAGGGATTTAGAAAGATACAGTATAAATTCTGCTGACATTTTTTAAGCCTTTGAATAAAGCCTTACCATTATTTGAGCTAATTTTCTCTTTAAATTCTATATTCTGAATCAAAACAATAAACTATTATTACCAAGTTTGTTTTTATGAAAATCAAACTATACTTTATTCAATAAAAACATAGCTGCTTTCAGTTTATTCACAGCACATGACCAGCTATGAATGCTGGTAGATGTAGAACTTTGTTGCAGTCAACATACTTTGTGTTCCCATTTTAATAATTATTCCAAAGAGATATTTTGTAACCTTGTAACTATTTAACATTCAACAATATATATGTAAGTCAGAGAATTATTTCTAAATTATATCAAATCTGTGCTTAGAAAGAGAAAGATCCAGAATTACCACTTCTAAAGAAATGAAAAAAAGTTATGTGCAACATGAAGAGCAGCAGCAGACTTCTTCCTGAGACTTCATATAAAGATTACAAATTTGGAGACAATGCAAGTCAATTTCAACCATACCAAATGAAAGTAAGCTTGCCATAGGATCTAAATACAAGTAATAAATAAATAAATAAATAAATAAATATGAAGTTCCTGACGACTGGAAAAAGAGTAACATAGCCCCCATTTTAAAGAAGGGGAAAATGGATGACCCAGGGAATTACAGATCAGTGAGTCACACCTCTGTGCCTGGCAAAATCTTGGAGCAGAGTCTCCTGGAAGGCATGCTAAGGCACATGAAAAACAAGGAGATGGTTGGTGACAGCCAGCATGGCTTCACTAAGGGGAAATCCTGCCTGACCAATTTGGTGGCCTTCTACGATGGGGCTACAGAATTGATGGACAGGGGTAGAGCAGTTGATTTCATCTACCTGGCCTTCTGCAAAGCGTTCAACACTGTCCCACATGACATCCTTGTCTCTAAATTGGAGAGACATAAATTTGATGGATGAACCACTCGGTGGATAAAGTACTGGCTGGATGGCCACACACAAAGAGTTGTGGTCAATGGCTCAATGTCCGGCTGGAGACCAGTAACGAGTGGTGTCCCTCAGGGATCGATGTTGGGACCGGTCTTGTTCAACAGCTTTGTCAGTGACATGGACAGTGGGATTAAGTACGCCCTCAAGCAAGTCTGCTGATGACACCAAGCTGTGTGGTTCGGTTGATACACTGGAGGGAAGGAATGCCATCCAGAGGGACCTTGACATGCTTGTGAGTTGGGCTGATGCCAACCTTATGAAGTTTAACCATGCCAAGTGCAAGGTCCTACACCTGGGGCGGAGCAATCCCAGGCACAGCTACAGGTTGGGCAGAGAAGAGATTCAGAGCAGCCCTGCAGAGAAGGACTTGGGGGTGTTGGTTAATGAGAAAATGAACGTGAGCCAGCTTCAGTGTGTGCTCGCAGCCCAGAAAGCCAACCGTATCCTGGGCTGCATCAAGAGGAGCGTGACCAGCAGGTCGAAGGAGGTGATCCTGCCCCTCTACTCTGCTCTTGTGAGACCTCACTTGGAGTATTGTGTGCAGTTCTGGTGTCCTCATCATAAAAAGGATATGGAACTGTTGGAACAAGTCCAGAGGAGGGCCACGAGGATGATCAGGGGACTGGAGCACCTCCCGTATGAAGACAGGCTGAGAAAGTTGGGGCTGTTCAGCTTGTAGAAGAGAAGGCTGCATGGAGACCTCATAGCAGCCTTCCAGTATCTGAAGGGGGCCTACAGGGATGCTGGGGAGGGACTATTCAATCAGGGACTGTAGTGATAGGACAAGGGGTAATGGATTCAAACTTAAACAGGGGAAGTTTGGATATAAGGAAGAAGTTCTGTAAGGGTGGTGAGGCACTGGAATGGGTTGCCCAGGGAAGCTGTGAATGCTCCATCCCTGGCGGCGTTCAAGGCCAGGTTGGATGAGGCCTTGGGTGGCATGGTTTAGTGTGAGGTGTCCCTGCCCATGGCAGGGGGGTTGGAACTAGATGATCTTAAGGTCCTTTTCAACTCTAACTATTCTATGATTCTAAGATAGACACACCTTATAAACCTTATTGGGACCATGATTCCTTCATAATCAATTAATAGATTACTTTATACATGACATATATAACTGCAGTATCTATGGTCACTGTATATATAAAATCACAGACTGCTTTTTTAAGTACATTATGTTTGTTGGGTTTAGATACAAAAACATATTCCAGCTACAAGAAATGCAAAAGCTTACTAACTCAACCAGAGTCAACAAAATGAATGTGTTGCACAACGAAGCTACACTCTACAGTAACTGAACACATGTGAGGGTTCTGCTTTGTTAAAGCCCCTTTTGGCACTGCATCCCATTTGATTCCTATCTACAAAAATACTACTTATAGTCTACTGGAATTGATATCAAGAAACATTCTTAAATAAATTACTGCATGACAGAAACTGCAGAGAACTCAAATCCTTACCCTCTGTCCCTTTAAACTTGGCAGCATAACTTTGAGATTTTTAGTCTCCTATTGTTTTTTTTTTTAATAATAGGAAATATACATTAGCCTGGTATACTTAAGATTAAATAGTTCTCCCATCAATCAGGGTTGGAAGGAATTCAGAAGATTGCAGAATAACTATTAAGAAAATTTATGAGCCTATTACTTAATCGTGGTACATGCTTGATAATTAAAGGCATTTTTACTGAGGTAGTTTATGCTTCCTAGAATCATAGAAAGGGCAATAAATTCTTCTCAGTAGTATGAGAGATTTTTACCCTTCCAAATTTTTAAATTATTAAATCTGGATTATTAAATGTTATCAAATATTAAGATATTTGTACTTATGATTCAAAGCCATGTGCTTCAGCTGTATCCTAAGTATGTGTAGCAGCACTGTGAATAGATTAGACAGGATGCAAAGAAGGCAACATTATCATATCATGCAGGTCAAATAGGAGAGCTTATTACTGAAATTAGTAGCAGTGTTGCAACTGATCTGCTGTCCCTGGCAGACAGGTACAGGTATGACTTTGATGGAGATAGAATGGTTACTGCACTTGAATTACTGAAATTATTGTATGGAAAATAAAAGCATGAAAGGATTTCTGAATTACTCTCTGATACTTCCACTCCTATCTCCCTGCAAAAGTGTGTTGTAAGAATAAGGTGAACATGAGAAGGAGCTGAGTTAAACGTTTCTGTGGGAGCTTGGAAAGAAAACACACAGATTAATACAGTGATTTTACTTATTGAACAGTTTCAGCATAATTACAGCTATATTAAGACTGTCATAGTGATGCATCAACAGTGCCATTATAATGCCTACATAAAAGGTGACTCATCAGAGCCCTGAAATTCAAGTGAAACACTTACTGTCACTGAAAATGGTTTAGGAAATGAAAGCCAATTCATACAGCCTAACAGGCTAACTTACTCTGCCATTTAAATTATTTTTCATTCAGAGACATTTTTCTTGGCAAAAAGAATGAATGCATCAAGGAGAAATTTCTTTTGAAAACCGTGTAGCAAGATGGTATCAATTAAGAATGTAAGGGTAAAAACAGAAGAGGAAAAAGAAAAAAGATGCTAAATATTAAAGCTCTGATTTATAGAAAGAGGAACAAGGGAAAGAACTAGGACAGCCTGCAGGCCTTTAAATTTATACATAGTCACTTAATGAATGAATATGTTTTTCTGGAAATATGCCTGATAGAGAATTCCACAACTATTATTCCTAAGGCTGTAAATAAACTTATAAGCCATTCAAAAAAGCAAGTAACATTTCAACAGTTCTACAGTATTACAGTAGAACATCCTACACATTCTATCTCTGTGATCTGAGCAAGTAACACCGTGACTTCCAACACGACTTTTCGAGCAGTGATCTCCAGCTCAATAATAGGTGAACCCTAGCACCCCTTCCCTCTTCCTTGCACCTCACTCCATTCTGGGAAAGCAATGGTACCCATTTTGGTTACTTTTACAGAGACACCAGGTGATTTTTGCCTTGTTTGTTTTCATGCAGGCTGACAAAATTTTCACCTATGGAACTGTATGCATTCGTGTCATATAGCAGAAAAGCATAGAGAAATAGATATTTTTAATAAAAAGGTATACTCTAACAATCCTGTATAGAGTTTATTACAAATTTTCTTTATTGTTAGAGAATGTATACCTTTAAAACTTCTTGAGAAATACAGGAAATTCATCTTCCTATAGAGTAGGTGGCACTGGCTAATGTAGCTAGAAAGAGATTCCATCTTAAATATATACATTTAGATACTGTAAATATATACATTTCCATACAGAATAATCATAGACTAGATAGAGAACTGCATTAAGTTTTTGCTAGCACAAAAAGCATTATGAGAAAACCTATGAAAACCCATGAGCTTTGGACACAGACATCCTTTACTGACACTTCATCATCATGTTTAAATAGCAATGTAAATATCAATGTATCAAAACATCATTTCAACAAAGAGAAAGTTTTTTCAGTTCTTTCTTGTACTTCTTAAAAAATGGTGTAAACAGTAAAATTTAATCTATAAAGTTATACTGCTGACGTATAGATACAATATAGCCAAATGTTCCATTAAACAACATAAATGGGACATTTCCTTTCAGTGAAATTCTGAAGGAAAAAAAAAAATCATCGTAACATATTCTGATTTCAATGGAAATTTCAATTCTTTCTAAACAGCTCTTGAAAACATTTTTTCTATAGCATTACCATACATTACAGCTTAGTTTCTTTCACAAAACCTGAACCTTTTGGTCTAAAGTTATAATCTTCAGTAAATGTACTTAATACCCTTAATAGTTTGTCAAGGCCAGAAACACACTACCTCCTCAGATGCTTTTTGAAATTGTTCCTCATGATCCATGCATTATAAAAAATACAAGGCAAAATAAATGCCTGAAAAATACCATACATATTGAATAATTCGGAAGCTACTGACCATCAAATTGCTTATTTCAGAAATATTGAGATAAATTGCACTAAAATTAAGTATCTGCTAGAAGTAGCAGATGCAAGACAAATATTGGCAACTAATCTCCTGGCCACGGCAAAGATTTTAAATGGAAAGTTTAATATCAAAGTGTATAAATAAGAGGTCAATCCTTGTGAATGGTCTCTCAGAACTTCTGATATAAGGCAGACAGTATATACTCTGTTCCACTTGGATGGGAACAAGACATGAAACTACATCCATGTACAAAAATCAACAACAGACCAAGTATTCTTTGCTTGGGATAGTTAAGGTACCTTCAGGCAGAGGGTTTTTTTAAATATTAAACTTGTTAGATTTTTGTTCCAGTCACATAATCAATAATGTAGGAATGTAATCTACATAGTAGCTGCTTCAAGCAAAGCATCCTTCCAAGCAACATCCCGGGATTAGATTGTGCTAGCCTACTTTAAAAATAAAGTCATCTGTCATGTGGCCTTGCACCAGCTATGAGTAATCTGTGTTCTTCCATCTCCAGCTTCCAACTAATACAGCAGTTTTGAATACAAATCTTTCCATCAGCAGGAAATAAAATAGATGTTAAGCGAGAATAAGCCCAGCAAAGTGGCTTGTATTGCCTTAAGGGCTGCTGTACAATGACACCTAAATGTATTTTCATGAGGCAACTTCTACCCACTTCTATTGTTAAATAAAGTTTGGATGTTTGGTTGGTTGTTTTTCTCATTAAGTTATGTAAGAAGAACAAGTAGATCATTTATGTACTCACTTGTATTTTAAAAGCACAAAAAGCTTCAAGCAATAAATAGCATAGAGCTGTTAATTAGTTTTCAAGGGTTGGATTCTACCACCATAAAATGGAACGGAAACTGGAAAGAAGAAAAAGCAGAATACTCTTGAGAAGACTAAGTAAGGGTGTGAACAAAAACTCAGTCTGCAGAATCAGAATCAGAATTACCAGGTTGGAAGGGACCTTCAAGATCATCGAGTCCAACCCATGCCCTACACCTCGACTAAACCATGTCACCAAGTGCCACATCCAATATCTTTTTAAACGCATCCAGGGATGGTGACTCCATCACCACCCTGGGCAGACCGTTCCAATATTTTATTATTCTTTCTGTGAAAAATTTCTTCCTAATATCCAACCTGTACCTTCCTTGGCGCAGTTTGAGACTGTGTCCTCTCATTCTGTCAGTTGCTGCCTGGTGAAAGAGACCAACCCCCACCTGTCTACAACCTCCTTTCAGGAAGTTGTAGAGAGTGATAAGGTCACCTCTGAGTCTCCTTTTCTCCAGGCTAAACAACTCCGACTCTCTCAATCGCTCCTCATAGGGCTTGTGGTCCAAGCCCCTCACCAGCCTCATTGCCCTCCTTTGGATGCGCTCAATCATTTCCACGTCCTTCTTAAACTGAGGAGCCCAGAACTGGACACAGTACTCAAGGTGCGGCCTCACCAGTGCTGAGTACAGGGGAAGAATAACCTCCCTGTTTCTGCTGGCCACACCATTCCTAATGCAGGCTAGGATGCCATTGGCCTTCTTGGCCACCAGGGCACACTGCTGGCTCATATTCAGCTGGCCATCCACCAATACCCCCAGATCCCTTTCTGCCTGGACACTATCCAGCCACACTGTCCCCAGCTTGTAACATTGCAAAGGGTTTTTATGGCCAAAATGTAGGACTCTGCACTTAGACTTATTAAATTTCATCTTATTGGATTCTGCCCATCTATCCAACCTATCCAGCTCTCTCTGCAGAGCCCTCCTTCCTTCCAAAAGATCGACACAAGCTCCCAGCTTAGTGTCATCTGCAAACTTACTGATGAAGGACTCAATACCCTCATCCATGTCATCAATAAAAATATTGAACAACACCGGTCCCAGCACAAACCCCTGAGGGACACCACTGGTGACTGGTTGCCAGCTGGATGCAACACCATTCACCATCACCCTCTGGGCCCGGCCAGCCAGCCAGTTACTGACCCAGCAAAGAGTGCTCCTGTCCAAGCCGTGAGCTGCTAGCTTTTCCAGGAGTATGTTATGGGGGACAGTATCAAAAGCCTTGCTGAAATCCAAATAGACAACATCCACAGCCCTTCCCACATCCACTGGGCAGGTCACCTGATCATAAAAAGAAATCAGGTTGGTCAAGCATGACCTACCCTTCATAAACCCATGCTGGCTGGGTCTAATACCCTGGCCATTTCTTAAGTGCTGCTTAATAGTACTCAGTATGAACTTTTCCATTAACTTTCCCGTCACTGAGGTCAGACTAACTGGCCTGTGTAGATCTCATGGTCTGCATCTTGGACTTAAACATTCATCTAAAAGGAAGTATACAATGACAAAATGCAATCATTATGACTGAAGAAAATGAAGGCATAAACCAGAAAAATTGGCATTTACAGGTTATAATAATTACAGATAAAATAGATCAAGAACAAGCAAAGAAACAAAATATTTTTTGAAAGTACGTACATACTCTACTTCCAGGACAAAAACATTGTTAGACAGTAAGGGCCAGGAAACTTCTTTTCTATGGCTTGTGATCTTTCAAGATCTTTCCTGTGCTTTTCAGGTTATGGAACTCTGAGGACTTCATTAGTTGAAGCTAGAATTAATTCCTCTGATCTTTTTCTCTTCATACATAAACAGAGGAGACATAGAATCGCAGAATGATTAGGTTTGGCAGACCATCTGGTTCCAACCCCCTGCCATGGGCAGGGACACCTTCCACTAGACCAGGTTGGCTCAAAGCCCTGTCCAACCTGGCCTTCAACACTGCCAGGAATGGGGCAGCCACAGCTTCTCTGGGCAACCTGTTCCAGTGCCTCACCAGCTTCACAATAAATAATTTCTCTCCTGTATCTAATCTAAAACTCCTCTCTTTCAATTTAAAGCCATTCCCCCTTGTCCTACCCATACACATCCTTGTAAAAAGTCCCTCTCCAGCTTTCTTGTAGGCCCCTTTCAGGTACTGGAAGACTGCTCTAAGGTCTCCCAGGAGCTTTCACTTCTGCAGGCTTCTTCACACATTCTTGAATATGTATTGAGAAGTGGACAGATTACTAAAGAATGTTTTCTAAAAGGGAATTACCACTTTGTGCCCCTAGAACTCACCTCTGAAAACTTTCAGTCCAAAGAATATATTCTGGAACTCCAAAAAGTATCTGATTTTTACCAGCAAAGAGTGTGATGATTTCCTAATAAATTGTTTTTCAATCTTAACTCAAGTATTTTCCTTTTCCCTTAATCACTCGTATAAACAGAAATGAGCACACACACACACACCTTAGCATGAACAATCAAGTTCACCAGCACAGCAGTCATTTTTGGTTAGCTAAGCCTTCAAGAAGCATGAATTGTTTTATCAATGATGAGGAAAAATCCCATGCTATCCATTACAAATCCACATGTACAAATAAATACAACTCACCAATAGACACCCAAACTTCTTGATGCAAAAAATCCTCAGTGTCTGCGAGATTTATTCACATCTTTACTTAGATGAAAAAAAAAAGGCAACCAGACAACTTCTTACTGGAGGAATTTAAGAGGAATTATTAATTCAAAAATCATTTTCAAAACTTAGGTAAAGTAAGAGATTACTGACCTAAGGCATTCCATCTCAAACTTGCATGAAAGAAAAACCCACACTGGCTGCCATAAGCAGCCTGAACTGGCACAATTTATATCTCTGTGGCTGGTAATTCAAGCTAACTCTAACTAGCAGCATTGCAAAGGGCTCTCTCTAAGAAAGAATGAGTTATGCTTAATGTATGTCAATAATTATACCCAAACTTGTCTTTTCAGAACAGAAATAACTTCTTGACAATCAACAGCTAACCTACCTGGAATACAGCTTTTGTACAATCCTCACAAAAATTACAAGTGAAAGAATAAAAATTCAGTATTAAAATGCTATGAATATCAGTTTCCTGCAAATCTATTAAGTGTATTCTAGCTTTCATTTGTATATGAATTTATAGAGATAAAGAAATTACATAATGTGAGAGAAAACAAGCCAGAGTTGCACCTGTTTCATTCTCTGTCTTCAGCTGACCACTTGTCTTTTGAAAGGCAACAGCAATCACTAAATTCACCTGTGCACATTTCAAAAGCATAAAGGACTTTTACAAATTTGTAAGCCACAAGTCTCCTTTGAAGTAATACAAAACAAAACAAGAACATAGATTTTCGTTATCTAAACAATTCCCCTTTTGTTTGAAGGCAATAAGGTAGAACAAAAAAGGTCAGAAAACCCATTTCAGAATCTGGAATCAAAGCTGTAAACTGTAAGAGCCAGGGTCAGAGAAGATGGGCAGGCATATTAACGCAAGGAATCTCTGATGACAAAGGCAGGGAAATCAAAAGGATTATTGTCTGTCTCACCTCTGAAACTAAGTCTGAAATGGGATCTTTTTACATGGAAAGATTCCAGGCGATGATGTGATATACAGTAGCCATGAAGACACCTTTGAAAATTAGAAAGGCTCAAATGTCAACGCTTGTCTCACAACATTATCAACCATAATGGGAAAACAAAAGCCTTCTTTAATAACGAGCTGTCTAACACATAAAATGAAAGAGATAATAAAAGAATAAATATCAAAGGTGTTTTAAAGAAATGTTTTATAAGAAGCCTAAATCACTGACATTTTACCTCTGCTACCACAAATCAAGAATTGAAGGACGTGTCCTCATCAGATTAAAAAAGCATATCCTGGAACTATCACACATAATCCAGCAAAATTTGACAGGATTAACACTCTATTAAGAGAAATCAAGTACACTGAAATACTACAGATAGAGATTTATTTTTTAGTTTTATGTCTTACCTTTTAACTTTTCATTTCTGCTTCTCATCTACTCTAGACTATTATTTATGCCAAAATTGGTGACTCCCTCAGACAGTGGAAGCCAAATTCAAATACTAACTGGAATGTATTTATATCCAGAATGAACTCAATCTTATACTCAATACTTAGAAACTATCTGGATCACTTCCATCACAATATGCTGAAATTCCCAAGTAAAGAGCTGATGGATTTTTCATTACCTTCTGAAGCAATAAATATTATTTGCTAATAAAATTATAAATATTTTGTAATATAGTTAGTAAACAAACAAAAAAGAAACAGAAAATTCGAGAACATTAATTCATAACTATTCAGGCCTGACATGTCAATCACCATCAGTTTATAAATGACTGCTACTTGGCACAACTGACTAAAGGGGTTTATATATCTGGATTGCAAAGTGCATATTAATAAGAAACAAAACATCCCTCTGCCTCATCCCTCACTTAGTTACCTGCCACCACTTTATCTGTGTACCTCACATACAGGATTGCTTGCAAGTTGGAACCAAGACTTGTAAGAGAAAAAGGGCATAGGATTCCTCTAACCAACACCTGCTGTTTACACATCTACATCCAAACTAGTCTACTAAGCTTTGTCTGTTGTCAATGAAGAGACCTAGGAGTGGGTATGCGATAATCCATCTAAACTTTTAGACTGAGATGAGAAAATGTTTTAGAAGGAGATGAGAGAAAATGACTCACATTAAAACTTCACACATTCATCAGACTTCAGCTACCTCTCCTACTCCCTTTTGCTTCTTCTTCCCCCTTCTCCAGAATTTGATGTAGGCTAACACTGAACTTTTCCAAGTCATATATTTACAGGCACTTTGTTACAATACATCCTAGACTAATAGATACAAAAACCATCTTCTGCTAAGTAAATTATTAAGGTCCAAATAAAAATGATGGTTTTCTTGAAATGCATTGCTCTGCTACAATCCACATTTCCTTCTCCCAGAATCATGGAAATCAATCATAATTCTACATTTCGTTAAAATATAAAGCCACATTTACATATGGTGGTTTCTAAATGCGTTCTCCTAAAGTAGAAGTGCCTCATGCACCTTGGTGTCCAGCAGTCATCATGGTCAGTGATCAGAAAGCAAAATTATTACCATGTGCCTATGCTGCTACTCCTACACTCTCTAAATAGTCCATTTTCTTCTGGGTTCTTGGATCTTGAAGATCATGCTACACAACATACTTATTATGACAAGAATTTAGAAGTCTGACACAAAGAGACAGCAGCAAGCTTTACAGTGATCGAATTTAACTGTTTTCAAATTACACTAGATTTCAATTGCTTTTATTTATGGATGCACTGTGCAAAACTGCATTTTTTTTCCTTCCTACTCTTCTACACAAGCACATTTTTAAAGAAAATCTGTATTTTTTGCTGACATACTGTAGTAATAATTTCATTCCCTGAATACCTTAGGCTTAAAAAAAAAAAAAAAAAAAAGAAAAAAATCTTATTTTTACAACATTGCTAAAGATTACTAAAATGTAACCTTTATGACAGATCAGTGAGCTTCAGATCAGTAAACATACACATGCCTTTTTCTCCAGTGAATATATTCAATTTCAAGAGCTGTGTTCATCCCATCTACAAATACAATTTAGTCTAAGCAGTCTCATTTTACTTTCTCACTTTAAAAATGCCCAGACATCATCTCTAATGCTTATGCTTTGGTTTGTTTGAATAAAAGGCTATTTAAAATTTCTGGTTGGTGCAAATAAAAAAAGGTGAAAATAAACACTTTGCAATTCTGAAATAAAAACCAAAATCATGTTAGAGTTGGATATCTGATGCATCAAATTACAATGACTGGACACCTATTAAATAAGAAAAACCTCTTAGATTGCATTTTTCCTCAAACATAATTAATTTCTATTTTACACACTTAATTAAAAACAATCACAGACCAATTTGCAGCTGCAATTAGTTTGAACTTCACAACCTGTATCACAGATTATATCTGGAGAGGTGCAGGGATAATAGCACTTATCCGGCTTTTTCACTACCCAGTAGTTGTTTGCTACAGAGTCAGGACTCATGAAGAGCGGCTATCATTCTTTTAGTATCAGCCAGTAAGTGGCTCTCCTAGCCCTCAAATTACCTGCTGAGTGATTTTACTGTATTAACTTAAGCACTCTTGCAACAATCTACAGCTGAATTCTGAACATAACACCATCTTGAGAGATGTTTTCAAACATGTTTTCAAACAATAAATTAAATGTATGGCACACTGGGGAAACTGATACAATGGGGACATGTGCAGTAAGGTGAAAGAGTTGATGGCTTCAAGTAGAGATTCTTCTGCACAACAGAAACACAATTCCAGTTTGTATAATATCTTGACAGTCCTGGAAAATTATTAGACCACTCCAGAAAACCATAAAAATGGCTATTGTTGTGGTATTTCCTCTCCATTAAGACTTAGGAAATATTCCCAAAGCCTTGACTCCAAGATTTTAGACTGTTTAATACGACAAGATTATAAAAAGGATGTGAATATTTTGTTGACGCTTTAGATACAAAGCCAGAGGTGGAAAGCTGCATTTCAGAAACCTGGACAGACCAAAAAAGCATCCATGAACAGACCACTAAGAAGAGTTTAAAATGCTTACACATTTTGCCAGCTATGCTTGTAGACTCAGAAGTTGCACAGATTTGCTGGTTCTGATTCACCTCTTGCACAGACCAGCAGATCCTGCGAAGTTGCATAATGTGTGTGAAGTATGGAATAGCTCAGTGACACCACAGATAAGGCCAGAACCAGTCATTTCCCCTCTTTTTGATACAAGAGAAGCAGGTAAAGAAGCAGTTATTTCAAGCACCACTTAAAAGAGCCATACAAATGGATCACAGACATGCAATGACAACTGGGAGGGCAGCCTTGCATTCATAACTAACATGACAATATGAGCATTGCTATCACAAGGATAGTTATTCTTTCATTAATTACTTGTGCTGTTGGTCTGCACTGGCTTGTGAAGAAAAAAAGGGCCAGATGAATTTCATCTGACTCTATGATTCCTGAAGAAAGCGGTCTGAGTGTGCATGCACATGTACCTTTGTAACAAAACATAGCATCCAGCACAGCCCTAGCATATGCTTAGATAATCTCATGTTTAAAAAAAAAAAAAAAAATCAAAAAAACCCCTTTCTATTCTACATGGAAAACATTAAAAACATTTCAAACCATATTTTTCTTAAAAAGAACCACTTCTGAGAAAAAAGAAACTTTAATTCCAAAATTATTAGAACTTCTCTGCAACTCTGCAGTGCTCTGTATCCAGCGCTTCGGTTAGGCAGGGTGTTTAGGGTTGAAAACCTAAGACTGCATGAGAAACAGGTAATCATTTTAGTATTATCCTTAATTTTCTCAACAATCACTGCCAGAAAGAGAAGTGCAAGTAATGGCTTTTTTTTTTTTATTGTCATTACAAACTCTGTCTTTCTGAAGCAATATCAGAATTTTAATGACTCATATATTCTGTGAACGAGCATAATGAAAACTACCACTGTGACACTTTCAATGTTCTGTAATTTGATTTGTTGGCAATTCCTGTTTTCTCCTGTTTACAACCTGCAGGAAGGAGGTGAAATATCTAGCCAGTCAAAATAGAGAATATTTGTAAGACTCAACTTTATGGATTCATTTTAACTCTCTAGTAAAGTGGAGAGCTTTACCCTATTATACATCTTGAAAAACCAATATGCACATACCCAAGCAATAGCCATTTTTCTGAGAGCAGACATATTATGAGTTTAAGTAGCTTCAGGGGAGAACTTAGCCATATGTTTAGCAAGTTTCCCAAAAGTAGAAGTTCTTCCGCTTAAAAAAGTAGACACACAATGCTGATCCCCCTTCCTTGGCACAGAGCTAAGATAAAGTTTTAAATTCGCAGTTTCTAACAGTTGGCTCAAGGACACGAGAAGAAAGCAAGCTGATGATCCCAGTCTGTGGACAGACCAGCTGACAGGAGACAGGTGTTCAGCAGTGAGTTGTATGGCAAAAGGATAAGTCCATCTCCTCATTGTCAAACAGTTTCAGTGTGCCATCACCCACACTCCCTCTTGTCAGTGTGGTTCCATGGCCAGGATGACCCTGCTGTCCCACAGATAAGGACTAACAGCAACTCCTTCCATTGTAAATGATGCTCTCCATATAAATCACACCTGACTCCTCCTTGGTTACAATAGCTGAAACTTGTCTTTTGCACCAGTTATCTCAGGTGTACTCAGTAGGATCCTTTGCACCCTCAGAAAATGAGGGAGACCTTTGTTAAAGGTTTCCTGATTAAAATCATTCATAAGGTCTTGTGAAATCAAGATTTGGGGTTTGCATGTTTGTTTGTTTGTTTTAATTCACTTTTTAGATGGATTAAACAGAAAAGCTTCTAATTTTATAACAAATTATAAAATTTGTTTAATAACAGCGCAACTCCATATGTTTATTGTCTAAGCTTTCGGCAGATAAACAGACACATCACACCTCTAGCTGAGGAAGGAAGTTCATAGTCATCATGTGTCATACAATTATTATCTTAGTACTACTGCTCATGCAACATGCTGCATGGACAGCAGTAAAGAAAAAGCCCTTCTGTCTCCCCACCAAGCAGAAAGCAGCAACATGAGGACACCTCTCTTCATTCTGAACTGAAAAAAATAACAAATAGAAATTGCCAGGTAGGGTGGCTTTAGTCTCTTTTCTCCAGTGTTCTCTGTTGCAAATGCTGATTAGTGCCTAATTTGATATTTACTGCTTTCTACCAGTTTATAGTGATATCTACATATCTACAACAACTGGAGACTGGAAATAGGTCAACAAATCTTTATAGAAAAGTTTGTTTTCCTTCATTTGCATTTGGACCTCTGAAAATAGTCACTTTCGACATTTAAGGTTCCCACAACTAACTTCAATACGAAAAGCATTATGGCCTGATCTCTTGGACTACATATAATTTTAAAAACCAAGTAATTTTCTTCATATTTTAAATGCTTAAGAAACACTTAGAATCCTCTTTTCTGAAGAAGACTCCTTTATAAATCTTAATAGCATTTTCAAACTATTTCTTAGTGCTCCCTCTGAATTACAAGCCACCTTAAACACCATCACATTTTAAAATTATCTTTGTAAATATTTTTTGTTTGAAACAACAAAAATACCTCAGCAAGGAACAAGATGCAAGCACCAGCATTACTGATGAAATCACATTGATGCATTTCATATACATGAAAAATTAATTCAAGATAAATGGTGAACACTGAATAAATTGCTGTTTGCCCAGACTTACACTCCATACGTTTGGCCGATGACAGAAGTCTATTAACAAAATTAAGTAACAACCTTGTCAGTTTATGAAATATTAATCTATCAGGGAATCAAAGGAAACAGCTTACAGACATAACAAAAATATCTCACCTATATCAAATGTAAGAATGGTGAATGCATATATATTCTATTGTAACATACTGTAACCTCATTCAGTGGTTTTAATGGAAATATATCTTGCAGGGGCAAGTTGTCCCCAAGCTAATTTGAGGATGTGGGGCTGAAGACAATGTTCTCCCTTTTAAAAGGTCACATTGTCTTTACTAATGAAATAAAAAACAAGTGTCATGAAACAACAAGCACAGCTCAAATAATAACATGAATAGACTTTGATCCCCGTTTTAAGAGCTGGCTGAATCCAGCCCTGAATCCATCCAATCTGATGGTGAAGCAGCCACATTTATGTTGAAGATCACAGCAAGGTAAAAAATCAACTGCACTGGACATACATGTATGTACTTGGCCAAACTCTACTATGTACAGCATTCTGACTCACTGCAAAGGGGGTCAAATTAGAAGAAGAAAACCCTCCCCTTTCAGTTTTACACTCTTGAGTTTAGAAAACATCCCATAATTTAGAACAACTCTGTACGACAACAGAATAGAGATAACTCTTTAGAAACATAAGTACCTTATTGAGGGTTTTATTTTGATGGCCAATGGGATATATAAAGGCAAACAGATACCTATTGAAAGGACAATATGTATTTGCTCCTTTCAATAGTTAATATACTACTTGAACACACGAATTTGTCCTTTATTTAAAAAATATATAACATATATATGTATGTATATGTAAAAGAAAATAAACATATGAGTTCTAGGTCAAAATTAATTACCATTACACTGAGTGTCAGGGAAAACAGTTTTTTCCCTGGAGCTCAAGAATTCATCTTCTAGATCCCTTACAACTTAGAAGAAATGTGTGATGTGTTAAAGAAGTAACTGAAAATAAATATTATACTTATTCAAAATTACTAACCACTTCACACTGTTAATTACTTCAGCCAGCTGTGTATTTTTACACTTTTAATCACTCATAGAGATAAGATTACTGCTAGAGCAGACTCAAAATAAATATACATGCCAATAGCTGTTTAAAAAAATACCAAACTGAAAAGAAAGTTTTCCCCGAACATCTTGAAGGCACGGATTTGTACCCTTGCTTCCTGAGAATTCTTGTCCCTACTAGCCCGTAATGATAATCTTGCACAGCCATTCACAAACCATAAATGACCAATCCATAATCCCCCTTATAGCTACCAGCTCATAAAAGGTTTTACTGCATTACAGAATCAATGTTTCCTATATGATAGAGCAGTTACAATCAGAAGGAACTTCCTTGGAGGTCATCTAGTCCAAGCACCTGCTCCAACCAGGTTTAATTATATCAGGTTGCTCAGGGACCTGATCACCAGATAGCCTAGAGGAAAACTAAAGAAAAAGAAAACAGTTCCCCTAAACTTCTGGAATTAGTAAGGAATAAGAGTAATTTAAAATACAGGGAAAGAGATTAAAAGCTATTAAAAGAATCTTAGAAAAAGGTTTTAGGCTTAAAAATACAAGAAAAAATAAATGCAACTGAAAGTATTCAGTTACTGGAAATATTCTTTAAATAATATCACATATAACAGGATAATTTGATAATGGCATGAGTCAATATGAAAAAAAAAAATCCTTGTGATTTACTTAATGAAGGTAGCCACCCTTTTCTCAGAATTGCATAAAACAAAAACACCTCAGGGATGGATTCTCACTGAACTTTGTAAGTGTGTCTTCCTTTAAATAAGAATAGAATAACATCTTCAGCTCTATTTAAGGTGACACAAAAGCAGACTTTTATGAGCTTCAGTGGGCAAGTTTTTATACATTTACCCAACCTCCACCACATGAAATATTTAACTCAAGATTACAGGTAATATGGCTAAAAGCAACTTTGCAACCTTTGCAATCAGGACCTGATTAACACCAAAAGTGTTCTTCCAATCAAAGATACAAGTTTCCTAAAAAGTTACTAGGATTTATGGGCCAAGTGATTTGGAAAACTTCTATAACATGGCTTGTAATAATAAATATGTATTTTGATCCAGCAAGAACGAATTATAGGATGAATTTCTATGTCTCTCTAGACCTGAGGCCAGCATAGAACATCACAAAGATTTCAGGTGATTTTAAATCTACACATTTTTAACTAGGGTTTTGTTAATATAATTTAATTTTTTCCACTAAGTTGCCCTCCCTAACAGCAACTCAACACATTCTCCAACTACTCATGTGGGTTTTTATAGCACTTGATGATGAAGTGTTAACATTTATGTTAACCACTTAGCTATTCTGTAGCTATTTCTCTCTTTGAAAGGGGAGGGGGTCAACATTTACTTGACTACGGTTATCATGATAACAACTGTCGGGGGTGGAAGGGGGGGGGGAAAGAAAAGATAAATAAGAAAGAAAGCATAGATTTTCAAAAAAAAAAAAGAACCCAGGAACCCTGAAAAATGTTCTGAGGACCAGATAAATTGGAATGAAATCACGAAAATTAGCAACACGGAGAAGGGTATTTCAGTCTTCTTGGAGCCTCTGCTGAATGTGAATCAGGAGGTGCAGACACAGGCAAACATAAAGCTGGATTTCGCTACATCTACTGGAGTGCTACTATGGCTCAATTTATTTTCTCAGTTTCTAATCTCCTAAAATAACACATCTTGACTTTAATGTTCTAAAGACCTCAATACCACACTTCTAGAGCAGGACATGGAGCAATGGAGAACATTCCTTTTTAATCCTCAGCAGACTCGTCGTCTCCTGGCAGAGCAGTACTATATCGATCCCTGCAATTTCTCATGCCAGGCAGAGTGCTGTCCTATATATTCTACAAGGTCTCCACAAAAGGTGCAGAGAACATGCTGCTGCTACCTGCATTTTAGCTAGATTATTCTGCAGCTTTTTTACCTCTGTAACTCAGTGAGCGTTTGAATGAGCACTCAGAGAGATTTTCAAAGTACATAATATCTTTACCCTTTCAAATATGTGACAGATTATCATTGTCTTAGCTGTAATAATAACTAATATGTCCATGCATGTCTGGCTCTTCAGTGACCTAAAAAAGCTTTCAGGTTTGACCTTAAATCTCAAAGATACTTCTATTGTTTGCTTGTTTTTCCCAATAAATAAAGTAACAACCAATACGGGAGGTCAAAAAGAACGTGACAGCTACTTTACTGTTTTAGAATATAACCATATTACTCACTGTGTACAGGAACAACCCTGGATATGGTTGATGCCATCTTCTTTACACTGCCCACTGACCTAACCTCCTGTTCATTATCTTTATTATAGGCATTTTTATAAGGAAAACCAGTTCTTCAACATGAAATATAAGAATTAATTTTCCTTTCTTATGAATCATATATGCTATTTTTGTGTATGTTAAATTCACTGCAAATTCTGTTGTAACATTCAGAGAATGTCATGAGAAAATATATTAATGTTTATGTAAAGTTGCACAGAGAAGCCCTTCTTTATACACTGAATGGGATTCTATGAAAAAAGAGCTTCATATTAGCTCTTTGACAAAAAAGTAAAAAAACAGTTGTTTCAGACCACAGATTGCGCAGTTATTGTCTTGAGCAATTATTATATCTTAACACTGAGTGAAAAATGAGGCACTTATCCAGAGCATAGCATTAGTAACTGCCACGTCTCCTTGAAGCTCCACAGCAACATTTCTTATCCCTATTTGCATGCCTACGTCAGATACAGTGACAACAAACAGCAATGGACTACTACTGCAGAGCAGATTGAAAGCAATGCCCAAGTTAACTCTAGGGCAAGAGACCTGCAGGTTCATTTATACTTGTATAAATTACCTTATCAGACAACTGTAAGTAATGTTCTTTCAGTGCCAACAAATTCTACTAAGTAATGCTATGATCTTCTAACATATTGGTAATATGCAATCATAGAAACTAAATTTGAAGTTCTCACTGTCCTTTCATTTGTACTTTTATTATTAAGCTACCAATGGCAAGAAAGTGTGAGGACAAGTAAAAACAAACTACAAGGAGCTCTCCTAACAACTGAAAATACTCAAACATCAGAACTTTTATTTTTTTTATTATTCTTATTTTCTTATTATTGTTATTATTATTTGTTCTGGGCTTTAAGGACATTACTCATTTAGGAATTCCCACTGAAATATATTATCTTTGCTTTCATTAAATTATTATCCAATTTCAGAAGTTGATCTTAAATTATTAGCGCAGATACCAAAATTTGCAGTATTGTCCTATACTAACTAGAGATGTTTTGACTCAAGTTCTATCACTTTTTAAAGAAGTCAAGTATTTCTGAAGAATCTCAATCCAGTCTCTGCTTTCAGAGCTGGGATTCTGGAAAACAGCATGACTGCTGTGTCCCCGGCCACTTCCACCCCCTTCTCTATGCTCTGCTGATACTCCATCAGCATTCCTACACAGGTAAGTGCAGAGAAGAGCAGCAGGCACAGAGCAAACAAGAATAGATTTCCCTCTAGTCAGATGAGGATAAATTTGCCAAGTTCATCCTGCTCCCAGATTTATCACAGAAAACCAATTTGCATTTGTGGTTTGGTAAACAAAACAGTCTTTACATGCCAATTACCCACCAGAACTTAACTCAACTGTGACTTAGTTTCTCCATCAATAAAATGGACGTATTATAACACAGATCTCAGATGGAAGCAGACCTAATGGACCACCAATAAATGACAACAGAAAAACTCAAAGACTGATGGAAAGACAAACAGAAAACAGTTGAGGACACGGCAATATTGAAGATTTTATAAGGGTTCTGTACTTAGCAAGCCTTTAGTAACACACACCAGGAATGTAGGATATGGAAAAAAGGGAAGTCCAATGCCTAGTATTTTTACTGTATCTCCCATCACATATAATTATCCATATGAAAGCAATTCCTCCATTTCTGTCCCTAGCCTGAAACTGCAATTTGAGCAACTGAAGTTGTGGGGTTTTTCGCACATCATTCTCCAGACAAAAGATGAGATTCCAGTTAAGAGGTTTCTGCATCTTCCTTATTCAGTTTAAAAGACTTCCCAGCAGGGCCAAACCTGTTGGTTTTGGAGAGTACCTAGCACTTCCTGACTTCCAGACCCAGGTAACAAACACAGCACTTGGCAATGACTCCATCTCAGGTTTTATTTGAAAGCTGTTCTTAGTTTGAGATTTCAGAGAAATTAATGATATACAAAAGGAAGTTCTCTGTTTTAAAGATACTCTAGAGAAATATTTTAAACAATTCCTGTGTGAGAGCAGCCTAGTATGTGGGGAATCCAGCTAAAGTACTGAAGTATACCTGGGGAAAAAAGCAAACTAAAAGCACAGGAACAAAGCCATCAATACCACTCCCTTAAGTTAGAATGAGGTAGGGCTGAAATACAGGAGGGCTTCCTCCGACTGAATTACTTGCTCTTGACATACAAGGCTAGGGGTCTGTGCCCTGTGCATCAGCAGTGGTATTTGAAAGACAAGTTTTATTGGGTGAATCGAATCAAGAAGGGCATTTAAAAGTTATGAGAAAAGTGGTATTTCTAAATCAGGTTTAATTCAGTAATCTACTATTAACCCCAGTTACTCACAGCCACAATGCTCCATAGCAACACACCCCACTTGACTTGCCTTGTCATCAAGAAAGAAATAGGGTTTGTAGCATTTTCTGTTAATTACACGAAAATTATTAATTATTCCTTAACTTTCCCCTGAGACTGGTAATTTTCAGGTACTAACTAATAAATCATTCTGGTAAATGGAAACCTCTCAGTTGTTCATTCCATGAGCAGGAGATCTTAGCATTACCACCAATTCCAATATTACTGTGAGGGTGGTGAGGCACTTGAACAGGTTGCCCAAAGAAGCTGTAGGTGCATACTCAACAATGTAATGAAATCATACAATGGGGAAGTTCCAGCTATCTGTATATCCTCTAGAATATACTACACAGACTGACTACAGTACAGTTTAAATTATACTGATTTATGCTGTCCCATGTTTGGTACATATAATGGAGTTCTGAATTAAGTGGCACTTGAATTTCAACTACCTTGTCTAAAATTACATACACTCACCTAACGTCTTTTGCTCCAACAGCAAAATATACACCCACGAGGGTCACAGCACAGAATGCCCCATACTGCCACTAGGAGGCCTAAGCACTTGGTTGCAGAAGGGATTTGCAGGGAGCACCGTTCAATAATGAGCAGCATGCTCTTATCGTGTACCCTGTGGTATGACTGAAAGGAACTGATATATCAGCTGCACAAAAACCACACTTCCAGCTGAAGCATCATGCGCCCTGCTTTTGTTATGGATTCATCACTCTTAAAACAATCTACGCAAAGAAACAGAAGGTTCTGCTTACCGCAGTACAAGGATAACATGTTTATTCAATATCAGTGCAGTACTGCCTTGAGACATAATAAAGAACTATGGATACTGCACTGGTTGTATGCATTTCCTTTTGCTGTAAAGAGCACAAATTTCATTTGGTTCATTCTACTTACCACCAAAAATCAAAATTTAAAATAAGCAGCAACATCAATGGTAAGATGCATGTTCCAATGATAAGAACGAGCAGAAATACATATAATGGATTGTAAGTGAAGATAATTGCTTCTTAAGTGGACATTATTTTATATACAGAAAAAGCATTTTAAAAGTACCAACACAATTCAGACTAACTATACCAGATATTAGCATAGCTTTTACCCTAGAAGTTACCCTGTAGGTTCTTTTGAGATTGTCACACACACTGCCTCAAGATAAGGAACAATGTTGAGTAAGGTTTTCATTAAAAAAAAAAAATTCAACTTAATGCTAAGCACAACTAAAAATCTTTAGCCATTACAGTTACAGCCACCTGCAAAACAGTGAAGTGCAACATGCAATACAACAGATTTTTACTTATACCTGATATATTTTTATTACCCTTTATTTGATACATCATACAGTGAAAGCAGTGTTTTCATCTTCAATACCTACTTAATTTATTAATTGTAAAGTGCAGCATATTTGGCAACTCCTTCACTGCTACTTCTACTCAAGTGTAAAACAACATCGCTGCGAATTCTGATGTGCCATAGTCTTTCCACCTCAGGCAACGATCTTATACCTCATTAGCTGAGTAGGTCCAAGCAGGATCAGAACTGAAAATGTGCAAAGAAGTCAACCTAGAAGATATTTGTACGTGATAAGAACTCAAGCATGAAAATATAAGATTCATCTGAACATCTCTAACCCCCTCATTAGACACAAAGACCTGGACTTTCCTTTACACACCACAGCAAGCACCATGCTGAGACTGTCCCTTAAGACGTCTTACAGATCAATTGTTCTGGTTTTTTTTTTTTGGTCTATTTAATATCTTACATGATAAATACATACACTGATTTTATACACCATTTAGAATCATAGAATCAAAGAACAGTTAGAGTTGGAAAGAACCTTAAGATCATCTAGTTCCAACCCCCCCGCCATGGGCAGGGACACCTCACACTAAACCATGCCATCCAAGGCTCTGTCCAATCTGGCCTTGAACACCGCCAGGGATGGAGCATTCACAGCTTTCCTGGGCAACCCATTCCAGTGCCTCACCACCCTAACAGTAAAGAATTTCTTCCTTATATCCAATCTAAACTTCCCCTGTTTAAGTTTGAACCCGTTACCCCTTGTCCTGTTACTACAGTCCCTGATGAAATAGTCCATCCCCAGCGTCCCTACAGCCCCCCTTCAGATACTGGAAAGCTACTATGAGGTCTCCACGCAGCCTGCTCTTCTACAAGCTGAACAGCCCCAACTTTCTCAGACTGTCTTCACATGGGAGGTGCTCCAGTCCCCTGATCATCCTCGTGGCCCTCCTCTGGACTTGTTCCAACAGTTCCATGCCTTTTCTATGTTGAGGACACCAGAACTGCACACAATACTCCAAGTGAGGTCTCACGAGAGCAGAGTAGAGGGGCAGGATCACCTCCTTTGACCTGCTGGTCACGCTCCTTTTGATGCAGCCCAGGGTACGGTTGGCTTTCTGCGCTGTGAGCGCACACTGAAGCTGGCTCACGTTCATTTTCTCATTAACCAACACCCCCAAGTCCTTCTCTGCAGGGCTGCTCTGAATCTCTTCTCTGCCCAACCTGTAGCTGTGCCTGGGATTGCTCCGCCCCAGGTGTAGGACCTTGCACTTGGCATGGTTAAACTTCATAAGGTTGGCATCAGCCCCACTCACAAGCATGTCAAGGTCCCTCTGGATGTCATTCCTTCCCTTCAGCGTTACCAACTGAACCACACAGCTTGGTGTCATCGGCAAACTTGCTGAGGGCACACTCAGTCACGCTGTCCATGTCACCGACAAAGATGTTGAACAAGACAGGTCCCAACACCGATCCCTGAGGGACACCACTCGTTACTGGTCTCCAGCCGGACATTGAACCATTGACCACAACTCTTTGCGTGGGCTATCCAGCCGGTTCTTTATCCACCGAGTGGTGCACCTATCAAATTGATGTCTCTCCAATTTAGAGACAAGGATGTCGTGTGGGACAGTGTTGAACGCTTTGCACAGTCCAGGTAGATGACATCAACTGCTCTGCCCCTACCATCAGTTCCATAGCCCCATCATAGAAAGCCACCAAATTGGTCAGGCAGGATTTCCCCTCAGTGAAGCCACGCTGGCTGTCACCAACCATCTCCTTGTTTTTCATGTGCCTTAGCATGCCTTCCAGGAGACTCTGCTCCAAGAGTTTGCCAGGCACAGAGGTGTGACTCACTGATCTGTAATTCCCTGGGTCATCCATTTTCCCCTTCTTGAAAAGGATGGATTTCATCAAGTCTCATGGACTTGTGTACATTCAGGTTTTTAAGATGGTCTCGAACCAGATCCTCTCCTACAGTGGGCCTAGGGTCTTCATTCTCACAGTCCCTGCATCCGCCTTCCAAGACTTGGGTGGTGCAGTCAGAGCCTTTGCCAGTGAAGACCGAGGCAAAGAAGTCATTAAGAACCTCAGCCTTCTCCAAATCCACGGTAGCCAGTTCTCCCAGTAGCTTCCAGAGGGGGCCTATGTTGTCCCTAGTCTGTCTTTTATTCGCTATATATACCTACAGAATCCCTTCCTGTTATCCTTAACATCCCTAGCCAAGTTTAATTCTAACCAGGCCTTAGCTTTCCTCACCTGGTCCCTAGCTTCCCGGACAACATCCCTGTATTCTTCCCAGGCCCCTTGTCCCTGCTTCCACCTTTTATGAGCCTCTTTTTTCCTTTGAATTCTCCTGAGCAGCTCCTTATCCATCCAAGGAGGTCTCCTGGCCCTCCTGCTGCACTTCCTTCTAGTTGGGATGCAACACTCCTGAGCTTGTAGCAGCTTGTTTAATCAAAAGTGTTATCTTCCTTTTCTTGCAATGTCATGTGATGAAATTAAGTGAATGATACAAGGGCAAAGGTGCAAATCAGCTGGACATGAAATTCTCTCAGAATATTAAAAATCAGACAAGACTTCCTCTTCACTACTACAAATGAGATTACTGCTAGTTAACTACCAGCTGTTTCCCATATGAGCTTTACCATGATTTTATCCAGGATGGCTGTCACTTTACCTCACCTATACTTATCCTATTCAACACATTTATAGTTTTTCAATATTAGTAATCATTCACAAGACTTTTTGAACCTATGTAAGATGCCTTAACTGCTTAAAAATCCATACCAGTCATTGAGAAAGCTCCTTATCCAGAGATGGAATATTCTTTTTTGGTGTAAGTGACCTAGACCTGCAGTTCAAAATTTATACCAAATTATTAAATGCATTAGTTAGTTACTTGTAAAAACCAAGAGTATTTACTTAGCTCTGTATGATACACACTTTCTCTCTTCTGAAGTATTTTTAAAATTATATTCTTAGCCTTGTTTCTACTATTCTTTACCAACCAGCTATTATTAGACCTATGCCATTTTTAGAATTTCTCTCCTGCCAAATAGTTTGTAAACTACATTAATTCAGGTTTTTTTCTTTTCTAGTTACATCTAGTTACACTGATATCATTTGGCACTTGCCCATTGCTTAACATGCAGCTCTTTCAGCTTTTCTGTTTTTATTTATTGTTCATCCTTATTACCCCCTTCTTGATTAATTTCCCTTTTAATAACTTTTTTTTAATTCAAGAAGTTCTCTTTCATGATTAATGAGTTGTATTCTTCGACATCTAATGAACCAGATTTGCACAGCTGCAAGTTATCACTGGTATTCTTATGTTTCACTATTACCTCCCACTCCATTTGCTCCTAACTGCTTTCAGTTTCACATACATATATTTATTTATTAAAGTGGCAAGTATAACACATTTACTCCGGAACATTGACAACACTTCAGTTTTATATACAAACAAAATTATCATAATCACTTTTGGTTCAGTGATCACTGACTTAAGATTAACAATAGCAGAGCAGAATAAGTGTCTTCTATGTAATCTAAGGTAACCATAGTATTTTGCATAGAACACCAACTAAAGAATCCATAGGACAGCACAAGTCCTTTCCTCATTCCCAAAAGGGATAAATAAAGAGGAAACGGTACGTGAAGAAGTGTGCTACATTTATTCTACTCATCTTCCAAGGCAGGATATGGGGGAGAGGAAAATCCTGTGGTCCATGAGGAATAACACCTAACTGAAAAGGCAGGCTGAGGAAACAAGACTCCCCAGGAGCCAAGTAGTGAGCTGAACCAGAAACATCTTTCATTTTTTGAGAGCTGAGGTAAAATAATATAATTATTCTTCTTGGATACTCCTCAAACATAAATGCATGCTCTAGGTCAAAAGAAAAACCAAAACCAAAACCAAACCAAACCAAACAAGAAAATGAAAACAAAAACCAAACAAAAACAAACAAACAAAAAAAACACACACCACAACACCGAAAAAAAAAAAGAAACCCAACAAACCAACTACCGGACAGGAAAGTTTTCCTAATTGTACTTCACGCTTTCATGAAGTCACAGGTATGCTGATATATTTCAAGGGAACTTTTTAATTTGCAATGAGGAAAAACGCTGCATATCTTAGGTTCTCTGTTCTTCAGATGTTAGATCCTGTTTTTCACATTGTTACAAAGTGTATGTTCTGCCAGCAGAGGCTACACCTAGGTAATGAAGAAAGCAAAATGTGTGTGCATGCATGTATATTAGCAATCAATAAGTCAATTTTACAAACATTAGGTTGAAAGCGGTGACACCTTAACGCTTAACACCAGAATCATTTACACACACTTAGGAGGACAAATATTACCCTTCTAGGGCTAAGACTTCCAAGTGTCTAAATCACTACTGAAAACAAAATTGGGTGGCCTTGAAAAATGTTACTGCATATATGGCAATAATAGTGAGTTTCAAAAGGTGGTAAAATAAGTATTTAGTTATGCAAGTACTTGTACATCAGTAACTTGCATGTGAGTAAGCTCTCTGCATAATAATACATATACATAATATACATTGATAATAAACAATTATAACTGAATGCTTGTAATTATTTTCAGGATCAAAGCCCTTATTAAAAATTCAAATTAAAGCATTATAGTAGTAGTCATGATGGGCTTACATGTAGATATAATGAAATTAAGTCCCGTAATAAGTAGTATGTTTTGCATATACAATTAGATAATCCTAAAAATAATCACCGTAGGGCTGAGAACTGCTAAAAGGAAAGAGATAAAGTTAGCAAGTATTATTGATACTGTCACAAGCAAATAAGAAATATAACAAAACTCCAGAGAGAGTACTCCTTAGAAGACACAATGAACCTACAAAATTACCGAAGTGATAGGAAACCTAAAGGGATGGGATGTTTGGCTATATCTGGGTAATGACCCAAAGTCATAGTCCCAATATAGTCCCAAAGGACTATAGTAAGAAAGAACATCAAGCCTGCTGCCTCCGACCTGTGTTAGCAACAGCAAGGCTGAGTTCTTCCCAGGAAAGCAGAAAGAGGAGTTAGAAAACACAACTGTGTACCAGCAGCAGCCATACAAGAAAGAACCTTCAGTGACTTGGATTTTAAAAAGCATATCAAGAGAAGAGAAACACTATCTCTGTTAATTGATTAAACACTGGCCATAAATGAGCCACCTCTTTTCCCAAGTCTTCTAAATCTGCAGAGCGATAGGAGGAAAGGCAGCTGGAAAGCTGAAATGTTATACCAGAGTGACTAGTCAGTGAAGCATTATTTAGACAGATATGAAAACTTGATCAGTAAATAAAGTTTTTATAGGTGCTTCTGATTTCCTTAAAGCATTTATAGAAGTGACTAGCATCTTCCCTTCATTACCTACGAATAGTGGAATAAAAAAATATTACTATCTGGGGTGAAAGTCAAACCCTACCCTTATGATAAATTTGAAGATCTGTATGATTATTTTCTTTAGAAAAAATGGCCAGCATTTATATTGATTAGAAATAAATTATGAACTCAAAGTTTACCATTTTCAGGGGAAAAAAGTGAAAGTATCAATTACATACAGAGTACAACTATAGTTCAAACTGAATTACACTGCATGAATTAGGGCAGACTTAGGACAAACAAAGACAGCTCACACATCTTGAGTAAAAACCATCAGCAAAAGTCTGAATTTACAAGTAAGAGCTGAGAAACAGTTTTTTCCAAAGACGGCATCCAACCATGCTGTACTTAAGATGACACTCCAGTCTGACTAAGACTTGTCTGTAAGAGTAGACTCAAAGAGTAATCCAAATACTTCTGAAAATTCTCATTCCTGAGCAGAGACTTTTATTACTGGAGCATCACACATAGTGATCAGCCCTGCAACAGAATTTTTACAATGGTTTGAGACTGAAGCACAAACTTTGTTCTTTATGTGTATCTGTACATGGCATTGAAGGCTACTGTGAGTGCCACAGAAATCTACAACAAATCTTTTAAAAAAGGGTTTGAGATTGAAGCATGAATTTTGTTCTTTGCATATATTCCTTTGACATTAGATGTTATCAACAGTGCTGTAGAAATTTAAAGACTGTCTGGAAGTTGATAAACATTACTGAAAACACTCATCTTTAAGTATTTATTTTAAAGACTGATGAAGATAAGTTTTGTACACTACCAAATACCAAGTTGGGTCCTATAACCACAAGTCCCCACTTTCAAAGATCTATGTATGACTCAGAAAACTCTTTCCAATCTGACTGTTGAGCATTTCAGCCTCCACTCTTGCACTCCTGCATAATGTCTTCACTTTGTCTACTACATCAAAGAATCATCTGCTACCAAAAATTTCAGCCACAACAGGGGAAGTCCCTTCCCCAGCTGCTTTAAAGCAAAAGATCTTAACAGCAGCAAAATAAGTAGCATAAAATCAAGGTGACACCCTATGCAGCAGAGCAGGATGGCAGCCCAGCTCTTACAGCCCTCCAGGCTAACCTGTAATCTCCTGTGCAAGAAGAAATCAAATGGCGCTGTAAGGAGGACTTCCCCCAGCTAGACTGAAAGTTGCTACCTATAAAGAAATGTTTGACCATCTTCTCTGCATTCTGCAGGCTTTTTAATTCAGTGCTACACTCAAAAGGACTTAACAGAAGTTTTTGCTTCAATATGCTATGTCAGCATTAAGATCACTGAATAAATAGGGCTCTATGGCAACAGGGGTGTGATTATTAAAGAATATTTCCAGTGCAAAAGATTGAGACTAACAAATACTCTCAACCAATGAGTTAAGAGAAGTTCTGCAATGGAAGCTACGCACAGTCTGAACTCGGTGTTGTCAACTCTTGGAGGCAAAACTACATCAACACATTTGATATGTGTTATCACCCATGTACCACCCTCTCCCTGTTCAGAAGCTGGTCTTCTGTGTCCTATTTAAATCACATGTTCCTGAGTTAGCAGAGCTCTGAGACAACCTTAGTGCTGCAAAAGTTACGACCACTACTGTGAAGAAGCTCCAGACATGTTTCTCTGTTGTTAGGGATAAAGTAACACTACTCAAACTCCTTTTCTGATACAGCAATGATGCCTAGTTTGTGCTTAGAGCCAAATATTCTTCTACTACTAACAATAGATTAATAATCTAATTTTTTTAAAAATTATAAGCTACTTCTAGAATTAACATGCTCTTAAAAGGCTTCTGCCATCAGCAGAGCCACAGGTGAAATCACAATGGAAGACAGATCTTCAGATGACATTAAAGATTTCAGTTGGCACTTGATGCTCAAGTGGGCCAGTGCTGCAGGAAGCCCTGGGGACATCAGCAGGAGTCATGAACCCTGGAGCATGCCCCTGGCTACAGGGTCAAAAGACAGGGATGTATGAGAGCACCACACTAGTCTTCCACATTTAAAACTGAGTAACAGTTTTCATTTGTACTATAAGAAGTTGCAGAGACACAGGAAAGAAACTACTCAGGCAAATACCACCAAAGACAGGAAAGACTTATGTTTACTCATTTTCTGGCTTAGTAAGTATTAATATTTGCTTTTGTAGAAAACAAAGATTAGACACTTAAAACTACCATTTATTTATAACAAGTTTGCTTAAGAAGATTATATATTGTAATTTGTTTCAAGATTTTAAGCATAAGAACATAAACCTATAAACTAACCTATGTCCAACAAGAAAAATTATTTCTAAACAAGAAGATACACGTTTTCATGTTCACTCAGATCTCAGGAATATATGTTTGCTATCTAGTTCATGCTGTATTCCAAAGAGAATCCACCACCAGCATCAGGAAACAAATGAAAGTACAAATGAAATGGCATCATAAAAAAAAATAATTGCAAAATTCCATTCGCTTTCTAGAACAGTTTGTCAGATGTGGCATTGCTAACACTGTCACAGCTATATCCTACCACAGGCATGGCAGGAAAGGAAATGCTTCTTGCAACAACAGCCTAGAGGCTTTTGTTTGGTTATAAAGTAAAGCTCTTCATTATTACTTAAAGCAAAATTTTAAAAGTGTAAAATGGATTATTTTTGTAGTACAGAATTGCTTATTTTGTACAGTAATTCCTGTAATAGCTTGCCCATACATTAATTTACCAAATTTATAAAAATGTTATCTAGATCATTTTCCATGTAGTTTACTCCTAAATATTATTCACTCAACATACATATTTCATTTCTTCATAAGTTTCTTACTAAAACCTTTATTCCTCACTCCTGCCCACTTCAGAGAAAGCTCTGTAGTTAGTTCCTGCTAAGGAAGGAAAAAAAAAACCCACCCAAAAAAAACCCAATCATTTTTTTCAGATTTTTCACAAGTGTATCAGACTTTTTTCACATTTAAAAAGTGAAGGCATAAAATAAATGCTTTTCCACATAAATGGTGAAAATACTGCAACTGAAATAAGATTGTATTTATTCCATGTAACTAAACTTTAAAGGGAAGAACTGTCCAACAGTCAATATTCAACATATACAACAGCTAAAGTTAAGACAGAGAGTGCTTAAATTAGATTACAACTGTGGGAATACTACTAGATTCAATATAAGAGTTGTGGCTTCTTCACAAAAAGTCCTTAAAAATAAAGCTATTTTACACCATGTTTGCTATTTCTATGATGACATTTGAAACGTGTTTTGGGCGTTACAGTTATTAATAATGAACTTCAGGGCAACTATTAGTTTTAAGTTCAAATAACAGCAAAATGTGTAACATTAAGAAAAAAAAAACAAATACATAAATTAATATAAATACAGCTTTATTTTGCACATAGCGAAGGCAGGAAACAGGAGGAAAAGAGGGTTCCTTTTCTTCAGGCTCTATTAATCTGGGTGTTGAGCAGCATGTGTGCTGTCTGTTCAGACACGCCGGGAACACTTCCCTTCACATTGTGCAACCAAGAAGGGAACTACTGAAGAAGAATTTGAGGATTAATCAGTGTGTTAATTGAGGTTATCTAGATCATGATAGATGGGGTCGATATATTAAACAACTTACTATGGAAGCTAAACTCATCTGTTAAAACCCAAATTAATGGATAAACCATAGAATCAAAGAATAATTAGAGTTGGAAAGAACCTTAAGATCATCCAGTTCCAACTCACCTTGCCATGGGCAGGGACACCTCACACTAAACCATGTCAAACAAGGCTCTGTCCAACCTGGCCTTGAACACCACCAGGGATGGAGCATTCACAGCCTCCCTGGGCAACCCATTCCAGTGCCTCACCACCCTAACAGTAAAGAATTTATTCTTTATATCCAATCTAAACTTCCCCTGTTTAAGATTGAACCCATTGCCCCTTGTCCTGTCACTGCAGTCACTAATGATTAGTCCCCCCCCAGCATCCCTACAGCCCCCCTTCAGGTACTGGAATGCTGCTATGAGGTCTCCACATATGAGGTCTCAGCAGTCTTCTCTTCTTCAGGCTGAACAGCCCCAACTTTCTCAGACTGTCTTCACATGGGAGGTGCTCCAGTCCCCTGATCATCCTCGTGGCCCTCCTCTGGACTTGTTCCAACAGTTCCATGTCCTTTTTATGTTGAGGACACCAGAACTGCACACAATACTCCAAGTGAGGTCTCACGAGAGCAGAGTAGAGGGGCAGGATCACCGCCTTCGACCTGCTGGTCATGCTCCTCTTGATGCAGCCCAGGGTACGGTTGGCTTTCTGCGCTGTGAGCGCACACTGAAGCTGGCTCACGTTCATTTTCTCATTAACCAACACCCCCAAGTCCTTCTCTGCAGGGCTGCTCTGAATCTCTTCTCTGCCCAACCTGTAGCTGTGCCTGGGATTGCTCCGACACAGGTGTAGGACCTTGCACTTGGCATGGTTAAACTTCATAAAGTTGGCATCAGCCCAACTCACAAGCATGTCAAGGTCCCTCTGGATGTCATTCCTTCCCTTCAGCGTTACCAACTGAACCACACAGCTTGGGGTCATCAGCAAACTTGCTGAGGGCACACTCAGTCACGCTGTCCATGTCACCGACAAAGATGTTGAACAAGACAGGTCCCAACACCGATCCCTGAGGGACACCACTCGTTACTGGTCTCCAGCCGGACATTGAACCATTGACCACAACTCTTTGCGTGCGGCCATCCAGCCGGTTCTTTATCCACCGAGTGGTGCACCTATCAAATTGATGTCTCTCCAATTTAGAGACAAGGATGTCGTGTGGGACAGTGTTGAACGCTTTGCACAAGTCCAGGTAGATGACATCAACTGCTCTACCCCTGACCAGCAGTTCCGTAGCCCCATCATAGAAGGCCACCAGATTGGTCAGGCAGGATTTCCCCTCAGTGAAGCCACGCTGGCTGTCACCAACCATCTCCTTGTTTTTCATGTGCCTTAGCATGCCTTCCAGGAGACTCTGCTCCAAGAGTTTGCCAGGCACAGAGGTGAGACTGACTGGTCTGTAATTCACTGCATCATCCATTTTCCCCTTCTTGAAAACGGGGGTTATATTTCCCTTTTTCCAGTCGTCGGGAACTTCACCTGACTGCCATGATTTTTCAAATATGATGGCCAGTGGCTTAGCAACGTCATTCGCCAGCTCCTTCAGGACCCGCAGATGGATTTCATCAGGTCCCATGGACTTGTGTACGTTTAGGTTTTTAAGATGGCTTTGAACCAGATCCTCTCCTACAGTGGGGCAAGGGTCTTCATTCTCACAGTCCCTGCATCCGCCTTCCAAGACTTATTAAATGCATGAGTTAGTTACTTGTAAAAACCAAGAGTATTTACTTAGCTCTGTCTTTTACACACTTCCCTTGGCAACCCTTTCCAGTGTCTCACCACCCTAACAGTGAAGAATTTCTTCCTTGTATCCAATCTAAACTTCCCCTGTTTCAGTTTTAACCCATTAGCCCTTGTCCTGTCACTACAGTCCCTGATGAATAGTCCCTTCCCAGCATCCCTACAGCCCCCCTTCCAATACTGGAAGGCTGCTATGAGGTCTCTATGCAGCCTTCTCTTCTGCAGGCTGAACAGCCCCAACTACTCCAGTAATGTCATGGAATATCTGTAAAGACATTTATGTCTCCCCATTATGTTAAAGGAAACAATTCTTGCTTGTCTGTGCCATAGAAGTGTTCCACTTCAAGTGTTTCAGGTAAGAGTTCTTGTTAGACCAAAGCCGTAAAAATTTCCAACTGTGCATAACTTTAAGTTCTTCAATCGGGACAAATACAAGGTATGATGCTTAAGCAGAAATTATCAACCTCACAGCAGAGAAAGAAAACGGCAAACAAATCATAAATGACAAAAAGAAAGGACGCCAAACTCATGCAATTCTATCTATGCACCTCAGGAAGATCAACAAAAGTGGTGTCATATTGGACATTAGAAAAGCTTTCCAAAGGTGTCGTAAAACACTAGAATAAAACTTTGTGGAGCTCAAAGACTGGGTGACAGCATGTTAAATCCTCAGATTATACCTGAACTTGCACTGAAGAGGAAACTGTTAGAAGACAAAATAAGGGACCAGTTAGTAGGTTCAGCTTTTGTGATTGTGTGAATTCATAAATACTGATCTCCAAAATAGAAAGGGACAAATATAGAAAAATCCCAAACCAACACTCCCCACACTAGAAAACTCACAAATGTTTTGGGAAAAAAAATTGCACTGGTATAACCCAAGTGAATCAATGAGGTCGGTGATGGTAAGAAGAAAAGTTGGAGTCCCACACACTGATGTATCAAGGGCACACCATGGAAACTGCAAACTTATGTCAGAGTAATTCTGAAAATAACATTTTTTAGCCTATAAAAAGCAATGGATTATAAAGCTTACACAGTAAAATAATAAGTGCAAATCATAAGTAAAATAATAAGTGGGCATATAAATTGGTTGACAAAAATAACTTCAACAGGCAAATTATAATAGACCAACATTTGTCATATTAGATAAACATATTACCAATACTTTGCATTTTCAGAGACCATTTTGGGCAAATTGTTAGAGGTTTTGAAATAAGTATCCTAAAGCTTATGATGTCACCTGAGCCCATTACAAATCTGAAAATACAGTATACTATTGGGTGACTGTAAGTCAGAAGTAAAAATATCACAATGTTTCCAATAAAGAAAAGGAATGGACACTAAGTCCAAATGACATTTTTAGCAGAAAAGATTGGTGTTGAATAGCTGGAGCTCCATGTAATAGGAATTGCTGTTTGCTCAGAATTTTTTAACAGATTAGGGCACTTGTTTAAACAACTAATCCCATACTTTCTATGCTACCATTTTAACGCTGTTCTAACTCATGACCTTATATGCAAGGCAGTATTTACTTGATAAATGCTTATTCCGAGTTCTACAGAACCACTATTAAGGCTGTACACGATTTGTGGTGGTACATTTTAATTGCATGATCAAGAAAAGTGGTTAAGTACAGTATGAAACAGAATTTAGCTTAATTCTGTCACTGATGTACAGTAGAAGTTTTACTGCATGTGACCTTTCAAAAAACAAATGCATTCATACATCTTGGAACATGTTACACATTTGTCAATAAAAAAGAATCCCACTAAAATATTAAACAGAGTGTGGTATTACCTGATATGTAATAAAATGGAATATTTTTAAATATTCTGATTGTCCTTTTAAATTCAGTATTGCTGTATCTTCTTCTAAATGTTGAGGAATGTGAACAAAACGTAAAGGCTTTTTCGTTCAAAATTGTGTTATTCTTCACTCAAAATTGTGTTATTCTTCACTCAATTACCTGCTCAGAAAAACAATAAAGCCACTAAAAATTAACTGATCAAAATAAAGCTTAGTTAGTACTGTGTCTAAGGAGAAAAAGGAACTGACTGCATTAAAGTTCTTTTCTTACTGCATTAAAATATTCACTGTAATCATTTCTGGAAAACAGCAAGAATATTAAATGCAGAAGTGGAAAGTGTCAAAAAGGCATTAAATTTAAAAAGAAATACTCTGGGAAGTCAAAATTGTTCCTTGGGAAGCAAAAAGGAATCATAAAACCCAGAAATCTTACTTTTAAGTGGAAAATTGGCCTCTTTTAAAATTATGGAACATTTTTTAAGACATCTGTCATTCAGAATACACATGCCCTCCACCCAAATTTAATATATATTGGAATTTTATAGTACCAGATAATGACCTGAAGTGCAAAAAGGTCATGCAGAAATTAGCTAGATAACTTTAATAAAATAAAAAAACAACTTTTTCCTCTATTGAAATTAGAAACATACACCCACAAACACAACTTTCCAAAGCAATAAGTGCAGCAGCATGCATATGCAAAAGTGGTTATATATAACCAAGAAGCAGTTAGAGGTGAAACAAGACAGAAACTATCCCATATGTTGAGGAGAGGATAGAATGATTTAGTCTGCCTTCTCAGTGATGTATTTGTCCTTTGAAGACAAATCTGGCAGCTGCAAACCCAATATATTGTAAAGGAAAGGAATACAGAAGTGCCAAAGCATGGGAAAACCCCTCAAAGCATCCTTGGGATTCTCCGCAAATGAGCATCCTGTCTTCTGAAGGAAAAAACCAACAGGAAACTGATCCTTCATCAGAGTCACGCTGCTCTGATTGTTCCTCAGTCAACAAATAATTCATGTAACTGGAACTGCAGCTCTCAGATGGTCCAGCAGAGATGAAATAAAAAAAAAAAACAAACCCCTAAGTTCCACAGCCAGATGTGAACTGGCAGGGAACGTGAAGGATAAGGATCCGCTTATTGGGAGGGCCCACTGCATGAATTCATCCACTTGAGCTCTAAGCAACACTTAAGAAAATGCCACATTTATGCAGCATATCTATACTAAGAATGTAATTTAAGGAAGATAGATCTATATTGCAATAAGAAAACATTATCCCCATGGGTAACAGAGAATACATTCTCAACATGTAAAGAAAATATAAAAATTACTCACTTAAATGCAATGATCATGTGAAAACTCCAGCAGAGAGGAACTTGAGCATTGTTACAGCTGAAAAAAAGTCTTCAAACTCTTCCTCATTAAATAAGGTAAGAAAAGACTCAGGAGGAGAGTGGATAACTTGACAGCTTCCCAGGCAATGGATATAAGCAAATACAGAAAATTCTACCCCACTGTGGTCGCTTAAAAGATCACAGAACACAGTAAACAGGGGAAAACGTGATTCTATTCCTATAGTCTATTACTTTGATATTTCTAGCAGCAAGTCTTCAGCATGTTGAACAGCTGCTTCTTGGAACAGCAAGAAAAGTATATTGAGCAACCAGTTTTGACTCAGTTCTCACTGAAAAACAGAAGCTGATCCAAAACATGAGCATATGATGCAGCTTAGTTATGACTGAAAAGGGATATGACAAGGAAGACAACAGCATTAGCAAGTAACAGGTAAAGCTTTTCAAAACACTTGGGAAGCTGGAAAAAAAAATAAAAAGGAAAGAAATTAAATGGAAGGGGAAAAACCTTAGAATATAAAATACCAGAGTTTCAAATTACACTGCAATCTAATCCAGGAAGGTATGGCATTACTCCTCTTCCTAAAAGTTAGAAAACAGCAAGAGAAGACAGCAAGCTAAATGACAACACATCCTGTCAAAAATAAAATCTAGCCAGAGCAAATTATTCAGAAAACCAAGAGAATTTTAAAAGCTCTTAGGTAAAGGCAATAAATAAAGCATTTAATTGCATCAGTCATAGGAAGGCTATGAAAGAATCAAATGTTCTGCTAAAAGATGAGGCATCAATTATGGATACTGCATATAAAATAAATTACTTCTGTGCATTGATATTTACCACAGAATATGATGGAGAAACATCTCCTACAAACTTTATATTTCCAGTAGGAACCACTTATAGAGAAAATGAAGCACTTATATAAAAGAAGCATCAGCAAGAGTTTCTAGAACAGGACAGATAATCACAAACAAATATACAGATATCAAGCTACACCTTTAACTCTTACAAAGGTGGGCTAAGATATTCCAAATATATCTCTCTCCAAAAACTTTTGGAGGTTTTTTGCAGCCTAGAAAAGAACTATAAGAATAATTCTCAAAATTAAAGGAGCTTTGAATGCAGAAGAGTTATTCTCTTCTTAACAGGAAGTACTGAATTTATGTTTTGCAGTTGACTATATCAGTATTTCTGACTCTAATACATCAATCAGCAGAGAAATGGAAACTAAGGCAGATGGTACAGGGCAAGAAACAAGCAAGACAATGCCATCAATGGGCTTCCATAGTAGTTACACAAGGCACTCTGAATTTAGAATGCATTTCTTCTCAGGTAGAATTTTAAAAGACCTGGCTGCTCTCCACGGTATATTTTTTTGAAAACTAGATTTGGGATTCAATAATCCTAAAAGGAAATTAAGAATATTGTGAGCACCATTACAGGGAACACTATCTCCTGGGGCATGATTCTCTGTACATTGAGACTCACAGCAGCTTTTCAGCAAGGTTCAGGCAGGGGTAGTGGACCATAACACACTCAGGTGACGATGAAATATTCATTCAACTCCAGAGTGCAGAAGCAGTATGGACAAAACAACAGCTTCAACTGCCTTTCTGCTGGGGAAACTGAAAAGATCCACCAAAATGGCCCACGATATGTAGAATTCTTTCTCCAGCTCGTATTATTTCTTTCTCTTCCCGAGTGCCCCCCATCCCAGGAGAATTCCTGGGAGAAATGCTACAGGATCCTGCTGGAGAGCACAACAGGAACTGATCACAGACTGTATTACCTGACTGTGAACACAGTACATCATCTTGGTCTAATTTCCTTCTTAGCTCTTCAATAATTCACCTACTGGCAGCAGTTTTACCATAATAAATTAGGCCTATGAGAAAGCAGGTTAAATCTTCACAATATATATGATTCCATCAGCTTTCTGATCTCCCAAGCACATAAATCAGTCTTTCTCATTCCCTCTGAGCACAAGACCTCTGCTCCTACCTCTACTGTTCTGTTCTCTCTGTGTGTTTCTGGAAAAGCTTAACTGATCAGCAACAATGGAAGAATCAGCACAGAACACTGGAACCAGCATTCACAATTTCACTGCACCAGTAAAGCACAGGTAGCACAACATATAGTGAAAAAATGAAACGAGGAAAGACAGCTTCTGTTAGGTTTATCATGTACATGTCCTCCAAATAATGCATCACTTGGGACTGTTACTTGTCCCTATTTAAGATACTACAGAACCCATCAATGAAATTTCTATATAAATATTACAGTCTATGCTTTAAGAAGCAAATATAGCAGAACAGATGAGATTTCATGCCTATTGCAAGACTCAGCAAAAAAATACAGTTAATTTTAAAAATGTGCAGTACCAAATACTCCTTTGATCATATCTTGATTTAATGCAAAAATTCCAAATATACCGTGTTTTATTTTTTTATTTTATTTTATGTGTGTTTACAATATGATCTTAAAATCACACGTTCTGTGATGCACTTCACAGTGACTATGCATACCAGTTACGCAATAAACTGCTTGTCCCTGTAAAAAGTCGGTCATTTGGTAGAGCTTCACATGGTTTACAGAGAAAGCATCTGGGACTTTAGAGAACTACGGCTGCAGGTTTTTTTCTTCTGAAAAAGGAGTTTGAGACTTCTACCTTTATAAATGTAAATTCTTATTAAGCAATGGCCTTGAAATCCTTGGCAGTTCAGTTCCCACAATATGACTTCACTTTCTGAAGAACAGACACTTTTCTCAAATGAAGACTTCTGAAGGGAAATTCTAACCACTCGCACCTCTTTCATGAAGCTCAAAAAACTACTAGAGGCAAGTAGGACTGTTTGGGTTACCAGGAGTCTACCTACATTAGCCATTTGCTTCATACTAGAGTATATATTGGGTCACTGAGGAGGTCTTCACTTCTCCAAGATTAGTGCAGTAGTTGTTTAGGTTATAAATGCTGTCTTAATTGACAGAATGGATAAATATTACCTTACTTCAACAATTTATCTCATAAACTTAATAGTTTATTTTTTAAATACTGTTTCTTTTTAAGACCTGAAGCTTACAGTGCAGGTTTCTTTACAAATGACTTACGTTATTAACAAAGCTTCACTTGTGGGATCCCAAGAAAACTCCAAGGCAAAGCAACCACTTCAAGCCAAGACATCCCCCCTCAAAAAAAAAAAAAAAAAAAAAAAAAAAAAAAAAAAAAAAAAAATTAATTTCTCCTAATGCTTCTCTGACTATCAACTGAGCACCTTGCCACACAATCACAACTGAAAGATGTTCAGCCTGTAGAAGCTGTGTGGAGACCTCATAGCAGCCTTCCAGTATCTGAAGGGGACCTACAAGGATGCTGAAGAGGGACTCTTCATCAGGGACTGTAGTGACATGTCAAGGGGTAACAAGTTCAAACTTTAACAGGGAAAGTTTAGGTCAGATATAAGGAAAAAGTTCGTTACTGTGAGGGTGGTGAGACACTGGAATAGGCTGCCCAAGGAAGCTGTGAATGCTACATCCCTGGCAGTGTTCAAGGCCAGGCTGGACAGAGTCTTGGGTGACATGGTTTAGTGTGTGGTGTCCCTGCCCATGGCAGGGGCATTGGAAATAGATGATCTTAGGGTCCTTTCCAACCCTGACTATTCTATGATTCTATGTAGAACACAAAAGCCCTGTCAAAAACCTTCTTGGCAGATACCAGCCAAGTATTATTACTATTCAGTAAAATGGATGTTCGGGCACAGCTGTGTCAGACATTGTGTTGGTTTGGGTCCCACATCAGGCCACATGCAGAGCCTTCACTGACTTCCATAGTAACAAATGATGGTCCACAGGCTTAATCCACTACTATTAAAATTAACATAGCTTTAGTAGTACTTCAGCAGGGGCAGGATCAGTCCCAGACGGACTACTACCTGTAGTAAACTCCATGACTGCCTGGTGAAAAATACATCCCACCTTAGATGGTGCACATGGTATACTTGGGTCATAAATAGGATGCGGAGCCCAAAGTAGCTGTTAATAGCACAAATCTATTTGTTTATTATTCCTCTTTGTTTTCAATCCATTTCATTATTCTGTTTGCAACCAAAATACTCCCAGCTCTCCATTCCATACAGCATATTATGCCACTTAATGACAATTAAATGGCCTAAAGGCATTAAAAAAAGCTATTACCAAAACATGTTTTCAAACAGCAGAATAAACCATTTCATACAGGCTCTGAAATTCATAATGAGCGCACCGTCAATGTGAATGCCTCTGTTGGAGTCATACATCTAGGTGTTAAAATAATATTAATCTTCAATAATAACTACTGATACTAAACCTTTCTCCAGACTACTAAGATGATCTGAATATGTGAGAATTTTAAGATGATAAACAGTTTCTCATCCACCTTTGGTAAGTTTCTCTGATACAGGTATTGTTTTTAGACCCCAAACCTAACAGCAGGATAAATAATCAAACAGGACAACACTTAGCAAGGTTTACACTTACTTATTTATACTTCAAAGCTAAGCGTATCAGTTCAAGTTATGAAAAACATTTTCAGTTAATTAAAAAAACATACCTAAACCTTTGTTGGTGTTAGAATTCTACCACTGGAAGGAGGCTGAAAAGCGAAAAGGAAATCGGTTACCTCACACCAAAGAGACAAAGTATTTGCCAGTTTTTCTCCTGTTGTATTGACCTACTGGAATACCTCTCCTACAAACCTTGTCCCATTCTCCACTTGTGATCCACTGTAATAAATACATTATTACTGTTAGAAGAGATTCTTCTTTTCTTAAGAGATCAGCATAGCTACATTTAATAAAAGTCAGCTATGAGCGAATGCAGAACAACAGACAAAGCTAAGCAAGTCACTCCTTTGTAATTGTTTATTTTAAATGTTACCTAGAGCCCACTTATTCTCACTTATCTCATTGGTTTTGGATTTGGCTAAGGATCCCGCCTACTCAGAGAGCATTTTGACTCTATCTATAGAAGACTACCTCATACTGAAAGTGTTTCTTCCTTTTGATGTGAGATATGGCAACAATAACACTTCAGTTCTAAAATATAACAAGACAGCAATATAAAACATAGTAGCTACTAAAATTCCTAGTGACAACTGACTATAAAATTAAGTTTAAAAGAGTTAAATGGGGTTGTCATTATGGCAGGTTTTGGCCTAACACGTATTCCAAATTCAAACCTGATTCAACTCACTGCAGGACAAAAACTAAAGACTTACGAACTAGAGTAACTGGCTTGTTAGGGTGTCTCACATACAGCCCCATTACTCAGAGACATACCTTGGCTATATTTGGAGATCTGCTTTTAAATCACATTAAAAAAAAAAAAAAAAAATAAAAGCTTCCATCCCTTCCTCTTTAATTCTAAAGTCTAATATATATCACTGACAGAAAATTATTGAAAATGATCACACAACCAATAGCACGATCAAGGATATCAGGTACTTTCTGAAATTTAAAATAAGACTTGTGAAGTGTATTTCCTTATTATTTTTTGAACGTGCATTGTAACACACCTCTCACTTCTCATCTGTGTCTCTTTACCATGAGACTTCTTATTTCATAAATAAGAAATCTTGAGTTTAAGGAGAAGTGATCATCCTGGTCTCCTAACTTCCAGTAACCAATGATCTGTGGTCTGTTATTTTCACTGAGGTTTGAACAACTTTAGGGGATGAATTGCAGCCTAATAAGCAAGACAAAATTGTGAAAATTAAGTCATTCTATAGCAACTGTCTATTATAACAGCTCTACACTGTCAAAGTTGCCCTTGTTTTGGTGAAAGTGGAACAACAAGGTAATTTCATTCAATTGTAACAAAGGGCAGAGCTCCAAAGATGACAGTACAGCACTGAAGTGTACCAAAGGCTGAGCACTGTCTTCACACAAAGTATCTCGATCTACACACTATAAGATACACTTTTCAATACCTAGTGATAAAAGTTATTTTGTCCTGTAATGTAGGAAATCATAAAGTAACTAACAAAGACATGAAATAACACTGAATCTGATACTACATTTTGGGTTTAGGTTTGTTGGGGTTTTTTACATCAATTTATTTTCCATAACTACTACTGGAATTGCACATCATGTACATTTAACCTTATATCCTCATATGCCTTTTATTTCTGTTTTGATTACCCCAACCTTCATTTAAGCACAGCTGAACTGAACTTAGAAGCTTTTAATTACCTCTTGCCAATGCAGAGGTGGACCAAAATCTGGTGATAATTAAAAGAGCTTCATTACATTTGGACTCTATATTCTTTAATAAGCTTTAATTATTAGTTCCCATGTAAAACATTCAGTCTAGTGCCTGTCTGTGGTTTACTCTGCTTCTTGCTGTGATTCTCACAGAACTGCAGAGCAGCCTACAGTTCCACTGAACACCCAGTCACATATGAGTTTCTCAGTTTGTAATTCTATTCCATTACACAAAATACACTAGATTTATTTTTAAGGAGTATTTGTTAATGGAAAAGTTCAAAAATCTATGCTGCCATATAAATTGGATTCATAAACAGAATTACAAACCTGAAAAAAAAATAAGATTGTTAGAATGTAAAGGGATGGTTGAAAAATAATCTCTAAATAATTCAAATGTATTGAATTAGATATAATTTTACAGTATCTTCTTAAAAGCATTTTAAAAAATAAGCTCCCTAATAAATCAAAAGAATGCAGCTCCCACGGGTTGAGATAAGAACAGTTTAATAACTAAGGTATAACACAAATCACCACTGCCGCCACCAACAATAACAACGACAAGAGAAATAACAAGGGAAGAGAATACGATACCGCCTGCCGGAAAAGACAGCCCGGCCGAAAAGGGGACGTGCCCTTCCGGGTAGCTCCCAGTTACATCCCCTGGCATGACGTGCTATGGTATGGAACACCTCCTTGGCCAGTCTGGGTCAGGTGTCCTGTCCCCGCTTCCTCCCGGCCCCTCCTCCTCCCTGGCAGAGCATGAGACTCACAAAGTCCTTGGTCAGTCTAAACATCAGTGTTATCAGTTTTTTGTTCCCAAGCCAAAAGTCAAAAACACAGTGCTGCAACAGCTACTAAGAAGGAGAAAAAAAACTGACTGCCACTGCTAAACCCAGGACACCTACACTGCTTTTAAACAGACAAAATTCTCACAGTATGCAAATGAAACATATCACAAAAATCATTAATCCTTTTATCACCTAGCATACCTCATCCTCACTGAAGGACTCTACCCATTATAGTCTATTTACACTAAGGACTTTTAGCCTAGGTCTGTCCACTAGCAGCCAGGATCACTGTTAAAATCAGGGATAAATGTATTTTAATTATTATCCAACTTGAATAAATACCTGTTCATGTTTCCAAAATATGCACCACAAACAAACAAGGAATGAGGAGTACCCCTCAAACTGTGCTTGATTCAGGGTACTCCACTGGTAGCTGGCTTCAGTGGTAGCTGGCTACACATCTACATCTGCTAAGGTAACAGAGGACAGCTTTTCAAGTGTATGTGAACACAAGGTGTAATCAAGCCTTGTAGTGTAGCCAATTACTAAAATTCAGCAGATGCAAGCGATCTCCTATACGATAACAATTACAATATCAGACTCTTCTTCCCCTCTTAAACGTATCACACACTAACATTTCAGATTCATATCTTCAGATTAAATCCAGCCATCAAAGACCTAAAACCTGTAAGAATTCCCTACTGCAGGCAGATATTTCTGAAACCAATTTAAAACATTAAGTTATTATTCTTGCTTTTCATTTAGGACTAAGCAAGCCTCTGTAATGTGCTCCAGATACAAAGAGGTACTGGCAATACTTCTTTCCCTCTGTGCTTTTGTAGAGAACAAGTCAGGATAGTTAATGCTGACAGAGCCAAGGCAAAGGCTGTGTCTTCCCAGATCAGGCCAAACGGTGCTGAAGAGCTCCTTGTGCAGAAGTGCAGGATGGGTACAGCTCACGCCGTCATCTCCACTGCCCATCCGCCACCTTTCTTCTCTAAGGCAAGGCGACAGCAGTCACCAAGTGGCAACTGTTCACTTTCCCGTTACAAATGAGCCTTCGAACCTATGAGTCTAAAACTATTCTGTGAATTTTCTGTGTTGCTTTTATTATCATTATGAGCATCAATGTCATCATCTTCACAGCTCAGAAGGTAATTAGACGAGGCAAAGGTACAACCTCCTAACAGAACAGCTTTGGCAGGAAGAGAATCTGTGTGCATTATGAAAACCTGCTGCAGAAGTATACAATCTCAGTTTAGTAGCAGGCTGTATCATTGCTTTGAGATAGTCAATGAATCTAAAAGTGTGAATGTTATAAATCCCAAAAAAACATTCAATTAATATTTTCACCTGTTCAGTACTACAATTTATAAATTGTTTTAGCTTGCAACTTTCTCACTAACATTTTTGATTGATTGAAACAAATTGTAATCAACATTATTACATTGCACAGTCTTTACAAATAAGCAACTAACCCTCTGAAATGCATGGTATGCCCTATTAACATGTTATGAAATAAAGATGGAAATCTAAAAGCAAAAGAAACCTAAAATGTTTAAGGAAAAAGTCACTTGTCTGTATTTCTGTGTGACATTTAGGCTTTTTAGGGGTTTGTGGTTCTTTTTTTTTTTTAAAAAAAAAAAAAAAAGATTGAATTTTAACACTATGACCCTTATGTAGCTGGGCCAGATTTCAGGCTAAAGACTAATGTAGTCTAGCTACTTATGAAATAATTATAAAAGAATCTCTACCCCTCTAAATCAGGAGCCCTGACACTCATCAGAAATCAGAATAATCCCCTCCATTAAGTTCCTGAACAAGCTGCCCATTGAACCCTAGCAGTACAAAGTCTTAATATTTGATACTCCTAAATAGCAGGAAAATCACCACCATTTCAGTACAGGTTATTTCTAGGCTTCAAGCAAAACCCCTGCTCCTATTTTGAAAATTCACTAAGAGATTGAAAAGGAACATTAATTTCTTCTCCACAAAATACTAACAAAGCACACCCCTTTGGAGGATAGTTAATAGATTTTTTCTTTTTTTTTTTTTAGCAAATATTACGCAATCCATCCCAAGTCAAAACTTCTGGGATAGCATTTAATGATAACCTTCTGACCATTTGTATTGCAATTCACCAGGGGGAGAGGAAACAAATATTCCCTACATCATTTTTTTTATATTCAACAGTATCTGTCTGACACTGGGAAGGTTAGCTAGCTACAACACTCAGCCACTCTGAGCATATTATGTATTAATAATTTTATTATATATTAAAGTGGGAGGCAAAAGTAAACATTACCATTGCACAATGCAGCACAATTTTGCAGGTTAGCAACACTTTCTGATGCAAGAGTTTGGGGGTTTTGTTTTGTTAAAGTAGAGATTGCATTTAGAAGCAGCACAGCAACTGCAGGTTAGATTGTACATTTTCTACTTTCCTTGCCAACCACATTAGGAAAAAAAAACCTTGTCACTGTGGTAAAAACAGACCACCAAAGCCCTTCCAAGAGAATACCCCCATCTTATCTCAAATGCTTGCTTTACAAGTTCTGACATCAGCGAAAATAATCAGATCTGGAAAAAAGGCTATTTGCTATTAATACTAATTTAATGGTTTGCTGTTACACAGTGCTATAGCCCCTCTATCTGGTAACAGCCAGCAATCAAGGCACAGTTCCTACTGAACTAGAATCTTGAACTTTAACAGTAATAATGCTGTGAAATGAACAATGTGAGGATAATTTCATAATTTCTATTTCAGAAAATAACTAAATTTTAAAACACAACTTGCCATCTCTAACATTTTAGAAAATATTTTCTATCTATAAGCTTTAGGAAAAAGTGTTGACATACATTCAGCTGAGGAATACAGAGAAAACCTGTACAAAACTGGAAGTAATATTTTCTGGAACAATTAAAAAAAAAAATCAGGTAAGGAAATAATTTAAAAGTGATGTGCAAAATAATTCATGACCCACAGGACCAGTGGCAGTCTATAGCTAAGCAACTACCGTCCCCCAGAACAGAAAGATTTTACCACATAACTTAATTTGGGCAAAGAATAGATATAACAATGGTGTATTTTTCAAGACAGTGTTAAACACACACACACAAAAAAAGAAAATGCAATACTGGAATCTCAGTTCTAGTAAGTACATTTAAATAATACTGGCAACTTTTAAAAAGCACTTTAAAGCTGATGTACACTTATTTACTCAGGCACATTTTGTAAGCATTCGTACTGCCACCTAAAACACAGTAACAGATTTAATCACACAGATGTTCACAAAAATTGACCCTGATTCTGCAGACACATAACTCTAAAAAGAGAAAAGGCATCACTGGCACACCCTAAATTGGGCCTATAAGTTTGCAAAAGTTGTCCATAAAGCAATCTCATTATAAAAACCAAAGACTCTAAACTACTTAATTCAGCATAACTTCTTTATGGAATACTATCTAGATGTTTTTTCCTCAATTCTTTGCTAAGAAAGTTATGCCTCAGTGCAAAATGCCTCAGTGAAAGGTCTTTTCATACAGATTAAAATAGGAATTCATTTTCTACAAAGAGCAACCAATACGCTACCAATATATATACATTACTAACGTGCATCTTCCCTGTAAAATGCAAATGAGCAGGGATGGGACAGAACTGTAGGTCCCTTAGAATTGCCAAGAGATTAATTCAAATCTTAAAAAGAAAAGCCATAAAAGCAAAAAGTAACAAGTAACAAACAGAAAGAAGATGTTAAAGCAAAAAGAAGAGACTTTGCAAGTTACTGGGCCTATTTTACAGTGACTAAAGCAGGAATTTCTTCTGGTATTTCAGCCCAAAGATTTTCATTCTTTCACCCAATTATGTTTTTATTGGACTCTTCCTTCTACCTGAGCTTTTCCCAAAGGTTTAGTTCCTGCAGAAATACAAAACTCAAACTACTCCAAGGAAAAATACATAAATAAATCTGTTGCTAAACATGATATGAAGTGAATTGTCTTTGAATAGTATCAGGAGTAGCAGGTTGGAAAAAGGACAGAATCCTCCTCTTTACATGCTACACAACTTTAGAAATGCAAAATATTGCCCTTGGAGGACAGAAATGATGGAATACTGGAAGAATTTTCTACTGTTTACTTATTTTGTCTACAGTTTTAAATACTACAAGAGCATTATTGAGTATGGTGATCAAGTTTCAGAAACAAACATTTGAATAGTTAGCAATAAGCATTTAGCAAATGTATTTTTCCCTACTACTATCACCAAATTTCACCAGGAAGACTCCACCCCATCAGGTATTTCTTCTGTGAAAATGACACTAAAATTTATAAATGCAGTTGCTATTTTAATTTTCCTTGTGGCTGCTTTGTTCATTTTTCTCCTCTTGAATGCATTTTACCAAGGGTACTCAGAAACCTGCATGACAAAAAGTAAAAACCTACTCAAAGAGCACTTGTCCACCTAGACACATTCACTTCTTCTGTGTGTTACTTAGAAGCAATTTGAATGCTCATCCTCTCCCTTGTCCTGGTCAAAAGTGCCCTCACTTGGCAAGCCTGTCTGCTCAGCCCTCACAGTGAGTTACTTTTTTTCACTGAAGACGTACTTTACTCAACGGAGTGACTTGAGATTAGTTATGAAGGGGAAGGTAGAAATATGGAAGCAGGTTTAAGAGCTGTCAGCCTTCAAAATTTAGATCTGAGCAATGAGAAAACATAGCACCAGTTCTGATCTGGAGCACAGCACCTCATCAAATGACACTTCTAACCCTCACCATATTGATCCAAGAACCAAGACTCTCAGAGTAAGAAATTATCTCCATTACACAAAGTATCTTGGTGATTTTTCTGAGTTACGTCTACTCCTGTAATGAAAAAAAAAAAAAAAAAAAAAAAAAAAAAAAAGTACCTAAGCTTAAACATAGCAGTGACAATGACTCCCCTGCACACAGCAGAACTTGAAACAGGCTTCCAGATTTAAATAAAAAAAAAAAAAAAAAGGCACTTTAACTTGGCATTCAGTCTAGTTTGCTGCTATTAAACCTCCAGGTTTCTTTTCTGGACTACACTGCAAGGACAAGCACTGCAACCAAAGTAGCTGTCTTGATTAGCAAACACTGATCCTGAGATTACTACAGTCTTTGAGGTCCTGATCCTCTTCAAAAACAAGTACTGTGCACAAATGCACAAACACCTGCCTGCATCTTGTGTGTGCACAAACACACATGCTGTTAAGACTGGAGTATTGCAAACTTGTTCGAACCACAGAGAATCTCAAAAACAAAATCACCAGGCTCAGAAACATACAAAAGTCTCCACAAATACATTTATTTGCAGCCAGGTGGTCCTACACAATTTTACTAGGCACTTTTCCTTGTGCTTCCAAGCAAGTCACGGAGAATTCAGCAAAAGCCAAATGGTAGTATGTTTTAGCTACTTCCTGAAAGTTACATGAGCTATCAAATTTAAAGATAAAGTCAAAGCCAAATCCATATCTATCACATATTTACTGGGCTTTGCAGGAGATTTCAAAGCATTGAGTCAGATGATAAATGTACTGCAACACTAGACACAATGCTGTAGATAGAGACAGGTCTTTTGCTTTAATTTTTAATTTCCATTTTCTGTAGGTTTAGACAGACCACTGACATCACTTTAGCATAATACTCTGCAATGAATCAATACTTTAATTTAATAATGGTATTCTGTTGTCAACATATATCACATAACATTGTACAGATGCTAAAAAAAAAATAAGATAAATAAAATGCAAGACTTGGCTTTTACTGGTGATCACAGGTTAAACTGACGTCACGAGAATCCTTATAACCTCCAAAAGAGTTTTCTTCTGGGTTAAAAGGCAGCATGGAATCATTTCAGCAACATTCCTTCCTCTCATCATACCAGTGCTGTGAAAGCTCTCCTAGGTCATGGATTCCAATAAACACTTAAGTAAGCGGAACAGAAAGGAAAGATATCCAAATAGAATCAATGTATGTATCTGTGACTGAGCCTCACTTAAACATTCCACTTCCTTACGAACTCAGTGATAACTGTGTTAGTCCCTAACTATAAAGAGGATTATATACGAGAAATGGTATTAAGTCCAGTGTCATCCAACTTAATTGAAAAAGACGAAGCAAAATACAGCTGTAACATATGAAAAAAAAAAAAATAAAATTACAATAACTACAATAACAATACAATAAAATAAAATTACAATAACTTCCACTTCAGTGGTGTGACTACAATTATGTATTTCTTTTATCTTGACAGTAGCCTTCAAGTATTTAAGATGGGAAACACAAACCTAATCATGTCTGTGGTACATTGACTCATGATATGTGAATAGAAAGTAAGTGGGAATGAGGAAAAAGCAAATGCTTTTAGAACTCCCAGTTGTTCACTTCAGCATGTTTTTTTCCTAATTCAACAGCTTTTGTTCTATTACAGATTGATAAATAACTGACATTAATCTTAGTCGATGCTAAAGGCATGTGCTTTACAGTCATACATGCTCCCCTTGATTTCAATGACAGCTCATGATCATAATGTGAAGTGTTCACAGATACATGTCATTTGTTGGCAGAATGTTTTAGAGCTCTAGGAAGAGTAGGTCTGGTTTTACTACGGTTTGGCACCTCCCACAACACCCTCCAGTTGGTGAAAACCCCGCAGTTCCATCTAAGTGTCATCCTTAATGTGAAAAAGATATTTGAGTCAGTGCAAAATAAAACAAACAGCTTTTACCAAAATGTCAGTGTTGGTAACAGTTCATCTGCCAGAAGCTTGTTACTTAAACCTATGCCATGCATATCAAACAGACAGAGGCATGACTAGGATAAACGACTGGACCAGAAAACCTTTAGCAGGAAATCAAAGAATACTCGGGCTGCAATCTGGAGTCATAAAAAAAGGTCAAAACTGGACTTTACAAGATACACTGATTAAGAGTTCTGCAACATGTCTTTCCTTGGTTACCATGCATTAGTCAAGCCTCACCTGCCTGACCTCAGTTCTCTGCATTAGCCTTTGGTCATATGAACACAAGAGAAACCACAGGGCTATTTCATAGCTGAATTCACACAGGAATTCTTATAAGTACAGTATCTCAATTTAAAGATAATATTACTGAAGAACCCAGAACACCATGAAAAATGCATATTGGGAAAATCAGGGCATGACTCTTTAGAAATTAAGCCAATGGCTTGATAAAAATAAAACCTCACTGGTGTGTTCCAGTCAGTTGGTTGATTTTTCTTATCTACAGGCTGGACTATCTTTTTAAATCAATGACTGAATTTTACGTTGAGCACTGGATAAAGAGGCTCGTGCTGAAAAGCCATAGTCCACGCATGATCATGACAAACACAGGCAGGCACAAAACACAGAGAGAGATCTGATGAGTAACTGGCATTTGCTTAGTCAGAACCTGAAGGATCTTCATCAAGAACTTTCAAAACAGCTAACAGATAGCTTGACTTTGAGTGAAACACAACCAAGAATTATTGTCATTATGTACACCCACAAAAAAAGAGAGATTTCACAACATCTCCTCAGATGAATGCACACACAGAGAAAAGGTTTTACCAACATTTGCTTCAGGTGGGCAATCATCCGGCTTTATAGAAAAATAGGTCCTGATTTGCCTTCCATTTTCCTAAGTCATATTTTGAGCCCATTCTAACGTGTTAAAACAATTAAACAAACTACAACATGAACCAGTATACATAACAACAGCTGCTTCTTTTCCCAAAAGCTGTGAAATTCTAAATAACCTATGACTCCTGCCCACGTATGTGCCTTGCCAAGCCAGAGGATCACACAAGGGTGTCCTCTGTTTTGAAAGCTGGGTGTAAGATTTGTCATGTCAGATTTGTATTCACATAGTACAATGGAATCCATGACTTTCATTTTAATAGCAGCTGGAGCAGTGGGCACAGAAGGAACATGCAGCTCAACCTGGGAAATGAGGATGAATTTGGTTTAAAAAAAATCCTTCTTCCTAAGAACTGCTAGTGGCTGATGCAGATATTTGTTTTGGGGTCACACCATGTCAGCATCTTATGGCAGAAAGATTGCATTTCTTCTCCCTCTCCTCTTCAGCAGATACTGCAGCGTCAGAGAATTTTACATATATCCTCAGAGATGCTTATATGTATCAGAAAAGTACAGCTGTAGGCTTTAAAAAAAATATTCCACATGCCCTACAAATTCAAATCCTTTTTTTATGTAATCTATTTAATCTTCCATTAATGATAATCTCTGCTATCAATGTGCCCAAACAGGGTCAATTTCTGCTGGATTTGCACTTCTTGCATTTCATCCTATAACTGAGCTGTATTTAATGAGGGGAAACACCCTGCTGTAAAAGGTATTAGCAGTCTCTCTAACACAAATAATAGTTACAAGACTCTGCAACTACAGGAACATTCCAAGATTCTGGGTTTTCTTCTTCCTTTGTATGTCTTGCATGGAGGAGAGTCCTGCCAGATGAACAGTATTTATTAATCAGGATATTCTTGCCTCCTGTGTCTTGCAAGGAGACAGCACAAAGGGGTGGAAATTGCTGTGGATTTCTCACACACCCCCAAAAAGACAACCATGACATTGGGAGAAAAGGACAGATTGCAAGGGAGCATTTATACCCCAAGAGATCCTACCTGACAAGGCCAGGCAGTATTTCAGACTCACACAGTCTGAAAGACCACATAACATGTCTGGTTCACACAAGGCTTGAAAACAGAGACACTGGCTGAGAATCAGACTTCCTTTGCTTGTTTGTCTTTTAAGTGCCGTATACAGCTCCCTACACCCAAGTGAAATGGGTAGGGTCCAACTCCACATAAAATTCTCCTTCTGGTATCATCTGACTTCCTTGAGTTGTACCCACAGAGCAAACAGGCTCAGACACACCTGTAAGGGAAGGTTCTCTCTCAATTACTGCAGCAGACACTGGGGAAGGGAGTTACTGCCTTGTTTGCTCTTCTGATTTAGTGATAGTTTTATTCGTAATCATTCCCAGCCATCCACCACCTGCACATCCACCCACACGTCCAATTTGCTGTTCTCCCGATTTTGTCAATTCACAAGATCAGTTCGCCCTGCATATATTCCCAGCCTCAGGGCTCATCAGCAAATAGATTTAATGGACAAAATAAAGTTCAAATGATGCGCTAACAAAATCCTTGAGCTGAATAGCCATACATTAGCAAGCAAAAGGGAAGCCCTGGGCTGTAAAAGCAATTCAGGTGCTAGCATTCAACTGAATTGACGTTCGTACCAGAAGTAACCAAGAGTTAATGGATGACACATGGCTCGTCGTTTCCTCTACCGCATCCAAGAAAATGCAGAAGATGACTATAATACGATATAATTGAGCATTTCACTAAACAGCATCACACATAAGTTCTTTTCGCACGGATTGCATTTGTCCTATATAACCTTTACGAGATGGTGAAAGTTGATGTACCCAAACCAAACGAGTTTCAGATTCAGCCTGAATCTTAGGTTTGTGCCTCGGAGGGTGGGAAGACCCAGCCACCGAGCATCAATCGGTGAACTAGCCCCATACCCTGCTAAAAAAAAAAAAAAAAAAAAAAAAAACAAAAAACCAACCAGTCAGTTACGGCAAGACGGTGCGGTGTCTACACACAGGAGCCGCAAGAGCGTTTGACTGCGTCTGCATATTGTGGGGTGCCATGGGCTCCTTCCCGGTAGAGCTGGCAGCGGCTCTTTCAGGAGCCAAGCGCTGGGACAGAGGGAGCATCCTTCCAGAGCCTGCTCTCAAATCTCTTTCGAGGGAGTTGACTGTGTGGAAAGTCAAACTCCCTCACCGGCACAGAGGCACGGGCACAGCACCTCCCTGGGACCGCTCTCCCCACCGCCCCTTCTGGAGCAGCCGGCCCGGTGGATCATCAATTGTTTCCCTCGCTGAGACAGCTCCCAGCATCTCTTAAATACCCTCCGCAGACCAGCCTTGAAGACGAGAGTGGGGTCTGCACCTTTCCTAAAAAACACAGTGAAATCAGCCCTCTCAAATGGCTGCTCCTGCCTCACCATCCATCACATCACATCAGCGAGGAACTTGTCGGTGGGGAAGGGGGCGCAAGTGGGGGAGGGAGAAAAGAACCGTCAACTTCGGAGCAATTCGGCCTCCCAGAGGGCGGGAGCCCCGCGTCTCCCGGAGACGCGCTGGCAACAACCTCCCGCCGAGGCTGAGCAAGCACCGGGTTTTGACGGGGACTCGCAAGCGGGTGGGGCGGGCGCCCCGAGGGCGCGGGGCGGCGGGCTGTACTTACGGATTTTTGGGGTCGTGCTGGCCTCCGGCGTGGTGGTAGTTGACTCCTGAAAGGGAGACAAGGTCCAGGACGGCGCCGAGTCGTGGACATAGATCTTGTAGGAGGAGGTAGCGTGTGCCGCAGTGGGCCATGCGGGCAGCGGCGGGGTGCTGGGGGCGGCGGGCGGCGGCCGCGCGCCGCGGCCGGCTGTGCCGGGGGAACCGCTGGCGGGCGGCGCCGTGTGGGGCCCGGCGGGGTGCCGCGCCGCGGTGGGCCGCGGACCGCCCCGAGCTGGTCCGCGGGTGCCGGGAGGTCGCGGGGGGGCCCGGCTCATCGTGGTGAGGCGGGGGCTGACGCGGCTGGGCGGCCGCGGCGTGGCGGCGGCGGTGGTCTCCGCGCCGCGGGGCGGGGTGGTGGGCTTGGAGAGGAAGAAGGGGTCCTGCCCCACGCCCTTGGCGTCCATCAGCTCGGTGGGGACGTACTCCTTGACGGAGCCCACCACGATCCACTTGAGCAGCATGAGGCTGAGCCCCAGGCCGATGAAGCCGATGAAGAGAGGCACCACGCACAGCCACGTCTGCTGCCGGTTCCAGACGATGCAGTCGCTGCAGCGCAGCTCCCGCGGCGGACCCCCGGCCCCATCCCCGCCCGGGCCCCCCGCCGCCGCCGCCTCTGCCGCTCCGGGCGCCGCGGCGCCGGCAGCCCCCTCGCTCATTCTAGGGGCCGTCCGCAGCGCCGCCGCGGCCCCGGGGCATCAGCGCGCCGCGGCTGCCGGCGGCATGCGGCGGAGGGGGGCGGAGGGGAGGGCGGCGCGGGCGGCGGGAGCGCCCCGCTCAGTCACGCCGCCAGCACGGCATGCTCCGCGCAGCCTCCCGCGGCCGCGGAGTCACCGGTACGGCCGCGCCATCCGCCGGGTGCCCTCCTCTTGCGCTGCTCGCTTCAGCCTCTTCGTTCGCAGGGGTTTTCTTTCCTCTCTTAGCTTTTTGTTTTCTTTTTTTGTTTTGGTTTTTTTTTTTTTTTTTTCCAGGTGATAAGTCGCAAGAATCAGCCTCCTGGGGGTTTTATTTTTTTTTTTTTTATCCCAACAGTTTGGCTCCGGCGGCGGGCAGGCACATTCCTTCACATTCACGCTCCTTCTCGTCTCTGTTCTTTTTTCTCTCCCCTTGGGGCTGGGAGATCTTTTCTTTCCGTCTTTCCTTGCTTCCTTCCTCGCTTCCCTCCGTTCCCTCACCCGCCCGCTCGCCTCGTACCTATGCCCGGCCGCGGCGCAGCAGCATCCCTCGGCTGCTCCGCAGGGAGGCGGCGGCGCTGCGTAGCGCGCTCGCTACTCCGCGACCCCGCGGCCGGCGCTGGGCCAGGGAGGCCGATCCGCGGGCGGAGCCCGGGGCAGGAGGTACGGCTCAGCGCAGCTCCTCAGCGCCAGCACTATGTCCGGCCCGGCGTCGAAACTCCGGCGAGGATTCCCGGAAAAAAAAAAAAAAAATATATATATATATATAAAGATAATAAAAATCCACAAACACGATAATAATTAATAATAATAATAATAATAAAGAAGATGAAACCCTAGAGAGGGGGCGACAATGACCCAGTCGGCAAAAAATACGGATCCGGCAAATAGACACGCAGAAGGCAGCTCCTGCCAAGCTTGCAGCTTCTGATCAATTGTGTATTCCTATCGCAGCGCAGGGGAGGCAGGCTAGCGCGCAGAAAGTAAGGCACCTCCCACCAAAGCGTAATGGTGGTTTCTTAATGCGCACAAGATAAATAAATGATCCAGTCAAAACCCACGGGAGGGTGTATGCTACGGCAGGTGGAGCCTAGGAAAGGAGAGAAAAGGAGAGAAGAGAAAAAAACAAAGGGCGGGGGGCGCCTGGCCCCATCCTGTGGCCGCAGTGCCATGGGCTGCCGCTCAGCGCCAGACACACGGGAGGGGGGGGAGAGGCGGGCGGCGAAGGGTGTGCAGGTGCGTGGGGGGAGGTGGATACCCCTTACGAGAGGATTCTCGGTCAAAGACGAGGGCTCAGGGCGAAAAGAGATTTTTCGTCTCTGGCGCTATCGGATAACTAAGCAGCATTTTGTCCTTGTTTTTGAAAGGGATTCCCTAAAGGAAAAACGAAAACCAGCAGACACCTGCGACAAAAAGATCGGCCTTTTCAGCAGCCGAGGGGGCAACTGATGGCACAGGCACATGTTGAGATTCTGGTTTCAGGACATTGATGGGAAAGTTTTGATATTGAAACTACTCTAGCTTTTTTATCTACTCCAGAGTTGAACTCCCAAGTTCAATGTGGTCAACCACTGGCCATCTACTTACTGGATAAACATTTCAACAGCTAGATGGTCACTGAAGGGTTAACAGCAGTCTACCACAGGGTGGTCTTATCACCAGTTTCAAAATTTTAGAAAATTATCCATAAAATTTTGTATGTACAGATAGTTTTAACCCATTTTATTCTGAATGTTGCCTCAGTGGTGTAATTTCTTGCTTCTGATGCATTATTTCCTTGCAATGTATTTAAAAGTATATTAATATTTCTAAAGAGTAATCGAGCAGAAAAGTCAGAAACAAACTATGAAATACATTTGTTCTGTATATACACAGACAAATATAGAAAATTAGTGCAGCTGAAACATATCTGCTTGAATTTTTCTTCGGAATGAATGTTAATAGCATTTATAATATCAGTTACATTAAATAGACATCTAGATTATTGTCATTTCAAGCAATCCAACTGGAGTTTGGCAGCTTCCCTAAGACAGGGCAATGCTAACCATGAGGAAAATCTGTAGAAGTGGCTTATCAGGTCAGTCTACTATTCAAGCACTTTCTCATAAAAAAAACACTTTAGCATTGGAAAACACAAATATCTGGGCTTTTACTCCTTTGACAAAGAGGCAGAAAGATTAGGAGAGAGCATTTAGAAACAGCCGCATGAGTATTGCCCAGTACACAAATGATGCCCAGTAAAGCAAACAAATGAACAAGACAGAAAGTCCTGAGAATCCAGGGAGTCTTTGTCACTGATTTTATGGAATCCAGGATTTCTTACGGAAATCTAGACTCAGGTTCATTCAGTTATGAGTGCCTGTTCTGCACTGTCATCGCCTTCCTTGCAAACTATGACTACCTTTGTTCTGCCCTGGGCTATGTGTTGCACAAATGTCCTTTAGCTCTTGCCTCTTCCACAACCATATTGTTGTTCACTAAGCTTAATATGAATCATTCTTTGTATTCATTCTCAAATAATTTGTACATGCTTCCTGGAAAAACACAACAAAAATGTTTTACAGCCCTCGCAAAATAGCTTTTATTTTCCTCATGACTGTCCCCTGAAGTCTTTCAGTGTTTCATCTGTCTCCACTGTACTTCTTCCCCCGGTAAGATTTTCAAGCTGTCATCTCCTAAATTTTGTAATGGTTCTAATGGAAGACATCAGGATGTGATACCATTAGGATGACTGAAGTGTAGCCATTTCATTGTTTAATATTGAAAGACTTCCTGTATTATGAGCAAAGACTTTCAGGCTTCTTTTCTTACAATTTCCCATTCTTATCATTGAGGGTTGACAGACTGTTCTTGAAGTTGATTGTGGAATGCTTTCAGTGTGCCTTACTTAAGTGAATCACTTAAAAACAGGTATTATCCTGATAAGTTAATGAAGAGCTTACTGTTGACTATTAGCCTCTTTGAAGAGAGTTCTTTGGTCTAAAAATGTGAAATGGCACAGAACTTGATACAGGAAGCTCAAAGCAGCTTTCCCTTAACCCCACAGTAAATGAAAATGTGTTTTAAATAGCTTATCCTTCAGTTAAAAAAAAAAAAAAAAAATAATGCCATGCACCTAGACACATAAGTGCAGGCAATGTATGGAAACCCCTTCCTGCAATAATTTACTTATGAGTTAAAATTCTATGATGTGTGAAAAACTAATTCTCTGAATACTTCCAGATTATTTCTCTGTCCTCAAAAATTAATATTCAAATCATAATCAGTTTCTCAAATCAGCCCACTCTTGTTAAAGTGAATCTGTTCAGTGCATTAATTCTAATTTACGTAGGTATTTGGTAAATTTCACTTGCATTTCTTCCTACTCATTCTGTATCATAGCCCAATTCTTTTATTTTTTCTGGAAATATGTTTATCGTGATCAGAAAGCATGTAGTGTATTTTTCTTGACTTTTCTTAATAATAATCAAAGAAATCTTTAGTATCTCCTTCAGGACATCTGTGACTAGGATGGAATAAAGTTGTTTATCTACAGTGGATTCAGTCATGGTGTTTTCTGAAGGACTGGTGATGCGCACATACTGGATATGCTATAATTACATTACTTTGTAACAATGGGGTTACGTTTTGGCTGTGCAGTAGGTAATGTTTTTCTTACAAGGCTGCTGTTCCTGACCAGCTTCACACATGCCTCCATACAGCAGAACCATGTACACCCACATGGTCATCAAATAGTGAAACCTAATAAATTAGTTAAAGGAGTTAGATTTGTTTTAACTGTTATCATGGCATCAGTTCCATAGCTATTCTCAAAATAGCCAAGAAAAGAAATCTGAAATTGGGAAATAAGACCCTTTTGGAGCCATGTCCATTTCGGGAACAAAACAATATGCCAGTGAGATATTTATGTTCCAGTTCCATATACACACACATAGAAGCCTTTCTTTCCTCCAAACTTTACAAAATATCTGAAGACATTCGTTGTTAATTCACATAAATATTGTCTGAACAACAAACCCTCTGCAGCCACTTTGCTTTATGGTGCTATCAGCCACTGACAGTATAAACAGTCTTTCAAAACTGTGAGTTCCTCCAGCATCCACCTCACTTGTTAGGCAGTTGGATGCGGCAAACAAAACAGAAGTTCACAAACAAAGGATGCTGGAATTGGGGCTGCTTATATCAATTGATGTTACATTACTGGGTTATTTTGCCAAACTAGGGCACCTGAATATTCTTTACTTCACTCTTCCTTTCATCCTGAGCTCAGCTACAACATATATGTCCCTTATGGCTGGTTCACAGTTCAGTGAAAACCTTGCTTTTTGTCTGAGGACTGCATGTAACTATGTAACTCTATACCTACTTCCATGTGAAACATAGGTTCCACTGATCCCATTAACCAGTGCTCCGAACCGAAGTAGTCTTTCCCACTCTGATTGCTAAAATAGTCATTAGGCAAGATAAACAGACTAAGCTTTATTCAGCTAATGTTGTCAAGAGACTTGGGCTATGAACCTGTGCGTAATGTAGAGCCCAAAGTATTCCTCCTTTGATTTTTACACAATATCTGATAAATATTTCTGGTACGAAGGAGGAACAGTGCAAGTCTCAGCAAGGGAGAAATCCATCACAGAGTTCAAACGTGTAGCAGCCATTTGAGACATTGGCAAGCTACTAGTTAGCATTATGTCAGTCTTGGACAGGTGTGAGATGAATGACAGTTAATTTCAGGATAAGGAGAAGAATCTGCTCTCTCTCACTGCAATATAAACTCTATAATAATCACATGGCTAAATTAATTGGATAAAATACACCTATTATTGCAAACAGTGAAGTATGCTGATTCCTCCTCAACAGTCAGTATGTCCTCAGTATTTCCAATCATGTGTAACCTATTTGCAAATTCCAGGGCTGCCACTAAATATTTAGAACTACACTTGAATGCTTGCCAATGAATATATACAATTCAAATATTTATCTTTGCATGGCTTGCAATGATTTATTGAAATATGTCATCACATTAACAAAAAATCCCACACCCCAAATCCTACAAAACATGTTTAAAACAGGAAATATCAGCAAACTGAAAACTTTTCTTAGAGGAAGTTTTATTATTAAGTAACTGAAATTCTAAAGGCCTGACTCACTTTTTATCAAGCCAAATTCTCAATATTCTCCTCTTTTAGCTGACCATAAATTCTAAGGATTTCATTAGGAGAAATTCTGTTTGGCAAGAGTAAAATCAAAGTAATTCATTAATTCTGATTTTAGTGGTATTTTATCAGTCCCTTAAGAACACAATAATGATTTCAGACTGAGAAATATACTGACTAGTCTTAATAGTGCCCTTGCGACACACTGAAGTCACTGCAACATAACAGAAATGCATGTATTACTCTTCAAGCCCTTGTGACCCCCTGAGATTTTTATCAAGAACTTAAATTTAGGATGCCAGAGAAAGAAATATTTGAAAGCAAATATGAAAAATGCCATAAAAAGAGCTTCTCTGAAGCACGATGGACTCAGCAGAAATCTTTTGGTATGTTGCCCTCTATCTTGCACTAAGCCCTAAATCAAAATTCAAATCTTTCCAAGATTTAGGACAAGATTATTATAAGAGCAAGCGAGAAAGTCTGTGAAGAAATCAGTCATCAGCAGACAAGGAAGTTAAAATTATTTACTATTATAACTCCCTTCCTTTTTTTTTTTTTTTTTTTCCTGCAAATCTACATTTTCCATCCCAATTTGTACACTTCATCCCAATTAATCAGGCAGAAAGGGAATATATGCTATATTTCAGAGTTTGGCATCTTTTGTTTTTCTGTTCAAAATTGTTTACTGTCCCGTGTAACTTCTGCCCAGTGCAGAGAACACAGCTGGTAGGTGTTGCTTGGTGCATTATGTGCCTGGGGATATTGTCACATGACGTGAGGTTAGAGACATTGTGGAAATGCTTGCATTTTTAGCAGTCTGTCACAAGGAATAATGGCCAAAGATCTAGATACCTTCAGTTCCATTGTCCAGTGCAGAAGCTTTAGTCTTTGCAGAGATGTGACAAAGAAATTGTTTCTGCAGTGATTTCCATATGGTGGCAAACAGGGTAAGTTATACACTCTCAAAATGTACCTTGAGAGAAAGGAGAGTCCTGCTGTCCCCAGAAGTCCCAGGGATGGGCAGCTGCCTTCAGATGATGGATGCTCTGCTACAGAGGTACAGCCCTGGAAATTCCTCCAGTAACAGGTCTGAAGCATCTAACATATTCTTTCTGAGTTTCCCCTGGAGATTAACACAAAGTAACAAAGACTGTCAAATTTAAGAAGAGCATGAAGCATCCAGATCCCAAATTAGTTTCACCTATTTCAGTTTCAGAGATGAATGCTTTTTAAAATGGTAAATCTGCAAGGGTAACAATACAGGGCAAATAGTGCACCCCCAGATGACTTCAAAATAAGCTTTAAATCATTGTTTTCTCTAAAACTACAATTATTTACTCATATTGACTTTTCAGTCTTGATGGTAAATAAAATTACCTTCTGTCTCAGTCTTTAGATAAATAGTACATTCGTCATAGCTGTTACATTAGAAAGAGAGATTCTGTATTTAAATAAATTACTTCAATTATTTTGTAAAGTGGTTGCACTGATCAAAGATAAAGCAGGGCTACAGAAGCACCAAAAATCTATGTTAGACAGAGGAATAAAATAGTGGTGGAAAAAGAAGAACTTAAAATAAATTTAACCCTCCCATGAAGCCCAAAGTGGATAGGAGCAGAGATAGATTGAAACTTTCTCATCAGTCTCAGCAATTAGATTGCATCCAAAAGGACTGGCTTCTCTACCAAGAATGACCAAATAAAAAACTGATCAAGTCAAATATTGCTGCCAATTTTAACACATGGAAAAACAGTGGCAAAAGAAACTGCTACAAGCAATTAATTTTGTGTAGATCCTAGAGAAATTAACTTGGCATTATGATTTTCTTCATAGTATTAGCATTTGTTTGGAAATTTATTTTTACAGAATAATTTATTGTAGTATAGACCAGGTGCCAAAACTGAGTAAGCCATTCCAGCTATGGATTTGCTTTTAAGTCTTGGATAAAATCTTTTATCACTATTTCCTTATATTCTGAACAATGTTTTCCAAATTACTTTGTGGTTGTGAGTCCCTTCATTTCATTTTGGTAAAGCCCTGTAATGGTGTTTTTCATAGCTCTGTTATCAGTGTTTTGTTTGGGTTTGTGTGAGTTCGATCCAAAGGAGTGCTTCTTATATTTGAAATGTCAAAATCAGCCATCGACTTTCAAACCTGTGTGTGACAAATTTGGAAATTTGAAATTTGGAAAAATGGGGTTTACCTTGAATTGTTTAAAGACAGCAATGCAGAACAATGGTGACCCAGACTTTCCCTTCTGTAACAGGCTGTCTCTCCCATAGCCAGTGGAAGCTGGTCCCAAATGTTCCAAGACAGAATCTGTAGCACGGAGGCCATATTTCCATACCCTAATGCATCAGTTAAGCAGCATTTATTCCTTATATGACCTAACTGATATCAAATGTAAGTCAATTGCTCAGGACAATTATATCACAAGTAATGAGTTCTATTAATATGATATTGGATGTCAGGCACCTGCTACTTAGGAGGTTCATTGGCTTAGCAGGTATCTCTTTAAAAGTTGCCTTGAATGTCCAGAAGAGCAACAAGTAGAACAAGTCAAGGGGAGCAGTATCCTTAGCGTTCCACACAATACAAAAGGAATGCATAGAAATAGTTTTGTGGCATCCGTCCTGAGAGTTATACTTGAATGACCCTTTGAAGTAGAAAAAGCCCACAGGATCTCATCATTCTCATAGCTTAATCAGGAAGAAAAGCTGGATCTTTCATCTTTAAAGCTTTGAGACATCCATGAAATCATTCACATTTTTCAAGGACTTCACCTCTTGGTGAATTTCAACTATGCAGAAAAAACAATTTTTCTTTTTTTCTTTTCCTTCAACATAGGAGTCAGAATAAACTGGTTTTTAGTACCCCTACAGAACTGCAAGGAACATTTCTATACTTAGCCTAAAACAGCATAAAGAATTATGAAAAATAAAGCAGATGAGAATTCTGGTTTTATCACTGTTGTGCATTTATATATTTATGTATTACTTATGTATACAAACATAAGTCTGTGGGACCTAATAAGATGTATTCCAGGGTCCTGAGGGAGTTGACTGATGTAGTTGCCAAGCCACTCTTCATGACATTTGATAAGTTGTAGTAGTCAGGCAAAGTCCAGTTTTTCATCACCCTCATTGTAAAAAATTTCTTTCCTATACGTATTCTAAATCTATTCTCTTTAGTTTAAAACTATTATGCCTTGTCCTATCACAACAGGCCCTGCTAAAAAGTTTGTTTGCATCTTTCTTATAAGCCCCCTTTAAGTACTGAAAGGCTGCAGTAATGTCTCCCCAGAGCCTGTCTTCACAGGAGAGGTGTTCCAGACCTCTGATAATCTTTGTGGCCCTCCTCTGGACTTATTCCAATAGGTCCACATCCTTCTTATGTTGGGGCCCCAGAGCTGAATGCATTAGCCCAGGTGGAGGCTCTGGAATAGGTTGCCCAGAGAGGTGGTAGATGCCTCATGCCTGGAAACATTCAAGATCAGGTTGGGCAAGGCTCTGAACAACCACATCTAGTTGAAGATTTTCCTGCTCACTGCAAGGGAGTTAGAATAGGTGAGCTTTGCAGGTTCTTTCTAACCCAAACCGATATATGATTCTATGATTTCAATTTAACTGCAAATGGAGAGACACTAGGGAGGGACAATAAGAAATAAAACAATGCCTAAAGCAATATAGATGCTGAATAAATATTTCGAAGAGAACAAGAGACGGAATGTTAATTGATAAATACCTTCCTGATATTTTTATATACAGAATCTATTGTATTAAAAGCTGTGATAAAAAAGGGCAGGGAAAAGGAAGAATGTACTCTGAAAATGTTGGGAGTTTGAAAGCAATAGAATTACCAGCATTTAGCCCAACTTTCAACCTCAGAATTTTAAAAATAGTAGACTTAAAGAAAGCCCCAAACCTAGGATTCAAACTTAAACTAATTAAGTACCAACACACAAGTCTGTGTTTCCACTTACAAACACTGTAAGTGTTAACATTAATTTGTCCAATGGGAAAATAGAGATGAATTAGTTAAACTAAAATTTCAGTTAGTAATTCTGAATCATAATACTGTTCTTTATGTTTACTGTGAATACATAGTTGCAAAGCCCTCATCATGGTAGTTATTCTATATTATTAACTATAGTTCAATAATCAGTGATATAATATAATATTTAACAAACAATGTTATACCAATAGCAATATGCCTTGCATAATCTGATGTTTTAATAATAGTAAGAATGATAAACAAAGAGATGTAAGGTTTATTGGAAGTTTGATTGCTTTTGTGTTTTGTTTTGTGGGTTTTTTTTTACTAGGCCAGCTGATCTAGTTGGCTAAAAAAAACAAGCCTTCAGTCACGCAAGGGTCTCTTTATTTTAAACTCTTTATTTTCCTAGAAAATTGCAGTTTCAGTGTCACTAACATATCTAAAAGGAGAGTGGCAAAGCCTTTTTAAATAAATATGTATGCATCGATATAAATGTAGACATCTATGTATGTGTACGTAGATATATATTTGAGGAGAAATATGTTAAAGTTGTGGAGAAAACAGAAGAATGTGTTCCCTGCCTGTGGAGCAAACCTCTATGAATTTGTCCCATTTGGTACCAAAGCGGCCACCAATCAGATGCTAAACAAAGTCACAGAGCTCAGTTTTGCATACAAATACACATGTACAAATATTCCTGGTTTTAGAAGCAACACAATACAGAACCACTTTATTGAATTGTATATTAGGATCGAATTAGACATGCATGAACCACCAGACTATTCCAGCAGTCAGAAACTGAAGCAAGCCTCTCAGCATCAGCTGGGATGCATGGAAGAATCCCTAAACAAGGCAGCTATAAATGGGGTTTTCAAGAACAAAGCAGCATCAGAATTCCTGTATCTCTTTTCTGCGCAAAATGAACATTTTTATTTAAAACAACTGTCAGCAAAGGCTAAGTGGCTAGACTTCATACACTGTTCAGCTATTCATTTGTTCTACAGCCATCCACATTCCTTTCATCTCTTTTGGGAAAATGAACCTATTTTACTGGAAAACCTCTCCAGTCAATCTGTCTATAATCAGGGAATCAGCCTCAGCAGAACGGTAAATCTGTACTCAGTACTCAGAGGCCAGAAATGAAGTTTTCAAAATTTGCTGCTCTAGTATCCTGATCACCCAAACCTGTGATCAGGGAATCATGAGTGTCCTCAAGGTCTCTGTATAAGTTTCTACTGCTATTTCTTCACTTCCTGTGTTTCCACACTCGAATGAAGCACAAAATAATGACATCCACAATGCAGCAAAACATTGTGCAAAACTGAGTGCTTTAAATGTTAATTTTCAATGTTTATTTGGACATCTTACATAAAGCACCAATGTCAAAAGTGCTGCGCATCATCTGCTTCCAATAAAATCATCAGTCAATTGCATGAATTCTGTATAAACCTAATTCTCAAATTTAGGTGCCTGAAAGTTTAACTGAATTTCTATAACTTTAAAGGTCAAGATGTATTGTTATCTACCCTACATACTGCATTCTCGCATATACTTTGAGCCAAGACCAGACCTGCTATCAGGAGAGACAGAGGCATGCTTTAGGTGATAAACCCTGATTTAGTTTTTGGCATGATGAGGGGGCAAGCACAATGCATGGTATAAATTTACCTTATGTAACTGTGTTCATGCCATGAATAAAGAACCTGTACTGTAGATGTTGCTGCCCTCCTTCCGAAGGCAGGGAAAGATCAGCTTATGGATTTCATTACTTCTGTGTTCTGGAGGATATGTCCTAGCTTCAGCTGATCTAAATGGAGTCCTCAAATTCAGCCCATTTCTCAGCCTTGCTGTGCAACGGGCCAAGCTATACTGACACCTACAAGAAACTCTTCTCTAGCAGCTTGTGACAAACAGCTTTTTAAATTAAAACTGTCCCTAAAACTAAATATGCTGTATATAAATTCAGAAGTATACATAGGCAGTATACAAAGAACAGAAAATCTATAACCTTTAGTCTCAGAAAGCCTGTTGCATTCATAAACATTGGAATATCCTAATTGTTTTAAATCTATCCTTCAGAGTCACTATCTTCATTTACTGTTTTTGTAAAAACCTTAAATACTGAGCTGCCTTTCTATTCTAAAATGACGAAGCTTTAATGGTTAAGCGTTCCTTTGACAAAGAGTCATATAATTTTAATTACTTCCCCAGTAATGGTCTTACCATTAATTTTTAGGAGGTAATGTAAAGAAGTGTGTAGTGCCTCTGGTCCTTGCCTCATCTCCTAGTTATTCAACCTAAAAGCTCCTTTTGATTGAGTTAGGAAAAAAATCAAGCAAATGTGTACATATAGCTAATAACATACACACAGTCTGACTTCCTCCACAGCACATTGCTTACACACACAAGTGAGATAAAAATTACAGCTAAGAAGAAAAGCACTTTTCATCTTAAGACCCTGTTTCCTATCACACAAAATTTTCTAAAAATATGTTCCTTTTGAGATATATATTTGCAATTTCAACACTAGCAATGCCAGCCAAAGTGGGAACTTTGAAGGAAATGTTAAGCTCAATCAGTTCAATCATTAAAGTTATGCAAATGGAAAACCACATTCCTTCTTTTTAAACACTGCTACTTTTAGTTACAATCATAAGACTCAAGAACTGAGGATGGCATATAAATGTCAAAAACTTCACAACATCATAGGGTGGAATCCAGTCCCAGCTGTGGTCAACAGCAGAGCTTCTCTATATTTCGACAGCAACATGATTTTTCTTAAAATCTTCACAGGACAAGTAGAGAACTGACTGAAGTTTAAAGTGAAACTGTTGAGATTACTTGCATGCAGGACACTGTGTGCTACTAGCTCAGTTTTGAGGCAAAACGAAAGAGCAATAGTAAGACAGACTTGTACTGGTGCAGCAGTGGCCTCCAGGAGGCAAAGCTTTTCTCTGAAGCTAGTGCTGCTTGCTCTTCAGCAGTTACCATTATCTATCCATTTCAAACTTAGGAAGAGTAAGCTGTATAAACAGTGATGAAACCTACCTCATCTTACCTTGTTCAGGATATGCAATGGAAGATACCCCCTATAAAGCCAGCAGAATTGTTCCCTCTCTAACAAGAGTATTTGTGTGAGTGGTGGCATGGGAATTTCCTTCCCCACAACATTCCATACCTTTACTTACTGAATCAAAAATGTATTAAAATAGAAATAATTTTCTTCATTAAAAGTAAGATAAGGAGAATCACCATTTGATGAAATTTAGTCCTCTTGTCCTGACATCTTTCTTCTTACAATAAGAATTTTGGTTTGGCAGTCACCTTTCAAAATGAGCTCTGCAATAGATGCTTGCCTTTGCCATGGGGTCTTCATTTTTTAAAATCAGTACAGACAAATGAAAACCCAAAACAAACAATCAAACAAACAAAACCCCCTTTTGAATTAATTCTAGATAGAAAAATTCTAAATAACATTTTTTTCTGAAAATGTTTCTGATTTTTTTTTTCTGAAAACTAACATTTTCTGAATGTTCATTTTTTAATAACATTTTTACTTCTGAATAACATTGTTCAAAAATGTCACCTATGGCAGTGCAGTAATTTAGGAATCAGGTGTTTTATACAGAGTCTACTGAATTAGAGATCTTTCTTATCAATATAGAACATCTATATTATTATGAAACTTCTATGAAGTTTTCAATTTAGTCAAGGAAATCAGATAAAAGTCAGGTTCACTGTAAGAGCCAAGTGCTGACATTCCTACATAATCTGAATTCACTGTTAGCTCACAAGTGGCCATGCCCACTAATCTTAGAAAATAGCAAAATACTTAGATCGCTCATTTTTAAATGTACTGTAAAGCCCTCATCTCTCTGAGAACCTTGAGAAACATTAAGAAGATGCATCTATGTCCAAGGTAGCCGGAAATCAAAACCTACCAGAAAGATAATTAAAATTTTAAAAAGTGATTCAAACAGAGAACAGGAGGAAGTACAACCTCTTCTTTCTTTGGAAGCTATGAAGGTCAGGTTTAATGTTCAAATAATGTATAATATACTAGGGTATAAACAGTTTGCATTTTTATTCTAATTTGTTTTTCTTTCAAGTTCAGAATCACCAGCAAAGAAAATTACTGTAATTGCAATGCTTTGCATACAAATAGTGATTACAGTTTACTGGATTGCTAAGACACTATACTACGCAACTTACTAGATCAAACTGAGTGATGCCTACACCATATCAAGTTTTTCAACTTAGATTAATCAAGTTAAGCTCTGTCAGGAAACCTAAATATTTATGTCCAAAAAATTATGGGTGTCAAAATTGCCAGCATCAGTTACATCATCCCTGATTCAGAACTATGAAATAATCATAGGAAAAAGCAGTCACAATGTAGGACAGCATCAAAAACCAACAACAGCAGAATCAATTTTAATTAGTTCCCAAAGAATGAATATGTAAAGACCAAAAACCTTTCTCCAGTACATTAATATAGCTTATTTTTCACTTGGTTAGTTTTATGGAATTCATCAAATGGATGCTGAGTGATTGAAAAGGTGCACATGAAAGCACTGAAATAGTGAATTGCATACAGAGATTTCTACATTTCCAGAAATTTTCTTTTTTTTTTTTTTCCTAACGTATTCTCTTCCAGAGTTAAATATTTGGAGGACGACACAACTCTCTAAGTCTGTATGTTCAGAATGGAGTATTTCAACATGATATTTATGGCTAAATTAAAATTGTCTGTAAGAAAAAAAAAAGGCCACTTAATGTACTAGAAATGGTAATTTTAAAACTTTTAACTAGATTCTACTTATAATGGATATAATTTAGATAGTATTTTACTATCTAGATATAGGTATAAAATCTAGATATCTAGATATAAAATACTATAGTATTTTACTACACTATAGATATGTGTTATTATAGCAGAAATTAACTGAGTTCTGACCCATTATTCACATGCCATTTTTCTAAAGCTAAATTACTGTCTATGGTTTTTCCCTAGGAGCAAAACACAAATCTAGCTAATGGCAGAGGTTTTAAGTTGTGCACTTTCATTCTGTTTCCTCTAAAGTTTAAATTTCAGTCTTTTAATAAAAAAAATTATATTCTGTTGTTATTCACCAGTGATGACAGGATAATAGATTAGGTCAGGCACAGTCTGTATGAGTGGGTGAGGCAATGAGAGACAAGTAATCGCTTCCACCACTTGTGCTTTTCTTGTATCCACTAAAGCAGTTTCAATAGTTTTAAATACTTTGTAGCTTGTAGACTTCAGACATTATATACAGTACTTTGCTCATATACCTTTACTTTAATTTCTTAATAATTCCTGCCAGTAGTAAAAGACTCCAGGGGGTTAACACTTAGAATCATAGAATCATAGAATCATAGAATAGTTAGGGTTGGAAAGGACCTTAAGATCATCTAGTTCCAACCCCCCTGCCATGGGCAGGGACACCTCACACTAAATCATGCCACCCAAGGCCTCATCCAACCTGGCCTTGAACACCGCCAGGGATGGAGCATTCACCACCTCCCTGGGCAACCCATTCCAGTGCCTCACCACCCTCTCAGTAAAGAATTTCTTCCTTATATCCAATCTAAACTTCCCCTGTTTAAGTTTGAACCCGTTACCCCTTGTCCTGTCACTACAGTCCCTGATGAAATAGCACTTGAATAGCTTTTAGTGAGATGAAGCTGAAAAGCACTTTAAATACTTTCTAATAGCCATACCTTTCTTGACAAGCTCTCTTTCACCCCACAGCTGCTGCTTGAATGTTCATATGGCCCACTCATACTGTATGTCCAGCTCAAGGCTGGTAAGCTGACCAAATTAATATTTTGGTATCTGTACAACTGGTGGAAAACTCAGGCTTCAAGTAGAATTGTAGAAAGCATTGTGTGTTTTAAGGAAAGTTGGAAGTCTATAGAATTACTGCCTTTTTGCATGGGTAATGGATTAAAAAAAATACTGTAACATTCTCTCACCATCTGGTATATAAAATGGCATTTCTTTCCTATAAAAATGTTGGTGTTGGAATTGTAATATCTAGTCAACCAAATCTCAGCCTATAATGGGTACTGAGTTAAATCAGTATTTCTGCAGTGTTTGTGTGACATACTAACCCTAAAAGCACCACTGTTGATAAATACATCATGGATGTGATACCCTAAGCAATACTACAAAACAAAAAAAAAAAAAATGAAAGTGTGGCATGTTAAGGACAATAATAACTTTTGTGATTAATACTTTTGAAAATATTACAGCAGACTGAGAGTCCCATGTAAGCAGAGGGAGGTTTTAGCTATTTACAGAGCACTAGCAATCAGTAGAAACCAAAAATTAAAGGAAGGAAACCTAATGATAGAATACTCTGAGAGATGGTGGCTGTTATTACAGAGATGGGATACTGCTGAATAGACCTCTTGGCTTTCACAGCAGACTTTCATCTTAAAATAAAAAAAAAACCAAAAAGGCATAGGTAGGACAAGAAGTTAACAAAAGATTTCATATGAGTTTCCTATTCTTTTACAGTTTGCTTTTGGCACTGTGTTGCTAAATTTATGATTAATAACACTTTTTGGTTGTGGTGGTGTTTGTTTAGGGTGTTTGTTTTTTTGTTGTTTTTTTTTTTTTTTGTCTCATACTGAAAAGCTTCTGATAACGGTAGTAAGTGAGAGATCCTTCTTTGGGAAACAAAACTGCCAAATAATAGTGCTGCAGAAACTCTTTTGTCTACAATCCAACATGAGTTTTGAAAATCTAGATGGGGTGCTTTTCCCACTAACCTGCAAAAGTCAGTTTGGTTACTGGTAGCATCAAGTGCTAGATCACAGAAGAGTTTAACCTAATGCATATTACTTGAGTAGCTGTGGTAGGCTTCACATCAGAAAACCCTGTCATAGACAATACAGACATGTACAGTATTACTGCAGCACTGTTTGTAGAATACTTCCACGGCTGGGCAGTGACTAGAATTTAACATGGAAATGGTTTTCTTGATTTCATTGTAATTGGTCCCAGGCTTAAAATTAAATTCAAGCTTATGTACTTAATTTACCTAATTGCTTTGCTGTATGAGGTCTCTGTACTTAAATTGTTAGCATATCATCCTGACAGGCTGTAAATTATAGTTTTATATCAATGCATAAATGTAAAAGTGTTGATGTACAGTGTGCCACCATGTGACATTGCATAATTTACAGATCCATTATGCAGTCACAAACACATAGATCCATATCATCCTGCGCAGCCGTATCCAAGCTGTCTAGATTTTAGCCAGTGCTACCCATTTATTCTTAAGCCACTTGTGTTAGCATTGTTTTAACAGTTGAAGCAGATATGTTTACCAGAGCAATCCTAAAAGTCACCTAACTGCACATCATATGTGCTTTCTACATAGGAAGGCAAAACTATCTTTCTGCTTGCAACCTTTTATCCCCTCAGACAAGTAGAGTTTTGCCTTGTAATTGTAATCACAGTGCCCAAGTTAAATGCTGCTGTAATAATCTGGAAAACATTGCTGTCTTACACATTTAGATAGAGCTTTCAATGCTCTCACAGAACCAGGGGTAAGGCCTCTCTGCTCTGAGGATACAGCTTGTGAATCTTCTACCCAGTACCATGTCTCTCATGCAACAAGCCCAAATAATGAGCTGGGGCAGTGTGATACTGCAATCTGTTCAGCCTATTAACAGTCTCTCCAGTTGCTAAAGATTTAACTGTGCTCAGACAGACCAAAATACAGAGGAGACATGTAATGTGTATGTTCAGGAGTATGTCATTATGTTTAGCTTCATCACACATTGCGCTCAGCAGCAACTACTAGCGTTTCCCTGGTTGACTCTTCAGTGAGGAGTACATTTTCAAGAGGTGATGCAAAGTACAATTCTGCTGTTAAGTGTGTTAGCGGTGTCAGAGTGATATGAAATGTGAAGATAACTTTTCTTGTAGGTTTTGCAGTATCCCTATCATATCTGCAATGTTATTTATTGTACACTGCCAACACATTTTTCGTACAGTGTCAAATACCTACCTGGTGGGTTGCATCTAACACTGAAGGCCTTTGTTTGGCAGAAACTCAGATTCTTCAGAAGGTATTTAATGCTTTCTTTCCTCTCCCTGTCTTTTCCCCTTTCCCTTTCTCCTTTTTTTTTTTTTTTCTTCTTTGTTTGGTTTTTAAGTGTCTGGCCTGAAGACCCATTTTTTCACCAATTTGACAGAAAACTAAGATGCATGTTGGTTGTTTTGTTTTTTTGTTTACACTTGCTATGCTTCTTTTCAGGCCTTGGCTAGGAGTTTGGGGACCTCTTAAATACTATTGCTTTGTCACAGAAAGGACAACAATAGACTAAATGCATGCATAATTTTCTTTTTCAGAAGAATGATGTATAAGACAGTGGGCGTCATTTCAGAATAACTTCAGCAGAGCAGGATCCATCCTTAAATGCTCTTATAGTCACTAACTTCTGCTTTGTTTACATGATTATTGTTTAAATGTATGAGAAAGCAAGTGAGTTTTTATACAATGTGGGTGTTTTCACCTGCTGTATGTAATGAAAAAAAACCCTACAACTTGAAGCACAACAGAGTAGCAGTGGTAATTACGTATTTGCATATCACACAAGTTTAAAAAAAGAGATGGAAAAATTATACAGCTTAATAAAGTTTTAGTACCTAAAGCTACATGAAAAGTTCTCAAAGGGAAATGTAAATTGTGAACAGGGAACACGTATGATTCTTAGAAGGGATAATCAATAATAAATATATTCAATAATATAATAATACACTGAGTATCATTTAATAAAATAATAAGGACAAAGTATCCCATGTAAGTCTGTGTAAGGAATAGGATAACACATCTGCATTCAGGCCTTCAAGTAGGCATGTAGCATTTTACAAATACCAATTGCCAAATCACACATGGCACCTTGCTGTAGAAATTATTATAACTGCTAATCTCACCTAATATATTCATGATGTGACAGCATCTACCAAGAAATTTGTACCCAACAGAAATGAGAAACCTTAATGAATATTGTTTTCTGAATCCGTGCAGAAAATTCAGGACCAAATCTAATATCTTAGAAGACTGTAGCATCTAAAAGCTTAGAAGACTGTGGTAACCACAGTAATTTATATATTTGTTTTCTGAAATGAATTGACAATTCAACTGAAATAAAAAATGTGTTAAACCAAATTGAAATCCACATATTCACACAGAAAACTGGAAAGACCTAGAGATTTAGAACAGTTTGTACCAGCTGAGACTGTCTCGTATCTATTAGTCAACAATGAACACTTACAGGGTCAGATGGAGCAGAGCATAATTCAGACATGCTGGCAGGCAGCAAGCTTTAGCTTGCTCCTATTCTTAGAGCCAGCTGCTCTGAGCTACCTCACTTGAAGCCACATAGGTATTTTTGGAGTCTGAAATTTTCAGCCTTTTAGTTTCTGTGTTCAAGTACAGCCTCACCCTGCAATTCTAATTGGGCCTGGTAGAAAATGTTAAGATTTGAGCATTTGTTTCAAATTGGAAGGAAACCAAATTTTTGAAAGCTTCCTTAAAATGGAACTGCTTTTCTCTACCCAGATTGAAACACTCAATGAAATGTTAAAGAAAATATCAAATTGGCCCTTCTGAGCCAAATTTTTTATTCACTGGAGTTTTTTTCTCCCTCACTTGTTTGGCCTTTTCCCTTGTTCAACAAAAATTACTTCCAGAGTAGGATATCATATAAGAATATTTCATATATGGATAAAATTGTTCTCTGCTTCATCAACATTACTCAGTATAAAGACACAGGGAGTCAGTGAAACAGGAGTTTGCATTCTGCATCTGAATTACATTACAACAACACAGATGGAACTTTAGAAGTAAAGCCATATTTTTAGCCAAAGCACAGTTGCAGCGGTGTCATCTAATACGTTAGAGACATATAGGAAGACACTTACAGTAATACACATTTTTTACTTTTAGTGAATGGCTGATACACAGTATCCTATGTATCCTGTCTTTGAGAAGTACAATCCTTTAACAAGAAAGAGTGAAGTATTGTATTTCCATGCATGGCCTCATACTACTGCTTCACTTGGCTAGCGTTCAAACTATTCCTCCAGTTTTCCCTTTGTGAATACATGTATGTGAAAACTGGTATTTTCATGGGCACTTGTGTAATTTCTCCAGGGTGAAACACTCATTATTTTTGTCAGAGAAAGCAGATATTCATTGTAAGAATTATGAAATTCCACCTTCAGAGCACAGATGCAAATTTCCATAGATTTGCAACTGTCAGAGGGAATGTTCAATGTTTTCATGGTAAAATGATCATTTCCAACAGCAAAATCCCCTCATTTCATGAAGGATTTGACATGGGATCAGAACCATATCCCTTTATTACAAAGTATTGCTGTAATGTTTCTCTAGTAGGGGAAATTATATTACTTTTAGCTATTGCATATCTGAGCTTAAAAATTAGAAAAAATGTCTTATTAAAACAGGAATTTGAAAGCACTGGAAGGATTAAGAATTTAAAAGAACTAAGAAAGGCAGGAGTTTGGGTATACTTCTCTGCACAAACACATATTCACAGTTCTCAGTTTCTGGGCTTTGCGGTCCCATGCAGACACAACAGCAAGGTGCCGGACAAAACTTCCTGGAAGGATGAATATACACCCCTCCAATAATTTGATCAAGGAATAGTGTGTGAATATACATAAGGGCAGCAGTAGCCTCTTGACACTCTAGGTTGTCAGTTGTTTTAAGAGATTAAAAACCCTTTGAAAGCCCCTCTGCACCTAGTCCTTCCCCGTTAAAGAACATTACTGTTATAGCTCTGTGAGGTGTAAATGAAGATCTAAAAGATATATTAAATTTTGGAGGCTTTGCAGTCTCTCTGAAAAATGCTGGATTTTGTACTGCTTAATATTTCTGGTAAACAGGATGCAGATCTTGGGAACAGGCTAGGGAGAAGTATTCCTAGTAAGAAGACTTAATGTAGTGAATCAGCCAAGAAGGGAGCATGGAAAGGAATAGGCTGCTGCTTGGAAAGCTTGTTGCTACTCACAAGGAAAGCACTGCTTACTTTGTTTTCCTTGGCAAGTTTCATACTTCTTAGTAAGAAGTCTTCTCTAGTATTTTATAGAGCAAATAAAGTAAGAAACAGCTTTTTGAAGGCTGTTTTTTCTTGCCTTCCTCCCCAGTAGGAAATAAGAAAAGGGCAGACAGCAGCCACACAAGACTGGAAAGTGTGGGTGGTCAGGGTGCAAAATCTTAGATAACCCAGCCATTCAGCTGATGCTACATATCCATGACTACATCTTGAGTCCTCCCCAGAAACAGCATTTAATTCATCTCAGAAAAGTAAAAAAGTTTATTATTGAATAAATAATAGATCTCCACCTACTGTTGCTTTACTGTATACATTTCTAGATACACATACGCAACGCGAGTATAATTTGTCAGTGTATTGATGGGCATTTCTTTTATAGAAGCCCTAATTATGGATTATAACCCTACAGTGTGTATGTTTTGCATACACACGACTGCCTAACTTGCAGCTAAAATCTAAAAATATAAGAGCATTTCTTTCCATCACTCTCTGATTCAGGCTTCCCGGTTAATATGAGCATACATACATAGAAAAAGCTCCCCAGGGAAAGACTGAAATTTTCCAAAAGGCCTTGACAATCTTTTGGTCAGCAGTTGACAGAACAAATACTCGTTTCGCTGGCAACACTGGGGTTTAGAGTCACAGAAGTTCCATCACCTGTTACTGTTCTTACCAGATTATTTGACATGTATGTTTTCTACCCAGACTCTCTCTGCTCATGTGTAAAGGAGAACAAAGTATTAAAGCAATGTGAACATGCCTAAAGTGGCAGAAATTTTGTAGCCCAAATAGAAAAGTCTAAATACGGTTGATATGCTGGAGGGAAGGGATGCCATCCAGAGGGACCTCCACATGCTTGTGAGGTGGGCAGATGCCAACCTTACGAACTTTAACCATGCCAAGTGCAAGGTCCTACACCTGGGTCAGAGCAATCCCAGGCACAGTTACAGGTTGGGCAGAGAAGAGATTCAGAGCAGCCCTGCAGAGAAGGACTTCGGGGTGTTGAATGATGAGAAAATGAACATGAGCCCATATGAGCTCACAGCCCAGAAAGCCAACCGTATCCTGGGCTGCATCAAAAGGAGTGTGACCAGCAGGTCGAAGGAGGTGATCCTGCCCCTCTACTCTGCTCTCGTGAGACCTCACTTGGACTACTGCGTACAGTTCTGGTGTCCTCAACATAAGAAGGACATGGAACTGTTGGAACAAGTCCAGAGGAGGGCTACAAAGGTGATAGGGGACTGGAGCACCTCCTGTATGAAGACAGGCTGAGAAAGTTGGGGCTGTTCAGCCTGGAGAAGAGAAGGCTGCGTGGAGACCTCATAGCAGCCTTCCAGTATCTGAAGGGGGCCTATAAGGATTCTGAGGAGGGACTATTCATCAGGGACTGTAGTGACAGGACAAGGGGTAACGGGTTAAAACCTAAACAGGGGAAGTTTAGATTGGATATAAGGAGGAAGTTCTTTACTGTAAGGGTGGTGAGGCACTGGAATGGGATACTGTCCTGGGTTCAGTAGCAGTAGTCAGTTCTTCTCCTTCTTCGTAGCTTTTGCAGCACTGTGTTTTTGACTTTCGGCTTGGGAATGGAGCTGATAACAGCGATGTTTAGACTGACCAAGGACTTTGTGAGTCTCATGCTCTGCCAGGGAGGAGGAGAAGCTGGGAGGAAGCAGGGACAGGACACCTGACCCAAACTAGCCAAAGAGGTATTCCATACCACAGCACGTTATGCCCAGGAGGTAGAACGGAGAGTTCCCGGAAGGGCTGGATCATGGCAGGGTGGGGGTGAGGTACCGGTTGGTGAGCGGTTGTATTCTCTTGCTTGTTATTTCCTTTATCATTATTACTATTAGTGGTAGCAGTAGTGATTTGTGTTATACCTTAGTTATTAAACTGTTCTTATCTCAACCCATGGGAGTTGCATTCTTTTGATTCTCCTCCCCGTCCCTCCAGGAGCGGAGGGAAGAAAGGTGGGGGGGGTGAAGTGGACTTCGTGGTTCTGATTTACGGCCTGGGCTTAAACCATGACAGTTGCCCAGGGAAGTTTTGAATGCTTCATCTCTGGCATTGTTCAAGGCCAGGTTGGACAGAGCCTTGGGTGACATGGTCTAGGGTGAGACATTCCTGCCCATGGCAGGGGGGTTGGAACTAGATCATCTTAAGGTGCTTTCCAACCCTAACTATTCTATGATTCCACAAAATAGCACATGCATAGAAGACCGGGTACACATTTTCAGTACATTGAACCACAGTACTCAAGGAGTTAGTGAAAGTACCATCCAGAGAATTAAATGTCTTGTCCTAGCTGACACCTATCCAACCCATTCCCTTATTATAACGAATGCAACATAGAAGTTAACTTACAGCACACACAACACTTCTAAAAATGCCTATTTAATCTGTCTCTTTGTCATTTGCTTTTCTTTTATTTCAACTTAATCTGTACTGGAATTCCTATTGCAAAGGGAAATCTTGAAATAACTTCACTTAAATTCCATCTTCAAAGTGGAAGGCCTGTTTTGAAAACACCAAAACACATTTTTGCAATGTGTTGCAATAATAAATCAGTATCACATTTTGCAGGTAACGTCTTTCATGTGTTACCATTTACTACAAGTTCACAGTTTGGTGCGATTCTAAAATAACAGAACTGTGTCAAAACTACAAAGAAAAAACACCTCGTGCAAGCAAAGTGAATAGAAACAGCTAATAAAAAGTAACAGCTGGAGAGAAGGACCAATTTATTTATCACATTGATAGTGGCAACAAGCTTCAAAAATCTTCAAAAACCTATTGCTAGCTGTCAGCAATTGTTCCATTCTGTCAGTTTAATAGGTGATAAGGCAAAAATGTGGAAGGACACCTTCCATATTATAAGTACAATTATTGCCACAATTTTATGGTAGTGTTTTGATAATGCTTTTTGATAATGCTTTAAAAAAAAGATCCCCCAAATATGGTTGCCAGTGTCTTAATAAAGCTAAATAGAAATTATTTTATAACTTCCTATTTGAGTATTAAATGAAGTACAAACATCTGTCTAGCCTGACCTGCCCCTTTTTCGCTCAACTGTAATATTTGCTGGCAACATCTGGTACGGATTTACTTACCCCCAAAAAGGTACTAGAACATTTGAAGCTAGTGAAGTAAAGGACAAGGTCACAAATATTGACTGTTGTTTAAGTTATGCAAAATATTTGATGACAGGATGCTGAAATTATTGATATTCCTTCAATTTTGGCAAAACTTTCAGAAATAGTTTTAGCTGAAAATTATGACAATTTCTAAATAATAAACATTTCATGATGGTATTTTCAAAATCTGAGTAAATAAAATTATAGCAAGCATCGATAACTCACAAATGAGAGAGAACACTTTGTTCTTGGTACTAGAAACCACTCTACACCAACCTCAAAATATAAACATTTTCACAAATTCACAAAACAAAAAAATCCTTCTCCCCTCTCCACCATTAAAATCTGAGGTGTAGCAGTGCTCCCACCTGTCTCGAAAAGTCACCCGCTGTGCTTTCACAAATATATACATCAGTTGATTAAATAAAGATGTGCAGTATTACATGCAGCAGAATATCTCAAAGAAGAACAGGCTCATGCTGTCCTGAGAACAACTTTTCAGAACTTTAAAGCACATACAGGTACTGGATATAGTGTGACAAAATTTGAGTTTAAACTATATATATATGATTGGTTTATTATAACTATTAAAAGTTTGAAGTTTATTTATAAATGATGTTTAGCATTTATGTAATGTATATTACTTTCTTATCAAAATCAATAGAGTACTAGGAACACAGTTTTGAAAACTTATTTAAAAGACAAGTTGCTCCCTGACTATTTGGAGGATATCCTTGAACAGCATGGCATTGGCACAGACCAAAAATCTAACATTTCTAAATTCTTCACCAGAAGTATATTTTTATAAGGATGAGCCACACAATGTCTTTGATGTTTTCATGATACTAGGACAAGAGTGCATTAAACAGTCTGTTTCTTCCCTCAGGGATGTCACTGAAAAGCTGCAGCAGCAAAAAACACTTTGTTAAATACAACTGCTAAAATCCAATGGTGAAAGAGACAGGAACGTAAAAAAAACACTTCTGGCAAGGTAATACCAATATATTTCATTGTTGTCCATAACACCAGGAAGCCAGCCCATGTAGTCTGTAGACTTTCTTTAACACTAGCTCAAAGAATTTATGACACACAGTTCTTGTTATTAAGTTCCTAAAATAATTACCCCTGGAAAAAAAAAATTACCCCTGGGAAAAAAAAAAAAAAAAAAGAAAAAAAAAAAAAGAAAAAAAATAGAAAGGAAATACTGGTTTAATGCAGTAATTTGCTAAATAGTTGAAAGTTTCACTAGACTGCTGAATAACTCGGCACTGAAATCCTCCTCTGATTTCTAGACCTTCTTTTAAAACATAAACCCGCCTCTGAACATACAGGCTGAAATCTATAAATTTGACAATCTCAGCTGAGTTCTTACTCCATCTTGTTCTCTAAAATAACAGGGCATCCTGAGAGTGAATGTATCTAAGAGGTAGGAAAGAAAAAAAATTTGGAGTCAGGATGAAAGGGAGATAGGCATGTCATAGACAGTTTCTGACAAAGTAAATATGAAATGAAGAAATGTAAGTCTACATGCTACTAATTTTCCAGAATGCTCACCATTCTGTCCTTAGAAATACACTGAGCCTGAGTACACTCCAAACAGATACCGAAGTCTTGTGAGGCAGGACTTTCAACTTCCATACTGATAAGTATACAACCCACAGAATTTTCACTACCAGTTAGGACCTTGTGTGAATACCAATTTTCACATCACACGGGAGTGTGAAAAATGGAAATCTCTCTAGGACAGATCAAATGACTGGGATTAAATTTGAAGGGCCAGATATTTGGAATAACTCCATTGAGTTAGGCAGCTTTACGCCACTTGAGAGACTGGCTTGAGGTACATATTAATCTCTTTAAAGTATTTCAAGCATTCTAGTAGTGTGTTCTGATAGCAACTTTTAAAATGTGTGCAGGCCTAAAAGTAGGTTAATATTAGCTGTGTTTTATCCTCATGTAACAGTATCAAAGGAGAAAAAAAAAAAGGACCATCTGAATTACTGTAACTGCAAACTCATATTCCAACCCTGATACTACTTATGGATATCAAGAAGGAAGCTTTCCAATAATACTCATACGAACATCAACTTCAGTCATAGAAAAAGTAGTTTTGACTATCACACATTCAGTACAGTCAAATTAATTATCACAGCAAGGTGTAAAGTGAAACTGAAGACTGTAAATAAAAGGCACACAGGTTTAAAAAGCATGTATGTTTATAGTTTATTTAGAATGAAAACATTTTAGAAAGTTAAAGATAGCATATCTATACCAACTGGCTCCACCGGTTATTGCAAGTGTCAATAAATAAATCAATAAATACTCTAAACCACTGATTTAGAAATATTCTTCATTGATAAAGGACATTTGTATTTGGAAATCTTCAAAGACATTTCAACAGAAACGTGTAGGATGTATGAATATTTATCTTTGTGATGTTGCAGTTTGGTAAGGAATAGAAGATATATGGAGAAGTCCAAGGTGTCAACCTTTGTGGGCAAAATTTATACCTCTTTTTCCTTTCTTTTCTTTTCCTGCAAAAACACACGGTACTATCTGTACTAGTGAGTATATAACCTCCTGAATTTCTATTAAAGGTACTATATTTTTCCACTTCATCATTTCCTTATTAAGGTTTCCTTAGTTTTTGGAAACAAGCTTGAAACAGGATGAAATCAGTGCTGTAATTCTGCATAACATTATGGAACTTAATCCTATGAGGACAGGCCCTAAAATTAAAAAAAGGTCCAATTCTATTTGTGCAAATATGAATTTCTAGATTTAAGATTGAATAGCATTGATTTTAAAAGTTTAACAGCATAATAGAGAGTAATTTGTGAAGAGTGGATCCATAACCAAAAATACCTTTAAAACCTCTTGTAGGGCATGAAAATAATTTGAATTTTGTTTTTTTGATTCTATGTTTTAATCCATAAGTGATGCTAAAATATTTCCTTCCGTGAGTAGGAAAAGAAACAAGGTACTTTACAATTCTTGATTATTTCTGCCTGTAAATGGGTTGCTCAGTATTGCCTATTTGCTAGTTCCTTAACAGCAATTCCAGAAGAGGGATATAATGAGCCAAAGAGAAGCCAAGGCCACAGTAACTTATAGACTAGTTTGCTTAATTTCTGTTTTTAATGTTTCCTCACTTGGCAATTTTAACCTATGCTCTCTGTGTCACTTAAGCAGTGTGATACCAGGGCAGAAAATGACTCAGATTTCATAAAAAGTGTTTTCATAGTAAGAAGGAGGAAAAACCCTCTCACTTTTGCTCATAAAGCTAACTATTTTGGATATAGATTATATGAACACTATAAATATGAAAGGTATGATCAATCATTCATAGGTCTCTCCATTACCAGGAAAGAAAGCAAAAAAAACAAAAGTAAGGGGCATATGAGGCTTGTTAAAAAACTATATAAGCTCTGCACAAAACGTGGTCCCACTGACACTAGCCAGAATGCCTACAGGCGATGTAATCTGCATTTACTATTGCATAATTAAAAACAAAACAAATCAAACCCCGAAGATAACAAGTGCACAGTTAGCTTCTGTTTGTCAGATCAACCATTGCTGGCTATTTAATTGCTGACCAGCAATAGCAATGTGTTCTTCCCTAACCAGCAAGCACACAGATGTCTGTGGTCATAGCATAGCATTTTGCGACATGCAGCAGCCTGACTTAAAGGGCAAGGCTTGTTGAGTTTCCCCTGCACCTTGCAGAAACTTCTGGCAGCGTCAGAAAGGTTGTGGTGCGCAGTAGAGAAGACAGGGAATACACACAGGTTTACAAACAGTTTAACCCCTTTCTCAGTGTCGTGGTTTAAGCCCAGGCTGTAAATCAGAACCACGAAGTCCACTTCCCCCCTCCACCTTTCTTCCTTCCGCTTCTGGAGGGACGGGGAGGAGAATCAAAAGAATGCAACTCCCATGGGTTGAGATAAGAACAGTTTAATAACTAAGATATAACACAAATCACTACTGCTACCACTAATAGTAATAATGATAAAGGAAATAACAAGCAAGAGAATACAACCACTCACCAACCGGCACCTCGCCCCCACCCTGTAGTGATCCAGCCCTTCCGGGCACTCTCAATTCCACATCCTGGGCATGACTTGCTGTGGTATGGAATACCTCTTTGGCTAGTTTGGGTCAGGTGTCCTGTCCCTGCTTCCTCCCGGCTTCTCCTCCTCCCTGGCAGAGCATGAGACTCACAAAGTCCTTGGTCAGGGTAAACATTCTGACCAGTAACTGAAAACATCGGCTTTATCAGTATTTTTCCCAGGCCGAAAGTCAAAACCACAGCGCAGCACCAGCTACTAAGAAGAAGAAAAACTGACTGCTGCTGCTGAACCCAGGACACTCAGTCAAAATACTAAAAACTCATCACTGCACAAAATTATTAAGGCACAAAGTGAATTTAGAGTTAGAAAATTTATCCCTGCTTGCCAGTATTCTCTTGTCCTGCTAGGAAACTAACTTTGGTGTCTGTACTGGCGAGCTCAGCATTCAAAATGCTGTTTGTGGAAAACAATTCAGTGTCATAGAATGGTCATCCTACAACCATAGAATGGTTTTGGTTGGAAGAAACCTTAAAGATCATCTAGTTCCAACATTTTCCACTAGGCCAGGTTGCTTAAAACTGCATCCAACCTGGCCTTGAATACTTCCAGGGCCGGAGCATCCACAATGTCTCCAGGCAACCTGTGCCAGTGCCTCCCCACCCTCACAATAAAGAATTTTTTTCCCTATTATCTAATCTAAATCTACCCTTTTTTAGGGGGTATCCCTTCCCTCCAGAGTGTCGACTGCATCACACAGCTTGCTGTTGTCAGTCAGCTTTACTCAATCCCACCATCCACGTCGCCAACAAGGATGTTCTACACAAGTTGCCTTGCACAAATCCAGGTAGATAATGTCAGTTGCTTTTCCCTTATTCGACAACACTGTTACCCTGGCATAGAAGGCCACCAGAGTTATCAAGCACGATTTGCTCTCAGTGAAGCCATGTTGGGTGTTATCAATCACCTCCTTATTTTCCATGTACCTTAGCATAGTTTCCAGAAGGATCTGCTCCATGATCTCTTCAGGCACCAAGGTGAAACTGACTGACCTGTAGTTCCCCAGGTCTTACTTTTTTTGCTTTTAAAAACTGGGGGCTATGTTTCCAGTCAGTAGTAACTTCACCAGACTGCCATAACTTTTCAAATGTTATGGTGTCCTGGGTTCAGCAGTAGCAGTCATTTTTCTCCTTCTTAGTAGCTGGTGCAGTGCTGTGGTTTTGACTTTCAGCCTGGGAAAAACGTTGATAACACCAATGTTTTTAGTTGTTGCTCAGTAAAAAGTTACTCTGACCGAGTACTTTCCGAGTCTCATGCTCTGCCAGGGAGGAGGGGAAGCCAGGAGGAAGCAGAGACAGGACACCTGACTCAAACTAGCCAAAGAGGTATTCCGTACCACAGCACGTCATGCCGAGTATATAAACTGGGAGCAGTTACTTGGAAGGGCTAGATCACTGCTCGGGTCAGGCTGGGTATCGATCAGCGGGTGATGAGTGGTTGTATTTTCTTCCCTTGTTATTTCCCTTATCATTATTATTATTGGATCTAAAAAATGTATCCTTTTAGCAGGTAAAAGTCATGTCATTGCCACAGTGTCAACTTCATTCTGTAATTGTTACCCATTTCATTATAGTAATACTAATACTATCAAGATATGTATATTTTCTGAGAACAAATACCCTTCTTCTATTCCCAGAAAATAATGAATTTGCAAAAGAACTTGAATGGAAATCAAGACTGATTTTTTCCTCTTCCAGGAATTATTTCTTATTTGTCAAAATAAATTCTACTGAAGACAATAGAAAACAATAAATTGAGTATGCCAGTTTTCTTGTAAGCACAGTATTTTTCAGAGTGATTTTAAAGCTGGAAAGCCCAGAACACAGTATTATAAAAGTATTTTAGTCCACAATCAATCTGTCATGCTGGCCTACTTTTAGGCAAACGTTTTAAGGAAAAAGACAAGAAAATGAAACCAAGCTAAAAGCGACAAAGTGTAATAGCTGGTAGTGTGTGAATAGTCCAACCAATGAACTTTTTAGACCTTCACAGAAAATGAAAAAAGAGAGCTTCTAGGAAAATGTTTCATTTATATTTCTAATAATGAATCACACTGGTTTACCATACGTAGCTGCAGACTGTCCTTCCACTCTGAGTAACAAAATAAAATGTTCTTAGGAAAGGTGAATAGAAAATTCCATTTCTGTAAATAGATTTCACAGGTGAGATAATATAAAAAGTGATAGATTTCCCATAAAGAGCAAGCATACTGCAGCTTTAACTAAGGCTGTCTAGTCTCTGCAGGATCCCAGCAGTGGCACACTGAGAAGATCCCTATCAGCAATTTTTATTTACCTTCTGCCCCCTACCAGCTCTAATAACACCTGCTAAATTTATTTGCATGCTTTGCTATATGAAATAAAAAATTGCTGTTTCGAATGATACTTTTTAAGATGCCATATGAAATGCAATATCTTATAGAATATAAATCCTTTCTGACAGAACAAAGTAAAATACCTTTTCAAGAAAGTCATGATGTTAAAGATTAGCACAGTTGGTCCCATTCTTTGTGACAGAATGACAGTGATGTAAGAGCATCTTCTCACATCACTTTGTATTTTTGTTGTTCACAGGCATATAACTGTTTTATGGATCCTCTCTAGTTCCCCATAAGCCTCAGGGTGCCATCCTTTTCTGTCCTCTCCTTCTACTTGATTTCCATCATCATGTGTTTCTTTAACAGTAATGCCTCTTGCTTACTCATTTCCTCAGTTTATCAAAACTGTTCATATTGTTCAGGAAATGAAGGAGGAAAAAAAACAATCCCTCCAAATCCTGAGATATTGCAGCTATGAAAGAGTGCTGGAAAAGCAAAGAGACAAGTAACTTGGATATAGAGCTTTATGAATGTGAAGGGGATTCTCAATGGATTGACATTCCTTGTCATCACTGAATTCTCTTTTGCCCTTACTTCTTGTTGTGCCACATCGACCTGGACGACTTTGTATCAAAAGATATCCAGTGGGATAACTTACATCAGTGACAAAAAACAGTGGAAATAAATTAACTGCCAGAGACAGGTTTTTCGCAAGAGGTGAGGTTGGGTGACTATTACTCATCACAATTAGAGAATCTAAAATTACCGTATTAGTAATCAGCCAAGTGCTTATTTGTCACTCCATCCTTGAAATTACACATCTTACACACATGGTGCCATTTCAGGAAAAGACACCGAACCCTAGTAATTACTTGCATGTCCTATATTCGTAAGTACTCACCTTTCTATAAGCCTATATCCAGCATGGATATAACAATCTATAACATAATTTAAAATGTTATATATACACAGCGATTTTCAATACCACAACATTTCAGTTAAAGTAGATTGTCTGAGAGTCGGCATGCTTTGTTAAATTTTATTTACAGTTACTTGCAAATTAATTCATGTTTCCTGCATGCCTAATATATTAGATGAGAGTAGAAAAGTAGGACGAATCTTCATGACGAGACAAATACTAAGACTGAGGGGAGAAATACTAACTTAAAGAAAACACTACAGGGCTTTGTATCAGCATCCTTCCACAATTGCTGCCATAAATTAAAGGTTGGGACAATTGTTTGTAAGGTAACCTTGTTTCACTGCACTTTTTCAAGCATGAGCAACTAAGGTACTAGAAACAGAAGATCTGTCTGGGGCTCACGGACTTCTGGTTCCTTCTGATACGTGCTGAGGTACATCCCAGAAAAGAAAGTTCAGTTTCAGAATATCTGAATATTCTGGATCCAAGCCCATTGATAAATCCCTCTGTTTATAAGCCAGTCAAGGATATGTCTTTCATTTATATCTATCAAAAAATATTGGTCTTGTACACCACAGAACAATCCCATGCACATCTAGGTAGACAACCTAAGAATTTGACAAGCATTTATGTAGACATGAAAAGAATTGGTACTCATACACCAGCTGATTTACCTCATACAGAGACATTTAATGAAATTGTCTTTTCCATTTATGCAATATTATTTCCCCCAAAAAATTCAGAGAAACTTAGTATCTTTAAGATTTGAAGGAATGCAAAAATGTCTTTTGTGGAGAAACAAAACAAAATAAATAGGTTGATTGACTACACACAGCACAGGATAGGCAAGAAGGGCTCTAAAAGATCAGTTGAGCCAATAATTGATAAATAAAGAATATGTAACCAACTGGAAATGCCTCATATAAACCAAAGTCCATTCCAGAACAAACACACACACCCCAAGCCACCTCCCCCCATGTGTGTTTCATTGAGTGAATCTTTAAAGTCCTGATGGAAAAATCTGTTTAGCTCCCAAAATCCATATAGCTTATCCTTAAGAAATGTTTACAGAGAGCTTAAATATAGTGAAGTTACTTAGATGAAAAAAGATCTTTTGCATATCTGCAAATCATATGGTAGAAAAATTAAAAAAAAAAATAAATCCCAAACCCAGAAAATAGATATTAAATTTTTTCTAGCTGGTGAATGACAGGTGCTTTGGATGAGTACTTAGGTACTATAATAACTATGCTCTAGGCAGCAAGGACAAAATGCAGAGTGGGCATTATATTATCCTTTTGTTCCTTAGAAAACATAGCCACACATATTTTGTATTGTATTTCACTCCAAGATAGTAATAGCTATGCACTTACTTATATCCTGTTTAGTTATCCATATACTTTAAGACTACAATGATGGAAACTTCTCAACTTCATTAGGGACTAGTTCCTGTATGGATCATATCTAATCAGCAAGATAAACAAATCAGTGGGTTTGCATCCTTAAATATCTCATAAAAAGCTGGTTCACTGACTACAAGAACTGGATTGCATAAAGCAGATGCTCTGTCTCCATCAATACTAATAAATAAAAGTGAGCTAAAGAGAAAGTAAAGTATTGGACCTCGTCATTTACACTGCTTAACTATTGGTTTAGTTCTCATGCCATCTGGGACAGCTAAAACTGTCTCCAAGACAATATTCTAGACAAACTTTGAGGGATACCTAAGAATTTATATTCAGTATTATTTCTGCTCTCCATGTAAGATCATCCTGGTCCAAAACCTGCATCTATAATTGCAAACAGCCTGCTTTAGTTGTTTGGGTGTTGGTCAGCTTGCACAGCCTGCCTTGGAGCAAGGCTTGACTTCCCAACCATTTTTTAGTTAACATTATAGCTTAAAGTATGCTCTTGGAACACATGAAACAAACAAAAAAAAAACAACTCAAAGCTAGATTCAAAGCCCAAAATGAATTCCCACCTTAAGTCACAGCAGATGTTGAAGTCAGTGTATCAGAGGTGTTCACACCCTTTGCATGTCATTTGTATTAGTAAGTATTAATCTGTTCTGAATCTGGCATCTTACTGAGCAAATATCTACAAATTCTTAATGTTTCAAGACAGTGCATTATTTCCTTTGTCTGTTAAACTGAACACCAGTCTCATAAGCTGCATAAAAAATTATTCTCCTGACATTAGAAATTATGTAATTTAACCTTGTAGTATTTCTGAACCTGAAAAATGTCTATCTCCTACGGCGACAGAAAAAAATAAACACTAAACTCTCAGGACAATTTTAAAAAGTGCATAGGCTGCAGCTTTTCTGAATGAATGTACATGGCTGCTCAAAGTTCTGTAATGCCTTTTGTGTTTTGTCAGGAGATTTATAAAGGCGGAGCGATGCTACAACATTATATTCAGATGTAAGGGATTCTCACAGCAGTAACTGCAAGGTGGTAAATAGGAAAACAGGTAAATATCAGCAGGAAATTACTGGGCAATACAGAGGTAAGAGTGGAGACATGCTCCCTAAAATCTCTGTGCTGTATTTTGACATGCAGAGTAAAGAAAACTGCAGTAAACATGCACATAGCCGTTCACAAACATTCTTAACATCACTGCATTTTTAGAAAGTTCAAAGTTTTTACAAAACATTAAAATTTCAACTCAGAAGTGCATTATATCATCTCTGTGTATGTGGAGTTACAGGGAACAAAAAATTGATGAAGAAGGTTGATGCAGATCACCAAAATAAGCTTTTGTAAACTTCAGCAGGGAAGGCCTTTGTACAGGGAAACCAACATACGCTGCCATACACACACATATAAGAGCACAGCAGAACAGTAAAGTGGACAAAAAATTGAAACTACACAGTAAAGAAAGAAATCTCTATGCATCTTAGAAAGTGGGATGACACTAAAGGCTGCACTGAAGTCAATGAAAATGCAGAAGTAAAAGCTTTCGTCAGTAGGAGGGAAGATGGTAGTTGCACAGAGCAGAGAGAATTATTTTCTTGCACAGATAAAGCCAGTATTGAAAATGGTCAAGGTTACTGCTAAATAAATGGCATTTGAAGGGAGAAACACCTATTGTGTTTACCTAACATAACAGGATATAACATATGCCTCTACCATCTTCTTTACCCCTGTTTGCAGCTGAGGTCAACTCCTTATCCATTATTGATGTTGGAATCAATCATCTGTCTCTAATTTATATCTCTTCTTGGGCATAATAGGCAGAATGCTGTACTACCTTAGTACCGCTTTTGCTAGTGGTTACATGCAACTATGGCAGATTTTGAAAGTGTATATTATCATGACACTTCTCCCAGAGGACATTCTATAAAACCATCAGTATCTCAAAGCTAGGCAAACAGAAGGGAAACACGAACTCAGTGTAAGCAGCTATTCCCCAAGTGTCAGCACTCAGGATATCACATGAAATCACTTTATGATGCACGGAAAGGCACAGTTCTGCATCTACTGAGAACTGTGAATTCATTAATTTTCATGATATTATGCATATCATTTTACTGAGAGTTTTCAAAAGTCCAAGGGTCTTTTATTAAGCATTTTAGCAAGCTGCAACCAGGAAAGCCTTATGAATATGCAACAAAAGCATACAGAAGAACGGAAAAACAAGTAATGCACACCAATGTAGTCCATAAGTACTCCATGTCAGTCAAAAGAAACTAGAAAAATGAGGCTAATGTGTTCCACACTAGAATGAACACTAAAAAGAGCAGAGATTCAACATATTTGTGATCCTATCTTTTCCAAACAGGAAGATGATGATATGGAAGGAGGAACAGGAGAAATCAGTAACATCTTGGATAAGAGGCATGAAAGACACTGGAGAAAAAACAGAGAAAGAGATTTTGGCTTACTGTAAGGAAAGAAGAGGGAGCTACCTTTAATACGGCATTCCTGAAGATAATATTAGCAATTACACATGACTATTACATACATTGTAATACATGCTATGGTTTTCTCCTTCTATAACATTATTCTGTTGTTGCAAAAGGACATTATTTTATCCTTTAACGTTGTCTGGTTACAATTATGTCTTTGAATGACCTGCCACATAGAAAGGTATGCTCTGCTTTTGTGACCATGTGCACTGGCATACTTGTGCAGACTTGCATTAGACGTGGTGTCACAGACTAAAGAAATAAAGTGGCATCTGGTCCCTAGAACATCTGTTTGGCATGTTGCACAGCAGTGTGGATTATACCTGAATACTGAGGATCTCCAGGTACGTCCTGTGTGTGATAGCTGCAATTAAGCCTCCATATTAACCATCAGAAAATGAGTACAAACCAAGATTTGCAGAGGTTTTCTCATCTGGCAATTGATGCAACATATATAGTTTTTAAAAATCTTTGGAAACTCAAGCTTAAATCTCATGATTATGTATGTATAGCATTTAAGCTACTTAATATTTCAATGTTAGAATTATTTTTCTTGTTAAAAACTTGTTGTCAACACCTTTGAGCTGAATCAACATTGCTGTTCTTACATTGCTATATTAAATTAAAAGCTAAATATTTTTTGTAACCTACAAATGAAAGTAATGCATGTGTAGGTCTAATACTATGAAATGAAAATTATACCATGCTGGGGACATTATAATATTTATACATACAACATTATAACACAATAAAAATGCATCAAAATGTTACTTTGTGAATCAAGCATCAGATGTCTTATTTCAATGTATAATTTGTTTTCAATAAACTTTCTGAAAATATTCATTAAACACACAAATTATTTGCAATATACTAAGTCTGTAATTTGGACAAAGACAAATTCCAGAAACCTGCAAGGTGTTAGTCTTAATTTATGCAATGCATAGAAATGGAGAGAAATTATTCAAATGTATTTATGACTTAGTTGTCAGTGTTTCTGCAGAAGAATGGAAGTTCTGAATTTTGGCAAATAATACTTGGTAAAAATATTTATCTGAGATATGCATGTTAGATGAGAATTAGCATAACTTGTAAAGCTGTGCATGCTAGGAATCATTTGCAGCTCTAACTCTCAAAAATGCTAATATTCTTATAGGTGCTATTTTTCTTATGTATACATTTATGAAAATGGGATAGTAGCTGCATTTTTTTTTTAACTGCAGAATCAATTAAAATTTTAACACATCCAGCATACTGCACTTAGATATTTCATTAATCTGTCATCATTACTGTACTATAAATTTGGAAATTGTGACTGTTGAGTTGCTTTCTTTAGTAAGGGGGATGGATACCAGAACACAAACCAAACCCAGAGCTCATAATAGATATAGTGGAGGGATGGAAATAGAGAAAAATAAGAGAGACTATTAAGACAGCCAAAGAACACATGATGAATAAGAAACAAGGGTAAAAAAATTAACATGGAAATAAAATAAACAAATTAATAAATCAATAAATCAAAATGTCTATCCAAGTTTACTTCTTATTGTTTGGAGTTGGAGACTTTGGGGTTGTGAAAGTGATTTTTTTAAAACATTTTCTGCTCTCAAGGATATTTTTTTCCTCAGATAAAAAAGAGGAAAATCAATATTCAAATAGAAAAGGATGAAAAATTTCAGTTTCCAGTTTATTCATCTGCCAGGGAAAAAAGACTCATATGATAAAATGCTGACTTGCCACTTAAATCAACAATTATGCTACCACCACAGAGTGGAAGTGCTAGTGCAGCCACATGGCAGCACTTCAGTCATATTAAGATTGTGAGGGTAACTTCAAACCAAAGAAAGATGAAACATTGCCACCTTATACTTTGTGAAATTCACCTACTTATATTTGACACTGTCTCTGAACTTGCAAAATTTTTCATCATTTTTTTGTTACTTTCCTTTTCTCTTATTCTCATGAAAAGACTAAAAAAAAAAAAAAATCATAAAAGACAACAGCCTTGAGTGTTATTGCCGTAGGCAATTCAGATGCTTTACAAAACCCTGGTATTGAAAATTTTATAGCAAATTTTATTGAAGCAACAACAGTGAAGAAGCTTAACAAAACACTGAATCAAACAGAGAAAAGTATGAAATATTTCAGAAAAACTGAAGCTGAAAGAAAGGGAAAGTGTGGACTGATGGAAGAGAAAACAACAGACAGCAAGAGAAAAGGTGGTAACAAGTGAGTGCCTCTCAAAACTATTAAAATTGACCTTTCCTTCCACCTTCCCCCATTATGGAAGAACAAGTATTTGACTATTTTTCAGATACATCAGAAATAAACCCGATTGCAGGTTTTTTTTCTAGTCATAATTAGCATTTTACAAACTTCTGACTGTACTGAAATTAGTGGATTGCTAAAATAAATTTATCTTTTCAATGAGGATTTAATTAGTTAATGAAAATTTAAAGTGTCAGGTATCATGTAAAACATATGCTATATCTTGTAACATCTTTGTTTTAGGACTTCTATGACACAAATATGCTAATTTTCAACTGTGCTTTCACATTGAAGGGTTATGCATATTTTATAAAAAGTGTTGAAAAATATCAGACTAAAAGTATATAAGTCTGTACATTCAAGACTTTATTAACATGAATATTTTTATATTTTGAGCAATATCTATCATGTTATATCACAATATCTTTGTTACTTTCCAATATCTCCTTTCTAGGTCTTCCATAATCATAGTATACTTATCTACTTGTCTATAAGTATAAACAAAAATGTATAATCACAGATTTATGAAATAAATAAATAAAGTTTACATATAAATACCTCTCCAACAGAATAGATGGCATAGTTTACTCCAATTAATTTTATTCCAGATCTAAAACCAAAACTATGAAAGTTCATGTCATCAAAAAAAAATCTTTTCATTAAAGCTTGAGAACAAATTCCTTCTGCCCCCTAGCAAACCACACAAGACATTTATTTACTTGACTCCCTATCTACTGCTGTTCCAGTTACTTTAAATATGACATTATAACAGCATTTTCTTTCATATTATAATTTTACTTTAGACACCTGATGGCTGAAGGAAGATGTGAGGTCTGTGGAAGCTTTAAGAAAGGAACAAAGGCCACTGCTTTGGCCCATGGAAGCAGTTAATTTTTTTTCATTAAAAACAAGACAGAAAGAGGAATGAAGTTTTCCTATTAAGTTCACAAGTTCCCACACTGTAAATCAACAGCAAACAGATCACAAATGAGTGTCAACTGTCATTTTGTGTGTGAGTGGGACCAGGTTCCAAGGAAATACAGCTTATAAAGATGAAGTTTTCCTCAGTAGATAGAATCATAGAATAAAATCATAGAATCATAGAATAGTTAGGGTTGGAAAGGACCTTAAGATCATCTAGTTCCAACCTCTCTGCTATTAGGATTTAGATGTAAAAATGTATAATTTCTGATGGTTTTGAGGTTATAATTCAAGGACAACGTAAGAAAAATGCATCAAGTTATGCATACAGCTGGAAGAAATCATGTTTGTATCTTAAAGTTTTAAAATTAAAATGTATTTAGTTACTTTTAAATTAAAAATCACTGATTAGTCCTCACTATATTGTAACTATTTTCACACTTTTAAGTCACAGAATCATAGAATAGTTAGGGTTGGAAAGGACCTTAAGATCATCTAGTTCCAACTCCCCTGTGATGGGCAGGGACACCTCACACTAGAACATGTCAGGCAACCTGGCCTTGAACACTGCCAGGAATGGAGCATCTACCACTTCTTTGGGCAACCTGTTCCAGTGCCTCACCACCCTTACAGTAAATAACTTCTTCCTTGTATCTAACGGGAACTTCCCCTGCTATTTAAACCCATTCCCCTTTGTCCTATTACTATATATCCTGATGAAGTCCCTGGTGAAGAGTCCCTTTCCAGCATCCTTATAGGCCACCTTCAGATACTGGATGGCTGCTATGAGGTCTTCACGCAGCCTTCTCTTCTCCAGGCTGAACAGCCCCAACTTTCTCAGCCTGTCTCCATACAGCAGGTACTCAAGCCCCCTGATCATCCTCGTGGCCCTCCTCTGAATTTAACGCAATACTCCAAGTGGGGTCTTACAAGAGCAAAGTAGAGGGGCAGGATCACCTCCTTCGACCTGCTGGTCATGCTTCTTTTGATGCAGCGCAGCACACGGTTGGCTTCCTAGGCTGTGAGCGCACACTGAAGCCGGCTCATGTTCATTTTCTCACTGACCAACACCCCCAAGTACTTCTCTACAGGGCTGCTCTGAATTACTTCTCTGTCAAGTTTTCTATCTTGTTTTGCTTCTTGCTATTATTTCCAAAAGATTTTCATCAGATTATTAGAGCAGTGCTTGAACTAGAGTATTGCCTACTCTATGGTAAAGTGTGATATGGGCACTGGAACCAAGTCACAGGTTTATATAGCTCAGGAAGCTGTAACTGCATTTTCAGAGAGAAATAATGAAGTGCAGTTATGCGTACCATAGTGGTATATTTTCCTACACAGTCAAGTAAACTCTTAATAGAAAAGTATATACAATTAAATTATGCCGTCTGATAGTGTAGAAGGTTATTTGATGATTCAGGAAACAACAAGGCTCTACACAAGGACTTGAATTTCTTTTCCATCAAATGAAAATGTCCTTTTTGCTTTCTCTGCATTGTAGTTTGTAATTTTTATTATCTTACAGAGTGCTATTTTACTTTTACCAGGGGGCTAATTGTTGAAAGCTCCTTTTAATTCAGGACAGTATAGCCCTTACCTCCTGTGTTTCAAAATTATAAAAAAATGTATGCAGATTCATGCTTTATTTTTATAATTCCTGTAATTTTTTTGTGTAAAAATTTTTACTTTCTTGCTATGTTTTCCCTTCCACTTATTATTGCAACTGTCTTTTTATGCCTTTTTACTCAAGGCCAGGTCCAAAAGAAAAAGAAATTACACTAAAAAAGATGTTTAAAGAAATTACTTACAGTATGTAAGATTACAAGGCAGCAGCTAATAACAAAATAGACATTTTTCTGTCATGTTTAGAGACCAGGAAGCAGAAAAGCCTGATGAGCTAGACTTTTATTACACTCTACCTGTATCTGTGGTACAGCTTCAATCCTGACAGAAGCTCTTTTCTATATAGTGGACGCTGAAAGCTTGTTTTGAAGGCTGGGAATAGAATAATCTAGATGGCAGGTGGAAAAGAAAAGCGAAAATAGTAATTTGAGAAGATTTTGTTTAAGCTACACAGTCATTTGGACTAAATCACAGGTATCCAACACCTGGACAGCAGCTAAGCTATCCAATAGTTCTCTCTGTAAATAGTTTCAAGACACCAGGACTATGTGAACTAAGCAAGGAGTTGGGCAAGAAACTCAAAGGTTAGAGGCTTATTGTTTGAACTAAGATGTGAAAGATGCACTATCCTTATTGTCTGGTTACTAAAACAACCATTCTCTCAGTGACTCAATATGGGCAAGCATGTCATTTGACCTGCCATAATGTGTTAGGGTGTCTCTGCTGTTTATTAGCAACAGCTTGTCATTGAATGTTTAAAAAAAATAATAATTTACACTTGTTATTCTGGTGACGCATGACAGCATTACTAGTTATCCTGAGAACACATCCTTGTTCAGGCATGACCTTTCAGTCAGTAGAGCAAGAGCAATTAAAGAAGACTTTATATAAATATTAATTTTACTTCACATGAATACAAAGACTTTTAACAATAAGTTTTATTAAATTTTAGTAAATTTTATATTAAATATCCCAATAATATTTAGGCTGATTGACTAAGAGAATAACATGCTATATATTTTTAAAGCTGATTTAGGATGATGAAGTGATACATTTTTATGTGTGTGTTTGTGTGTCTCTATTTTTAACATTATTAACTCCAGAACACCCTCTCAAAACCAGGTTACACTATAAACCCCATGTACTGGATTTTTAAAATAAATCATTTAGTGTTTCCTTTTTATTCTAATTTTTGTGTTTGACAGAAAATGAGAGAAATTACTATGACCTTGTGTCCTGGTTTAGCAGTAGCAGTCATTTTTTCTACGGGTGCAGTGCTGTGTTTTGACTTTTGGCCTGGGAATAATACTGATAAAGCCGATGTTTTCAGTTGGGGGTCAGAATGTTTACCCTGACCAAGGACTTTGTGAGTCTCATGCTCTGCCAGGGGGCAGGAGAAGCCGGGAGGAAGCAGGGACAGGACACCTGACCCAAACTAGCCAAAGAGGTATTCCATACCACAGCACGTCATGCCCAGGAGGTAGAACTGAGAGTTCCCGGAAGGGCAAGATCACTGCAGGGTGGGGGTGAGGTACTGGTTGGTGAGCGGTTGTATTCTCTTGCTTGTTATTTCCTTTATCATTATTATTATTGGTGGTAGCAGTAGTGATTTGTGTTATACCTGAGTTATTAAACTGTTCTTATCTCAACCCATGGGAGCTGCATTCTTTTGATTCTCCTCCCCGTCCCTCCAGGAGCGGAGGGAAGAAAGGTGGGGGGGGAAGTGGACTTCGTGGTTCTGATTTACAGCCTGGGCTTAAACCACGACACCTTGAGACATCCCCTTTTTGAAAATAAAGAAAAATATTTTTTCTTCTGTGTCTTTTAGTGGCTTTTGGTTCTTCTACTGATCTTCAGTGCTACTAGTAACAGCCAAATTTTGGTAGAATAACAAAGAAGAACTACAATTTTCACTTGCAGTCCTTCCAACAAAGTAAAAGTTTTCAATAATACTAGCTTAGAATACAATTTGACTTCTTCAGTGGTTTTCTTTTATTTGATTTTCTATTTGAGACCTTAGATTATATTTCTCATTGAAAAACCTAGGAAATTTCTTACACCACTGCATTTTCTTTTCTTTTCTTTTCTTTTCTTTTCTTTTCTTTTCTTTTCTTTTCTTTTCTTTTCTTTTCTTTTCTTTTCTTTTCTTTTCTTTTCTTTTCTTTTCTTTTCTTTTCTTTTCTTTTCTTTTCCTTTCTTTCCTTTCCTTTCCTTTCCTTTCCTTTCCTTTCCTTTCCTTTCCTTTCCTTTCCTTTCCTTTCCTTTCCTTTCCTTTCCTTTCCTTTCCTTTCCTTTCCTTTCCTTTCCTTTCCTTTCCTTTCCTTTTTTTCTCTTCTTTTTTCTCTTCTTTTCTTCTTTCCTTTTGTTGTGGTTTAAGCCAGTCGGCAAGTCAGCCACACAGTTTCTACTTCTCCACCTCCTCCCCCACGGAGGGATGAGGAGGAGAATGGAAAGAATGTAACTCCCACGGGTTGAAATAAAAACAGTCCAGTAACTAAGGTATAACACAAATCACTACTACTACCAACAATAATAATAATGATAAGAGAAATAACAAGGGAAGAGAATATGATACTACCCGTCGAAAACGAGCCCGACAGAGCAGAGAGTGTGCCCTTCCGGGTAACTCCCAGTTACATCCCTGGGCATGACGTGCTGTGGTATGGAATACCTCTTTGGCTAGTTTGGGCCAGGTGTCCTGTCCCTGCTTCCTTCCGGCCTTCCCTCCTCCCTGGCAGAGCATGAGACTCACAAAGTCCTTGGTCAGAGTAAACATTCTGACCCCCAACTGAAAACATCGGTTTTATCAGTACTATTCCCAGGCCCAAAGTCAAAACCATAGCGCTGCATCAGCCACTAAGAAGGATAAAAAGTGACTGCTGCTGCTGAACCCAGGACACCTTTCCTTTCCCTTTCCCTTTCCCTTTCCCTTTCCCTTTCCCTTTCCCTTTCCCTTTCTTTCCCTTTCCCTTTCCCTTTCCCTTCCCCTTTTCTTACAGAAAAATACTTTATTTTAAAATTTATTTTCTGAGAATCTCACTTGTTTTTGTTTTCATAACTTTGTGCTGTGTTCAAGTTATGTCATTTCTGTATGAGAGTTTTTTTCTACACCACCATTAAAACATGCATGATGAGGTATACGTCTTCTGCATTTTGCTAAAGAGTCCAAGATATGTGTACATGTTTCTGAAGAGTTAGGAGGACACGAGTGCTGTTTTGTTCCTGAGCTTCAGAGGAAAACAAATTCAGGAGCACATCCTCCAGAAGAGATAAAATATGACAAAATACAACTGGCAACCTTTTGAAAGTAATTAAAATGTTCTTGCCTCATCTTTCAAAATAGTTACCTTGACTCTAAGAAAATAAAAAAGCATTTTTGTCTTTTTGGAAATAGAAGGGAAATAAAGTATTCATATTTACAATGAAAAGCAAGTATGATCTTTAATTCTGAAGGTCCAACTCTATTAAAAAAGTAAAAGCTGATCGAAAATGACAGCCTCTATTCAAAACAAACAATTTTCTTTCCTCAAGAAAGAAAAAACCCATTTTCATTCCCCCTACCCATTTTCAGCTTCCTGCATAAGTATTAAGATAATTAGAAATAGAAATCATATAATCAAAATATCATATAAATGAGTATTTTTTTAATATATTTCCAGTTTGACCAAAGGTTGCTATTAACTTGAAAAAAAATAAATACTGTGATTTTTATGGTCTGGTTTTAGATCTATAGAAAATCAACAACCAAGAAAGATATGGAAAGGAATTAGCAAAATCATGTGTTACTTATTTCTACAATTAACTTACGAGATGGGTAAATTACTGTACTTCAATGGCCTTTTCAGTAAAAGGGGATTTAACCCTGTTGTTTAGGAAAAAATGTTGAAGATTCTGCAATGCGTAACTTAATGCTGGTGGTTACAGTCAAATGCCCAGGGCTTTAACCTGGTTAGAGAATTCAGACTGCAGGATAGCAAAATATCTTTTTCTAAAAAAAAAGTAATTTCTTATGAACAGCCTTTTCCCAACACTTCCCCCCCACCCCAAAGAATCCACTGTTTGTGTTTCCTTAGAAAAGCACATTAAGGTCAAATCAGTGTGGAACATTGCTGTTGTTCAGTACTTTTTGTACAATTGCTACAGTCATTGCTTAAGTTCTGCAGCTGTGCTTGAATGCATAAGCAGCTTAAAATTTCTTTAGCAATCCATTCAATATTTAAGAATGTAGAAAAATCTTTCTGTTTCCCTCATACCTTCTAAATAGCATGCCATAAACCACATGTCTTACCAACAATACCACCACTGGATAAAAATGGTAAAACATTTTATATTACTTACATAAATTTCAAGGAAATTCTCAGGTTTCCATAGAAAAACACATTCATCTGGGGCTTTTCACAATATAGAATCATGGAATCACAGAATGGTTAGGGTTGGAAAGGACCTTAAGATCATCTAATTCCAATTCCCCTGCCAGGAGACGTGTGGGCAGGGACACCTCACATTAGACCATGTCGCCCAAAGCCCTGTCCAACGTAGCCTTGAACACTGCCAGGGATGGAGCATTTACCACTTCACTGGGCAACCTGTTCCAGTGCCTCACCACCCTCACATTCTTCCTTATATGTAACCTGAACCTCCCCTATAGAAGTTTCAACCCATTGACCCTTGTTCTATCGCTACAGTCCCTACAATATATGAATTTTTACCAATTTATTAAAAATCCCTATCTGAAATTCTATGAACAAGCACACACAAAATTCTAACATCTAAATTTACTAAACTCCCATAAATACAATCTTATATCACCACCATCTTGACACACTCCTATGCAAATCTCATGAATAATTATCTCAGCAGAAAAGCTTAAAAAATGAACGACCCACCCTGTGCACTCTAAGAAGCCCAATGAACAGATTTGAATAATATGGGTATAACACATACCAAGCAATCTCATTATTCAATATTTTCCTGGAAGAACTTCTCATATATTTTCCCAGAGTGGCTTTAGGTTTTGGTCCACAAAGTTGTTTAGGGAAGGAAATCAGAGGGAACGCTAAACTTCTATACCGTATTTGGTATTGGGATGCATCCAGTAGGGCTGTAAAACCTACCGCTAGATATGTGTCACTATAAATAATAGAATTAAACTGTACCATACTAGGGAGCAGTGGCAATTACAGCTAACCCCTGATCACCCTGCCTGGAGCTATTGCAAGAAAGAATGAAATGCATTTCTTTGAAACAAATTACTCTGCTTTGTTGAAATCATCTTCAAGGTGAAGGAAGAAGGCCCCTGTTCTTTGAGTGTAGTGTGCTTAAGCAGATGGGACTATACATATGGATGGAATAATTAAGATTCAATATATAAAACACATTACACATTTTGCCCTCCCTGCAATTAAGAGATTTTACTTTAGGCTACGGAAGCATACTCCTACAAAATCCAACCCAAAATAACTACAAAGAACTTTCTATATGCTAAGCTAAAAAAACACTCTAAAGAGGAAAGTAAGGCATGATATGCCATAACTGATTTTCAGCACAGTAATAGCAGAATCATAAAGGTGTTACTCCAAAACAGGGTTTGAATTAGTTTCACTCATGTTTATATTTTGATCTATATATTTTGTAACATTCTGCCTTCAATTAAAACACTCATTTTAAATTTTCTTTTAAAAGAAACTATCCTTTAAGAGTAGGTAGCTATTCAAAGAAATGGGAGTAACAGAAATTAGAACACCAGCTGGGCTGCACCACATTTTCTGAAGGAAAAGCACAATAGTGATCTTTAATACTTTCACTGATGCTAATGACACTCAAGGGCTTGCTGACAAACGTTAAAGAGTGAATGGAACCTTTAACCCAAGTGTAGTCATTAAAATAATATTCTGAAAGCTTTCCCATCACAACACTCTGCCCCTTAATTATGCAGTAGCTATTGTAGTTAATCTTCCATTTGCCTCACTTTATAATTAAAAACTAATCATCTTTTAGTTGTTATTTCGCCTTAACTGATATTTCTAATCACTTGGGTTAGTTTGCCAGTAAGATGCAAAATTTTGTCTGAATTACAGATTTGCTATTGGCACATTTAATTATGATTCTAAATTATGGCTACGTCTGAACACAGATTCTTCTGAAACCTTCCAAAACCAAGATGCAAGGGTATTTTTCATCATCTGAGGTATGACCAATACACATTGTTAAAGGTTCTTGATCCGTGCTAGAGCCTCATTCAAAATCTAGGAGTCCTGCAGCCATAAAAACAACTGAAAATAGAGAGAGGACTCATTCTTGAAAAGTCAAGAGCATTTTTGTAGGGATTTTACAATCCATTATTAGAACCTTATAACTGACTGTTGGAGTTCAAGAAAAAGATAATTAAATATGCATTTTTATAAGCCTAAAACATATGCTATGACAGTAGCTAATTACTTTAAATATCAGTATTTGTTTTGACAATAACAGGAAAACTTTTTTTTTACCTATCACCAAATCAAGAAGTAGCACTTAAGAACTCCTGATACACCATTAATTCTGATTCTGCTGACAATGAGGGATTCAACATACCTGTTAAGCACAAATGGGATGTAGGTTTTTGAAGTTCAGCCTTATTCTAAAAGTTTTCCTTCTGCTCCTAGTCAGCCAGAAATTACAACTCTACTTATGGTAAATTACACCCGTCATTTCAAGTTAATATACATTAAATTAATTATAGAGATCCAATCCAAAGATGTCTGAGGTTTTATTCCCATTTCTTCTTCTGGAAAACACATATTTGGTTTGACTATGCATTTAAAATGTTGATCTCTCATCTGTCACTCATCCTGGCAGCCTTCACTGGTATTCTCTGTTCTGAGATTAATAAAAACTCTGCAGGCTCCTTATCCCCAGAGTGAAGAGAGAGATATGGAAATAGACCCAGCTGGCTGCCGTCAGAAAATTCCTTGAGTGTCCTTCCTAAAATGGCAAACAAAGATTTTCACATGAAGAGCTCAAAGAAAAGCACCATCTTACTCCAGAAAAGCTAACAGGTTTTGAATAATTTTCAAAATCAGTTCAGCAATTTCCAATTTTATCTTCTGCTAAAAAGGTGTTAGCAGCTATATTCTGTCATGGTATATAATGAACTATCACATTTCTAAGAAAATACCTGCATAAAATCAAAGACGTTAAATTGACTCTGAAAGATAATATAGAAAATATGTTTAGAATGATGATGATTTTAAAATCTGATCTCTTTGATACCGCTCAAAGCACAGTAAGCTACTGATTGCTACATCTTTCGTCCCTTGTAGTCCAACAGCTGTATCTGCACCAAGATGAAGAAGGTGTGATAGAGCCAGAAAATTTTATGATCCAGTGATCTATGCAAACATTTGGGTTGTGGGTGGATGAGACTAATACACAGCCAATTGCTTCACTGTTAAATCTTGGAGATGTCTTACCTGGGTTACTGTATATCATAGAAAACTGAAGGCTATTTTGGAATGTAAAAGAAAAAGAAAGCCGCATTAAGTAACTTAAAGTTTAGCCTCATAGCATATGAAAATATTCTAGCCACTAAGAGTTTGAATAAAATTTAGGGGAAACTTAATGCTAAAACAGATTTTCTGAAGGAAAGATTTTTTTTTCCTCTGAACGTCCAGTTCCATGTGAGGGTTCAAGGCTTCAAGTAGAGTCAGATGAGCACCTGAATTCCTTGGGAAAAAGAGCATAACACTAAACGTTTGGTTTGTGCACTGGCTTGTATAAATGCCATTGATAAGAGTCTAACATTTCTCTGTATATTTTGTAAAAAGCTTAAGTATTTAGTTTTACTAGGGACAGTTATGGTCTTCTAAGTCTCCATTTTGAATCTAGTCTACTATTATGATTAGTTTGGGCTCTTCTTTTAGAGGACAACCCTTTTATCCACCTATTATATAAAATCTATTGAAAATTACTTATTAAAATAGATGGCAAAGTGACTACCTTTAAAAGCTGGCCAAAGTTGTTTAAACTAAAGGTTTTTTAATTGAATATTGCTTTTTCAGCCAAACAGAAAAGTGCCATAAAGCAATATCAGTATAACTGGTCCAGGGTGCATTCTTTTTCAAATGATATGCAGAGGAGACCTAAGTTGAAAATCTAACTTTTTCAATTAATTGAATTTCAGGTACATGGAGCCATTCAGAATGTTTTGTTTTCACTGTATAAAGAAAAATAAATAGTCCAGAAACCTCAATGCTGTCACCAAATAAACTGCTGTTCCTTGACCACCTTCTCTAGTTCACAGTCCATGCAGTGACGCAGCTTTGCAAGATTATTTGTGAAGAAGATGACAAAACAGATGCTGACTGGGTCAACTTGTAACAATTATGTCATTGTATTTGAAGCTGCACCATATTTTCAACTGTCTGGTGTGCTGACTGCCATCAGGAAGTGGGGAAGGAACATGGGATTTAAGAATATGATAATAGTTAAAGATAGAAGGGAGACTTTTCAAAGACTCAAATGAGAGCTGGATATTTAAAATTCCTTTCCAACTCTTACCATTAAGACTTCTGTGAAGGACACTCCATTTATTTAGGTCTATTTCTTTTGGTTGTATATCTATTTAGCCTTTGAAAAGAGGTAAGTAGAAACTAACTTCAACAGCATGAAGAAACTTATTCAACCTGTAAGTTTTAAACTCAGACGACAATAATATCAAGAGTGCTCACTAAGAACACGCACAGGGTTCAGACTGATAGGTCTGAGGAAGGTTCTGCAGTGTATTCACATCCCATGGGAATGTACATCAGTCATATGCATAGACATATTTGGAACTACGTGAAGAGGAACGATAAATAGGAGATGACAGCTGACTTTGAAAGACTACAGAGTGCCATCATACTGTGTCATGCAGGAGGTGGGAGAGAGCAATAAGGAGAATTCCTACAAGAATGGGAATGATCATGGCTGCTCCATCCCTGTTGGTGTTCAAGGCCAGGTTGGACAGAGCCTTGAGTGACATGGTTTAGTGTGGGTTGTCCCTGCCCATGGCAGGAGGGTTGGAACTAGACGATCTTAAGGTCCTTTCCAACCATAACTATTCTATGATGAGCAATTTCTGCACAGATTATGATGCTTAGGTGATCTCCCATCGCATGAATGAAACAGGAACCTCCTGTGGACCATCTGACAACACTACACAGTCAGAACCCTTATCAGACCTGTAACTGAGTGCTGTAATTTAAGTAATGCTTTGTGTGCATAAGGAGAAAGAATGCAAACAGACCAAAACCCCTCAATAATTAAGCAAATAAGAAAAAAACCTCTGATGATAAATGGTTCCTAATCTCCCATGAGATCTCTTCCACAAAGATGTTTTAAATGTTTAACCTAATTGAATGTAGAGATATCTACGCTTTGCTTGCACTTCTCACTACAAACCCAGAAATTCAGCAGGCTTGATATAGCAGCAGCAAGATTCAGATACCCAGAAAAATGAGGCATTAGAACTAATGTAGTCACCTGCTTCATGGGAACAGTTTATATAAAAACATGACAAATGCTTGGGAGCCCATGGATGTGTAAATAGAGAATAAATTAAATTTTGAAGTTTAATGTATCCTTTAAATAAATATCAGAATTTGGGTGACCTCTTCTCTTCTGGTTTGCACTGACAGTGATATCTCACAGTTACGATGAAAGATAAGCATGCTAAGGGAGCAATCATCCATGTAAATTTGTCTGACATGAACAAGAATTGAGAAGAGGGAGGCAAAGCAAGTTCTAGTTTCAATAAAGCATAAATAAGGTGTTAGAGTACTGCATTTGTCAATACTCATGCACAGAGAGTGTAAGATTAAAAAACTTCAAGCACTGAATGCAGTAGTCCTTCATCACACAGAAATCCTGCTGAGGACAACACAAGTCTTGCTTGATGAAAGGCTGACAAATTTGTCCCAGAGACATGATAAAACACACACTGGTTATTTCTGTTTGTTTCATACTGCCATACATAAAACATAAATGGGTGAATTTCAAGCACAGCAGGAGAGCAATAGTAAAACCATGGCTTCAGCAAATTGCTAAGCAGCATTTCAGTGCCAGCAAGTTTCACTTACAAGCCTCTGCAAGACCAACAAATAGACAAATACTGAAGAAGAGTTCTTAAAATCCACTAAAACCTGTAGAAGTTCATAAATCTATAAATCAGAATATTGGCACCACTCTTCAGGGACTTTAAATAGGTTTCTCCTGCTTGAGCCACTGAGAGACCTAGAAGCTACAATGCTTGTAACACAAATAATGCAGTAGTAATGATACAAGCAATACCATAAATATTACCTGTATTAATAATGCACATAAATGGATAAGTATTGCCTATTTACCTTTACATTATAAACATTACATAAGAATCATCAGTTGAGAGTTAAGATGATGACAGCTGGTTTTCACTAATTTTTGAATTCCAAACCAGCAGCTTCAAGATTCATTTCCTGAAATTGACTTGCTTTTAGAAATGCTGTGAACTTAACAAGTAGATGTAAGACTAAAGGGATTCCTCATTTTGTTTTCTGCTGTCAAATAAGGAATATTTTTAGACTTAAGGTGTTGAATTTTTCTTTGGATTCCTTTTCAATAGAAACTTCCTAAAGGAATTACCAAGTAAAGTAATTTACATACAAAACCTAACTTTCAATAGTCATATGATACTTATTTTAGATACAGGTGTGGAAACTAGAATCATAGAATCATAGAATAGTTAGGGTTGGAAAGGACCTTAAGATCATCTAGTTCCAACCCCCCTGCCATGGGCAGGGACATCTCACACTAAATCATGCCACCCAAGGCCTCATCCAACCTGGCCTTGAACACCGCCAAGGATGGAGCATTCACCACCTCCCTGGGCAACCCATTCCAGTGCCTCACCACCCTCTCAGTAAAGAATTTCTTCCTTATATCCAATCTAAACTTCCCCTGTTTAAGTTTGAACCCGTTACCCCTTGTCCTGTCACTACAGTCCCTGATGAATAGTCCCTCCCCAGCATCCCTGTAGGCCCCCTTCAGATACTGGAAGGCTGCTATGAGGTCTCCACGCAGCCTTCTCTTCTCCAGGCTGAACAGCCCCAACTTTCTCAGCCTGTCTCCATACGGGAGGTGCTCCAGTCCCCTGATCACCCTTGTAGCCCTCCTCTGGACTTGTTCCAACAGTTCCATGTCCTTCTTATGATGAGGACACCAGAAGTGCACACAATACTCCAAGTGAGGTCTCACAAGAGCAGAGGGACAGGATCACCTCCTTCGACCTGCTGGTCACGCTCCTTTTGATGCAGCCCAGGATACGGTTGGCTTTCTGGGCTGCGAGCGCACACTGAAGCCAGCTCATGTGCATTTTTGTATCGACCAACACCCTCAAGTCCTTCTCTGCAGGGCTGCTCTGAATCTGTTCTCTGCCCAACCTGTAGCCGTGCCTGGGATTGCTCTGACCCAGATGTAGGACCTTGCACTCGTCATGGTTAAACTTCATAAGGCTGGCATCAGCCCACCTCACAAGCGTGTCGACGTCCCTCTGGATGGCATCCCTTCCCTCCAGCGTATCAGCCAAAACACACAGCTTGGTGTCATCAGCAAACTTGCTGAGGGCGCACTCAATCCCACTGTCCATGTCACCGACAAAGATGTTGAACAAGACCGGTCCCAACACCGATCCCTGAGGGACACCACTCGTTATCGGTCTCCAGCCGGACATCGAGCCATTGACCACAGCTCTTTGCGTGCGACCATCCAGCCAGTTCTTTATTCACTGAGTGGTTCACCCATCAAATTGATGTCTCTAGAATAACTTGGTTTTACACAATGACTGGTTAGCTCAGTAAAATATTCATTATGCTGTAGGGTCACTTGATTTTCAATATTTTTTTTGGCACAGCGTATAAACTAATTTGCAGAGAATGACGACTACACCAGTAAGCCCAACTCCAAGCTCTCTTACATTAGTTACATACTGCTAAATGCCGCATGTTGCTGGAGCTATATTGGTTTTTGTAGGTTTGCACTCAGCTCCAATGACTCAGCTAGGCAGACGTAGACTTTACGCTTCCAAAGGTATGAAAATTGCTCCAAAAATTTTCAGGGCACATGTTATTTTTTGCAAGAAAATATAAAGCAAAACCACAAACAATTGCTTATTCAATGTAAAGTTTTGACTTTGTCTACAGAATTAGGCTCCAGTATGTTTTCCTTTTTGAAGCATTTCATCTTTATGGCAGTAAACTCAGAAACAAAGTAAGAGTTAAAGTTAAAAATGTTGTCACTATCCAAATGAATATGAAATTTCATAAATATTATGGCTTGTGCTATAGCACTTCAAAAATACTTTAAACAGATGGGCCAGTGAGACTGCCATTTATGTTTTACCAGTAAAGAAGCATGTTTAAACTGCTGGCTGAAACACACAATATGAACTATATTCCACATATTGCGTGAGAAGAAATTCCATGTTTGCTAAGAAACCACACTGAAAAAAAGCTGAGTGAATGGCATAATATTTTATATATTTGTAATTTCTTGGGAAGAGATCAGAGGTCAGAGGAAAAGATAACTGTTGTACTGTGGAGGTAGAACAAGTGAAAAAGAGAAGACTCAATTTCTCTGTACAAAATTATCACAGGATTTTCAAAACAAATACTTGTTTTAAAAGTTGAAAGCTGAAAATTTCATAGACTCCTCTACACCAGAAGAGCACAATAACATTGCAAAAAATAACCCAAAGGGGGACAAAATTTGTCTTAAGTGGCAGTGGTTTAATGGAGATAAAGGAGGATAAGAATCTGACTCCATATTTTAATGAAGATAAAGATAACAGATAAAGGAGGAGAAGGAGGAATGTGTTCTGTATCATCCACTATAAGTTGAGATAGTCTTACAAAAAGGGCATTAGTTAATATGAATGGTCATACTCCAAAATTTCACTATATAGAAATTGAAGTGCGCTTTCGCCAGTGTAACCCATTCTATGTTCAACATAACCCACTTTTTAAGTGCCTGAAAATGAATCAACTAAATATATCCTATTGGTTAATTTGATTTTCTGATGAAGATTTCTGTTCATTAATAGGCTCCACAATGACTAAACAGAATTTGGCAACAAAATATTTGTATATTCAGTATTACTTTTAAGTAATAAGTAAAGGAATAAAGGAATTTTTTTGCACAGGTCAGAGAAGTATCTCTGTACAGGACAAAAAAGGAAATGGAGGAGGCGGAGCTGCCTTACGGAATGAGAAGCTAGTGCTGGGAACTACTTTCTGCATTTATAATCAATACACATATTGTCACTTCTTACATTCCCAGCGCATAAAACAGAGAAAGTCAAGCTCACGTGTTGCTACTTGAAACCCCATAAGAGATAAAGTATCATGAAGTTATAGCCTTACACTCCACCTATCTACAGGATAGTAAAAACTGAATTTAGATAGTGTCTTCCACACTACTTTGTAGTTGTTCCTGTTTGGGTTCATTATATGAGAAGGAAAACACCTCTCTCTAGTCTTAATATCATGAATAACAGCTTAAAGTCAGATTTTAATCTTTGGATTGGCATTCATGAGCCTTAACTGATGATTCTTGAACACAAGTATATTCATTGGCTATGCAACTTACTATTTTGTTGAGTTAAAACAAGTTGAAGTCAATACATCTCTGTCAGCTGGATCTGGAAACACTGTGAGGAACTCGACCATTTGAATTCTTTTTCCTTCTCCTTTCCACATCTGATCTTTATCTGTAATAGGATGATAAAATAAAAAACAAGTAGAGAATTTCCATCAGTTATTGCAAAGTGACTTCTGCTCTACTCAGTAAATAAATTTAATTAAGACATTCAGTATCAGTTATTCTAGAAACAAACAAATGCATAGAAAGCACAACTGACAGCATGTTAGGTATGAGAGGCCACACAGGCCCTTATTTAAGTTACTTCCACATATGTAGGAAAATATTTCATTAAATCTATCCAGGATTTATTGCTTGCTCGTATGTTTTTGGTAAACTAATCTTTGGAATTACTCTTTTCCCACTTCTCACTGTTGGGAAGTTTTTGATGACAAAATGAAGCTACTTTATACCCTGATGCCAACAGTAGTCACAGCTGCAAAAACTGGCCCCTGGCACCATAAAAGACACTGACAGCTCCTTCAGCCAATGTCTCTGTCACCTTTACTGTTACCCCACGCTAACAAGATCAAAAGCACATCTGTATACCTGCAGTGGCATCCAGACAGGTAGCTTAGCTGCAATACTGACATAATGTATGTTTGAAAGCTCCTAATTTCTGCTTTATTTTGTATTATCAGCACCCAGTAAACTACTATCAGTCATATTTTTCTGTTTGTGAATGAAGTCTGAAATCCACAGAAGCTGCTGAAAATCTGCAGTGATGCACCCAACCCAACTCATTTAAACTAATAATAAACTTTCTCTTGGTGTTGGCAGACTTCGAATCAAGATACAAGGAAAAGAATCAAATCAATAAAGGATTTTTTTTTCTTGAATGAGAGTCATGAAGAGTGGCAAACTTGTGGATATAAAAGCAAAGCCAGTCTTAGGAAGGGTTTTATTATATACTCTTCAGAAAATAAAATAATGCATAGCTCTGCTATATAGAGACATATTTGGATTTTTCTCCATGTATTAACCTGAATGTGCTCCCTGTTGGCTTTTAGTCAATTTATGTAATAAAGGTCGTTCATAGCATCCGAAGTCTTGTGGATATTTTTTAAAAATTGAGTACCTCTTCTTAATAATTCTGAGGGATTGATAAACACAGATAGAAATTCTTTTTCCCTTTTTTTTAAAATAATTGTAAAAATGAATATTTGTTTTACTTTATTTTATGAAGTTATCAAACTGAATACTTATTTTAAATTAACCTAATAATTTCTAAATTCTAATGCAAACTATAAAATATATGTTTGATTATACACAGAATATGGAATTTCCCTGTTGTTGGGAATTAAATAAATAATAAGTTTCAAGCAAAGCAGGCTTAAATGACAGGTTTAAACTGAAAAAATTTTTTTTTTGTTACAATGTTTTAGAAAATATTGCACAGCCATCAAGCCTGATGTTTTTATTTAAGTCTGAGCTTGAGTGACACAGTCAATTTACAGAGAATTTTAACTGCAATCACAAACATAAAAGTAGATTTTATCAGAAGCACAAATACACAAATCTAAACTACTATTGAAACCTACTGAACACTTGGGAAGAACAGCAGAGCATTAGGTAGAAATATCAGGCAGAAATAACTGGCTAAGATACCTTAACTGCCAATAAAATATATTGTATTGGAAGTGTAAGACTGATAGCAGCGTCCCAACCTGCCTTAATCACTGTGTGACTGGCTGTCGTGGTTTAAGCCCAGGCCGCAAATCAGAACCACGCAGTCTACTTCCCCCACACACACCGTTCTTCCCTCTGCTTCTGGAGGGACGGGGAGGAGAATCAAAAGAATGCAACTCCCACGGGTCGAAACAAGAACAGTCCAATAACTAAGGTATAACACAAATCACTACTGCCACCACTAATAATAATAATGATAAAGGAAATAACAAGGAAAAGAATACAACCGCTCACCAACTGGTACCTCACCCCCGCCCTGCAGTGCTCCAGCCCTTCCGGGAACTCTCAGTTCCACATCCTGGGCATGACGTGCTGTGGTATGGAATACCTCTTTGGCTAGTTTGGGTCAGGTGTCCTGTCCCTGCTTCCTCCCGGCTTCTCCTCCTCCCTGGCAGAGCATGAGACTCACAAAGTCCTTGGTCAGGGTAAACATTCTGACCAGTAACTGAAAACATCAGCTTTATCAATATTTTTCCCAGGCCGAAAGTCAAAACCACAGTGCTGCACCAGTAGAAAAAATGACTGCTACTGCTAAACCAGGACAGTATCCACCCCTTATTCCATACCATTCACGTCATGCTCAGATCCCACATTTTCAATATACCATCACTTGTAACAGTCTTTCAGAGCAGGAGAGGCCCATTGCAAAGTCCACCCCTCGATCATGAGTCCATCTCCATGTTGCATCTCTGCCCTGATGGCCTGAAGTGTCACGGGCCCATCAGGCTCAAAATAATTCACCCTCCCCTGCAGCAGTTTCTGCAACTTGTCGTTGAGGACTCCATACAGCTGCCTTTCATCTCCGATGCTTCCAAAGGACTGGAGGGGCCCAGTGGATTAGATACTCGCCCATACTGTCCCACACACCGTGACACTCATGGCTGTCCAGCCTTGGGGAAAACCTCTCGGTCCCCCTGTATTGTCTAAACCCAGACAAGACCCAAACCTGACTCTGCTTAACTCTCGGGATCAGACAAAATGGCCGTGGGTAGAACACACTCTGTGTGTGTGCCAACATGGTGATCCCCATCACAATCAGCAGGCAGGTCCCAAGGGTACCCAAAGGCCATTCAAAACCTTCAGAACTCTCAAATGCTGCTGCTGTGCTTGTCACTGGGGCTGTAGCTCCTGTACTTGAAGGCTCTCTCACCACCAGCTTCTCTTTTTCCGAGTCCAGATCTTCCTCCTCTGCCTTGCTGGAAAGTGCTGTGTGGTCTCCTGCATCCTCCTGCGGCTCAGGCTCACGGGGCTCGGCGGGCGGCTGCTGGGGAATGCTCTCGGCTGCCGCGGGGCTGGGCTCGGCCATGGGGCTCGGCTCCTCCGCCGCCTCCTCCCGCTGCTCGGCAGCTGCCTCCTTCCCCTCCTCGGCAGCCGCCTCCTTCCCGGCCTCCGGCCCCGCTCCCGCCGCCGCTTGGTCCCCGGGGCCCCTCTCCCGGGCCGCTTCGGCCGCCGCCGGCTCCTGGGGCCGCTCCCCCTCAGCTCCCCGCAGCCTCACAAAGACGGAGGCGAGGACGAGGGCCAGGACAGTGGAGAGCAGCAGGACGGCCAGGTACAAGTCCACGGCCACGTCCATCCCGCCCTGCTGCCGGAGCCCGCCTGTATTACAAGCCATTGCCATAAAATACAATGAAACAAGAACCTTAGCCCAAGGCCCACACTTGATAAACACTAACACAGCAAATACCGGCTCTAAGTAAGCTACGACATACAGGAACTGTGATATCAAAAAGAACAACTTTGAGAGCCAATAAATCAGCATTGTGCCTCAGTCAGTTCTGCCGTTATCTCAACCCTTCAAGCCCCACGCTGGGCGCCAAAAAGAACTGTCGTGGTTTAAGCCCAGGCCGCAAATCAGAACCACGCAGTCTACTTCCCCCACACACACCGTTCTTCCCTCCGCTTCTGGAGGGACGGGGAGGAGAATCAAAAGAATGCAACTCCCACGGGTCGAAACAAGAACAGTCCAATAACTAAGGTATAACACAAATCACTACTGCTACCACCAATAATAATAATGATAAAGGAAATAACAAGGAAAAGAATACAACCGCTCACCAACCGGTACCTCACCCCCACCCTGCAGTGCTCCAGCCCTTCCGGGAACTCTCAGTTCCACATCCTGGGCATGATGTGCTGTGGTATGGAATACCTCTTTGGTTAGTTTGGGTCAGGTGTCCTGTCCCTGCTTCCTCACGGCTTCCCCTCCTCCCTGGCAGAGCATGAGACTCACAAAGTCCTTGGTCAGGGTAAACATTCTGACCAGCAACTGAAAACATCAGCTTTATCAATATTTTTCCCAGGCCGAAAGTCAAAACCACAGTGCTGCACCAGCAGAAAAAATGACTGCTACTGCTAAACCAGGACACTGGCATAAGCTCAGATGACCAAGATGGTTTTTATAAAGTTCACAGAATGAAAGAGGAAGAAGGCAGTGGAGGTTTATTTAATCACTCTTAAATAGCTTCATTTCTGGAGGATAGACTTCAGTGCTTCTTGAAACTTAGGACTTTGAAAGAGCTGGAAACCCCAAATCTCTTGTTACCACCTTCACCCTACTAAAAAAACTTGATAGAGTATCAGATGCTCTACTTGGCTACACTATTAAACATATTGTCTGTGGGGAAAAAGAAAATTTTACCTCATAGAGACTAATCTAGAAAAAAAAAAAAAAAAAAAAACCCACAAACCATAAAAATTAAAGTTTTAGTGATTGAAATTTATTTTGGTAAATAATATTTCACTTTAAAAGAGTAAAAAGAAGACCCCTTGTGAAATTCAAATATCCAGAGCTCAACGCTAAGGGAATGAATTTTGAAATGTTTATTGTTTTCATGTTACAGACACACCTGATATACTTTGATATTTAATAATAAATTTCTAACACTTAGCCAGAAACTAAGATATCCAGTATCCATAGCTAGTGCAAACTAATGTTCTAATATTTCAAAAGTGATTCTGTAAACCACTGTTCTTCATATACACCATCCGAAGTACTGGAAGTAATGGAAGCTGCTTACATTTTTAGGCAACAAGTAGATAACTAGTAGTACCTTACTCGAACTCCAACACAGAAATGAGGTATTGAATATCTTGTCATTTATTGCAGAAAGATTTTCAATTCCACTCAGTCCTGCTATCCACACTATGCTACGTTGCCCATATGAACAAGATCAAATGAGGGTATGAGATAAAAATCTGTGAAAATACTTGTGAAATAGATGGATCAGAAGTAGGTTTAGGCTTTTTCATTTTAAACCACACTTTTATTGCCACAGATTCACACACATGAAGTTATTTCCCTTTCCCTCCAGGCCAGTATGCTGGGATATTATAGTAATCACTAAAGGGCAGCTGTTATTTTCCCACTAATGATTATGCTGGAATATAATAAGGAGAAGCATTCCCTTAAACACTGGTTCAGGAGGAAATTTTAAAACTCCCAAATATTATGACTGACACAGAACAAAGACGGACCATGCAGGCAGGGAGGACAGTAGCAGCCATAACTCTAACTTTGCTGCCATTAATGTTTATGTTGTATACGAAGTGCTTTACCAACATGCTGATGGACTGGCAAAAAGAGCAAGCATACAATTTATTCATCCTTGCAGCAGCTATGGGAGATAACAACCACAAATGCATGTTTCAGTAGAGCCTATTTTAAAATAGAGAGCATTATTTTGACAAGAAGAGAATTGCAACTAAAGATTTATTATTCAGTGGAATAATTGGTGAATGCATTATCTTGTCAACATTTAAATATTACAATCAACTTCAATAATCAAAATTGCCCTAATGTTTTTATTGTTTTACATTAGTCTGAAAATAATTTATCTTATTATACTCACATTTTCATTTCTGTAGATGAAATTAATATGTTAAAACTCTAAGTTATGTAAAATGAGAAACGTAACACATTTTAACATTCATTTGCCTATTCTGCAGGCCATGCATTCTCATATATGCTGCACTTGAAATAAGCAGATGATATAAAAATGCTCTGACCTTCTACCTATGCTATATGTGCTATCTATGCCCACAATGACACTCTGATAATGATTTTGCTAATTAGGGTATGCTTCCAGCAATCCTTGATCCTTTTCTTAACTCAAGTCGCTTTACCTGACTTGCCATGACTAACTCACTCACCTCTTTGCACATGTGTTATTAATGTCTTACTGAGACCTATCTAACTCTATATGCTTCATTAGTCTGTTTGCTCCAGTCAGGCATAAACTGCTGATTTTTGGATTAGCTGCTTTTATCTGTTAATCTGCCCTTGACACATAGCCTAAAATGTATCATCAGTAGAATTGTGAAGCATTCCAACAGGTGTTTCTGAACCACTTAGTGACTGAAATTGGAGAAGACCGTATGTTTTGCCAAGACTTGAGGGTATTCTGTGTAGACAGAATATATAGGCATTCTGGTGTGAACCAAGTATGTATTGTGTATAAATAATATATTAAATTATGTAATGCTTAGGTACAGGAAAACTTATTCTAATATGGTGGCATCAGATAACTGTGTCGATCTCAAATCAAAAGCATTAGATCTTTTGACTCTTCACAGAACTGAGTAAAGCTCTAGCTGCAGATCATCAGAACTCATTGCACGAAGCTGTATAAAGAAGCTGTATCAAACCAGCTATATGAGGGTACAAGTTCTTACACTGTTTTCAACAAGCTATAGCTTCAGCTTGTAGGGAAATCTGTCTTGCTTGTCCTTTGACTAATAAGGCTATAAAACAACCTCAAAAACCTAGAAAATAAGGTTTAGCTACATATTTAATTGCAGAAAGATAGGGAAATTAGCATACAGAATGGTGAAGACAAGAGAATGCTGCTTACACTGTAATTCTGATGCCAGTCAAGCATCTGCATCATTACCACAAGAACAAGAATCTGTGTTAAGTTTCAAGTCTCCCTAGAGGCATATACATCCAGCCGTATATAAAACATGTGCGGGGCACAGCTACCAGGGCAACAATGTGTTGCTCAACAGATGCAGTCAAATAATGTGGCATGTCCTCAATGACAGATCATACAAATTAAGAAAAACACGAAGGTTTGACTGGATACTATCAATGGTTTGATTCATTCTTTGCTTTGTGTCAGGATATCCAAGTGGGAAAGAAAAATATGCATTTAAAAATATTGCTGGTGGTTTAATTGCTGAAACTTGCTACTCCATCTCTGTTCAGTTGAAATAATGATCAGGGCATGGAGCATTACTTGAAGAATTAATGACCACCTGAGGCTAACAGTCCATGGCTAAGCCTTGAGCCTTCAGATTTCTCAGAGAGTCATTAATACTCAGGAATTGTCCTGTGCCTCCATCATTACTTCTAGTTTAAAAAGTGAATGTTCTCCTTTTAATCTTCTTTTCATAAAATGAAAGTACTCAATTAGACTTTGTCATTAAAGCACACCTGCATTGATTACCTAGGAAAAAATAATGACAGCAAAATTAAATTTGCCTATTTAATCATTGAATCCTGATTAAATATTTGTTATAAACATATCATTTCAATTAAGGTTGCATAAACCCCCCACATTAGGCAAAGAAGGGTATACAGTTCAAAGCTGTAACATATCCTGACATGCTGCTTCCGTTTTCTTCCTTCTCTATTCCTTGCTGAACAACATACTATGTTTGTGAGAAACTTCACAAGTTAGATTCAGTATCAATGGACTTTTAATACGTAACAGTAGTTAAGGAAATACATAAACATTTCAGCAATCTGATACGGAAATCGATTTAAAGCACAGTGATGAAATTCTTAAAAAAGTTGGCTTTTTGTTTTTTAACTCTTTTTCAAAGTTCCATATTTTCATAAGTTTCCATTCAAAATGTTTGCCTGTAAACTCTTTACTTGGTATAACTGGAGTACACAAATGTTCACAGAAATTAGGCAGTATACAAACACACTTGAACACATCAATTGAAAATATCAATAAACATTTAAAGATTTTTCTTTCCTCCCTGTCTCATTTCAGCTTCTCTAATATAAAAACAGATGGAGCAGCATAAAACCAACAACATTTGATCCTAAAATATACCTAAAAATTTTCAGGTTTCCCGAATGCTTTATTGCTTCTTCCAAGTCTTTTTCAAAAGCTTTTTTCTTGCTTTTTCAATATCTATATTTAGACTGTAGAAACCATACCAAAGGCCTCATCTGCTTAGCACCTTTTCTTTAATCAAAGGACTAATATGAATGACTTCAGTAGAAAGGCAGACATATTTGTTCACTTTCATGATTCTGCTATCAAATCAAGGATCTCAGAATTATTTCAACAGTAACAATCTGAAAGAAATTGCATGTATTCTGTGGGTTGTCAATAAAGCAACTATGAACAATATTTCAGCCTTGATGAACTGGATGGTGAAGTAACAGGAAGGTTACCTGCACATATAGCTGGCTATTGTTTTTCCTCCTTGCAGCTGCCAGATGGTGTTGAACAGAAAAAACTGCTATGCAGAGTAGCTGAATTTTTACCAGGTAAATGCACCATTACACACATTTTTATCTATTAAGATGCCTTAAGGGAATGACATATGCATATTTGATCCAATAAAAAAAAAAATTGAATAATCAGCATGTTCTTTATGTTACCTTTCACACACTAAATTATGAATTAGAAAGATAGAATCATCTTTCTATCAAAAAATCCTCATCTGATCAAAGTAACAAATGGTAATGGAAAAAAAATAAACCAAAAATACCTTTAGATAGCCTGCCATAATTTAAAATATAAGAAAGGCTATTGCCTGGCCTACATGTATTTAATAATAATCATAATAATAATAATATCTTCTTGCTATTCATAAAGAAATAAAATAATTTTGTAGGCTGAATTATGGATTCTGGTTTCATTTTATAATACTGCAAACATATTAAGGATACAATTCAATGAACCTCACATGACAAAACACTAATCAAGACTTTCGTTTTGTTCATTTTTTAAATCACGGAATGGCTACTGTAATTAAACTTACAGGAGTCATTTTTAGATGCAGTAGGAGGAATGAAATGAACCAAGGCAAAAGAAAAATCAAAACCTCTGAATCTTACTCTTGCAGAGAGAACAGGGAAAACTTTCATGGCTGCATATGGTCTCATCTAAAAGAGCACTTCCCACACTGACTTCCCACTAGTACTTTATGAAACATTGGTTTGAAATTGATTAGAAAGAAGGATGACCTAGTGAGTCACAAGTATCATTTAAGGAAACGTAAATACCTCCAAGACCTCTTGCCTTACTGTTTGATCTTATCCTATTTGTAAGAGCACCATTTGAGATTGCATACATTTATTAAAATATTTCAATAGATTAAAAAAATATTTTCTGTATGGAAAGCATTCTTCCCACATTTATTATGGAAGCAGACAAGAACTCTTATTCTCCAGTACTTTGCAAGTAAAACCACAGTAATAATTTCTAGGCCTATCACTGCCACCTTCTGAAACACTGAAATGCTAGTTGTATAAATTAATTAAAAATATTATATCCTATTTATATGTCAGTAACATAGAAAATGTTTACTCCATGTAGAGTGGCTCCTTGTTAAAACCAATTTACTAACCTGTGCATGTTTACAGTTTTCACTACAAATCCACGACAGAGTGAAAGTCTTGCAATTTAGCATGACAAGCTATTTGTGAAGGACATATATTTTTTTTCAACTTCACCATTAATGTGTTATTCTGTAAATAGATGAGAACTGATGCAGGTTTAAATTAAATTTACACTTTAAAAAAACTCAAGATGATCTTTTATTTCTTTAAGAAATTAATTCACTGCTAATGAAGAACAAAAGACTGACTAAAGCAGTAATTTAACCTTTCCTTCTTGGTAAGATCAGTTGAGCTACTGCTTCTTACTTACAAGGATATGTCTGGGGAACAAATAATTTTGTAACAATTCATATGCAGTGAAATGCATATACATGGTAGTATTTACAGAATGCATTAGCTAGAAATTTACAGAGCCACCTTCAGGTTATTAGAATAACTGTTTAATGAGCTTTCCTAATGCCATATGTGCACCATCCACAAACATTTTAGAGATTCAAGTTTGAAATTATTTTAACAAATAAAACTTCTAAAAATGACTACATGTACATTCTGCTTTTCAAAAGGAAAAACATGACTTCCTAGCTCAGAGTAATGTGATAATCAATATAATATCAGCCTGACCAAAAAGAAAACAAGGAAGCAGTAGTAAGATAAGTCCTGTTGGAGATGTCTTCATTTATATTATCTATTCAGATGTCATTCCTGTCCATCTTTTTTTTTATTTTACATTTTAATTCTGTTATGTTACAGTCTCTGGTTTCGACTGGCAGCATGTAAAAAGCCTTTTCAGATAATAAATATGGCACTTAAAACTTTCAGCTGTATTTTCCAGGACAGACTGGCTAATGGAATCTTTGTGTATCAAAAGACACTGAAGACTAGATTTTTGTCTTCTATGGAACTTTGTAAGACCATGTTAGAAGGCAGCTTTATTGCATGCTTTACTAGTAACTGAGTTCTCTGTAGCACAGTACTATCAGGAACAGTTATTTGTCCAGATAATCCAGTGTGCACAACTACAAGAAGGAGAAAAAGCCCTTACGAATCAATATCATCTCAGGCTAACGCAAAAACAACCTGAACCCAAACCAAGGAATCAAGCAATGTTCCTAATCTTCCTGTTGAACAGCATTTCCAATGTTGCAGCTAATCTTTCATCATTCTACATGATTCCAAAACTCCAAACACCTTCCTTCATCTCTGTCTGTACCAGCACTGTTGAGCCCCAAGCCTTGGGAACTAAAATCCAGATTGACACAGAGATCCACCATCAGTCAAGGAAGAGTTGGTATATGAACTTATACAGGAGCTTGACTCCTACGAATTGATAGGCCCCGGCAATATCCACCTGAGGGCGTTAAGATAGTTAGTTTACATCTCTACAAAGCTGCTCTCAGTAATCTTTGAGAAGATTAGGGGATGTCCCAGAAGACTAGAAGAAGACTAACACCAATGCAATATACAAGACAGGCTTAAAAGAGGATCCAGGAAATTATAGGCCCATCTGTTTTACCTCAGTACCTAGGAAAGTTATGGGGCAAATCCTTCTAGGGGTTATCACAGGTCAAATGAAGCACGTAGTTGGAATAAAACAACACAGATTCACCAGAGGCAAATTGTGCCTGACAAACTTGATGCCTTCTACAACAGAGTAACCTGCTTGATTGATGGACAAGCAGTGGAGGTTGTCTACCCGGATTTTTTCAGGGCTCTTGATACAGTTTCACAGAGCCACTACCTTGAGAAGCTGATGTGTTACAGTCCAGACAAGAGGTCTGTGCGTTGGGTGGGGAACTGGCTGACAGGCTGCACCCATGGGGTGCTGGTAAACAGCTTATTTTCAAACTGGTGACCTGATACTATTAGGGTCCCCCAGGGATCAATATTAGGCCAACTCTGTTTAATATCTTCACAAGTGGTCTGGAAGATGGGATCAAGTGTACCCTGACCAAGTTTGCCAGTGATGGAAAATTGAATGGGGAAGTGAGCCCTTCAGAAGGGAGAGCCACCCTACAGGAATACCTGAACAAACTGGAAGAGTGGGCTAACAAGAACCTCATGAAATGCAACAAGGACAAGCATAAGATCTTGCACCTGGGAAAACACAATCCAGGAGTGCAGAACAGGCTGGGATGTACCTGGCTGTGGAGCAGCTCTGTGGAAAAGGACATGGGGGTCCTGGTGGACAAGCAGCTTAATATGAGTGAACAGTGTGCAGCTGCAGCAAAGAAAGCCAACAGGATGCTGGGTTACATCAACAAGGGCATCACCAGCAGACATAAAGAAGTCATTATCACACTCTACTCACCATTTGTCAGGCCATACCTGGAATACTGTGTTCAGGTTTGGTCCCTGCTCTACAAAAATGATGTGGACAGGCTGGAGAGGGTCCAGAGACAGGCCACAAAGATGATCAAAGGACCAGGAAGCCTGCCATGTGAGGAAAGGCTGAGAGAACAGGGTTTGTTCAGCCTTGAAAAAAAGAAGGCTCAGGGGAGACCTTCTCATCATGTTCAGGATTTAAGGGGTGGCTACAAAGAAGATGAAGAGCCCCTTTTACACAGAGTCACATGGAAAAGACAAGCAGTAATGGGCACAAGTTACTCCATTGGAATAATCTCATGAGAGAAGTAGTGGATTTCCCAATGTTGGACACTTTCATGATTCAGCTGTACAGGGTGCCAGGCTATCTTGTCTAAATTGTGCCTTTGACAAGATAGGTTGGACCAGATGATCCTTGAGAACCCTCCAACCTGGTATTCTATGATTCTATTCTGAAATATTCAAATTATGTATCAGGATGGTAGTTACAAAGTTAACACTCAAACCTGGGGTAAAAAAAAAAAAAAAAGGAAAGGAGATCCATATAAAAGAGCATGCTTGAAAGTGTTTATGCTTTTCGGTCCCACTGTCCAAACCTGAATGAACAAAAATTGGGTAAAGCTTTGTTGAGACTCTGGCTCATTATTCGTACAGAATCCAAGAGTTCCAAAAATACCTGAGCTTTCATTTTTACAAACCTACTAATCTTAGTTTTTGGACATAAAAATAGACAACAGTCTACTTTTTATACTTAACTCTAAGAATGTTCATCCAATATCAGACAAGTATATGATAGTATTTGTAGATATAACTTCATAAAATATAGCAATACTCCACAAATTAGTATTTGTACAAATATATCGTGTACAAATAACAGCCTATAACTCTTTGTATGCATTCTTTGAATGTAATTATTACAGTAAAAGACAAGACAGTAAAAGTCTTACTCATATCTGTGGAATTTTATAATCATTTTGTGGCTGTGGTAATGGCATACACATTTGCCTAAATGCTATTCTGGCAAAGAATACATCTGAAATATATTATTTTCAAAGAGACTCTATACATTTGTTTTTCAGTAATGAAACATATGATTGATTTTATTTTTTTATTTGTCTTTCCTTAATTGCCATTTTGCCTTCAGGTAAGAAATGTAAACGCAAACATCTATTAAAAAAAATGCACAGGAAGCAATAGCATATACTGTTAACCAGCAAGTACTAGACTATTCTTTATGAACACTGGAAATAAAGTCTTGTCATGTTCTTTAAATAAAATATCTTGGGTTTATATTTATGTTAATATTAATTAACATTGCATCAAATCAGGGACAGAAAAGCATAGATATCTACAGCAATGTACAGAATTTAATTCCAGCTGTTCAAAGCCCTAGAAAAATAATTTTGCTAATTATGTCCCAAACGAAGACCATGGAAAGAATGGTACCTCAGCTCATTTTTATGACAGACCCAAAGTTTTATTGGGCACTTTTATCAGAAGCCTAAATGCACTCAGATTTACATATATCAGTCATGCAGCCAGTTGCAGCTTATTCTAAGTGGAAATACATCTGTAGTAAACAGCTAAGATCAAACAGCCATTTGGAAGAACTGCTAAATACAAATATGAGATATTACAGCCATTTGGTCAGAATGACCTTCATAAATCTCTCACTGTAGAACTAGGAAAGAAATATAAAAGAAGCAATAATGACAAATGACAGAGAGAGTCTCCAAGAAGATCTAGGTTAAAATTATGTAAATACCAGATTAAGAAATCTGTAATTTTTATTATTATGAACTGAAACTCAATGCCAGTCTTAAAATGTTTAATTAGAATCCTACAGATTGCCACCTGAAAAAACTACATGAAATCTTAAGTTAGGTTCATCATACTTTCATTGTATATAGAAAAAAAGAAAACCACATTAATTTGAAGCTTTCTAGTTAAACTGTTAATCTTATGATTAGCTCATGAGCTTATGTAGCTCATTTATAATATCTACCCATTAGCTCACAACTGTACAAAATCTACTGCTGGTGTAAAACAGGACAAAATAGTTCACTGTTAGTCACTGCCAAAGAGCTCATTTCTATCCTTAGACACGGCCTGGATCTTTATTCCTTCATTAGTGGCCTCATGAATGTTTGGGTGAGGGGGCATTTGTCTTTTTTTTTTTTTTTATTTAAAAGAGGAAAAATTAACCTTATTAATCTCAATACTTTAAGATCAGCAATTGGTCAAATGCTTCACTAGTAAGATTTAAATGAAGAAAAGGCAATCTCAGTTTACTTCCTGCTGGTGTGTACATAAACAACATTTATCACAATAAACACTAACTTGCCCACAAACTCAGCCAGCTATCTCAGCACATCTTCTTCTTTAGATTCTTAGTGAAAATCCTTTCATACTCTGATTTCATTCATATAAGATTTATTCTTCTCTCAGTTTTCTTTACTCAGTGTTTTGTAACATATTTACATGTCTTCCTTGTTTTCCTTCCTTCTTCCTTTCCTTCCTTCTTCCCTCCCTCCCTCCTTCCTCCCTTCCTTCCCTCCCGCCCTCCCTTTCACAGTATCACAGTATCACAGTATGTTAGAGATTGGAAGGGACCTCAAAAGATCATCTAGTCCAATCCCCCTGCCGGAGCAGGAATACCTAGATAAGGTTACACAGGAATGTGTCCAGGCGGGTTTTGAATGTCTCCAGAGAAGGAGACTCCACAACCCCCCTGGGCAGCCTGTTCCAGTGTTCCGTCACCCTCACTGAGAAGAAGTTTCTTCTCAAGTTTAAGTGGAACCTCTTGTGTTCCAGTTTATACCCATTACCCCTTGTCCTATCATTGTTTGCCATTGAGAAGAGCCTGGCTCCATCCTTGTGACACTCCCCCTTTATATATTTATATACACTAATAAGGTCACCCCTCAGTCTTCTCTTCTCCAAACTATAGAGACCCAGTTCCCTCTGTCTTTCCTCATAAGGGAGATGCTCCACTCCCTTAATCATCTTAGTTGCCCTGCGCTGGACTCTCTCCAGCAGGTCCCTGTCTCTCTTGAACTGAGGGGCCCAGAACTGGACACAATATTCCAGATGCGGTCTCACCAGGGCAGAGGGGAAGGAGGACCTCTCTCGACCTACTGACCACCCCCCTTCTAATACACCCCAGGATGCCATTGGCCTTCTTGGCCACAAGGGCACAGTGTTGGCTCATGATCATCCTGCCGTCCACTAGGACCCCCCTCCCCCTTTCTTCCCTTTCTTCACCATAGCTGGGGCAATCCCAGGCACAGCTGCAGGTTGGGCAGAGAAGAGATTCAGAGCAGCCCTGCAGAGAAGGACTTGGGGGTGTTGGTCGATGAAAAAATAAACATGAGCTGGCTTCAGTGTGCGCTCGCAGCCCAGAAAGCCAACCATATCCTGGGCTGCATCAAGAGGAGCGTGACCAGCAGGTCGAAGGAGGTGATCCTCCCCCTCTACTCTGCTCTTGTGAGACCTCACTTGGAGTATTGTGTACAGTTCTGGTGTCCTCAACCTAAAAAGGACATGGAACAGTTGGAACAAGTTGCATTAGCAATTTCAAGGAAAATAAATGCTAAAATATTTGTCCATTCATCCAAAATACTGAAGTCTATAGCTACAAAAATAGTTAGAACCCTATTTACCACTGAATTAAAGATAGGCAATATCTATACTCCAGGTATATAGCTATGACTCTGTTCCAGGGCATTGAACATCAACTTCACAGAGTGCCCTGCACCTCACATAGACAGGAATATTCTTCAGCTCTGTAATCCGGTCTACAAAACATGAAAACTACAAAGAAGGTAAAGAACTGAAATAACACAATTTCATTGTTCATTCTTGCCTTTGGTACAATTCATAGTGCAAACACCTTCCTTTCATATAAAAGCCATACTGAAATGACACTGCAGGTCACCTGAAAACCATGCCTAGCCTTTGGCAGATTCCAGTCTAGTAAAAATTTTTATGTTGCAATAGTAAGTCAAACAAAGAATGCTATTAGTTGGCCAAAAGTATTTATCACCTGATATATACATATGTCTACTATGCACACATAAAATCATAGGTAGGATTAGATCTAAAAAGTTCAGTTTTGCCGAAAGAAACTAGAAATACTAGAAATAAAGTTCTAGTAGTGAAGCTGTGGTACAGTAATGATCTATGTAACACCCAGGACATTGCCTGATAAAGGAACCCAGTATTTCAACAGTCATCTAGAATTCTAGCATGGACATAAAATAGCAGACACACAAATTATTAGTGTTATCTTGCAGAATTAGAAAATGTGGGCTTGGAATTAGTAAAAGTTATTCCTCCCTTCTCTGTACTATTTTAACATTCTCCAAGGCATGTGTAATCCTCATATGAAAATAAGCAGATGTCAGAAGTAGAAATCGTGAAAAGATTTATAGCGTGACAGCCTACACATTCATATCCAAACAACAAAATTTCCTGCTTTACACTTTGCTTCTCAGCAACATCCTGTGCAAGCAAACGTGAGTTATTAACTGCTACTGATGTGAATGACGGGACCATGAATGAAGATCCTTCCCAAAGCCCAGCTGAATGGGGAAAATTCAACTGCGTCTTTGCCCAAAGAGGATTTCCCCAGTAGGCCCGGCAGTGGTGCCCCTGTGGCTTGTGTGACCCTTGTTGCGTCTGACTTGCCCTGTGGCTTGCCTGCTTCCAAAGCTTGTGATGGTTGTTGCAAAGGCAGGCGAAATTAGGTTTTGAAACCAGTAACCAGCACAGACAACTGAAACCATGAAACTGTATAAGACCTGACAGAATTTTGACAGGACAGATTGTACTTGTTCATGGAAAATAACCAATGAACGAATTTTGATCAGTAACATTTTAGCTTTACCTTAGCTTTAACCATTCCTGCAGCTGCTAATAGTGATTCAGCTATACCAAAGATAACAATATTGGAACTGGTAATGAAGACAAGGTGTCCAATTTATTAACCTTTTTTAAAGCAGAGATCTACTACCCTAGTTCAAACTAACCTGCATAATGGGGGTATATAACTCTGGTTAAATAGTGAAAAAAAAATATTTCCTAAATAGTGTTTATATGCTTAATTATTATGGCTTCTCTCACTCCTCTTGACACCAATTTCTGCAACTTTTCCTTACAAGTCCTGTTTTCTGGAAATGTAGTTGTTTTCATCGGTTTGTCCAGTACTTCTGCAATTGCTTCACTTTGTGATGAATGTAGAATCATCACAATTCTCTCAGAATTTACAAGGGTTAAACAGCTGTATTGTATAACATTTTACCAATTATACTTTTGTTTATGCATCTCAGAATGACTTAGGTCCTTTTTCTCAGTAAGAAATCATAGCTGACACATAATCAGACCTTTGTCTTTAGAAAAATTACCCTGTCAGTCATAGCCAATATTATATTTGTGCAGGTGACTACTGCTAAATCTGTAATTTCATATTTGCCATCACAAAATTGCCTATATTAAAAAAAAAAACAAAAACAAAACAAAAAACAAAACAAAAACCAAAACCCAAGACATTTTGTCAAGCTTTGGGCATTGTCTCTAGTTTTTAAAATTATCCCTGCTACATCATTAAAGGAAAATTTTGGACCCTAGTCAGGTTCCTGCTGAATCTCTCTCAGTAACCTATTGGAATCTGATAGAGAGCTGCTGATAGCAATTTGGATTTGTCAGTCTTCTAAACATTTCCATCATAGCAATATATCCCATATCCCTGATACATACATATTTTTTTAGTTAAAACATATGTTTGATTTTTGTGGGTTTTTGTTTGGTTGTTTTTTTTTAATCTTGGGAAATTCTTCTTTACTTAGTTTTCCCTCACAGAGATGCCATTCCTTATACATCCTTCTTTACTCTTTTGTTCAAGATTTTATATATATTATTTGGAGTTGAAAAAATAACTACACAGCATACAAGATGTGATCACACCATGAATTTACTATGTAAAACAATAATGAGACCTATTTTATTCCATATAGGAAATCCTAATAGAAACTAGGAATTCCAGGGATTCCTAACTTTCAATTTGGTTATGATTTAATTACTAATAAGACCTGAGCTAAGGTTTTCCCAGAACTGTCTGTGAAAACCTTAAGGTGTCATATCTAATGTTAAGGGTCATTTCAGAACCTCTCCTTTTATATGCAAAGTTAATATTAATTTCTGCCCATGTTTGTTGTCTGAAGTGAACATCAGCTGAATGATCTCAGACTTCTTGGGAGGCTTTTTTTTTTTCTGTTGGCTTTTATGACATTGGCCATCTGAAGTTCCCCCTATTCTGGTTATAGTAGCATATTTGGAAAAAAAAAAAATCCCAATGTGTAGCGCATAATAAGTGCCTAATGCAGATGCTGAAGAAACTTTAGAAGTCATAGTCCAAATACAACAGATGACTAACAAAATTATTGTGCCTTTAAGAACAACGGGTTGTATTTCTGTACATTATTTTACATATCCAGGTGAGAAGTGAAAAATTATGGCCAAATTATTTGGAAAAACCATTTCAGCATGCACAAAATGCATCTGGAGACATGCGTTCCTGTGTAACCTGCTCTAGGTGACTCTGCCTTGGCAGGGGGTTTGGATGAGATGATCTCCATAGGCTCCTGGATTCCGTGATTCTATGAAAATTGTTCATCAGTACTTTAGCATCTGTCCACATGAAAAATTATGTATGATTAATTTTTTTTTAGGATTCTATATTCTCCTGTAAAATTGCACAGTTTTACCTCAGGGAGGTAAAATGCAATAGTCATCCTTTACTATCTAAGTGGTTTTAACAAGATTGTTAAGGGAATTTTCTCAACATCCCCTCAATAGCTGCATGGGTAACCGGTCAACTAGTGAGCCATGTTCATGTTTTTACAGTTCCTGCCTCAATCATCACTATCCTACCCAACCTATGCATTTAATACTTGACATGCTTTCCCTTTTGAAGGCACACGAACAGATTACATAGTATCAGCCCAGCCTTGTAAACCCCTGTACCCAGCCCAATATTACCTGATTTCACTGAGGTGAAAGTGAGATCAAAGCTAGTATGTTTTTCCTTATAGAAGCACCAAAAAGAATTAGGAGAAAAAGCAATAAAATAGAATGCTTTAAAATGCTTGTTCAGTATTTCAGTTGATTTGCTACCATTGCAGAAAAGTGTTATGATATCAACAAAACAACAACAACAACAACAACAACAACAACAACAACAAGAGACAATATTCTCCTTGCAGCAGAATCCAGTCTGTGATCTTAAGTCAAGGAAAACTGCAGAATATGAAGAGGAAAGAAAATGTCAGGTTTGGGTTTTTGAGCTGACATCCCTCCCTGGCTTACTGTTATTGTCATTTTAAAGAGAATTTCTTTCCCCCTTTCCCTGTATGGAATCTGATATTCTCAAGAAGGAAGTTCAGAATAGATGAGGTATTAAAAGATAAAGGCATTATGTGAGTACAATAGAAGAGCCAAATTTAATCATAAAATAGAAGTGTTACATAAAACAGGCAGAAAAGTAAATTATACAGTTACTTTACAATAAAAATAATAATGCAGGTGTGCATATACCTAGTGCTGCATCAAGCAGCTACCGCCATTTCCAGAACATTTTTAACTGATGTTCTGCAAGTGTTAAAGACTGTGGTTAGATAGAGACAGGTCAGTGCTTGCCTACCTGAAATTTGCACTGTCTGCCATATACCGCTGCAGTGAAATTGCAATGCTCTATCAACCTCATTTTACTTACAGCGAATTACAGGCATTTGCTGTGTCTGCTAGTGCCACCTAGAGTGAGTTGATCTCAGGTTTACTGTTTCTGATCTCCCTTTAGCACAACAGCAGTGATTTGAACAAACAAGCAAGAATAGCTACCTGCATCAGAAAATATACTTTAAAAAGAAAAAAAAAACCCACCAAAACAAACAACAAAACCAACTCTTTTATTATACATATTGAAACAGCAAATGAAAATAACAGTATTCAGAAAAAGAAGCAGGCAGCCAGCACGCAGGTAAAAACAGAGGGAAAATGATCAATAAGTAGTCAGATAGAGATTAGCCTAGTAAGCAAAATGCAATCCAGATCATCTGAATTTGCTAAAAATAGATTATTCGGCTTGTAGAGACAGAACACAAATGAATAAGATGAAAAAATATTTGTGACTTTGAAATAAGACTTTATCTCACTATATCTTCTTTATTCCATTTCCAATACAATAAGATCATTGCTTTTGTTATTCTGTTAGCACACTCTGCATGTGTTTGATAGATGGCAGATAGTATGATCAACAGAAAAATACAAAAGTAAAATTCAGCAGCAAGAATATCAAACAGATGTGTTTGGCAATGAAGACGACATTGGGGTATCTGGGGAGAACTCGTATCTTTGTCATAGACTTATTTATGCAGCCTCTGAGCATGTCTAAACAGCTCACCAGAGAGCAGTGCAGTGTCTTAAACCAGAATGTCCAAATCAAGTATGCAGTAAATTCCAGTTCCTGTGCCCAATACAAAAAAATCTGTATTGCAGCATCTCTCTCAGCAGTACTGATGAGCTAACCAATGCCAGTGTTACAAGGCTCAGTCAGTGACCATTTCAGGCTGTTTGAACCACACTCAGTGGTAAGGTGAGGTACTCTCTACATCATTAACTCAGATCTGTTCATGTTTCTCTTTCCACTTGCAAAGGAAGATAACATTTCTTGTCTCTTCTTGTTGCTTAAATCTTCTATTTGACCTGCTTAGATTATCAGGGACAAATGACACCTTTTGGGGAGGATGTTTTGTCCAGTACCTGTGCAGCAGTGTCTTGATTGGATTGGGTTTGATTTGGTCTTTCAACATAGAAATTTAAAGAAAAGACAATAGGAAAGAACAGCACAGATGTTTTAGTAAAGTAAATATTTTAAAGGTGGGTGAAAGTAGATCCTTTGCTGAGGTTTGCTAGCAAGCTGCTCTCAGTTAAAATTTATGATTTTCACATATGTATCACATAGCTAGTAGGTAGTAAAAGTTGGAGTTTGTGGCATCATAGATGATTTCACAGAGCTTGGAAGCCAGGATGTAAAGGTAAATTACATCCTGGTAGTGTAATCCTAACACTGGCTACTCACAGCCTTTATTCTCACACTACAATATTGATACTGTCCTTCCAAAAGGAGATTCATCCTTTATTTCAGGAACTGAACAGTAAAGACAGTTGGCACATGCAAACAACACAAGGTGTTCTCATTCTCACTTTTCTTAAGATTCTGTTGCTGTTCTAAACATGAAAGACTACTCTGTTCTGAGATCCTGAATTCAGGACAAAAATCTCTTTCATATACACGGTATTGTTGCATAATGATGCCAATTGTCATGAAAGGTAACAGTTTCCAATACAAAATGCAATTTAAATTGAGTAAGAACATTTACATTGGAAAGGTGACAGGGTACCTACTATGAAGCACACCATTAGAATGATCCTAACTTAAAGATTACGAACACCCACAAACATCAAGAAACTCGAAGGTAATGTTAACCACCCATGAGGACTGGTTTCATGTTTGTGGCACTTATAACTAAGTTACACTATTTCTCTCTAAAAATCCTAATTTTGTTTTCGGTAAGCACTGTGGAATTGTGAAGAACAAGGATTACATGAAACAATGTTGGAAGCTGTATTTCACTTAATGAAAAATCCTTGACAAAAAAATGTAAATCAGATACTGCTGAAGTTTCAGGAGTTCAAGAGAACTGAATCCACTTACACTCTGAGAGGCCCCAGCTGTAAAGTACCTCATATTACTTGAAAACCAGAAAGAAGAAAAGGTCCCAAAGAGTTTATCATTTGAATAAACTGAGAAAGCATGTGACACTCAAAAGATTATCATCCCCATTTCAAGGAAATGTGAAACAAAGGACATAATTTGTTACATCAAAATAAAAATAAAAGGTGCCAACAAAAGGTTCAGAACATGTAACAGTTCCCAGGTTGGGAGAAGCTGGATAGACGTTGTTCTCACTACTGAGCATGACAGAATATACACTGACAGTTATGTACATTGACAGTTATGTATATTGAACAACTTGAGACTTTGACAGGGAACTGAAGACCAACTCATTTGATGGATAATAACTGATTATACCAGGGGAAATGGGAGATATATAGGCTAATAGATGAACAAAATATAATTTTGATTAAACTGATTTGAGCAAACCAGATATACACTATACATCAGTTACTGAACAAACACCAGTATATCAAAGCCACACAGTATGACAATCAATACACATTTCTGTAGGAATGCTTTTGTGAAGTATTGTGTCTGTGTCTAGGAAAAACTACGATGCATAAAAAAACACAAGAAGAAAGGGCTTTGGTTTGTTTGGTATTTTTTTTAAACTTTGAAGACGCCATTGACTACGATCATGGTGATGATGGGTAGGGTTAACAAGTAAGAACTTTAACCATAAATCCCAAGTTTAACAGGTGGGATTGGCCAAGTGATAAAGCAGAGTGGAGGATAATTAACAATGGCAGATGCAAGTGTACATTTGCCTGGAAAGTTAAAGCAACAATAAATCAACAGTAAGCGATGTTTCAAAGGATTTTGTGCTGAATTGATGTGAATCTGTACGATTTATCTATGCAATACTTTCTACTGGTCAACAAAGCTTATATGATGTACATGAGAATACTGAGATTATTTCCTTTTCCATTTCTTCATGTGGCAACTGTCTACAAAGCTCATGTTAGAGCAACTGTCTTTCAAGAGCTACACTGTTGTTTTGACTCACATAGTATAAACAGACAAATTAGCTACATTAGCTTTTGTGATGAAAATATGCATATTCTGTAATTGTTGCACACCATACAACTATTTTATCAATAGGATTGGCATTTTTTCAGAATGTAAATCTATTGCCTTCACTTCTCTACTATGTATATATATTTTGTATCCATACAAATTGTCTATGTTGTACAGTGATCCAGAAATAAGTATATTTACTCAAGTAAAAGCACACAGCCACCTTGCCATATTAGGTCTTCGTATCAGCTATCTTGGGAGTATGCGTACAGCATGGATTCTGCAGCACAGCATAAGAGCAATAATTTATCTCTTAAAATGTCCATTGACTTTCTATCTCTGGTAGCATCAAATTCAAAACTACCTTCACGGTGTATAAAATTTTGTGTATAAGCCTTTTCCATCACACAAATCCTTTTGCTTTCAGTTCCACCTCAGTTTTCTGCAAGTTTCCTTTAGACTTTCCTAAGCGTTTTATTTTATTTGACTATTTCCCCTAAGTTTTTTTCACATTAGCTTCCCACACTGAGAATGCCTTCATTGCCTTCATCTGCCAAGAATTTTTTTCCCCGTCCCAAGCTATTAGTGCCAGGACTTTTCTTCTCTCCAGTGTCTCTTAAATTATCCTAACCCTTTGCACTTCCTAAATACTTCTCCCGAGCCTCAGCGTTTGTCTTGTCTAATACAGATCCTGAGTGTCTTAAAGCAGAGAATGTTTTACCCATCTAAAAAGCCTTGTAAGTTTACAGGTTTTGTAAACGCGTATTCATAGTAATAGCTGCAATATACACCATGTAACATACAGATGCATGAACGATCAGTTAGAAATAAGGCTTAAATTGAGGGAAGGCAAACCTTATACAAATGCCTTATGATTCTGAAAAACTCAAAGAACATAATATTTCCTCACTTAGAGCTTGATACATTACATTACTCAAAACACTAATATATAGAGTTTAGAACACTGTGGTTGCTCAAATGACAACTATGCTAAGGACTTTGGAAACAGCAGGATATATATAGGAGAAGGTGATAGTGAGTGGGCAGAACAGCATATGAAAAAGAAATAATCTGTATGAACTCCAATGCATCTGTGGGTGTGTGAAAAATAGATGCTCCCAAATTCATTAGTGACTTCTTTCTATCTCTTAAAATCTGACTGTTGCTTAGTTAGCAACCAGGTCTTCAAGCTCAAGAGAAGCAATTGTTATAAGCAAAGCACTTACATTGAATTGATTTTTATATGCTAATACATGCATAACATTTACATCTTTTTTTTTTTTTTTTTTTTTATATCCATGACATAAGACACTGCATTAATTTTCAAGGACTTTTTCTGTCTTCCTTCTAACACACTCATACTATACACTGACTTCCCACCCCTGCAGGTAAGTAAATGACTATTTGCCATGCTTACAAAAGGCTATTCCATCTTAAATGCTCAATTAAATATACATATTTCCATATATTTCTATTTCTTATCTTTCCTAGGTAAACAAATTAGTAAATAGGTATATGATAACATATGGTAATGTATTTATTTTTAATCCAAATGGATTTTAATAGGAAAGCACTTAGCAGTTTTATTATTGCAATAAATAATGGAAGAAATTTCTCCAGAAAGAGTTGTTCCCCAATCAAAAACTCCATATAAAGTTTAACATTTTTTCTTTCAAATAATGTTTGCTTTCCCAAGCAAAAAAGTTTATTTTAATTTTTTTTATTGAAGATTCAAGTTTAAATTGGGGCAAATACCAATGAAACAGGACTAATGGTGTGTTTTAAGTACCATAGTCATCTTCTAAATTTGATATTACTCAATGTTATGCCAGAAAATTATTCTTCCCAATACTGGACTGCAAGTTGATCTGGAAGTATTTAAAGCTACAACAACTATGTTTGTGAGTCTTTCACCATTACCTGTAATTTCTCCACTTAAGCTTCTCTACCACTTCAAAGACAAAATTAATTTCCTAAAATATGCAGCTTGGGCTTCAATCACATCAATGTGGAGGACAGGAAGACCAGGTATGCTAATATTTTAGAAGTAGTTTAGGATTCTCTAATAAAATCCACTGAACTATTAAAAAAGAAAATTTAGGATTTTTCTTTTTTTCAAAGATTTCTATCTGTGCATTTCAGGATGGTCTCATCACTTACATAGAATTGCCACTTTTTTCATATGGTATATGCTAAATTATGTGTGCATTTCTATAAGTACTGTTTTTCCACTGGCACTCCATATACATCCCTGACTACCAGTTACAATGCCTCGTGAGATAGATGAAGCCATAATAGAGAAGAACAGAGTGAAAATGGCATAAAATGAAAATAAACATTAATAATCTTTAACCTCACACTGATTCATTGACTCACATAAATAAGGACTCTGGGATTTGGTCCCTATTACAGAGAAGGAAATTGTGGTGTTGAGTCTTTAATCATCAAGGCACTTAAGCATTATCTTTAGCACTAACCTTAGAGTAAGATCACAGAAGTGAGCTGGCAACTCATGCATCAAACCATTATTACGCAGCTGAGGCTGGGCAGTTGTGGTGGGTGTTTGGTGCTGTTGTGTTACTGTTGCTCGTAGCCATTCCTTACGTTTAAAGACTTTAGAAAGTTTGAGGAAGAGAGAAGTCTGCAGTACACAAAACAACCTTCCATTTAATCAAGAAGGGGAGCAGGGTTGGAGTAGAAAGTGGGGAAAAGGCAGAAAAGGCACCATTTTATTAGTGTTGTCCAGATGAGAGGGCACAGAGAGCTGAAAGCAGCTAATTTAGGGCAGACCATACCAGCCACCTGAAAAAATATGAGAAAACCATGTACCACTTAATCCATTCCTAACAGTAAAGTTCGAAATTGCTTAATGGTGAGATACTGGATCCAGTTACTTTTGTACCCTGCAGCTCTCCCACTGAAACAGCTCTGTCGCAGATTCTAGATCTACCAGACAATAAGTGGTCATTACTTCTTTGGTCTTTCTAACCTTGTATCATTTACATATTTTTGTAGTATTTTAAACCCCTCAGTTACCTGGGTTAGTTTCTGTGTATTTGTCCCATGTCATGTTTTCGATTGTATTTGAAAACACAGACATGGATTTTATTTTCTTCTGTGTAGTTGCTATCCAAATTTTAAATGCAGTTAAAAAAGAAGAAACATTTCTTTCCAACCAGCTAACGTCTTTACCTGTTTGTTTTAAAATCATTTCTCTAGAAACAGCTACCAGGATACTATTGTTTACTCCTCCCACTGGCTTTAGCTTTGTTCATGGATTTCAGCATTTTAGGAAAAGACATTTCTCACCATTACCTTTTAGAAGCCTCCCATTCTTCATAGCAAATTTTCTACAGTGCAGTTGATTCAAATAAATTTACTCCTGAAAATCTCAATTTTCAAATTTCAACACTTCAGTGATCAAGCACTTGGAAATACTTAGTTTTTAGACAGTATGATACCAATGAAGAGAACAGTGACAGCTGTTCAGAGTCTTCTGTACACTGCTGAGTAGAATTAGTAAGATGACGATATTTTTACTTGTAATACCTAGCTACTAAAACTCTATAAACATTGTTTGGTAGCACCTTAGATGGGAGATTAAGTAAGCCTAAAAATTATATTTCTTTTATGAGCAGGAGAATGAAGACATGAAATGAAGTAGACTGTGATTTGAGTTCTTATTTATTTCCTAAACACAATGCTCAGGTTGGGCTTTGAAGAACATGAAAGTGATACTTAATTGAGTAGCTTGTTCAAAAATAGTTCAGTAAACAATGCTTATGGACAGAAAATAATTACTTCAATTCCTTGTAAATAAATTTTTAGGACAAAAAATATAACATGATTATAAGATTTGAAGTCACATGATTCTTAGACTATTAAGTAATCTCAATTTTTAAAGATTGCTAATATATCACGGCAGATCCATAGTTTTGTTTTAGGCAGAATAGAGTATAAAATTCTGATACAGCAGAAAGGATTTAGTTTTGTATTACTGTATTGGAAAACAGTTAAGATATTCTGGACTTCACTCAGCCTCCAAATCTGAAGTGGACTGTGGCAACAATGGCTTTCTGGAAGATTTTATTTCTTCACAGTGATAATATGGAATTCCCCCCAGTGGTGGATATAATTTAAATTTGGTCAGTTACAGAAGCATAGAATGGTTTGGGTTGGAAGGGACCTTAAGATCACCTATTTCTAACCCCCCTGCCATGGGCAGGGATACCTTCCACTAGATCAGGTTGCTCAAGGCCCTGTCCAACCTGACCTTGAACATTTCCAGGGATGGAGCAGCCACGATTTCCTTGGGCAGCCTGTTCCTGTGCCTCACCACTCTCACAGCAAGTATTTTTTTCCCTGTATCCAATATAAACTTCCGCTGTTTCAGTTTAAACACATTACCCCTTGTCCTATCACTAGAGTCCCTGATGAAGAGTCCTTTCCCAGCATCCTTGTAGGCCCTCTTCAGATACTGGAAGGCTGCTATGAGGTCTCCCATGCAGTCTTCTCTGCTCCAGGAGGTTCTATGTTTTCATTTAAAATTAGTTAATTAAGAACAGAGGTGAGGCATTTTCAGTCTCTTTCCAAAGTTAAGTCCTTCTACTTCAGTGTTTAATGACTGCTATGTATTTCACATGCAGACAGTTCATCCATTTACTATTGTCTATTAATCTATAGCAGAGACTATTGCCTACACTATCTGTACTCTATAGTATAGACTATTTTCTATATTATCTCAAGACAATTTATCTGGAACTCAACATCAACACACCAATCCTTGTAAAATTTCTCTAAAGACATTCCCTTGCCCCTGCAGCACCAGGAAGCGTCATGGGAGACTGGCAAGTATCACGAGGCAGCAAAGTTTGGGGCAGTTTCAGTAGCCACCACCAGTCTAGCCACCAGATCCTGCCAGAGATGCTGCTGCCATTTTAGGCAAGGAGGAAACTGAATTTGGCTGAGAGACTGGCTGCAGCAACAGATAGAAACAACCTGGATAAAAGGTGGTTTTTCCCCAAATTGGCTCTTCGTATTCCATATCGTAATATTTTAGAAGACACTTGGTCTCATTCTGTAATAATCTAGATGGCAGATGTGATGTACGGCATGTTTTTAAAAAAATTATAGAATTAAGAAATTAAAAAGTTGTGTATGGTCAATAAAGAGGGTTAAGTCCTTCCTTCCCATCCCTGATTAGTGTAAATGTTGATGTTCCATTTAACTGCTTACTATTATATTCTGAACCATTTAAACTTAATTTCTTTCCAAAATTTCTCATGAAAATATTTACTAACACAGACATCTCTTTTTAGTACATTAATTTTGTCTTTAGACATATATGGCTATAGACAGACATTTATGATTCAGACATTGAAATCCCTTCACATCAGAGGAGCGCTTTAAAGCTTATGTTCTTAAATACAAGCTGCTGAGGGGGTCAGCTAAAGGAAAGTGTGAGAAAAAAAATCCAGAGATACAATTTACTGCCATTTGTGATGAATTTCAAATAAAGCTTTTCTCCAATTTTCCAAAGCTGTCCCTCTATATCATATAAATATATTAAAATAAGCAATATAGGGAAAAATGCATATTTAGTAAATACCCATTGCAGAAGCTTTAACCGCTAAAACTGTTCTATCAATTTATAAACAGTTTAGAATAATTTGGTTCTTGTCTACTTCCATAATACTATCATTCTACATATCACTGAAATACACACAATGTTAAGAAGGGTAAGGTAACAGATGATACATAGCTATGACGAATTACACTTCATCCTAAAAACTGGAAATGGGAAAAAAAGGAAGATCCGAAGAGGAAAGAAATACAACTGTTGTATGAAATACCACTGAAGTCATACTTTAAGTCTACAATTTCTCTACTTTTGTAAGTGAGATATGACAGCCAAAGATTCACTGGAAATTTCACCACTGACCCAGGTGGGGTTAGCTCATGAATGGCCACAATCTCCACAACATAACACGTGATCCTCTTGCAATCTATGACGGTACAAAACCGAAATAAGAAGGGCCATTTCTCTCCTTTCGATCACATTTATATAAATAAAGAAGAACTTCATGCAGAACAACGAATGACAGCAATTTAGGTAAGCAAAAGCCACAGATTTCCAGAAAGTCTTAATTGCAGAGTTGACTGTTTGTACATCCATTAATATTGTAAATATATCACATCATTTGGCTTCAATACAGACTCTAAAAAGGGAAAGGCCAACTAGACAGAGGATGTCTTAGCATCAGAATTGCTACAGAAAAAATAATGGAGGAGGAAAGAGAAATTAGGGTATTCTGAACACTCTTTAAAAGGTTATTCATTTCAATTAGTATTTTTTCCAGACAAAACATACTGAAAACTGTGACCAAAAAAACCTTAAAGTTCCAGGGGCCAAAAGCAAGTTAAGTTTAAAAAGTCTGTGATCTGCAGAAACATTCACATGTACCTACAATAAGTACACACACATTTGAAAAAGAAAGATGTAAACAAAATTTTAAAAAACTGCACGTAACATAGTTAGAAGGTAAGAAGAAAAATTACTTTTGTCAGAACCTGGGCATATTTCTAGAGAATAATGACAAGGGCTTGGAAATCCCTAGACCACAACTGCAGCTTTTATCCAATCCACTTTGTATATCAGTGCAACAGTACAGCTTTGCACAACTGTGTTTGAGGCAGAAGGTCAGCTGGATTTCTCCCAGCCCTTAGGGCAGAGCTGATGGCAGCTCTTAATGCAGAGGAAGGTTTTCTGACAGAAACAAAACAGAAAAAAGGAATCCTTTTTTCTTTGGAGTAACCACCATTTGCACTTCTAGAGATTTTTAGCTTGGGGAGCTGTGCTATTCATGCATATCTTGACAGATAACCTGTGTTAAACTCAATAGACCATTACAAGCTTCAACTCAATAATTTTGGCAGTAGGTCCTGTAGTTTTAACTGGCAGTGCTAATAGACATCTATGTCTTCTTTATTTTGCCTCCATTGCTGCTGTGTTCATTTTAGCTAGCATAACATTCATTAAAGTAACCACTAATATTTATTTGACTAGGACTTGCCTGAATACAGTAACAAAATTATAACTTGCATAAAAGGGCAGTTAAATCTCATTAAAGAAATGAAAAAGTAAAAATGCAAAGTTACTTTCAAACTCTCTACTCATAAAAATCCCAGAAGAAGTTGACTGGGAAACTCATTTCCTGAAAGCTGTTGCAGATCCACATTTCCTGAGCGTGGCTCTTGAATTCATTCCCAGTGATTCAACTATTTTTTTTGGATTTACTCTAGGTTTGCTAGTAATGCCTTGAAAACACAATCTTATGGCTGGTTTACACCCATCAATGTCCACAAATGTCACTGAAGGGAACAGTCTACCTTCGTTTTTACCTCCTTAATGCTGGTGCAAAACATCATCTCTCTCTTCTCCTCTTCACCCACTCAGCTATTCTGAACCAACTCCCTGCTAATCTTTACAAGCCACACTCTGGAAATTAGTCCAAAGCACCTACATCAATGAACATGCTTCAGGAGCCATCAGACGAAGCTCTTAGAGATCTAGGGGATCTAGTCATCATTGAAACATCTCATATGATAAAATCTGCTCTTCATTTGCACTCGACAGTACTACCTACCAGTCCTAGATCCTTAGATGAAGGTGAAATGACAAAATCTGATAATTTCCTGCTATCTTAACTCTCATGTTTTGAATTAGTATATTGTAATATTTAACAGGACTTCAATATTACTTCTCTTTATTATTACACATAATAAAACATTAAATAAATTTCTGTTCAGTTTAAACCATAAGTAATTTCTTTTCATACTGCTCAGCATTTTCATCCATGTAAACTGGTAAATGTTTTGCCCATATTAGATGTGACAACATTGCAAATTGTCTAATGTCATGCTAAAAGACCACAAAACACTTTTCATCTGAAAACGACAAATCCCTAGAATAGTGGTGTATATTTTGTGCAAAGTTCAAAGCACCGGACAGGACAGTTTGGGGAGGTTTTTTTATTTTATTTTTATTGCAGTTCTCAGCAATTTACTTCAGACCATGAGACAACAGCCAGTGGCCATAATTACTTTGGGCTGGAGCTGATAGTAGCAGCGTCATGATTAAAGGTTTCCTACTCTGTAGCTGCTAAATTATCTTAGCATTTGGCTAATGGTTTACTAAAAATAACAAAATAACTACCAATGCTATTACTTAGAAGTACCCCTTGCACAGAGAGTTTCTAGTGAAAATGAAGTATATTCTGGTTCAGACAGAAATCTGGGCTATTTTTAATTAACTTCTGGGTAAATTTACCACTGAAGTTGCAGTAAAAATACCCTGTAGCTGCAAAAGGTCTCTCCAGAGTATGACTGGTTCTGAGGTGTTTAAGCCATTTGCTTCATAGGAAGCTTCATTCGCCAGCTTCATTCATTCATTCCTGGTTTCACACATAAATGTTCTTTTACTTTTCAGTTAATATAGTTTATTGTGAAGCTCAGTCTTGAGAAAATATTATCTTTAAAAAATGGAATTTTAAAGAGGCAAAGAAAATGAAGGGAAAAACAACTGAGACAAAAGTGGTCTTGTTGCTATGTTTTATAATATAGTTGCTGAAATAAAACTCACTGTTAATTAACAGCTTAGAACTTAATGAATATATTCTGAGAGGAAAAAAATCCAATAACAATAATAATATTGAATCCTTGTTATGATTATGAACTCATTTTATGCCCATTCCTTGACAGGTAATAATTAAAAATCCTTTGACTTTATGAATTCCTTGATCAAGATTAATATGATTGATTTTTTGTCTACCCTTAATCAGTTCAGAGTTTGTTCACAGACCAATAAATTCCTTTTTTACCACTATTTTCCCTAGATCACTTTTGCCCTGAGGCCACAAAATTGATTTTTGTGTAAATAAATTCCATTTCCATAGAAGAAACTTGAACAAAGCCTAGGACAAACGAGAAATATGCTTTTACTCTTTTCTTTACAGACTGATTTAAATATATTAGGAAAATTAGAATTACCACCTGAATAATGACAATAAACAATATGTATTTTCAATTGTTAAATGGAAATTCATTGTTGCAAAGGATGTTCTAAAAAAGGCAAAGGACAATAATGGATTAGAGCATAGTTGGCTTTACTCACTCCCCCGATGCACTCATATCTGAAAGTAAGACATTTTACTCTCTTGGGATAGCATGAAGAATGCAAAGCTCTTAAGACTGACATCTTAGTAGTGACTGACATGGTGTAACTCTAATAACAAGATTTTCTAAGCATCACTAGTTAGAATAGATACGCAAATAGTCTGTTAGGGAAAGGTGCAGTTTTAGGGAAATTAATCTTATAGAAAAAATTAATATCTGGAAAGATGATTCAAAAAATAGAAAGCAATGCATCAGAAGTAAGGTCAAATGGGAATTTTCTTCTCAGAGTACAATTCTCAACTAAGGCTACACAGGATACACACATTCATTTTCATGGTTTCCTTCCAGAGTGTGTTGTTTAATTTTTCAAACAGATAAACTGACATATTTTGACTCCTAGAGCCATGCAAAAGCAGCTAAACTTGATACTGTTCCACATAAAACTAGATAAGCTTTATTTACTTGCAGATACTATTGACTACATTATTTTATTTACTAACTCCAGTGACTTACAAGTTGCAGGCTGGTTTGCCTAATTCCATGACTGAAACTGCTGGATTCAAGACTTTTCTTACATTACAATCCTGTGCTTACGTAAATTTCTAGGAATTAGAAAAGTTAAAATACTATTTCTATGGCAGGTATTATGCATAATTTTAATTTTATACCTTCATAAATCAGAAAACAAGATATAGTACTAGAACAGTCACAGCAGAAGCATTTTCTAAGAGATATAGTCCCCATCTAGTTGGATAACTCTTTTGAACCAGCTGTATGAGTTGGGTGTCCAACATTTTAGTTACCTGCTTGAGATTCTGACTAATTTCTCATGAACAGTGCATCTTTTTGCACTGCTATAGGTTCTTTATCAGTCCACAAACTGTTAAGCACAAAATCATCACGGCAACATATAACTTTATGAAACTAAAAATATTAAACTAGGGAAAAAAATTATTTTGTTTCTTTTAAGTGATAACAGGATTTGCTGTAGCACAACTACTATCCTGGTGCTTAAAAAAAGCTTAGCTTTACATTGGGGTTAATGTATATTTCATTAGAAAATAATTGCTTCCTTGCACAAATGTCAGCTCGAAACTGAAGCTAAGTTATTTGCAGACAAAAAAAAAAAAAAAAAAAAAAAAAAAAGAGACAGTGCCACAGAAAAATTCGAGAGTATACAAAGAAAACAAACTCAGCCAAACATATTGGTTCTGACATGGGTGCAGAGGGAAAAACATACGACTATGCTGAACAAAAGATGCTGACTGGATTCTGACGTGTTACGAGTATAAAGAGAAAAACAGTTTGAAAGCAAGCTGTGTATTTTGTTGCACACATTCATACAGACCTCCTTCTGTATAGTAATTAATATTAAATGATATTACTGAAAATTAAGTGTCAGTCACAGGGAACATACTAGTACTATGAACTTCTCTCATCTACATACAGAACACAGTAGGCCAGATGTCCACTGGCATAGAGCAGTCAACTTCAGTTAAAGCAGCAGATATGTTTCTGGAGGGACAACAGAAATCAGTTCTCCCCTGAATTTGACAGAAGCCACTGTGACAGGAGGGAGTGCTCTTTGAACACTGCCAGAATCTCTAGCTTGCTCTCTGGACAGCCATACTGTTTGGAAACACCAATATACATGGAAGATATTCAGTGACTTTTTTAACTTTTAATGAGAATTATAGCTTTATTTAAATGGTTGTCCTTTTTTGAATAAACAAATAATTTTCTTCAAAACTGTTTTTGTGCAAATCTAACATCCTCTGAGGACTCTATTATCCAAGATGTTATTGCAGTACCTAAAACAAATGAAACATCAGCAATAAATACAGTCTTATTAATATTTTGACATTGATGTCTTTGATGTCTATTTAAACCAATTTATATTCCAGATAGAATTTGCAGATATTTCTATAATTTCTTATTGCTGTAATTCCAAATATTTAATGTAAATTAATTAATGTGAATTCTGCCATAGTATCAGCCAGATATATTATTTTCTTTTTTGAGACGTTAAATTGGGGCATCAAGACTAAGAAATATGACCAAAGCCAAATATCTCCCAAATTCCAGGCTAAACGTTCAATTGAGTAGAGGTTTTTTATATGATTTTGTATCTTTTTGAATGTAGGGCAGAAGATACCAAATTAAATGCTTAAACTCAAACTGTTTGGGTGTCAGACTTTTATTTCCACCATACATTACTTGTAATTCCTGGAAAAAACAAAATCTGTTTATACATATATTTATCAGGTTACATCATGCACAAATCCAGCAATTAGCCAAATTCCAAAATGTTCTATTCAAATATTTTAACATTATAATAATTAAAATAATTCATAATAAAATAAAGTCAGAATAGATTACATTAGTACAACTGTTATTAGTGCTCCACTTCAGTAAATGTACTATACACATAATCATGCTGCCGTTATGAACTTATCAAAAGTTACAGGAGACAAAGCAAATTTTTCTTTTTGATAATGAAAATTTCACAATTCTCTAAAGTTCCAGCAGTAATTGGAGTTGTATAACAAAGGTAAATACTACTTTCCTGAACTGCGTTTATATTTCACCATCAGCCATAATTTTTCAGAGTATGGTGATGTAGACAGTCAGTACCTCACCATACAGGGGGTAAGGGACAGCTGTGCCCTGCAGATGCAAGACAAAACTGCTAGATGGAGGAGCTAGAGATGTCTCCAGGGTACAATGTCAGAGAAACACTCTGCTTTCCTACACCCTTTAGGAGATGATTACAAAGAAATTGCAAGTTTGAGACTTCAGAGTGAAGCTAAGTCACTTCCACGTATGGAAATCCCCCTCAAGAGGAGACAGGAGATACTGGAACCACTGCCAATGCTTATGGAACTCTGCGGAAAATTGTAGGGTCCATACAATTGGCTCTGTTGACCCAATTAACAGAAAACAAGACCCTAGCACCCTTCCCTGAAAATAGCTGCTGAGAAGTCACTGCTGTTTGATTCCTTTCTTCAGGAGAGAACAATCTAGCCCAAAGTAATTATGTACCCTTACAGGCTTCTCTGGTCTAGTTAAAAACAAAAAATAATTTTCTTGCAATCCACTCTTTCATTTAGAGCACATAAACAATCATGCACTTGTGTGCAGCTATAGGGGAGTTGATACATATCTTAATTAAACAGGCATTTGCCACATATGAAGAGAAATCTTTACATGATATGCACACTTGGAAAATTTCCATAACATTTGTTAGACTTGATCTCTCATTTAGGGAATCCAGTCTCACTCACCTTAATTAAATCATAGGTCTCCTTCCAATTTCCTATTCTTTGTCTAGTTACTGTTTCTAATGCACTTCGCTACATTCAGTGCAAGATTCAATCTATAGATCCTACAATTTTCCCTAATGCCACTTATTTCATTTTTACCTTCTTTCTTTCAGTTTCTCCTTAGATTTTACTTTGTCCAGCAGAATACTAGTGATAACTGGTAAACCCAGAAGAACAGTCTGTTTCCAGTTTAAGAAATATGAGATTATAATGGGCCATTAAGCCATTTCATGTTCTCCATAAAGATACTGAAGCACTTCTGAAGCACTTCCCTATCCCTCTGGCCACTTCCTTCAAAACTCAGTTATCACTCTTAACCTGGGCACTTTGCCAGCTGATTCCTTAACTGGTTTTTTTGCCATGAGCTAAATGCTCTCTGAATGTTACATTTTCTCATGGGAAATTTGCATTAGTTGCCATCTCCCTAGAGAGCAGTTGGGGAAATAATTCATCGACATTTCTAAATATTCACCTCCTATCTAAAACAAAGATCTATTTGAAGTTTTCAGCTGCCATTATAATCAACTTTTTACTCCACAGATATGCTCTTACAATTTTTGTTAAATCACAGTTTTTCTTTTGGTTCCACTTCTTTAGGCTACTTCACTACAAAAAATTACAGGCTTTCTTGCCTTTGATTTTGTACAGTTCTTTTGCAGCCCTGAAAACTTTGTTTTCAGTATTATTCTCCTGCTATGTTTTGTGAAGTTGTTACCAGCTTTTTAAATAAGCCATATATTTTGTGACAGCATTTCTAGAATTTGTCTTAAATGTCCTAAACAAGGATTTAACCTTACTGTTTCACTTTTGGCTCCAGTTTACATTTTGATTTCATGTTAGCCATGGTTTCCTAAAATAGTTTAATTTTACTTAAAATGCTTGAAAACATTTAGTGTAGATAAATTCATTCCAGTTTTCAAAGCAAAATTCCTGTTGTATTTCAGAAAAATATAATGGTGTGACCATGCAGCTTTCCTGTGTGTGATATACTGCTGTATTTATAGTGTCTGCAGCCTGAAGAGGCTGGCATTTGCATTGTTTAGAGTAGGCTTTGTTTGTAAAGCAGCTGTCCAAGAAACAATGCACTGTAATCTGTTCTGCCCCACGTGCAGCCTGCTGTTCTGGAATCAAATGTTCTGATCAAATGAACCTCTTTATTAGAAACATGCTCCTATAGTTGCAACGTAGTGCTGTACTTGTTAGCGTGGGTCTTTACTGTGAATGTTGTGAATAGCTCTTGCAGTCTAATCTGATGGATGGCCAATATTGTGCTGTAAGCAAAGGCACTGACAATAAAACATATGGTTTTAAAACTTGTTTGTCCTGAGCTACTGTAAGCATTTTGTAACTTTTATTTGTCTTTAAACCCGTAGCTTCAGTTAAAACTAAGGAAATTTCTGTGTTTTTTTCTTTTTTTCCTTCTTATTAAGGAAATTAATTTCAGAAAGGGTTTTATGTTCTTTTTTTTCTTTTCTTCTCTTTTCTTTTCTCTTTTTTTTTGTAAAAACAGTTTTCCTTTTTGTAAAAACAGTTAAAACAAACCTTAAACTGAGATACAGGACTTTCTTTGGAATTCTACCTACTTGTAACAAGACTATTTGGCTTTTTGCATGGATGACATTGTTTGAGATACTTATATCCTGTTTATAATCCAGGGAAGAATTTCACTGTATGGATTAGAAAGGGAGGAAGCTAGTTTCATCTTTTAATCCAAATCAGTGAGAGTTCAAATTTAGTTTGCAAAGAAGTTGGACACCATTAATGTTTTCAGATTCTGCCTTGGTATTTTTCATTAGACTCTGTACTGATGTTTTTCATTAGAGTAGTATAAATGTTAAGTTGTTGCACTTTACCCAGATTTATGAGAATGTCACAGAGCTCAACTTTTTCCAATTAACATTCCAATTATATTTCTAGAAGTATTTTAGAAAGGCCATTTAGAAATGCTTTGACAGAAATTTGATGCACAGCTCACTACTACTGCAAATCACACTTAGAAAGAATTGCACCCGCTTTGAATCTTGAGTACTGATTTTGGATGAACAGTCACAATGGTTACCTTCCAGAAAATCCAAGCACAAATTGTCAATGTATGTTCTACCAGCTTTTTCTCTCTCTGACTGGAAAATACAGCTCAGCAGAAAGTGGCACCTATAAAATTGTACTCACACGCACTTCAACTACACAGCAATCTCCACTGATAGACTCTCCTTACACAGCTCATTTGAAGCCTTGATTGAAAATAATAAAGAACCAACATGCGTTAAATGCTTTAGAATATTCTATACCTTGTAATTTATGTTGGGCACTTAAATTTGTTCTGCTGACTATCATAGCTAATTATGTGTCTCAAGTTCAAGAGACAGTGGCACGCACCCTGAACTGCATCAGTGAATTACACTGAGCTATGCCTTTAGCTGTGTGCTGGTGCCATGTTATAGGACTTGGGCCCTGTATTGGGTTTGCATAGCAAGATTTTAGTATTGGGGGGTAAGGGAAGGTTACAGGGGTGGCTTCTGTGAGAGACTGACAGAAGCTTCACCCATGTCCGATGGAGCTGATGCCAGAGAGCTCCAAAATGGACCCACTGCTGGCCGAGACTGACCCCATCAGCAGCAGTGGTAGTGCCTCTGGGATAACATGGCTAGGAAAGGGAAAAGCTAGAGAGAGGAGTGAGAGTATGTGAGAGAAACAGCTCTGCAGACACCAGGGTCAGTGAAAAAGGAAGGGGAGGAGGTGCTCCAGGAGCTGGAGCCAGAGATTCCCCTGGCAGCCCATGGTGCAGCCTATGGTGAGGAAGGCTGTCCCTGCAACCCATGGAGGTTAGGGGAGCCAATCTCCACCTGCAGCCCATGGAGGACCCCACAGTGGAGTAGGGGGGATGCCGGAAGGAGGTTATAACCTTTGGGAAGCCTGCACTGGAGCAGGCTGCTGGAAAAGACCTACTCCACAGAGAGAGGAGCCCACACTGGAGCAGGTGTCAATTACTGTGACAGTTATTGATGAATGATCTCTTCCTGACCTTATCTCAATCCATGAACCTTTCATTCTATTTTCTCTCCCCTGTCCAGCTGAGGAGGGGAGTGAGAGAGTGGCTTTGGTGGGCACCTGGTGTCCAGCCCATGTCAACCCACCACAGTCCCCTAGCTCCAGCTGGAGAAAGTGGTCTGATAATTGGATGCCACGACAGAGTGCAGCAAAGGGACGATGGAAGTTGTGGCCCAAAGCTAAGGTAGAAGGAGTGCCTTGGCCTTGGGCTAGGAGTTACAGTGGCCTCACCTAAGGGGAGTGTGCCCCAATTGAGTTGACAGGCATAAGAGTTACAGGAGAAAGTAGCAAACTGTAGCATCAGGAAGGATGAATGGGGACAGCGACACGGTTTTAGGTCTTGCAAGAAGCCAATGATGCAAGGAAGAAGGAACGGCTGGAAACTGCTTGAATAAGTAGTGGTGACACCTCCCAAGACAGGCGAGGCTGGAAGCCTGTGATTTCTGGTAGCAAGGGAAATTCTCCCAACTCTGCCCTCATACCTGAATGCACAGGAATGGTGCAGTACTTGGCAGTTAATAGCTAAGGAAAGGAAAGGGAACAAATTTCATGAAGGGAGGCTTCAGAGACGTCTCAGTGTGAACTGAGCACAAGCAACTCCCTGTTTTCAACCATCACTTGAAACTCCAGATCCAGTATTCAACATTTTGCCAGATGCCCCTTTTTACATAGCTGTCACATTATTTATTTTATTCAGTTAGGAATTAAATTCCAAATATCCTGCATAATTTTACACAGTCTAATAGAATGATGCTGTTGTTCTTGGAACACCTGGCAAATCCTCCTTATATCCAGCTTCTTCCAGATACGAGTGTTTCCAGGCTTTCTCAACTGCTCAGCTGTGACTGCTTCACTTCCCTTATGAGTACTGATGGTAGATGCTGCCTGCAAAATTCACTGTATTTGCTGCCTTTGATACTTTCCATGTGTGCCTCTGATTATCACTTTTGCTTACAGCCTCATTTTTGTTTTGCTCTCATTTTTCAGCTAAGTGTGCTATTAACAAAAGCTTCTAATTCATGTCAAAGGATTTTAGCAAGTCTCCATGATTTACCTTAAAGCCAACACTTAACTGGAGTTGTACCAAATTACTGTAGGCCTTATATATAAATATATGCCTGACATGCCTGAATAATTTCCTCCTTTTGGAATTTATTCTTGGCTGGCATAAGTGAATCAATGCCACTGAAGATAATAGCACTATGCCAGTTTCCAAAAGCCAATTCTTTAATGGTGCATGAGTTAAAGATAATACAGCCATCTACTTAAAGCAACACAAACTACAGCATGATGTCCAGGACTGAGTATATTTTGTCTTATTCCACTATGAGCTGGGATTCATGTATCCTTTATGGGTCAGGTTCTTAAAATTTAATTTACTTACTTCATCTTACCTTATCACATTATATACATGGATCCAAGGAAGGATCTATTGTCATGCATTAATTTAAAGTCTGAATGGATGTACATATTACGTGACATAGAAATAACTCGCTTTGAAAGCAGTATGTATTTGAGGTCAAATGCCATTCACAAAGACTAGCTCCCTAAAGAGTTAAAAGATTATTCTATGGATCTCCCTACTAGAAGCATTTGAATATTTTCTATGATCAGCTATTTTATATCAATTTATTCATGACAAAATTTAAGAATACTTAAGAAGAAACTATCAAAATTAGTTTTAAAATAGATAATAACAGAGCAGGACAGAGTTGTTCACTGTATTTAAACTGAACCTATCAGTTTTACTGTGCGATCAAGAAAATGCATCTCCATGATATTGAATGTGACTGACAGCCTGAAAGCATTGCATTGTGTCCTCTAGGTTTTGCATCATGCCAGGATGGAACTTGTATCTTTTCCATTACTTTTGACCAACTTTTATCTTTATAATGACATAAAAGATAAGTGAACCTTTTTTCTCAGCCACTACTCTCATACTGTAAAGTAACACCTTAGGCATGACATTCTCCATGTCCTCTTGTGGCCTTAACTTCCACTAGCTATTTCACTGACTGCCACAGCTGTTGCAGGTCCTGCACCCTGAGACTGCTGTAGAAATTGGTAAGAGATCTGCCTGAAATTAATGGCAAAATTATTCTTTCATCTGAAGCTCCATATGGCAATATCCAAATGATTACCAAAAAGATAATTTATTAAAAATTATCTGCTTTTTCTCTCATTATTTGGTTTTCTTCAAGTTGAAACACCTTGCCTTGGTAGCCAAAAGTTATAGTCACAATCCATAAAGATATAATATCATGCAGGTAATTATACATTCTATAGAAACTAAGATTCACAAATGAACATAATTTGAATGAAGCAGTGGGCAGGCAAGGTATCTTTGATTAATCTATTTTTAGAAGTCTATGATGGATGTGTTATTTTTTGAATGTCAAAACTTTTTTATATTCAGGTGAAAATACATGCATATACAAGCAGCATTCATTATCTCTAGATAATCAGCACAGGAAAAGACCCTGAATGTCAAACTCAGCTATGATATTAAGACAGAAAGGCCCAAAGAATGTGCAAAACAAATCAGATAAGACAGATCATGACTGACACCTGGTTGTGCACTGGTGGGTATATATCTGAGCAGCAGACAAAAATATAATAGAAAAGCAGCAGGATGTAGAAAGAAATATAAAAACTTTATGCATTGTGCTAATAACAACAAATTGTCTTTCCAATACGGAGCCCAGAGAGAAATGGATCAACTCATCCATTATCCAAGCAACAGCCAGCCTAGTCTTCTCAAGAATACACCAACAATACCTGTACTGCTCCTGGTCTTCTTGAAGTACAGGCTTGCCACTTGTTTTAGTGCTTGCTAGGAACATTATGTCCTACAATCTGAATTAAACACTATTGCTAGTAATAATGACATAGGAAATTTATTGAAAATGCTTAGTAAAATATTCATAGAAACTGAAGTCCACTGCACTGCCAGTAGGAAAAAGATGTTAGGACAACTTCTTAACATCTAAAATAAAAGCTGCAGATACACTACAGAAATAAGTTTCAGCTTTGTATTTTTACAGGTTTGTATTTTAACCTGAAAAATCAAACAAAAGTCACAGCAATATTAATGTTTGTATGCTATTTCTAAAGGAATGCACTCTTGTAATCATTGAGATATAATTCTGATTGATTTATAATAGATTTAATAGTGAAGCAATAAAGTTTTATCTTTACTTACTGTAAATTTTTTACTTGCTGTACATTTTTTACTGTAAATTTTTACTTACTGACATTGCTCACTGTAAGTGTCAATCTCACAGTCCTTAAACAGGTATTGAAGAAGAAAATTACCATGTGATCAGCATTTGGCATGTGATATTAGGGATTTTGGGGTTCTGAGTGATGGAATTCATTTTTTACAAAGCTCTACATAGCCATGGGACAACATGAAGATTATAATTTACAAAAGGGATAAAGATAGGTATAAATATTTTTTTATGTAAAAAAAAACTCAACCCAAAACCATGATGAAAAATCTGAGGAATGCCTACAAATACTGTAGCACCTAACTGTAAATCTCCCAGAAGTTACAAGATCAATCAATGCTTATTTGTTCATGCTGTCCACGCTGTTTCTGTTACTGCGTTAAATAATCTTAGAACAAACGCACTTATACGACCATCTTTTTCATGTCTACAATGCAGGGAAATAAAGACTTAAGAAAGAAAAGAACACTGATCTTCTCATATTATCACATGCGAACAATAACCACAGACAGAATAAAATCCAAATGCATAATGCATGCTCATGCCACAGTAGAACATGAACAAAATCCAACAGTACAAATTCATTTACTACATGATGCTGCTTCATTATGCGCTAGCAAATGAAATTTCAAAAGCCATAAACTGGAACAATAGTTTACCCTGTTAAAACAAAACACAGAAACAAAACAAACAAACAAAACCCAAAAAAACCAAACACTAAAACAAAAAACAAACCACCAAACATAATAATGTTGATAAGGCTATTCTTTTCTCATACTCTACTAAAAGCTGTAAGAAGAGACATATTTAAGTCCTCCTCACAAACGGAGAAAAATAAACACTTGAATGAATGGATGAAGGGAGAGGAGAGAGAGATGAATCCCAGCAAATCACGTCAAAACCTTTAAAGAAGCATGAAATCTCATGGATACCAAGATAAATAAGGCTTACCTCAAACTCTATACAACCCTTGAGTGTCCTCCTCCATTAAAAAGCTAGATCTGGTTTCAAAAACATCATTTTGGAGAGAATGCAATAACACAGACACAAACAAAATAATACTGAGTAATGAGAACCTTCATAATTTTCAAATTGAACAAATTATGCACTTTGGCTTGCAGAAGTGTAAAGGTGATGATGTTAAAATCTAGTGTTGAAGATTTTTATACCAGGTGTCCCTGCCCATAGCAAAGGGGTTGGAATTAGATGATCTTTAAAGGTCCCTTCCAACCCAAACCATTTTATGATTCTATGACTGAAACTCTGAATGAGAGCTAAAATATGTGATCGGTGGGTTTTTTCCCTCATCAGACTAAACTCTGTAGTTTTAGAGAGGGTTAGCTGTGATCACAGTTTGAAGCATGCTATTTTGGTTTTGGTTACAGTCACAGTAAATATATGTTAAATAACTTAAAGCTGTTTAGAGATGTTAAAAATAGCTTCTACAGTTCTTTTAATTTCCTTCACATGATCACTTTCCCAGGATTTGGATGCATCTATTTTACAAAGCATTCCTTTGACCTAAAAGAAACTAATCCATGCATTCAGAAGAAATGTGATATAATAACTAGGAGATTCAGATCTTCCTCCTTTCATCTTTTAAATAGATGCTTAGGTTTCATTCCATGTATGTTATGGCACATAAGCTCACTCTGTATTTCCATGAGGTTAAGTGCAAGCAGACAGCAAAATATTAAATCTAGTTCTTTAACATGTTTAGTAAAAATTGCTGCTGTAGGAGAGTAGGCAAGATCTCAGTTCCCTTCTTCAGATAGGAATGACCAGTACAGCCTAAGGTTTTAATTAAAATTTGCCGTCAAATTTCATCTACAGCTTCTGAAGTAGACATGCAAGCACTGTCAGGACTGGTTACCAGAGCTTCATCTAAAATATAATACTTAAAAGAAAGTGATTTAAAGATTTCACATGATAAGAAATTTCCTTTTTTCCTTGGATATCTACTTCAGTGGTTACTCACTTTCACTTTTAAAATGTTGCATTGTTATTTCCTCTTTTCTACTTTAAATTTGATACCATGGGATCTTGTATTTCTGCCTTCTACGTTAACAAGTTCTTTAAAATCAAATCTCTTTTTCCTTCATAAATGTGCAGTTCTAGACCATGAGCAAGCTGCATACTGGTCCTATTAATCCCTTGAGTCTTATCTCAAAACGTATTTATATTTCTGTTCTAAGAAACCTTTTATGCAATTTGCTGTGTTATAAAAGAATTGATAGAATAATAAACATTATTCCTGTAGCAAACTCATCTTTGCTATTGTCCTGGTTTAAGCCCAAGCTGTAAATCAGAACCACGCAGTCTACTGCCCCCCCCCCCACCTTTCTTCCCTCCGCTTCTGGAGGGACGGGGAGGAGAATCAAAAGAATGCAGCTCCCACGGGTTGAGATAAAGACAGTCCAGCAACTAAGGCATAACACAAATCACCACTGCCGCCACCAACAATAACAACGACAAGAGAAATAACAAGGGAAGAGAATATGATACCGCCCGCCGGAAAAGACAGCCCGACCAAAAAGGGGACGTGCCCTTCCGGGTAGCTCCCAGTTACATCCCCTGGCATGACGTGCTGTGGTATGGAACACCTCCTTGGCCAGTTTGGGTCAGGTGTCCTGTCCCCGCTTCCTCCCGGCCCCTCCTCCTCCCTGGCAGAGCATGAGACTCACAAAGTCCTTGGTCAGTCTAAACATCAGTGTTATCAGTTTTTTGTTCCCAGGCCAAAAGTCAAAAACACAGTGCTGCAACAGCTACTAAGAAGGAGAAAAAAACCTGACTGCCACTGCTGAACCCAGGACAGTATCCACCCCTTGTTCCAAACCATTCACGTCATGCTCAGATCCCACATTTTCCATATACCCTCACTCTCATCTCGGTGCACTGTTAGCTTAGTGCACAGACCAATTCCTATAAAGCTACTGAGTCCATTCGGTTCATGATGTTGGGCTCCATCTCTCGGAACAGTCTTTCAGGGCAGAAGAAGCTGTGTGCAGTGTTGGATCGTTGCCTGCTGATGCTGATCATTCCTTTACTGTAGAACTCGTCCGGTTCTATCAAAGTTCATTCTCTGTTGGGATGATGGTCGGAGGGAAGTCAGGGCCAGTCGCTGGTGCCCTGCAGACTTCTAGTTGATGGCTATAGCAGGCAACAGTGTACAATTGAGTTCATTGTCTGTTTTCCCCTAAAATCAAATCCCCTTGAGGTACGCATCGGACTTCCCCATCTTCCCGCATTACCCACCAAGTATATCCAGGTCCCTGAGCAAAAGCTCACGTGACAAAACCCACGAGTGGGTTTGCCTTTACCTGAAGCAGGAATAACCCAGACTGTCGTCCCCAGCAAATTCTTCATGTGCACCACAGGAACTTTGTCCCCCTCTACAATATGTAAAAGTTCTGACTGGGCTGGGCCAGCCCTGTTGGCAGATCCTCTGGTGCTGACCAACCAGGTGGCCTTTGGTAAGTGTGTATCCCAATGCTTGAAAGTTCCCCCACCCATTGCTCTCAGTGTAGTTTTTAACAGCCCATTATACCGTTCGATTTTCCCAGAGGCTGGTGCATGGTAGGGGATGTGATATACCCACTCAATGCCATGCTCTTTGGCCCAAGTGTCTATAAGGTTATTCCGGAAATGAGTCCCATTATCTGATTCAATTCTTTCTGGGGTGCCCTGTCGCCACAAAATCTGGTTCTCAAGGCCCAGGATAGTGTTCCGGGCAGTGGCATGGGGCACAGCGTATGTTTCCTGCCATCCGGTGGTTGCTTCCACCATGGTAAGCACATGGCGCTTGCCGTGGCGGGTTGTTGGGAGTGTGATATAGTCAATTTGCATTGACCTCCCCATATTTATACTTCAGCCATCGTCCTCCATACCAAAGAGGCTTTAACCATTTGGCTTGTTTAATTGCAGCACATGTTTCACATTCATGAATAACCTGGGCAATAGTGTCCATTGTTAAGTCCACCCCTCGATCACAGGCCCATCTGTATGTTGCATCTCTGCCCTGATGACCTGAAGTGTTATGGGCCCACCAGGCCAAAAATAATTCACCTTTATGTTGCCAATCTAAGTCCATCTGAGCCACTTCAATCTTAGCAGCTTTGTCGACTTGTTGGTTGTTCTGGTGTTCCTCAGTGGCCCGACACTTGGGTACATGGGCGTCTACATGGCGTACCTTCACCACCAGGTTCTGCACCCGGGCAGCGATATCTTGCCACAGTGCAGCAGCCTAGATGGGTTTACCTCTGCGTTGCCAGTTGCTCTGCTTCCATTGCTGCAACCACCCCCACAGGGCATTTGCCACCATCCATGAGTCAGTATAGAGATAAAGTACTGGCCACTTTTCTCGTTCAGCAATGTCCAGGGCCAGCTGGATCGCTTTCACCTCGGCAAACTGACTCGATTCACCCTCTCCTTCAGCAGTTTCTGCCACTTGTCGTTGAGGACTCCATACGGCTGCCTTCCATCTCCGATGCTTTCCCACGATACGGCAGGACCCATCAGTAAACAAGGCATACTGCTTTTCACTTTCTGACAGTTTATTATATGGTGGGGCCTCATCAGCACGCATCACCTCCTCCTCTGGTGACATTCCAAAATCTTTGCCCTCTGGCCAGTCCATGATGACTTCTAGAATGCCTGGACGACTGGGATTTCCTATTCGAGCTCGTTGTGTAATTAGTGCAGCCCATTTACTCCATGTCGCATCGATTGCATGATGTGTAGAGGAGACACTGCCTTTGAACATCCAGCCCAGAACGGGCAACCTGGGTGCCAGGAGGAGCTGTGCTTCAGTGCCAATCACCTCCGAAGCAGCTCGAACCCCTTCATAGGCTGCCAGTATCTCTTTCTCAGTTGGGGTATAGCTGGCCTCAGATCCTTTGTATCCCCGACTCCAAAAGCCGAGGGGTCGACCTCGAGTCTCCCCTGGAGCTTTCTGCCAGAGGCTCCAGGTAGGACCATTCTCCCCAGCTGCGGTGTACAGTACATTTTTTACATCTGGCCCATTCCGGACTGGTCCAAGGGCTACTGCATGAACTATCTCACGTTTAATTTGCTCAAAGGCTTGTTGTTGCTCAGGGCCCCATTTAAAATCATTCTTCTTCCGGGTTACATGATAGAGAGAGCTTACAATCGAACTGTAATTTGGGATGTGCATTCTCCAGAACCCCACAGCACCCAAGAAAGCTTGTGTTTCTTTCTTATTAGTTGGTGGAGACATTGCTATTATTTTGTTGATCACATCTGTAGGGATCTGGCGACGTCCATCTTGCCATTTTATTCCCAAAAATTGAATCTCCTGTGCAGATCCCTTGACCTTACTCCGTTTTATGGCAAAACCAGCTTTCAGCAGGATTTGGATTATTTCCCTCCCTTTCTCAAAGACTTCTTCCGCTGTATCACCCCACACAATAATGTCATCAATGTACTGCAGGTGTTCTGGAGCTTGCCCCTGTTCCAGTGCATTCTGGATCAGTCCATGGCAGATGGTAGGGCTGTGTTTCCACCCCTGGGGCCGTCGGTTCCAAGTGTACTGGACGCCCCTCCAAGTAAAAGCAAACTGTGGCCTGCACTCTGCTGCCAAAGGAATTGAGAAGAATGCATTGGCAATATCAATCGTGGCATACCACTTGGCTGCCTTTGGCTCCAGTTCATACTGAAGTTCTAGCATGTCCAGTACGGCAGCACTCAATGGTGGTGTGACTTCATTCAGGCCACGATAGTCTACTGTTAGTCTCCACTCTCCGTTAGACTTTCGCACTGGCCATATGGGGCTATTAAAGGGTGAGCGGGTCCTGCTGATCACTCCCTGACTCTCCAGACTACGGATCAGTTTATGGATGGGAATCAGGGAGTCTCGGTTGGTGCGATACTGCTGCCGGTGCACTGTTGTGGTTGCGATTGGCACTTGTTGTTCTTCGACCTTCAGCAGCCCCACAACAGAGGGATCCTCTGAGAGACCAGGCAAGGTGGACAGCTGCTCATTTTCCTCAGTCTTCAAAGCAGCAATACTAAAAGCCCATCGGTACCCTTTTGGGTCTTTGAAGTACCCTCTCCTGAGGTAATCTATGCCGAGGATGCATGGAGCCTCTGGACCAGTCACAATGGGGTGCTTTTGCCATTTCCTTCCAGTCAGGCTGATCTCAGCCTCCAGTACAGTCAACTCTTGGGATCCTCCTGTCACTCCAGAGATATAGATGGGTTCCACCCCTTGACAGCTTGACGGCATCAGGGTACACTGTGCACCGGTATCTACGAGAGCTTTATACTTCTGTGGGACTGATGTGCCAGGCCATCTGACCCACACAGTCCAGTAAATCCGATTGTCCTCTACCTCCACCTGGCTGGAGGCAGGGTCCCTCTAACAGTCATCACAACGTTGGACACCTAAGTCGTGCTGAAAGGGATTATTCTTCGTTATCACAGGAGCTGGAGTAAAATCAGCTCTTCCGCTCCATCTGGGAACCTACTCACCAGAGACTGAAGCTGCAGCTCTCATGGGATGATTAGTCTTGACCCTTGTTCCTATTTTCACTTCATGCACCCGTTCCTCCAAAGCTGAAGTAGGTTTTCCATCCCACTTCGTCATGTCTTCTCCATGATCCCGCAGGTAAAACCATAGGGTGGCCCGTGGTGTTTGCCTTCTATATCTTCTGTCTCGAACAATAGGACGTCTTTTGTTAACAGCCAAGACGTGTGTTGGTACACATGAGGAGCTGGATAAATCAGATAGATCGTCCCTCAATTGTTTGACATCCTGGGACAGTTTTTCCACAGCTGAGATAATGGAAGGGGTGAGATTGTCTTCGAACTCTCGGAGTTTGTGAATCATTTCATCCACTGTTGGTGTTACTATGTCACCCCAGGTTACTGTTGCCAGTGAATGGGCATATGATGACGGTGCATTCCGTGTAAGTTTTCGCCACATGGGTCGTGTACATTCGACTTCATCTGGGTCTATGGGCATATCTCCATTATTCGGTTTGGTGTGATAGATCATCTCTACGATGGCTGATTCCCTCAGAGACTGGATGCCTTTGTCTAAAGTAGTCCACTTGGCCGAACGACTCGTAACATCATCCTTGTATGGAAACCTTTCTTTCACAGCTGCCAAGAGCCGCCTCCAAAGACTGAGGGACTTTTTCTCTCTTGCAATTGCTTTGTCAATTCCCCCTTCTCTAGCAAGTGATCCCAGCTGCTTGGCTTCCGTACCTCCTAGTTTGTGACCATCGGCCCCATTGTCCCAGCATCGGAGCAACCAGGTGATGATGTGCTCCCCTGGTTGACGGGTAAAATCTTTTCGCATATTCCGTAGCTCGGTTGAGGTCCGAGGTCGAGAAGTCACCTCTTCTTCTTCTTCTTCGTCATGGGATGATGACTCCTGATCAGATGGTGGCCTGGGTGGTGAATACATTGTTTCTTCATCTTGCTTCACCCTTCTTGCCTCTTTTTTGCTTTTTCTCTTGCGTATGGGGGCAATCGATATTGGTACGAATTGGTCCTCTGGTTTAGCTGCAGTCATTATCACTGTGCTTTGAGTAGCAACTGTACTTGTCGTTGGGGGTGGTGTAGCTGCTGTGGTTGGGGCTGCGGTAGCTTCGCTCTCTGTTGCAGTTGAAGTTTGAGTAGTGGCTGTACTTGTCGCTGGGGGTGGTGTAGCTGCTGTGGTTGGAGCTGGGGTAGCTTCGCTGTCTGTTGCAGTCAAAGTTTGAGTAGTGGCTGTACTTGTCGCTGGGGTAGCTGCACTGTCTGTTGCAGTCGAAGTTTGAGTAGTGGCTGTACTTGTCGCTGGGGGTGGTGTAGCTGCTGTGGCTGGGGCTGGGGTAGCTTCGCTGTCTGTTGCAGTCGAAGTTTGAGTAGTGGCTGTAGTTGTCGCTAGGGGTGGTGTAGCTGCTGTGCTCGGAGCTGGAGTAGCTGCGCTGTCTGTTGCTTTGCCCTCAGATCCAGGGACATTTCTTTCCTTTTGAAGGTGCTGGATAGTGTTGAACAAGGCCCGGTAAGCATAGGCCAAGCCCCAGCACATTGACATGATTTGTCCCTCTCTGGTATGACCAGGATGACAGCACACCTCATTTAAGTGTTTTACTAATTCTTCTGGATTTTGCAGTTGTTCGGTGGTGAAGTTCCAAAACACTGGAGGGGCCCACTGACCTAGATACTTGCCAATACTATCCCACACACCCTGCCACTCATGGCTGTCCAGCCTCGGGGAAAATCTCTCGGTCCCCCTATTTTGTCGTCTAACCCCAGACAAGGCCCAAACCCGACTCTGCTTAACTCTTGAGATCAGACGTAATGGTTGTGGACAAAACACACTCTGTATGCGTGCCAACATGGTGACCCCCATCACAATCAGCACACAGGTCTCAACAATATTAAAAGGCCACTCAAAAACTTCAAAACTCTCAAACGATGCTGTAAACGGTCTGGAAGGGGCACTGGGAGGGTAAAAGAATGTCTCCTTCATAGGTTGACCACCCAGGAAGGAGAAAAAAGATGTATAGTTGCTAAGCATTTGTATTATATACCTCCCAAAGTATAAAGGTGGTGACCACACTGGGAACATAAGCCAGACCAGTTTCATGATCAATTTTTCTATTGTATTACAAGTCATTACCATAAAATACAATGAGACAATAACCTTAGCCCAAGCCCCACACTTGAAAAACACTAACACAGCAAATACCGGCTCTAAGTAACCTACGGCATATTAAGACTGTGAGATCAAAAACAACAACTTTGAGAGCCAATAAATCAGCATTGTGACAAGTGACTATCAATCCAAAACACTGAATGCTTATCACAAATACAATTAGACACACTCCGGTCAGATCTGTCGTTATCTCAACCCTTCGTGCCCCACGTTGGGCGCCAAAATAGAACTGTCGTGGTTTAAGCCCAAGTTGTAAATCAGAACCACGCAGTCTACTGCCCCCCCCCCCACCTTTCTTCCCTCCGCTTCTGGAGGGACGGGGAGGAGAATCAAAAGAATGCAGCTCCCACGGGTTGAGATAAAGACAGTCCAGCAACTAAGGTATAACACAAATCACCACTGCCGCCTCCAACAATAACAACGACAAGAGAAATAACAAGGGAAGAGAATATGATACCGCCCGCCGGAAAAGACAGCCCGACCGAAAAGGGGACGTGCCCTTCCGGGTAGCTCCCAGTTACATCCCCTGGCATGACGTGCTGTGGTATGGAATACCTCTTTGGCCAGTCTGGGTCAGGTGTCCTGTCCCCGCTTCCTCCCGGCCCCTCCTTCTCCCTGGCAGAGCATGAGACTCACAAAGTCCTTGGTCAGTCTAAACATCAGTGTTATCAGTTTTTTGTTCCCAGGCCAAAAGTCAAAAACACAGTGCTGCAACAGCTACTAAGAAGGAGAAAAAAACCTGACTGCCACTGCTGAACCCAGGACAGCTATATACAGAATGTTGTTGGTGCTCAGCAATCTGTTCTTTCTACACCTAAGGCTCCTATTTACCTTTTCTCTCAGTCCTAAACTATCAGAAATTTATTTGCCCAATAGAAATTTTTTTTTCAGCTGCTTTTTCCCAAATCATCATCTCCACCATGAAAGTGTGGCCTACATTTCTCTTAGATGTATGCACATGTTTCTCTGTATTCGAGTAGTTAATTCTTTAATTAAATAACTCTTTCACAGACAGCGGAAGTAATATCAAGGGGATAGTTACAGCCCAAGACACACAGCAGCAGCTCTACTCTATCAAAGAAAAATTCTCATGTGAAAAAATTCCCCCCTGAATATAATCAGAGCACAAAGAGTTGTTCCAAATTCCACTGATTTGAGCACAAAATGGCATCAGCTTAGGAGACCTAAAAAAAATAACACAATTTCAGTCCTTTGGGTATCATAAGGGAAAGAGGAGAAAGTATCACTAACGACAGTGTGGGAGTGCAGCAATTGTTTCTACAACTAGCTAATCAAAATGCACTACAATTATCTTTCAGACTGGGAAAACCCTGGAACTGTAACAAAGAAAAATAAGGTTTAATTTTACACACCCAGGTCTTATCAAAACAACAGAGAAAAAATTTAAACATGGAAACTCTAACTAGACTTTGGTACCCAAAATTCCTTCAAAAAAATAAACTGATATTTTCATGGTGGAAATGGGCTTTTGAGTTTATTACTATTCTATAATAAGGTTCTGGCTATGTTCTAAATTTCTGTGTATGAAGCATGACAGATCCTCTGGATACCTGCATACAAGTTAATATACTGGATAGTTTCAGAATCTGCATATTCATTTTCTTTATGAGCCTCTGATACACACAGCTTTATTTTGTTTGATTTTTTTTATCATAAGCTACAGTTATATGAAGGCAAAATTGGTGGATCATGCTTTATCAGGCCTGTTGTTTCCAAAACTGCTTGGCTGAGTGCTTTGGTCTCCTGCAACTTTCTTCCTTTACCCCTTCCTTTTCCCCTTTGTAGCCTAAGAAACTGTAGAAGCATTCAAAAATAATGTGGTACAGTCACTTTTTCCCCACCATTTCTTTTAAAGATGAAGTAGAAATTTAAACAATATCTTGAAATTATACTGAGCAATATGTAATTAGCTACAGTTACAGAAAGAACACAACTTTTTCAAATGTCATAGACACAGAATTATCTTGGCTTGGGCATAATGTGACATGGCTAAAGCAGATCTGTTTATCTCCAAAACTGATTTCTAACATAGTAAATGTTGGATTCAGCTCTGTTTTCCTTGAAACTTTAAAAAATAACCCCACAAATCTCTTCTTAGTGATTGCCCTGTAGAGGTATGGGTACCATAGCTATAGGTACAATCCTACTTGACTACTCATTATTTTATATACATGTGTGTGTGTGTGTTTGTAAGGCTAGGATGTGAGATGGTGAAACGGGGAGAGAAAAATTGTCATGCATCAAGGTTTACGTTAACACCACAACCAAAGAATCACTCTTAAAGCAAAACCAAACCAAACAAAAAAAAAATAAAATAAAACAAACACAAGTAAAAAAACCTCAAATAAAAAAATAATAAATAAAACCATCAAAGATCTCCAGGGCTTTCAGCTGGAATAGGCCCACCTTTTAGTCTAAATCAAACACAACTTAAAAGGTAAACAACTTTATACACACACCTCCCCATATAGTACAAGCTTCCTTTTTAATAATTATTCATCCTATGATAGGATAACAGTTTATACAATTGTAGATAATTTTCATGTACTTCAGGAGTTTCATCTTGCTCACAATTGAGCCAAGAACAGTTCCTACCTGTCTTTATTCTCCAGTCCCTAGGTGCCCTTTATGCTCTAAAAGGTGGGAGGTTCTAACAGACTCTGAAATTTCTGTGCAAGAGAATGATTCTTCTTCAGGGCTGCTAGATTATTATCATGTATAGGACAGTACTAAATGCAAATTTGTTATACAATGACAGAAGTATGTTTTCAGAAGCGGCAAAAGAGACAGGTATTCCTCAACTCCAATTCTGGTCAAATACAATTTCCTCAGCATTACCAAATCACTCCCTGCATACCAGCCTCCCTGTGAAACAGAAAAAGCTACTCATTGTACACAGGTATTCAAAGAAATACAGATGATGCATTTAACCCATTCCTTGCAGAACTCCACTGAGTTCTAGGATGAGATACAGCCGAACTGCAGAATCATACTTGAAAATCAGAATGGCTGTCATACTTAAGCTCTATTTCCAAAACTGGCAGTAATCCTCACTAATTCAGAACAATTCTGAGGACAGAGGTATCTGAGAAACAGCTATAGCACTATGTGGAAAATGAGGAACTCCTCTTAGGGCTATTCTTAGAGGTAAAGGTGAAGTAGTTAACATATATAGCCATCCATAAAAAAAATATTTTCTCCCTCAGTGAGGATGCACATTGGATTCAATAGCAAAACAATTTAAAGTGAATTTCCACTCTGCAAGTTCATATGCCATGTGACAGATTAACTTCTGTCTGCCGGTACAACAATTAAATCCAGTGAATAAAATTGAACTATTTAGAGTATGCAAATGAGTTCTGTTTCTGTATTCTCCACTGATATATTTAATGAGGAATTCTGTCCAGTGTTGTGAGAACAAAGGATATTTTTGCATTAATTCCCATCAGCCTTTTTGATAGGCTTTTCTTCATCAGTGTGGATTTATAGGATTTCTTATAATGAATAAAGGAATCAAGTTATTAAGTCTGTTATCCAAATCACAGGAGTGACCACTACAGGAATTATTTACCCTGTAATATCAGGGAAATTATTTATTTCCTGAGGCACAAATATCTTTTCCTTTTTTTACATTAAAAAAAAAAAAAAAAAATAATCAGTGCAATTATGCATTTCTATGTGGGATAATATTGAATTTAATTTTTTTTTTTAAACCTAAGCATTAGGACATTTTAAGTACTAAAAATCCAGGAAAAAAAAAAAAAAAAAAAGCTTAAATATAATATTAAAGACTAGAGCAGATGCAAGCTCACCTTGTCCTTCAACTTGTTTTGATTTTTTAAGTAGATTCCTAATTTTAATAACTTGAGGTACATTTGCTTTGACATTCCCAAGGACTTAAATACTATGTCCAAATTACAATGAAGTGTGAAATCTGCTGTTCCATACCCCTCTTATCTCCTCCTCATATTGGATCTACCTGTCTTTTGTGATGTATGTTCTCTTCTCCAAGTCAGCCTCAGATTTAAATCTAAATGGAACCCTCATTGAAAGAATAATAAACCCAGCACAATACTGTGAGTCTTCAGTCAACAGCTACATTGAAAAAAATTATTTCTACACATAAGAGTTATTTAAATTTAAGATTTCACTAAAATACATGATTTCTGGGATTTTAATAAAACAACAGAACACAATTTGCTTTCAATATATGCCTTCCACATAAATTCAGAAAATGCCATAGAATTGAAACACAGACTACTTTGGAAATCTAGAGATCACAGTACAAGTTTTTTCCTAGTCTTTTCATTATAAAATTCTTAGACTGGACGATTGAAAGATGCAAATAACTGCTTGTTCTTTGTTCTGTTGAATTAAATTGAAGGAAAGCAAATGATGCAGCAAAGAAACAAAGAAAGAAAGGAGAAATGTGTCAATCTTGCCATTACAAAAAATAAAAATAATCATCCTTTGCACAGACAGGCAGTGTGAGAACCCAGGGCCCTGTTTCAAGTGGCATCTTTTGCCTCCACTTTTGGCCAAAAGCAGCAAGTAAGGCTGGTTACAACTCTGCAACACCTAGTGCTTCAGCATGGAAATGGTTATGGCCAAAGAATAAGCGCTTAAAAACTTTAGTAAGCGGCAGAGCCAGCTTGCTGGATAGAGATAAAAGTGTAGTAAGTATACAATCAGAAAGTCAGAGGCATGCAAACAATACTGTAGGTAGCAAGACAACCCCTTCTCTCCCCACAGGAGAATATGATCTGTGATCTTTTCTACACAGAACTAGTCTGTAGGACTTGAAGTCTGTAAAATACTTCTGCTCTACTACTGCTTGAGCACAAAGCTGACAACTAAAATATACCTGAACCAGTTTTATTTTAAAGAATGGCATAAAATTCCTTTGTCTATGAAATATCAGCCTTTCAGCAGGTAGCTTTGTCCTCACTCCAGCTTCTCATGAGATTTCCTTTTAGTTCCCCTAGAGAGACACCAGTTTACTATGCTGAAGCATAGGCAACATGGGAAATTACATCAAATACAAACGGAAGGAAGGAATGCCATCCAGAGGGACCTCGACATGCTTGTGAGGTGGGCAGATGCCAACCTTACGAACTTTAACCATGCCAAGTACAAGGTCCTCACTTGGGTTGGAGCAATCCCAGGAACAGCTACAGGTTGGGCAGAGAAGAGATTCAGAGCAGCCCTGTGGAGAAAGACTTGCGAGTTTTGGCTGATAAGAAACTGAACATGAGCCAGCAGTGTGAGCTTGCAGCCCAGAAAGCCAACTGTATCCTGGACTGCATCAAAAGGAGCGTGACCAGCAGGTTGAAGGAGGTGATCCTGCCCCTCTACTCTGCTCTTGTGAGACCTCACTTGGAGTATTGTGTACAGTTCTGGTGTCCTCAACATAAGAAGGACATGGAACAGTTGGAACAAGTCCAGAGGAGGGCCACAAGGATGATCAGGGGAGTGGAGCACCTCCCATATGAAGACAGGCTGAGAAAGTTGGGGCTGTTCAGCCTAGAGAAGGGAAGGCTGCGTGGAGACCTCATAGCAGCCTTCCAGTATCTGAAGGGGGCTTATAAGGATGCTGGGGGGGGGGACTATTTATCAGGGACTGTAGTGACAGGACAAGGGGTAACGGGTTCAAACTTAAACAGGGGAAGTTTAGATTGGATATAAGGAAGAAATTCTTTACTGAGAGGGTGGTGAGGCACTGGAATGGGTTGCCCAGGGAGGTTGTGAATGCTCCATCCTTGGTGGTGTTCAAGGCCAGGTTGGACGAAGCCTTGGGTGGCATGGTTTAGTGTGAGTTGTCCCTGCCCATGGCAGGGGGGTTGGAACTAGATGATCTTAAGGTCCTTTCCAACCCTAACTATTCTATGATTCTATGATTCTAAATAGAGAACTCCTTACCTAGAACACATTTTCTATTCCGTATAAGCCCTTGGCATGCAATTCCTGCATCCAGCAGTAATGTGTGAAGGAGAAACAGGCGCAGTGCTTGTTAAATAAGTGTCTGTTGAACAAAAAGATGGTAGGCCTGGAGTGAGTTAATATGAAGGAATTTCGTATCCAGGGAGCAATGAAGTTTACTAAAAATATTTAAAATTTCTAACAAAATTTTAAAACTTTTCTTAAAAATTAGGTTTTATTTTCTGTCCAATTTTTGGATAAATTTAACTCAACCTCAGTTAATCAATAGGAAATCAAGCAAATTCCAAGAAATTAATGTTGATAGCTGGCACATATTCGATATCAAATGATATGGCGATCTATAGGAGATCCTTGCTTGTCCAACAAATAGGCACTAATTAAATTACTTCAGATAGGTTCACACTATAAAGGCTTAATTTTAATAGCTGCAGACAATTCTCACAGGATTAGCTGAGCAGACTCCCTCTGCAAAAACTGAAATCTCTTGGTAGTCGTGTAGGTTGCGTGCAAAAACCCCATCAGACTTCAGTGTTCATATGGCACTTTTTCACATTTTTAGCTGGTACAAAGGTCCATCATTTGAGATTCATAGAGAACCTCCTAAACTGTTCTGATTTATTCCAGGTTTATACCTGCCTATAGGTTGCCTCACTTTGCAGCATGGTACTTTTCCTTTCTCACTTTGCCCTTGGTAGAACTGAATATAAATTCAGTGTTGATTCCTTCTCTTTCTCCCTGTAGGTGGGCAGAACTAGGAAAGGATTTCATCTGTCTTGTGAATTTACACTGACAAGTAAAATAGAGTATATTAAAAAAAAAACAACAAATCAAAACAACCCAACAAAGTGAACCAAAGTGAAATATAAAGGTTGACATTCTTTACTTGAAACTTTAAAGTACTTTGTTATGAAAATTATTTGTAAATTACACTATCTTTGAATGTGGCCCAGGGGTCTGTTTTAGTTCTTTCTCAAGATACACATAGGGAAATGATGAACAAATCTGGAAAGAGTCATGGCTTAAAGGACACTGCACAGAAATTCGTAAATGTTTCTTTACATCTGGCTTTTGTATACTCTTCAAGCCTACAAAATTGGTTTAGCAAATGGCAAAGCCACATTTTGGAAAGTGCTTAGTGGAGAAAACTCCTGGAATATTACATCATGATTTCAGCTTTGATTCAGCAAGCAATATGTCTATGAAGTTTTATATATCAATAAACAAATAGACCTGAAGGAGGAGAGATAAACATTCCATTGTCTAAAAAAAGAAAAATATCTATACTGTATGGCTAAGCACAAATCACCTGTAAATTGTTTAAAATGGAAATTCTATTCATATTACTCAAAAATGCTTTTTTACTAAAGTCAGATTCATCTAAATAAAAAATAAGCCAAACTGTAGCATCGCATTTTTTGAAAGAAATCAATTTCCACTCAACTCTATCCAATAAACAATTTTAAATTATTTTCAAAAACATTTTTGTCAGATTAAAGATTTTTCTCTTTTTTCAAATTTGAATTTCATATTCTTAACACTCAATGTTTTACAAGCTGAGTAAATATTTTACAGGCTTGACAGTACCAATGATACTTGTATATAACTATACTGCATAAAAAAGTGTTTCTTTGGCAATCTATGCAACTTTCAATATGCCAGAGAAACTGCAGAGGAAATGTAGCAGACATTATTTAATTAGATGCATTCAAATAAAGCTTTGCAGAGCAAACATGAAAATATGGAACTTCTTAGTCCCCTTTGCAGAGGGACTGTAACAGATAACAGAGAATTATTTTTACTCATTTATTTATTATGAAAAGTAGAGAACCAAACACTACTGAGACCTTTGTGATACAGATGGCTATACAGAAGATTTTAATAATATATCCATAAAAATTAGAATACAGTAGGAAGAATAAAAATTGGTTATTTGCTGTTGTACTCTCGTCACTAGGCCAGATTCAACTGTACTTTTACTTAATTTTAATGTTACACTTTGCTAATAAACACTGTCATATTTGCTGTTGTACTCTCATCACTAGGCCAGATTCAACTGTACTTTTACTTAATTTTAATGTTACACTTTGCTAATAAACACTGTCATGCTTACTTACAGTATTTACACAGTTTATTTAACTGTACAGTTTGAGTGAATGGACAAAATAAACATCTCTAATTTCACTATAGTATTCCCCATAGGGGTAAAATGTGGCACAGAACTCACACAGGAATACACTGCCTGATCCTGAATCTATTGAAGTTAATAGCAAGATTCCCACTGGATTTTCGACAGAGAAGGATTTCACTCCAAAGTTCCTGGCATGTAGTCAAACTTCTTGAATTAACAGGCCTATTCTCTTAGGGAAACTCATTGGGAATTTGGAGCTCACTTCTTGAGCTGCATACATGCAATTGCTCTTTGGGTAAGGTAGTATGAGCTGTTCACACAAACTCCATGAGCACATGTATTTATACAGACTGAAATTCTACCTGCATACAAAAACAGCTGCTGTAATCACATATGCACAAATGCTCTGTATTATGATGCTATGATAATTATTTGTAATCAATGCAGAAAATTAGTCCATCTAAATGCAGAAAATATTTAATATAAATTTGTTACTCAAAAGTTGAGCTTATTCAATCATTTTCACTTCAGTGAAAAATTGCAAAATTGCAATTTGTTCATCATCTCTGATCAGTACAGTCCTTTTCAGTGAAATTCATAACATTAAATAACTCTGTTTTCAATAAGATACTCATCTGCAGTATAAATACTGGAGATCACTCACCAATACACGACGTCAGTGCATATATATGCACAACATAAAGAGGTGTCAACAGAAAGGCTATAGCCCTTTACCTCCGTTGCCCAAAATACTCACAGTGGAATTCCTAATTCAGTTTTTGCCACAGATAAAAATTATAACAACTTCAAAGGAGTATAATCTATTGGTGGTGACAATGCCTCTTTCAGACATTTCACTTCTATGGATATTTACAGAAAAATAATTTTTTACCCAGTGCTTGGGTAGTGTTTACAAGTGTCCTTGTATGCTCTCACCTCATTACTACTGTTTGACATGCTTGTAGTAGAGTTGCTGGGACAGAAGAGAATAAGGACTCCTCATGTTATTAAGGTTTGTACAGTTTTAATAATAATGATTTCTTGTGTGAGAACTGGAGAAGGTGAAAAGGCAGGTTTCAATGCTAATTGAACTGCAACTAAGGTACTAGCACAAGGAAAGTGACCACGTATCTGACTTAGAGTAGCTATATGTTATATTGTTGCACAATACACTAAAATGCATAATACCATAGTCACCCACTTAATACTTATGTTCCTGGAAAGATTAACAGGTTAATATACCTTATTCCTTGTGTCACTATCAAAGAAAATAGCTGAAAGAGGTAAAAAACATGGCAAGTTTCCTGTAGTAAAAGTTTCATGTATTTTTTCCATTAATAAATCATAAGAGCATAATGGATTAAAAGCTGCATCTTCCTGCGCTTTCAGGAGGATTACAGCAAAATTATTATTCTTTTATCAGCATGGTTTCTGCTTTCTAGACTAATTTATAAAGGTCTTTTTCGGTAGATGTCACAGGAATTTAAGGCAGTAAAATTTCTCTTTAAATGGTGACAAAAAGTCAACTTTGTAATTCCAACATCAACAAGGGTAACTGTTCCCCTTCCCACAAAAGGAGGATTCCTCTTTCTCAGGAATTGTGTGTTTATTAGACGTGCTACCATAGCTGGCTGACATAGTTTCAGCTAAGTAATTATGCTTATCAACTTTACCTAGGTGTTCCATAGCCAAGAGTTGATTTAAGGTCAAATCTTGAAATGAAGATGGTTTAACTCTGCTTACCTAGGCTGTTTACCCAGGTTCCTTAGGTAAAGAAACAGACTTCATCTACGATCAGAATAAATTCGTGCAGTGAGGTGTTTATAAGAGAACAATTGAAGTAATACTGTTTGGCCTCATTTCTCTTTCTCTTTTCCTACACCACCCCCCCACCTGCCTTCCCCTGCAGAAGTGACTTCCTGGTTCTTCATGTCTTGTCAAGTACTCACATAGATAATTCTAGTATTTTTTTGCCATATGCAGCTTTGATTCTCTCTATATAAGACCTAACAATGAAAAAAAAATCCTATCTAAAATTCCTATCTACTATCTAAAAAAAATTCCTTCTTTGGTATTCACATCTGACACTGTTGAGAGAAAAGTCCAAACAAACCAGACTTTTTTTTTTTGGATGGAAGACAGGGATTTGAGTTTAAAGAGTATAGAAGACAACTGTTTCTAGTGCATGTGCTTGACAGCCAGAATGGTTTCTACTCCAGCGTGGTTCTGGGTGACAGGCAAACATTTCTGCCAATGCAGTGCAGAGCCCAAGGGAGACAGGTTATACTTAGATATTACAATCTGTGTGCTACCCTTTGATAAAGCACAAGAATTTAAAGTTTATTTACAAGTAGCAAGTACCAGTACCAAATATATATATTGTGATCTCAACTCCAATGTTAGAGTTTTCCCATCTGCTAATAAATCTTTAAGACAAGTTGAATCAAATCAGATAAATGGCTATGCATTGTGTAAACATTGCTGACTGATCTCCAACTTTCTTAGTTCTTGAATTAAAAGTGCAAGTGTTTAAATCAAAGCTGCAAAATCCTTCATATTTTTTGCTAAAAAAAAAAAAAAAAAAAATTAGCCTGAAAGTAAAAGAAATGAAGCTCTTTTCTGATGCTACTGTCCTAATTATCTGTACGCAGCTTAGTCTAAAGCTTGTTTAATTCTATCTGCTTCAGTAGGGTTGGTTTAGCTTCTTCCAGTCATAGGCTTCAACAAACACAAAACAAACACCATCCCCACCCCAAAAACGGGGAGAAGGGGGTGTGGGTGAATGAAATAATCTTGTTTCATTTAGATGCTGTGTCTGAGCATGATGAGCAGCTAATTGATGGAACTATGTAAGTCAACTGTGACTTTTCATCCTCCAGAGTATGCTTATGAGATACAGTTTAGGCACATGTTTAAAAAAAAAAAAAAAATCAGCTGGAACAGCTGTATTTAAGAACAGTAAGGAACAGATTTATTTAAATTACATTACATTTAAAACAAATGAAAACCATTATTCCCATGAATGATACAGAGGTAAAAAGAAGATGCAACAAATGCTGTATAGGTTATAAAAAATAGACATAATATTCCATCAAACCCCTCTTTCATTGAAAAGGTAACTGATTATGAGACAGATTTTATGGATCTCAATTTTAGTAATGATTTTTATATGATTGCACATAATAGCTATGCTGCAGGAGGAGTAGCATTGAAGAACTGTGGATAAAGTGTTATTTAATGAAAAGATGATAACGGTAGTGCTAAAAGATAAACTATCAGGCCACAGGAAGCTCATCAGTTCTTGAAGGACTGAAATGAAGAATGATATTATTCCATATTTATATTAACTAACAAAAAGTAGAAATGCATTAATGACAGTCATTGCTGACATAAAATTATATAGCATTTTAAGAAAAAAAAAATGGATTAGGATTTTACAAAGAAAGCCTGATTGGCCTTCAGAAGAGACAAAACACTATTGGGATTAATATAGTCATATGAAGGGTAAGGACTCATTTCTGTTGTTAAGTGGGAAGCTCATCATCTGAGAATGATGGGGAGGAAAAGGTCACACATGCTACTTGGTAAAAAGAGTCAAAACAATACAAGTTTGGGAAGAGAAGACATTAAGAAGAGGAAAAGCCTACAGCATCCGTCAAATTACATCTGCAATATTGTATAAAATATATCATCAGGACACATGAATCAGACAGGTAGGAAAAAAAAAAAAAGTCCCAAAGACTCACATACTCCTCCCAGTAAGAAACTGCAGGAGCTAACATATCAGAGGGGAAAAGAAATTTTAACCTACTTTGCATGATAATATAAAACCTAAGAGAAGATGGAATTTCTGCCTATAAATTGATTGGATAGGTAAACTCTGGGGGAGGCAGAATTGAGGAGACCACTAAATTATATTAAGTGACAAAGCAGCACAGAAACAGATGATGTGGTACAAAACATCATAACATTGAGCTTGATATTTAAGAAAGGGATATTACAAAACAGCCACAGAAGACTCTCCAGTGTCTCCAGGTATAGAATTATAGAATAGTTAGGGTTGGAAAGGACCTTAAGATCATCTAGTTCCAACCCCCCTGCCATGGGCAGGGACACCTCACACTAAACCATGCCACCCAAGGCTCTGTCCAACCTGGACTTGAACATCACCAGAGGTGGAGCATTCACAGCTTTCCTGGGCAACACATTCCAGCGCCTCACCACCCTCTCAGTAAAGAACTTCTTCCTTATATCCAATCTAAACTTCCCCTGTGTAAGTTTGAACCCGTTACCCCTTGTCCTGTCACTACAGTCCCTGATGAAGAGTCCCTCCCCAGCATCCCTATAGCCCCCTTCAGATACTGGAAGGCTGCTATGAGGTCTCTATGCAGCCCTCTCATTCTCCAGGCTGAACAGCCCCAACTTTCTCAGCCTATCTTCATATGGGAGGTGCTCCAGTCCCCTAATCATCCTCGTGGCCCTCCTCTGGACTTGTTCCAACAGTTCCATGTCCTTCTTATGTTGAGGACACCAGAAGTGCACACAATACTCCAAGTGAGGTCTCACAAGAGCAGAGTAGAGGGGCAGTATGTATACCAAACAACAGACAAAACTGAAATTGAGTGCAGAATTATTAACTAGTGATTGTATGAAAACACTCCTTCATGGTCAACTTAATTAGTTACCACTCTTGAACTGTATCTAGTTAATATTAATTCTTACATAAAATTGCTCATTAATTCTTACATAAAATGCTCTTATAAGAAAGCTATATGGCATATTTTGAACTTCAAGAGAGTATGAGAAGAGGGCTTATACACAATAATATTCTGAGTACTGAGTAAGTTTATTTTCACATTATTGAAAGTAGAGACAAGAAAAGCCACAATAATGCCATCTGAGTTTCATAGTTTCTTTGTGAGTTCATGGAGAAATTTGACTGCTGTTTATCACACAGAAAGTACTCAGGCGACACAGATTTAAACAGGCAAGAAAACTTAATAAACTTTTTTTTCTTATTTTCTTGTCAAAACAAAAAGGCAATTAAAAAGCATGTTTGCAGTGTTTCAACTACTTCTGTTGACTCTGTATTGAGTCATCTGGTGTTTATGCAACAAGAACTAAAAAAAATAATTTGATAAAACCCAGATCCAAATAATCATGCTTCTCAACTATACCCAAATGTTTTATTTCTTGGCATGTCAATATGACTGATTCTGGTAGATGACAAAATACAAAAAACATGTTAACACTAGGGAGAGGGTGCAGCTTTTTAAAGGAATACACACTTATCTACTGTATAGCAAATTATTCCTCAAGAGATTAAAGATTAAGATATTCTGTACAATAATGAAAACAATTTTTGCTATAATATACTATTTTGATTGAAGCTGGGGCACTAACTAATTACTATTTATAAAGGAATCAATGAATGTTTATATCTGATATAAATAATCCCAAAAATTCAGTGATGGTGAAAGGTGTTCTTGGTTTATCCCTAATAAATCAAAATAGCTAAAAAATGAACACAGATAATTGATTTTGTTGAGTTGCATTAAATTCAAAGTCTGAAGGGAATATGTAAACGAACTGCTCCAAATTACTGTTCTTCAAATTTCCTTCTGTGTTTATCTACCCTACAGCTATCTAAAAGTATAGTTCAATTTCATCAGGAAGGCCTGGTATGAAGAAAAGTCAAGAACCTCAATATCTGTAATAAGCTAAAGGGTAAATAAAGAAAAATTCATATCTATCCTTTCAACAAAAATCTTTACCTATACACTGTCTATGAATGGGCTGATTTAGAGAAACTGACATAATTTGGAAAAAAGCAAATTATAATTAAATGCTGGCAGGTTTTTCTTTCAAGTACTGGTGTTGACCTACTACTACTTACACTTAGTCATTGGTGGTATTTCTTACAGGGCAATATATTAGCAAATTGCAAGTTTAATTTCATTTGTTAACCAACACAAGAACTGCCTGATCTGAAAAAATCTGATTTTTGTCCAAGAAAAATGATGAAAAAGACAGAAATTGTTACGCTTATATCTTTCTTCTCCCCACCCCTAACCAGATCTCCTCTGATCTTTTTTTCCAATGGGTAAATCAGGAAGTATTTCATAATTACCAAATATTACAAGATAACAATGCTCTTCCTGTTAACTATCAGTGATAACCTTACCTTGATTTAAGAAAGTTATCCAGTCTTCAGCTCTAAAAGATATTATATCTGGCCATAATATTTAACAAATATTATTAAGATACACAGTCAGTTTGGGGACTACAAGTGTTTATTCTGAGACCAATTTACTACTATTTTTTGTAAAGATTCCAACACTAAACCACTCAGGGAAAACAGCAACTGCTAGAAAACTCCCCCAGGGGTGCACAAAATCTGGGCAAGGGTTTTGCACCCTGTGCTGCTGCTGCTCAGAAAGGGTGTAGGTTTGTTGTGGTTGATGCATATGCCATGAAAAGAGCTGAAAGAGGTCTGTAATGCATAGAGAGCATGATGCAGACAGAGAAATGTGGATTAGGTGTGCCTTTAGAGGCAAAAAAATGTACCTCTACAGCTCTGCCCACCTATGCTGTTCATGACAGCCTTCCAGCAATGCTCAGGCTATGTGGCTGGTCACTTTAACATGACCCAGGCTTCTCTAGTTTTACTCTACCAAAGTTTATCTAACACTCTTCTACTGAAGAAATCAGTGCAGCTATTGCTGAAACATTTGTGGCACCAAATTATTCCATTATTGCTGTTGGCCTTTGACAAAATATTTATTTTCAGAACCTGACTGCTAAGTTAGTGAACACAGTTAAATTTATATCCCCTATTCCAAAAGTATTTCTATTTTTAGTATATTGGCATTTTTTAATCTCTGTTAGTGGGTTTTGAAACATAATGTCTCATTTGAATACATTAGCATATCAGTACCACAAGGTCATTACTGAATGCAGGAGATGAAAGCAGTTTTACATGCTACTATTCCCCAAGAAAACCAGTAGAAGCAAGAATAAATTGCCTACTGTTTTGTAAAAACCAGACAATCAAAAACCAACCAACCAAAAAACACCCCTACAACCCCCCCCAAAAAAAACAAAAAAAACCAAATACAACAACAAAACCCAAAAAAAACCCCACAAAACAAAACAAAAAAAAAGAAAAAAGAAAAAAAAGAAAGCATAAAGGATTTGTTCTATAGGCATTTGATACATCTGTGCCATGGATAGCTCTGGGCTAAAGAGTTATGGATCCCTTTGCCCTTTCTGATCTTAAAAACATTCAATGTTATGTTCCATATATAACCATCGCAACAGAACTATGATGAAAAAAAATAAAACCATTAAAAGGAAACACAGTATTTTACTCGTTGCTAAGCAACTCCGGATTTGTAGCCCATTAAATTTCTGGTCAGCATGAGCAGCACAGCAACCAAAAAAAAGACTTTTTAATAGTACTTGTTACCTGCTAGTGCAACACAGTTACTGGGCTGTGCCTGGGATTGGACAATTCATTATGCCCTATCATCATAAAATTCTTTTAACCAACAACTGTACCATGGCAGAGATAATCCTGGTCTCCTGTCACTGAAGATTCAGACTGAGACATCTAACAGTCTGCCATAGATGAGCACTCCAAAAAAGATGATTCTGTCATTAAAACACTCACTTAAATATTTTTCTGTAGTAAATATACACATCTGAACTTACTAGAACCTATATAACGCATATAGTCATACTGTAATATAAAACAAACTCATGATGGTATTTCATATTACAGCTATGCAGTAAACTCAAGAAATTAAACTCAAGACTAACAATTAGAGGCATCCTGACATTAATTTGAAATGTATGTTTCGTTCATCAGGGAAACGCTAACTTTAAAGTTTTACAGGAATTTGGGTTTGAATTCTCACTCTTATTCTGCATCTAGATCCATAGCTGTAGTTTGGATCCACCTGTCCAAAGTGTGTTTGAGAACATACAATCTTGAACAGGAAATTGACCAGTAGCATAGAGAAATGTCAGCATCAAATTATAATTCTTTTTGATGTTATTCAATTGATTCATCTTTCATTTGCTTTCATTATTCTTCAAAAAGACTTTTAAAAAAAATACTCTTCCCTTTTTGATCAGTACAGCAATCATAAAGTCCACAAGTTAATAATTTTCCACTAATATACTCAGAAACTGAGGTGGAAATTAGTTTAGTAAGCATAAGGGTTTTCTTAAATTATAAGATATTTCACAGTGCTTCTTGAACTTTGAATTTTCAGACTGATAGACTGAGTGAAAAAGCTTTTATTTGCATTTTATGGGGCATTGATGTATCTAATTAAGATGTAGAAAAGGCTACAGAAGTGTGTGAAAACATCCAAGATGATTTGAGGATGCAAAGGAAGTTTTCTTCGACTTTTTGTCTGTGGTTGGGTAATAACATAATTAGTAGTATGATTCTTTAGGGAAATAGAAATGCATTAGTATATACTTTAAACATTTTATATCCATTACAGTATAAAGCCTACCATTGCAATTCTTGAAATCTGTTTTGCACTTCACTTTTTCACTCCAACATCAGGTATGACCTGCTTGTTTTGCCAATGAGAAGAGCTGCTTTCCAGACTTCTGTTGACACATTGCTGGACGCCCTAAAGAAATGGAAAATGGCCAACTCCGTATTAGTGCCATAGGGTGATTCTGTTACGTCCAGAAGAGCAGAATCACTGTGCGCAGAGACTCTTAGATATTCATGAGGCACTGGATGTGCTGGTTTTGTATCTGCCAGCAATGGCAGGTCTGAGAATGGTAACAGTGTAGCAGGACAATTCAAAATTTTTGCTTTAGTCACTGGCAAGACATGCGTACATGTACTCCTATCTGAACTTAAAAACTTAGCGAGACAGTTGCAGTCCAGAGAAGCAGTTTTCCTCTCAACTTGCTTTCCAGTGGGTTGCAGCTAATAGACCTGATTTTGCTAGATATGAATTTTGCAGGGAAAAGGAGAAAAAAAGAAAGTATCCACTGTTAAATATACCCATTTGAAAAAAAAAAATGGGGGGGGTGTGTTTGGTGGTGGAAAAAAAAGCAAGCCTTAAGCCTCAAGGTACAAGATATTGCAGTCTGGGAGAGTTTTCTAAGGAAATGCTGTTTTATTTTTGTCCTGTTCTTACCATCTTTCTCAGGAATCTGTTAATGGCCACTGGGATCCTGAATTAGTTGAATCTGTACCACATCCAATATATCCATGCTTATTTACCTAGGAGATTCTTTTTATCTATGTTAACTCTCTGTACTGACATAACTGAGTCACTTTATTGTGATTTCCATAAGAAATTACAGAATATATATAAACTCTTTGTGCATTCATAGGAAAATATACAACCAGAGTCCACATAACATGCTGTACTGTCCCAGCAGAAACCAGGACACCACTATTCAGTCACCTAAAGTATAACATTCAGCAACATTCTTGGAAAATCCAAATCTAAATTGGGATCTAAATATGTGACTGCCAAACACCATCTTTTTTTTTTTTTTTTCCAGATCAAATCACTGCTTCCAAAGCCACCTTGAAAAAAAACAAAAAAAACAAACAAAAAAAAATCCCCAAAACAACCCTTCCCCTCAAAAAAAAAAAAACCAAAATACTCCCCCCCCCCAAAAAAAAAAAAAAAAAAAGCCAACAAAAACCCAGTCATTCTCTGGAGGCCTGTACCTCCATGTGTTATTACCATACAGTTGAATCTGTGCAGTCTGTATGGGAAATTAGAGGTAGAAGCACTAATGTTTTGGAAGTAGGGCAGTTGCTGTAGTCCCCAACAACCTTGGTGGCCCTTCACTCACTCTGGCTTATCTTTTTTGCAATGAAGGACTCAATTGCGCACACTATCCAGATGTCATCTAAAGCATGCTAAATAGAGTGGAATAATTCCTTTCCTTGCTCTACCAGTTGTGTTCCTACTCATACAGCCCAAGATAATGCTTGCCAATTTTGCTGCTATGGCACATGCCTTGTTTATGTCCTACTTGCTGGCTACCAGGACCCCCATAGCCAGTCAGTGCCTGGTCTGCCTTTTTTCAGGGACTCTTCCTGACTGGGGCAGGACTTTGCATTTGTCCTTGTATTTCATATGGTCCCATCAGCCCATTCTTGTACCTGTCTAGAGTCTGAACAGCAGCCCTGCTATAGAGCAGACCAACTACTTCTCCCAGTTTGGTGTCACCTGTAGACCTCCATCACCTCATCCACATTGCTCGTAAAAAAGTTAGACTGGAATCCAGATAGAGTACATGTCTCCTCCAAACACTGCTATTTTTTGTTTACTCATCTCGTTGTCCACCCATCCAGACTTTAACATCCTAACTATGATACAAGGATGCTACATGGGACTGATTTGAAAATCCCAATAGCATTTGTTTTCAAGCTTAGCCTCCGAGCACTGAGAAACACTACAGATTCACAGTTAAGTAATTATTTCTTTTTCTGTTCAGGTTTTTCTACTTCTACAAGCTCTAAATAATTTTATGCTCATGCATACAGTAATTATTTTTCTCTCACAAGTGAGAAAAATTAACTTCTAAATTACTTCAGAAAGCTAATAACCAGTGAGGCTGTTTGAGCAACTATGACTGCAGCAAATTTGCAGAAACAAAACACTATAAAATATAAATTTGAGTTGTTTTTAAAGGAGAAAATATTATTTATTTGAACCAGACAAAATTTATGAAAGGATACCTTTTATCTGACAGTTTGCATGACTCTATTAAAATAAAATCTGTTAAAAAAAAGACTTCTAGCATTACTATTTCGAAAATGAATGGAAGTATCTCAGCAAAGGCTGGCCAGTTATCATCTTATGTTCCAGATCCACAAAAAGGTTATTTACAAAACATTTAATTAAGAAAAAGAAGGCAATTCACAAACTTTTTAATGGTAATTTTCATATCAGCAACTTTCAGCAATGCAAAAGAGAAACTTTTTTTTTCCTTTTTTTTTCTTTCTCAAAAGCTAACGGAATCCACAAGTCCTCACAAGAGATCACAGGCTGTCACAGGAGATTATTTAGCAGCCTAATATATACAGCTTGAAGAAAAATGGATCAAAGATACAGAAAGAACAGTATAGTCCTGAGTAAGCATTGCTATTCTGCAGAAGTTATTTCTTCTGACCTTGCAGGGAGGAATACAAAAGAACAAAACTAACTTAAGCATGCAAGCATGTTTTATGATTTCTGTTTATATTACCATCTCTCCCTTGTATTTGTTTGCAACTTATGGTCACCAAGTCTCTAAGGAAAGCAAAGTGTCTCTTGATTTTCTGCATATAAGCACTTTATTAGTTTTACCATTGGGTTCCCTTAAGATGATTTGATCCCTAAGCACATATCCCACTAGCACAAAATGGTTTTGGCTGTATCATCATAGATTTTCCTGGGGAACATATCCCATCAGTGATCTTTCAACATCTTATATAGCTTATCTAAGAATTCAGAGCAGTAGCTATTTCAAATAAACCTTTCTTTTTGGCAATATCACTACCACCTCTTAAGACATTCATCTTTATGGCAAACATGTTTTTTCTGTAGCTTCTAGATAGTGGAGCAGACTTCCTACTTTTCCAGTAATTCCATATAGAAATGAGATACATGGTAAGAGGTTAACTTATATTTAAGCTTATTTTTAGTCTGGTATATGACTAAACAAAATGTGAGAAAGGGAGTTTTAGAAACTTCTCTCTAATTCAGTTATGTGTCATTAATTATTAAATATTTCTGTATTTTCTGTATAAGTGAACTGGTATTTTTTTGAAAAAAAGTTACAGAAGTTTGACATATAACCTAGAGTTAGTACCCCCACCATGAAAAATACTTTTCATATAATTTTATAAAGGCCTTTTTACCAAATGTGTGTGACTCTCTGCTTGATGCCTTAGCTATCCAATCTTCGATATATATGAGTGTATTCAATCAAGACTGAGGAGCTTCTTTTCTTTCTTGCAAGTACCCGTAAGTTCTGCTAAGATAGCCAGGTTAAAATTCCATTAAAATAATTTGATTTCATTTCATCTAGACATATGTTAGAAAAAAAATACAGTGGAACAAAGAAGGGAAAGGAACATGGGAAAATAAAACTAAAAATATAGTCCTCAACAAAGCTGAAATTAAATGCAATTTGCAGAGACAAACTGAGGCTTACCTTATGGTAAGCACAAAGCATATCAAGGTTATAGAAGCTGTTATTCTCCCACAGAGACATCCCCTTTTCGTTACCCCAGCAAGTCCCTTGCTATATGATATCTTAAAGACACAACGTGAAAACTTGAAGATCAGTTTTCAAACTCAGCCACAAGTGCATATTTACATATGCCCAAGTGGGCAAATATCACGGTGCCTTTGAGCAGCTCTGTAAGCCACAGACATTCCCTTATTTAGAACCAAGATGATTATGTTTAAGCAGAGAAAAACTTTCAAATAATTTCATAGTAAAAAGTAACGTTGAAGTAAAGGTTGAATATATAGTAGTTTTAAAGTGTGATGTCACTGACATTTTCAAGTCTTTCTCAGTTCCAAGGTATTTAATTTATGAATATAGTTACATGAGAAGCTAAATGGTAAAAAAAAAATAAAATAAAATAAAAAAAACCACAAAGTGATAACTTGCCATTGAATTCCATATTCTGCTACAGTACAATAACTAATTTCTAATTGCACTGGACCCTAAAGGGACTGAAATACTTGGAGATTTATGTAGTGGCAGAGTTAGATGAAGTATTTTGCAGTGAATGATTCAATTATCTTGAGAAAGGTTCCCAAAATTGAACAGTTTGAATAATTACTTTTTTAATGCATTTTTAGAGATACTATAAAAATCTTTTTGTAAAAAAAAAAAAAAAAGAAAGAAAAAACCCCACTATATTGATAAGGTAAATCCCCCACCAAGACGTGGACTTGTTTTGATACAAATATTTTGTAATGTGTATTTGTAAAGCTGAGAAAAATTACACTTTCTTCTTCATAGAAGATTCTAGTACATAAGCAGAATTAGTACATTTACAAGTTTAATAAAATCTCCTCTGCTCCTCATTTTAATATATTCTGATATAGCAATTATTATTAGCCATCCACAAACTACAGTTACATTCCTCCCACCACTGGAAATTCATGAAAGGAGTAAAATCTATTGAGGCTGTCTGAATTTATACATGGTCATTGTATCTTCATACTATCTGCCACACATATGAATTATTTTCATTTTTCTAAACAGTTTTTGATTTTTAGCAATTTCCATAGAGCAGAATGATGAAAAGAAAAACGAGAGGAAAAAAAATATGGAGTCCCAAAGAATATTAAGTATTTATAGGATAGCACTAAACTACAATCACATATATTTTTGATAGATGTTTACATTTTATAGATGTTTAAAGGCAACCAAGAAAACAAAGGTATACAGTGTGCATATCAAAGTGCGCTAAAGTTCTCAAAGCACACTTCAGAATAAGCCAAATTGCCTTGAAAATATAGGTAAAAGCTAAAACGTCCTTTTTAGATAAGACATTAATTCAAATCAGATAGAAGCTGGTTTGATAACTTTTTAAATGACTTTTTACAGATACTTATTATCTGGTTAGTTATCACTGGTTATGTATCCTTCTAACAGAAAAAGTAGCATACTATTCTGAGGACTGATTCTATCACAGTTTAAGACCTATTTGCCAGCAGTGGTTGTACATAGAAGACTGCTTTCTGAGAAAGAATGATCAAGAGAGCAGCCACAGTAGAAATAAGAAAAATAAAATAATTGTTTTGAATAAAACCAACAAGATGTAAAATGCTGTGAGTGATTCTTACCTTAATGCATGTGATTTCCACATATTTTAGTATCCTGACCTTTACAGTACAGATAATAGGACATAATTTTATAATTTAATAATTAAAGTACACACAAATTCTTGTAATATTTCTAAAATCTAGTGTGCATAGGAGGAGAAGGAAAACATTTCTCAATTACAAATGCTAAAGAAAAAAATAAAATAAAGGCAGCAGAATATAAATCAGAATGTGAGACTGTACTTTCTCCATCATATTTGTCCAGACAGTTTTGATGTTAAGCAGGTTTCACACACATCCACTTACTTGTCAGAGAGTTACTATGGAGAGATACACAGACACACGTTCCCTGTTGTCCTGGTTTACGCTAGGCATTAAGATCAAAGCCTACCAACAGGAATGTTCTCTCTCAAAAGATTCCCTCTATAAAAATGAAGGAGCCAGAGAAGAGCCATCTGTTATTTTACCAGTACAGATGTTAGTTTGTTTTAGAAGACCTTTCCTGCATATCCACCTCAGCTGAAATAAACTTTGCATGCTTTGCACTAGGAACAAGGAGCAACAGATGTATTCTGACAGGCAGCACACAGTCCTTTAAAAGAAGCGTGACTTTTTACAGTGAGACAGAATGGCAGCAAGTACAGGTTCTAAGAACAATACTAAAAGTAAGACACAGTTAAAAAAAAAACCAAAACCTGAACCAAGAACGTTGGTAAAAATTTGTAACTTTTGCCAAGAATTTGATTAAACATTTGCTTGAAGACTTGGGTTATTCCTTTTTTTAATATTCTCTAATCAGCAAGAATATGCTGGGGATATCTCTGCTATGCAGATATTCCTTTTGTTTCGATTTTCTTTTGTTTCTCTTTACATTATATTTTCATAAAAATATTTTTGCATCACAAGACTTACACTTCCTCTGTTCCTTGTTGCACACTGACCCAGTCATCATACCTATTTTTACCAAGTGTTATACCTTAGTCTTGCCTTTGTATTATGAATTCTATTACACTTCATGTCACCCATTTTTGTCTCCTCTTTGTCAGGATTGTGATCTCCTAAAAGGAAAACAACAACAACCAAAGTCTCACCTATAAAAAGCAGAAAAATCTGTCGGTACCTGATCTCTCAAACGTAACTGGTGTTATGACTTGGTCTCAGTAGGGAAATTCGGATAAATGCTAATACGCCTAAAATGCTAATAAGAGCCTAAAATGTGCAAATATATTTCAATGAACAATATACAAACTTCTTTTACAGTAGACTAAGACAACTAATACAGTTTCAAGCATATTTTCTTAATATTATTCTGCACTTTTTTTTTATTTTTTATTATACATTGATATAAGACGATTTTCCTGACTTCTAGAAATGAGTAGCCTGGTCTACATGCCCATTCATAGCAACCCTCTACAACAAGCCCAGATGTTCTCACCTTTTCTCAGTGGAAATTTAACAGAAAGAAAACCTGCCTAATGTTTCAAGTAACTCTAATATTTTTTTGTGAAAGTATTTACATTTCTAATTTATTGGGGTTTTGTACTCCATGCTTAATTTCTTAAAATCACAGGATAAGTTTTCCGGCCTTAATTTCAGAACTTCTCTGAAGATATGAAGAATAAACTCTACTCAGGGAATGTCAGCTTTCTCTAAGGAGACATCATGAGGTCCCACTTAATTCTGCACCCTTCAAAATTCTGCTGTCATTTTACTGTCGCAAGTTGGCGACAATAGAACCTGGCAGTAGGTGTTGCTCTGGATACATAGCAGTCCTCTGCAATAACCATTCCTCCCATCCCAAAACATCATTTGCCTTCTTTTGTCATGTATGTGTCCAAGTCAAGTACAGTGAGATGAGTGACAGACTGACTTTCATGCTCTTTGTTGTGATCCACAGGCATTTGCCTCCTACTCTGGTAGCCAAAAATGTAGTTTACCTACAGTAAACTTACAGGACAGATCAAGCTTCAGGGACAGATGAAGAGATATTTAACCATTGGAACACTATTATACAGTCAAAATATAACAATGCAGACATTATATTGTCAAAATGTCAACCATACTGTTTCAAAGCCCTGGCTTTAGCTGTCATGCACACCTTTATTTGTCAAGACCCTTAAAAATCCATTTTGGTATGGCTGTAGGCAATGAAATGCTATGAGAAGTAGAAGTAATTGGAAGCCTATATGCAAAACCAATTAAGTATCCAAAAGCAGTACTGAGAATCTGGAAACACAAAGTAAATGACAAACAAATCAAAACATTGGAAGTTTATATTGTCCAATGGACTGTAGTTAAATGTGATACATTCAAATACATTTAATGTCCAAAAAACACACTAAAAGTTCATGGACTCCAAGTGAAAAGTAAATAGCAACTTTCTAAGAAGTCATAGTCAAGAAGGCTTCATGCACGTTGTGCACGTTATCTAAAGTAAAAGACAGTTCAAACCTACTAATGATATTGTAAACATAAATATTTGAAGTGAGATGAAACCAACAGAAATTCATTGGCACACAACACAGGAGTTTCTGTCCCTTGAAGTAACAAATAGATTATGTTTTATATTTTAAATGGTAAATGAGAAACGAATGTCTCTAACATAACAATGGTAACTGTTTCTACACAAGATCATGTTGCAGACCCATGCTATTGTACAGGGAAGATCTTATCTAGCAATTTGGAGGAAGAAACATTAAAGATGCTTTCATAATACATACAATTAATTGTTTGCTGGAAAAATATATCCATTACTGCTAAATATTATAATGATATCTTAATATCAATTTCTGATTAAATGCCTAAATAATTTCCTACAGTCATGTCTAGCTTAATATCATAGCTTGACATCAAGGTCTACAGAAAATACAAGCATCTTTTGCTTAAAGTCTGTCTTAAACTATTGCTAATTAGGCCTCACTTAAAAATCTTGTTTTGAAATGATAGAAAAACAATTTCTAATGCCTTAGTTATGGAATACTTGAAAGCTCTGTAGCATATGTGTTTTCACATTTTCTTACCCTGCAGCAAGTACAAGATGAATAAAAATTATTCACTCGATGAAAGATAACATAACTACATTCAACTTCCTGTCACTGACGAATAGGAAGGTCTAAATAAGATGGTTATCGAGAAGACACAGATAAGTGCTAATCTTTTACCCCATGCCCAACTCATATGTGAAAACCCCTTCCTACAACACCTGAAAATCACATCAAATTTCACTTTGGAGGAGTTCCTTTAGTCTCCACAGTCATCATTCTACTTGACTATGCACAAATTTTCATGGCCTCATGCTTATTTTGTGGGCATTAAAAATAAAAATAATAATAAAAAAAGATAAAATCTGTGTACTGGTTTTCACATAAGTGCCTATATCAGATATGAAAGAAAAAAAAAATCTGTGTCAGACTATGTCATGCTTTCACTGTTGCCAAAATTACACCAGTATGTGCAAAATAATCATAAAGCTTACTTAGTGAGATGTTAGATAGAGAATTTTGATTTGTATATGATTCTTTCTTGACATGGAATGTTATAGGAACAGTAATAAAGTAATGATCATGTGTCTTCTGAATTATCATTCAGGAACCATACACAAGCCACTGCTATCCTTTATTATGAAACAAAGTCTGGTATCAGTAATTTCTTTTCCCCAGTGAAAACTGATGTGTAACATGTCTTTCTGTACAGAAACTGTTACCACTCCACACTAACTTTTCATTTTATTTTGTGTTTTTCAATGTTCCTCATTGCCATTAAACTCCAGAATACGGATCTTTGGATCCATTGATACAGCAAAATCATGCAAAACTATCAGATTCTCTTAATTATTACGTATGTCATATTAGAGAAATAAATCTCTATATATACAGATTTAATCAATAATCAATATATTATGGAGTTTATAGAGAAAAAGATACATCTTAAAAACATTTTAAGGACTCTTCTAAAGGCAATGGGAGGGTAAGAAAAATCCCTGATTTTTCCATTTTCAAGGTTAAAAACTGAAGTAGCACTGTTCCACTAACATGTAATACTTCAGGACAGTGTATCTAAAAGTAGCTTTAAGCTCTGCAACTCTGTTAAATGACCTGAATTACTTGCCTGTGCCTTTTGGTTTGTGTGGCAATCTGGTATGACTCCTCTTTAATGTAGTCTGTTTCTACAGGTATTTTGGTTTGGAAACATTTTTCCTACAGATTAAAAAATGTTCACCTGTGTTTCAGTGGTTTTTAGTTCTGAAATGTCTAGTGCCATATCCATAAAAAAATTTGTAGAAGAAAACATTTTTGTACTTTTCCTCAGGACAGAAACAAAGATAAATGTATAGTCTTGTAACACCCGAACACTTCTAGACACAGTTATTCATGAAATGCTGTGGACAGAGTTCCACCCAGGTGAATAAAATACCTAGCTAAAGATTTTGACAGGTTTTTTTGTAGGTGATTGGGGATTTTTTTGCCTGTTGTTGTTGGGTTTTGTTAGTTTGTTTGCTTTCTGCATTTTTATTTTTATAGTTAGATTTGGATGGATCTTAGCTGAATGATTAAATTGGGTGCTGACTACTCTGCATTTCTGCTAGGCCTTATTCTCACAGAAGTAATGGTCAAGAGTGATAGGACTATTTACTAACAATCTTCATCTTACTACCTTTCACATGGGAAAAGACACTCAAAATTAGGAGCCAATTCTGGAAAAAAAACAATGGCAACAGATCATCAGTTTGCTCAAGGATGTTTCAAACCCTTTTGGATCTAAAACAAGTTAGATCTGAATAACTTTTACTGGGATATGTACATTTAGTAAATGTTTAGTAGTAGGAGTCATCAGGAGGTAGAAAACAAAAAAAATATATGTGGGGCAGTTGCAATACGCATTATCATTTTCATCTTTGAAAAGAAAAGCTGAAAGAATCTGTTCTGGTTTTTTAATCCATTCCTACTGAAAGAACTGCAGACGATAGCTTATTATCTAGGTTCTGTAAATTTTGCATTCTAGGGATGTTAATGTTCTTCAGCCATCACTTGGTGTAAACCCAACAACTTTCTCCTTTCTTTATTCCAAGTGAAAAAACACCTGTTTCATATGTTACATACTCACGGAATCAAGATGTTACTTGAGTAGAGTGCACCCCTACATTTTCTTACTACTAATAGAATGCAAGTTCTTTTAAGTAGTATGTTATGAAGTGCAGCAAAGACATTGAGCCTCATCTTGACAAAAATTGCTAATATGCAAAAATTCTTATTAAAATCCCACTGACATGGGATTCAAGTTCCTAAATATCCTTAATCTTTTGATAAATAGGCACTAAGGTCAGAAGGATCACATTACACCAAGATGGATGCCCATGTACAGTTTGTCTATAGGGGGCACACTTAAATTCTGAGCTTCAAGTCCGCTCCATTTACATGCCGTATTACTCTGCTGACATATATGACTTCAGTTTTACTTTGCTATCAGTGATTAAGTACACATGTTGCAGTGCAAACAGAGTGTATATATGACACTGCTTTGGAATTCAGAGGCTAAAGTCTCATTTCTGCCTCGATTCTCCAAGTAGAGGTTTTTTTCCCCTCACCTAAAATTTAAATTGCCATCCGTTTTCTATCTTCTTTCTTGCATAGTTTCAGAGCCCACTATTCAGGAATTCTCATGCTGTGATGGTGAGACTAATCAAAGTTCCAGCTGAGTTTATCTGCCAGGTGTGTACAGAAGATTCTTTATTTGAGCAGAGAGTTAAATTTCTTTCTTTGTAGTTTCTATCATAGATCCATCCCACAGATTCAGAAATCTTTAAGAGACTCTTTAAAATTAAGGTTTCACACACCATGAAGCCTTTCCTTTTAAATTACTATTAATGCTGTTTCAGAGTTCCTGTTTTTCTGAAAACAAACCTATCTGCTACTACAGAAGTCTTGACAACACATCAGTTTTCATTACACCAGCTAGAGACAATTATTGCACATGTCTAGGAACATTACATGCTACATCACCTTTGCTATTTCTTAGGTCTAACAAACTGAAAGAGCAATATGTAACCACAAAAAATTCAGGTCAGAACATTAGCAGTCTTAAAGGTACTTTACTAAGTGGCATATTTTCACTTTCCATTTTGGCAGATTGAGACACAGTGAGATTTTCACTCAATGGAAAATCTGCTCTGTATTAGATATGGATCCTGATCTATATAAGATATTAACACATGTGCAAGGCCTCTTCTATACCAGTTGTAGAAGCATAGTTTCTTTTTTGGCGACAGTGAAATAATGAAATGTGAATCAGGCATATTTCAATCATTACCTTATTTTCATTTTCCTGCACTGCTCATCTTGAAAATAATGAAGTAACATTTTGAAAGTTATATGAAAGACCAGTTGTCAAATTAATCCACACTTATGTCTGAGTAGCTTTTGAAAAATGCATCTTTCTGCCTGTTTTAAAGTACTGAAAATAATTAGCTGACTAGAAGCAGCAACTTCAGGACCTCAGATATATAACATTTCAATTCAGCCATCTATAAATACAGATATTAAAAGAAAGTAATTAACTCCTGAGTGACTAGTAGTTATTTAAGAGTTCAAAAACACAGAAAGACAGAAAGATCTTGTTTCTACAAATGCTTGGTCCGAAAGTATATTAAACTGAGTGTGATCTAACATAATTACAAGTCTGAAGACATTAATGCTATTTGTTATTCCAGCTGATTTGTCTGGTGGTGTATAAAGTAAACTAGGGGCTAATAAAGGCATCAATTGCAAAATGGTAGTTTTCTGCATGAAGAATGAAAGGAAAGAATGGAAACAACAGAAAGAAAGAAGCTGGGAGGTCTTTCAGATTTGTATTTCTTTTGCTATCAGATCTCACCAGCAACTATGTCTATACTCCCAGTCTTTTGGAGATTGAGCTTATTGAATTATTGGGTCTGCTCTGCTTCCAGCCTGCAGAGAGATTCTTGTAGAAAAGGCACTGATTAATTTTGCTGTCTTGCAGAGATTATCTAGTACAAGTCTCAGGCCAGAAAAAGGGGAAAAGAATAACAAGTCAAGCACCACCATCATGCCTCAGTGTTTAGGTTAGATGGAAGTCCTTGAATTATTTACTCCAATACTGTAAAGATATATAGGTAATTACAAATACAAGCAGTACATGGGTCCTTGTTACTAAGAATACCTCAGCCTATCTGAAAAATGGAAGAGCTTCTAATCACCTTTTCACTGCCTCTGAATTGTTCTTGGATCAGTTTATAAAAACTAATCAGCAGCTATAAGAATACTCCTCGGGTTTTTTTGTTTGTTTCTTTTACTCAAAGTAGTACTTGCCCCATTTACTAATGAAACTATACACACACACACACAAGCAGACTACCTAAACGATACTTATGCAGTTACAGACTTCTTACACTTCAGCAAATACCTATGCAGTTCAACAGAGAGTCAAGGGAACATACTCTGAAAATTAGAAAAAGCACTTCCTCCCTTTTGGGGAAAACCTGCACTTTCCTGATAGTTTTCAGGTCTCTATTTTCTTACAGAGACAAGTAGGAGAAAAAGTAGTTTTCTATCTTCAGAAAATCCTGCACTTGTACAGTGGAAGCTAATATCCTTTTTAGTTTCATCTACTGTGGAGGCTTATACAGTGATGGGCTTGCATCTTATTCCTGTCATTTAAGGAAAAAGATGATTTGCTGAAGCTGAGAGATGGCTTTGGTTATGAATTCACAAAACAGAAAACTGAATAATTTAAAAAAATAAAGAGATGACTTCCTACACCTGGGTTGGAGCAATCCGAGGCACAGCTACAGGTTGGGCAGAGAAGAGATTCAGAGCAGCCCTGCAGAGAAGGACTTGGGGGTGTTGGTCGATGAAAAAATGAACATGAGCCGGCAGTGTGCGCTCACAGCCCAGAAAGCCAACCGTATCCTGGGCTGCATCAAGAGGAGCGTGACCAGCAGGTCGAAGGAGGTGATCCTGCCCCTCTACTCTGCTCTTGGGAGACCTCGCTTGGAGTATTGTGTACAGTTCTGGTGTCCTCAACATAAAAAGGACATGGAACTGTTGGAACAAGTCCAGAGGAGGGCCATGAGGATGATCAGGGGAGTGGAGCACCTCCCGTATGAAGAGAGGCTGAGAAAGTTGGGGCTGTTCAGCCTGGAGAAGAGAAGGCTGCATGGAGACCTCATAGCAGCCTTCCAGTATCTGAAGGGGGCTTATAAGGATGCTGGGGGGGGGACGGGACTATTCATCAGGGACTGTAGTGACAGGACAAGGGGTAACGGGTTGTCGCGGTTTAAGCCCCGGCTGTAAATTAGAACCACGCAGTCTACTTCCCCCCCGCCCCCACTCCCCAGAGGGATGGGGAGGAGAATCGAAAGAATGTAACTCCCACGGGTTGAGATAAAAACAGTCCAGTAATAAGGTATAACACAAATCACTACTGCTGCCACCAATAATAATAATGATAAGAGAAATAACAAGGGAAGAGAATATGATACCGCTCGCCGGAAAAGACAGCCTGACCAAAAAGAGGACGTGCCCTTCCGGGTAGCTCCCAGTTACATCCCCTGGCATGACGTGCTGTGGTATGGAATACCTCTTTGGCTAGTTTGGGTCAGGTGTCCTGTCCCTGCTTCCTCCCGGCCCCTCCTCCTCCCTGGCAGAGCATGAGACTCACAAAGTCCTTGGTCAGTCTAAACATCAGTGTTATCAGCTTTGTTCCCAGGCCAAAAGTCAAAACCACAGTGCTGCAACAGCTACTAAGAAGGAGAAAAACTGACTGCTACTGCTGAACCCAGGACAAGGGGTAACGGGTTCAAACTTAAACAGGGGAAGTTTAAATTGGATATAAGGAAGAAGTTCTTTACTGTAAGGGTGGTGAGGCACTGGAATGGGTTGCCCAGGGAGGTTGTGAATGCTCCATCCTTGGCGATGTTCAAGGCCAGGTTGGATGAGGCCTTGGGTGGCATGGTTTAGTGTGGGGTGTCCCTGCCCATGGCAGGGGGGTTGGAACTAGATGATCTTAAGGTCCTTTCCAACCCTAACTATTCTATGATTCTATGATTCCCATACAAAAAAAAAAAAAAAAAAAAAAAAGAAAGAAAAAAGTGGATTTATTTTCTGATGTAAAATTAAGTAAATGTCTCCATTTCCTGAAGACAGATGACAGTGGTAGAAGTGATAGACAAGGAATAAGGAATAAGAGTCCAGAATAAATCTGCAACATGATGCATATCCTTGTCATTCTTCAACTTCAAACCTTTAAGATCTTGGATTTTTCAGTCTCAGTCTTTCAAGCAACTTTTATTCTCTTTTCCAGATACTTGTAAATAAAATTGTGTAGCTCTAATATTTTAATAAATTCTAAAAATGCCCTGCTATTAATCCATCCTAGGTTAAAAATGAAAATTTATGCTGTTACATAATGTTATTTCATATTGTGAGTATCTTGAGATGAGGAATTGTATGTGCTGAAATGATGAGGTAAACTGGAATGATAAAAGACAGTATATTATCATTTATATTTCGGTCTGTCCTGCAAGTTCTTTTGTATGTTTACTTGACAACTCATGGGACACCTCAGGGGATGAAGTATCTCATTTCCACAGCAGGATTGGCAGCAGTACAACTGGTGTTACAAACAACAGTACATCAACAATAAACCAGAAATTATTAGAAAGAAATAGAGACATGCCTTACAGTAATTCTGTATTTTTTATTACATCCTCTATCCATCTAGCAGAGAATCTTAACTCAGATGACAGATATCTAAGGAGTCAGAAAACAGATGAAAAGTGACTTCTGATTATTGCAAAGAGGGCACATGAACATCCTATAGAAAGATTATGTTAGTGTTACTGTATAGCACCCCGAGAATGAAAAAAGAAAATGTAGCTAAGATCTATTATATTTTAGTGACATCTGAACACATACAGAACAGAACACAACCAGTTTCTGTTCCTCACTCAACAGGCACATAAGAAATGAACGAAAGTACTGTTGGACATTTTTTTGTACAAGTGGACTGCATGATGTACTTTAGTTAAAATTGTATATGAAAAAAACTTGCAGGATATTTATCTTTTACATTTTTTCAGACATGTATAAAATATACATATTATAAAATATACATGAAATATGTACTTATGAGTACACAATAAGTTCTGAACAAAAAAAAAAAAGTACAAAAAAATCCATAGAACATAAGTCCTGATTTCTCTATTTTTGTCTCCAGGGATATACTGCAAAACCTGCCCTCTTTGTATTTACCAGGAAACCTCTAACCATTCCTACACAATACTCAATAACCACTCAAACATCAAGGGCTAAATGCTTCAGCTACTTATAGAATGCATTCCAAGTATTTCAATTAAGTGATTCTTTATTTACTTGGGCAAATCATTACTGTTTTGGTGGTTGTTTTTTGTTGCCTTTTTTTTTTTTTTTTTTTTTGAGGGAGTGTGGTTTTGTTGTTTGTTTGTGGGGTTTTTTGGTTCTGTGTGTTGTTTTTTTTTTTTTTTTTAACTAGAACTTTCTCGAGTCTGCTTTAGGATCGTTCAGCAGTTTGAAGATGAACGGAAAAGGTGATAAGCAGAAGCAGAAACTGACATCAGGAAGAGCAAGCATAAGATTTAAATATATTTAATCAAACTTAATGCCATTTCAAATTCTCATCCAGCATGGTTCTTTCAAGCTAACATTGGTTCGTTTTACTGCTTTTTGATGAGGAAAAGATTAAAACTTGGTCACTTTTTCCATGCAAGAATATACTTTATGCAATCCTCTCATCATTACCATGGGGAAACTAGCAAAAAACAAACAAACAAACAAACAAACAAAAAACCCATAACCCCCCAAACAAACAACCAAACAATCCATTGCTCTAGTGTCTTACAGCAAGGCCATAGCTCTCAGTGTTGCCTAGTTTAATTTACAGAAACATTGAAATAAACTGAAGCTCTTCTTCCAGCTCTAATACTGGTCTGCTGCATATTGTCAAGAACGAATTCACTATATTGCTGCATCTTTTGACCTCTTTGACTTTATACAGATTACAAATTCCTTGAAGTGGATATTGCCACTTCATATACCTAACACACTGGTTAGGATGGTGACTTTATGCACTTCTGTAAGGTAAGCAATACAGACAAACACAACAGATAATAATGTTTGAGCGTATTGCATGCAACTCGCATTTGCTTTTAAACTGAGGCACCTTAGTTACTTTTATAATCTAAACAACCATCAGAATTACTTTTAAACCTAGGTTGAATCTATTTACAGCCACCAATACTTTACAAGAATAACTATTAAAATTAATGGAATCGCTGATAGTAGAACACAATGGTCCTATGGAAATCAAAACGCAGGCCTAGAAGATTATCAGTCAAACCACGATCCTAAGTTCTTTGTGCATTTTAGTTCATTTTTTATTTCTTCCCAGGATGAACTAATTATTAATGAGGAATCAGTTTGAACCAGCTCTTCTAGGTCAAACTAATAAGATATGTCAAAATGGCTTGTAAATATTTAAAAATCACTCAAAAGTCTATTCATTATTGGGCTATTGGTATACAGCCTTGCTGGTTTTGTTATTATTTCTATTTTTAAAGGCTGTTAGTGACTTTTGCCAGTTACTTTAGCAAGTTATTTATATACCATATTAAGTACCTGGAGGCTAGAACTACTATTCTGAGTATCTATCAAGAAACAAACAAACAAACAAACAAACAAAAAAAAAAAAAAAAAAACCCGCACCCCTCCCCCCGAAAAAAAACCAAAACAAACAAAAAAAAACAAAACAAAAAACAAAAAACAAACAATGTAGGCAAATAATGCTATCAGTTGGTATTTTTCCATTCAACATTTACCATTTAAAAATTACACAAATTTCAGGAAGCAAAGTACTTATTGAAGTGGTGGCAACTATCTCACAGACTGAAGAACTATGATCTCATTAGTTCTGGTTTCAGTTATGTGTTCTGGAGAATGCTTAAGCTCACTAAGGACTGAACTTGACTTAGGATATTTTTTGACAGACTCAACAGCTGCAGCATATCCCCTCTCTATACCCACACGTACACACCTGTTATGCACCAAACTCTACAGAAGTACAGTTTTGTATTCAGAATCTTCATAGACTTCTGCATTACCTCTGCACGTAGCATATGCCACAATCAACATTGCATCACATCTCAAATACCTAGAAGCTCTGTACTGCACACACAACTCCATATAGAATACCCCTTTGATTCCAGAAGGCTTTTTTGACCTAACACAGTAACAACGGTAAGTCCTTCTACTTCACAGGGCTCTGTTCTGTGATCTTTTCCTAAATAACATCAAGTTTTGTATTCGTTCCCGCTTCACTTCACCTCCATCCTGCAGCACAGCACTTCTTTCTCCACGTATGCTGGCTTCCAGAGTTTATATAACTAAGGAAATGTAACCACCAAGATCATCCATTGCTTTGATGCTGGTACTCCTTCAACTGCACTGATCCTTACATTAGAAGACCCATAAATGCATTTCTTAGCTATGTTATATAGAGAGTACAAATGCATCTACTTTTACCACTGTTCTAGGTCATGCCATCTTGAACATTTAGATTGGATTGGAAAAAATCTTTACTATGAGAGTAGTGAGGCACTAAAGCAGATTACCCAGAGAACCTGTGGATGCCCCATCCCTGGAAGAGTTCAAGGCCAGTTTGGATGGGGCTTTGAGGAACCTGGTCTAGTGGAAGGAGTCCCTGCCCATGGCAGGGGTGTTTGTACTAGATGATCTTTAAGGTCCCTTCCAACCCAAACCATTCTGTGATTCCATGATTTATTAAAAAAATAAACCTAACCTAAACCTAGGTAAGTAGTAACATGCCAGAAAGTGTTCTGTTGTTTACAATAGGTTTAGGATATATATTTGAAAAAAAAAAAAACAAACAAAAAACTTACTCTTTTCCTTTAATTCTAACTAAACCTTTCTGCCATATGCCTAAAGAAAAATCTAACAACTGAACACTGGATTTCTGGAGGACTGTGGTGCTATATTTCATTGCTCCTTTTAGTTAGCTATTTGGCTTTAATTGTTAGTTGTATAATGAAATACAAAGAAGTTAGCCTTAGATAAATATATAAGTTCTTGAACAGCACCCAGTACAAAAGCATACTGCCCTTTAGGAAACACTATAGTACTAAGAAAAATGGTAACAAGGGATATCATAGACCGCAATGACCTCAAAATAACACAAGTGATTAAACAGTAAGTAGGAAAAGATATTCTAGTAATACTGCTATAAGTATAATCTTTAAGTATAGCAAGACATAGTAACCAGGTAATATTTTCCAGCATTAGCATATGAATGCTCTAGTCATTCAATTTAAGAGCATTTCAAACTGACTTTACTTTGCCTGTGTAATTAAAAAGTACATGGTGACTCAAATTACTAATATGCATTTCAGGACAAGTGAGCCCATCAGCTACTTCTTACCTGAAACAAAACCATCTTTCTTCCCTTACTGGTCAGCCTTCAAAGAAAAATTGGTTTGGGTCTCCCTTGAATTAAGTGCTTGCTCATTATTACCAACTTTTGTTGCTATGACTGGCAACCAGATCTTCGTATTGGTGCTTTTTCTAAAAGCCTAGGCCATCATTAAGGAGATTACTTCTGTGCCTCATAAAATGCTCATCTAGACTGTGATATGCAACACATAAGGACTCAATGTTCATAACATGAAAACTCAGATACACAGTTTTGCCAATCTGACATGCTAGTGAGTGAATAGAAATCAACATCACAAAAATCATTTATCAGCTGACATTTCAAGTCTTACTGCTACACTATTATCTGCGACCTACTGGTTCCTGGGTACTTCAGAAGATCCTTGGCTGAGATGTAATTACAAATGTCACCTTTTAAAGAGGGTAGACTTTCTGAACAGCTCTAAGTTTTCAGAATTTAATTTCTGTATACAGAACAGCAGGAGCAGAGTATTGGGCCCAAAGAGGCAATAAGGAGTGAGAAAAAGTGTAAAAGAATGGCATTAAGTCACCCATGAAATGGAAGGTCTCAAGGAGCTGAGGATAGCCAGAAGTGGCTGGCTGACTGACTTCACTCTCCTATAGATTACATGACTGGGTAAGGTTATATTCTAGCCAACAAAAAGTGAGAAGGATCAAGCTGTTCCCAGACAGCAAAAAAGTAGTAAACCAGATGCATCAACAGTTGATATTGAGTTGTTCAACCAAGAGTTTATTATATCAAAGAGAAATGAGGTAGGAATCATTGAAAAATTGAAATCTGTTCTATTTTTTCCACTCCTTGCTTTTAAAGTGTGTAAAGTGCAGTACAGCAAGTCTACTTAGTACTTTTGAAAAGGTCCCATAAATAGTGCATTGACACTTTGAGTAGGCATGTAGGATTTCTGGAACATACATTTAAAAAATAATTTCAGTAAGTGGATACTGGGAAGATGGAGGAACACACAGATCCAAACCCCAAGTTTTCAAGTTTTAAGCCACTTCCTAGTAAATCTTTATCTGTTAACTTTTATTGTGAAAGTCAGTGGTGAGAGGAAGGCAGAAGATGTGTAAGCCAAAACTGCTTCTTTGCAGTCAGACAGCATCTCCTTCTGTCTTCTGCAACTGGCCAGTCCATTTCTTGGGATTTTACTGGCGAGCTAACAATTTCAGAATGAAGGCTAGTTTCAGTTACAATCAAATAGCATTTTGAGTCATTGGCTTTCCTCAATACTGTTAGCTGAATAGAACATAACAGAGAATGCCAGTTTCTCTAAGGCGAGAAAGATCTCAACATTGATGTGCTTATTTTTCACGATACATACAGTCTAGCAGTTGGCAAATACTTCTCTGATATTGTATCAGAATTAAAGGAATGATCTTGCACTGTACTTCAATAATGCAATAGAAAATTTTAAGCACTACAGTTTTAAAGACTCCTCAAGTCACAATCTAACTTCATTTTCACTGGGATATGAAAAATATATCTAACACTGGGGCCAAAAGCTTTTGAAGCACTGTGCTTGGTCTCATGTAACTTGAAAGTCATAATACTATGTGAGAAATAGTTTTTTTGGATGCATGTACCTGTGAATGTTCTACATACTTAATTACTTCACATGAACATACTAATATTCAAACACATTCTACTTGGAACAAAGACATCTAGTTTTGCCCAGAACAGCTTTATGAATGTAATCAGAACATGAAGCCTAATATTTCTAAATCTGTCCTATAACAGCAAGAAGCTTACTAACTTTAGTTAGCATTAAAATTAATTTGCATAAAATGAATACTTTTTTGTTCACATTTCTATATTCTTTTTAGTGATGGGCTTTTTGGTAGCAGAAACAGATACTGAAATTTGAAACTTTAATATTATATAAGACACGCACATCTTTTTCACTGGGAAAAATGCATATTTCAAACCACTGCACACTTATTTTGATAGAGAACACTGAAGGAGTTTACATACATCTTTTTAGCTAAGGTCTAAGGTAGAACTTAAAAACTTTTCATTCTACACAGAGGTTTGTTCTTACAAGTTATCAAATGAAATAGTGAATATGTTTCTTGCCACTTTACATTTGTTTCTATGAATAACAGAACTGTAATAAAATACCACATACACAAAAGTTACAGCTCTGTGTCTCCCTCCATTTTTAGAAAGGGAGTTATAAAAATATGTTTTGACAATGTATTTTTAATCTCTCTCAGTTCCCAGAAGATGTTGGCATGCAACACAGACACACTATACAGTTAAAATTAATAAAATGGGTGAGTGTACTGTCAAATTCTGAAATATATGACACACAGTAATTGCATTCAAATTAGAAAAAAAATTTCTGTGACTTCTTTGTGGCTTATCCTACTGCTAGAATTCTAGGAAAAATACAAATTATGGCCAATTATTATTCTAATGATCTCCCAAATTCATGTATTCAATACAGTATAGAGATGGCTGAACACTAAACAGAACTTACATCATATGGCTGCTCTTTCAGAGTCTTAACACGTGAATGAGGAAAGGAAAATTAAGGAAGAATCTCTTATTGTTGGATGAAATTTTCTCTAGAAAACAGAGCTCACAATACACATATTTTTCTAAATACTGCCTAAATCCTGAAATCTGACTTGATGCATAGACCTTCTTTATACATTGACTTTTCCTGCTCATCTTCTTTACATACAGTGAAATTTCACAAATGTATGCAAGGCAAGGAAGTGAACGGTAAGAAAATCCCTACAGTTCATATGAATTTATATGTTTTAACTCTGTTTCACTTACCTGCCTGTGTTCCTTTTGCCCTCAAAAGTAGGCAAGGGGGAAATCTTTTCCACCCAAACTGGAAACACAATGTTTTTTCAACTGTTTAATTAAAATTTAAACCAGAACTTTGGAAACCTCCAGCCAGTGAAAAAACTTAAAATAGTAAAAAGTCATTTTTCATGATGATCAAGTTTCCATTCAAAAGTCTGAAATAGACTCAGTAAAGGGAGCTCTACTGAGGTTGCCACACTGACAGATGGAAGTGTCCCATGACAATTTGCTCTGGCCATGAGAGGCAGCACAGTGCTTCTGAAGTCTGATGTTTAAAAACTCAGTAATCTCCTGCCAAATCAAGAGAGTTTAAGAGCCTCAGTTTATACCAAAGCTGTGAAAATGAAACTGAAAGTTTTAGCATCAGTGGTAGGGAAAATAAATGTCACAGGTGAAAAAGTCACCCAACCCACCTGCTCTCAGTTTTCTGCATAACACTGTATCTGCTTTCTTCTCAGAACTATTGCCTCCAGTCTTACATTATATCCTTCCAGTAGTCCTGCTCAGTGAGTTCCCAGCTTCCTTTCAATATCCAACAGGTATAATTTTTCAGCATTGCTACACATTACCTACAACATTCTAAGCAATTCTCAAATGGAAACCAGAGAAAAACTTCTTCCCAAAAGCAAAACAAAACATTTTAATTCCATTATATGTTTTCTACAAAATAATCTTCCCTTCTAGATGACCACAGAATCTTACACTAGGAAAGCCAACACACAAGAACAGAATAAATAATTTTTTGAAACACTTTAGCAATGTTGAGAACACATTTAGAAGACAGTACTCCACAGCAGCTACGATCTTCCCTGTTTTCCACTGTATAGGATTGGACTACATGTAAACTGAACTTGCATACTAATACTTGCCCAAGTAACTCCTCTTGCGCTCTTCAGTTTTATTCAATGAAGCCTTTTATTCAGTTGCCTACAGGTTCTAAAGAACACAAATTAAATTTATAATTTATATACTGGAACATTAAATAATTTTATTTCCTTTTACTAGTGTTATCTGAGTGACAAATGGGATATAATGTCAAGACATCTTAAAGGCCTGTAAGTATGCTCGGGGAATCACTTAGCTACATCCTTTCCCTAAAGAAGCAAGATTGCCTGACATGTAATGAAAATATTGAAAGATTTTTTTTTTAAATCCATTTTGACAGTGTAATTTTTGTCTTTTTTTCTGATTTACAGTCTGCTTTTCTTTACTCCTCTCCTTTTCCACAACCCTTTTTCTCCAGTCTTGTTTATACTTTTCACTCTTTCCCCCACACTTACCCTCATCATCTACTCTAACAAAACATACACATTTCCTTCTCTTTAACAAAATTGTTAGATCTGAATTCATAAAACATTTAAAAAGATATAGGATTGCTTTTGGAGATTAGGGGCACATAACACTGACCATAAACCATACGCTAATCAATACACTTTCACATATAAAAACAGCATGTGGCAGTACAGTATTATGAAATTTATAAACTCATGATTTCCCAATAGCTCTACATCTATAATAACTAATCTTGAGCTGGAAGTTCCATTGGTAACCTGCAAATGAAAAAACCAAAATGGGACATTTCACTAAGTAACACTAGGTTGACGCTGCAAGGGTTACACTCCACAGTGTAGAGTGATTTACTGTAATTTTTAGTCACAATAACTGAGATTAATGACTCAGAAATCATTTAAAAGGTCTGTCCTTTTCAGATAATTTTAAAATTAAGAAAAAAAAAAAAAAACCCCAAACCAAAAAAGCCAAGTTCATGCATCCTGATATACAGAACAGAGCAGAAAAAAGAAGAAAGCAAAATATTTAAGGGTCAAATTCAATTTTTAGAGATACATAATTCTTGGATACCCTGGGGACTCTATACATGCATCTAAGACTTAAGCACAGGATGTTTTAGTTTTTCAGGCTGCTTTAGAGTTTAATCTGAAATACCATGACAAAAAGTTCCATAACAGTTTCCTGCTGTAAGTGTGCTTCCTTCTGTCAAGAGCAAAACATACAGTCATAAAGAGAAAGTTGGGATAATTTCTAACACTGTAAGAATAAGAAAATACATGGTTAAACCATTCCATTCAGTATCCTGAGTCACAAGATTAAATTACTTAGAGGAAAAACCTTTCAAGACTACTTTGTTATGGAAAATCATTCATGACTGTATTTTATCCTGTCACCTGACTGATGTAATATAAATACATGAAAGATATCTGTAATTGTATAGCTAATCATATATTGTAGCGATATATTATAATCATAATCATGTGTGATCATCCTTCAAGGAAAAAACATCACAACATATGGATAGTGTCCTGTCTCCTCCCCTCCTCTGCCTGCCCTGTTGTGTGAAAGCCACATTTCCAAAACCAACACTGCCGTCGCACACTGGCAGCCAGCGGGATATTACGCAATCTTATCACAACCTCAACAGTAGCATGAGGTGCAAGAACCTAGTATTAACTGAAAACATAACTTCCAGCTTCTCATCTTCTGCATGAATAAAAGAAACAGAAAAATCTCTAGTTTCACATAGCTTTCTTGCAAAAAGAATAAAAATAGTACAATGATTATTCTGAGTACACTCTGAAAGATTTAAGAAAGCATCTTCATTTTTAGTTGTGGTATCTACTGTCTTCATTTCCTTTATATGTACATGGGTATTCAAAGGCACATCAGTCAATCCAAGGTCTCTGACTGGGAAGAGGCATAGACAAACAATTCAGTTTTACTTGATCTGAGTATATCATGCATTAGCAGGAAAGGTGGTGGACCAGCAGATCTCTTGATGATGGCTCCTCTTATTTACAGGGTGGACTTTGATCTCAAACTCCAGGAAGACTGGGAGTCAGCAATTTTGCCAGAAAACCCATGGGCCTCAAAAGCAAATGCTGCTATGTATATTCACCCTACACTATAAACTGAACCATGTAAACCCCCATAGGCAGATGTGGAAAAAGATGTTGATTCATATACCAGTGCTTTGCCACTACTAACCACAGCAAGCCCCAAGGATCTGACCACTGCTGAATTCAAAAGCACAGGCCAGCACTCAGTGTCATCTCCTTATCTTCTTGTTATAAGACCATTAATGGCGTTCCTAAAAGCAGATAACACTTTTTCCTATGTCTAAATATTAAGCATGACAAGTCAATGTGTAACCTTCATTTTGTTAAAAGCCCAAGGGTGTACTATCTACTGCAAAAATATCATATTATACAAGGGAAAACAAGAAAAACCCTAATTCTATAGACTGAGTAGAGAAACTGGACCAGCCCTATTACAGATATAACTACAGTTTAAATTTTATTATAAGAGATGATGAAATTACTCATACACACCTATTACCAAGGGGAATCAGATTTGCTTCTATGTTAAAGCATTATACAAAAGGCTCTTATTCTTGTAATATTTTCCTCCCACATATTTATGTATCTATTAAAAGAATCCCTAATTATATGTTATTAAGAATGAGCTAATTAGATCTTGCACTGCCTGAAAGAGATACAAAGTAAGTCATGTTCCTTTGGAATAGATGCAAACAGATGAAAAACTAAATTCAGAGTTCCAAGAAAAAATGAAAGAACTGACAATGACAAACCAACTATGTTTTTGTTACCTCAGATGACAAGCTAATTTACAAACCCATATAAAATATAAACATCAACAATAAAATTAAATCAACCCAAATCTGCCATATTTGACTTTTGATAAACGTGGCAGCCGAATAAACTACAGATAAAGTACCTCAAATATATTCTTTTGCAAGTAGTTTGCTCTACCTCCTTTGTGACTATTAAAACCAACGGGTTATAGTTACAGAACTTTAAAAAATATTAATCCACCAATTATTGTTGTTTTCGTTGTTAAATTTACAGTTGAAGCTTAAAAGCCTAAAATTATTCCAATAGAATAAGAATGCCTCTGTTTTCCTATTTTTAAAGATAAATTAAATATTTTGAAAATTAAACTCCCTATATTTGTGCCACTAAGTTTCAACTGGCACTGTGGAAAAAGTATAATGTAGGCAAGGAAGCCACATATGGATTTTTGTTTTTTTTTTTCATTTTATTTTTTCATATTCAAGAGTAACAATTTATACAAGGACTTGAAATAGTGGCTTTTCAAAACTGTGGCCCCATATTAATATCACCTTTCCTCTAAGCCTGCATTCATTTTCTGTTAGAAGTTTTCTTTCTACTGTTTTGGAGGATAAGTAAGAGGCAGGTAATTTTGAAATGTACTGTGTTCTGCTTTGGCTACAATGTACTCTTCAGATTGGTGCAAGTGACAAAAATGAAGCCATCTTTGGTATGGTCTGCTATTTCCTGATGAGTTATCCTTCGTGTATAAAAAAATTGCAGCTAATGAAGAATCTGCAAGTGGAGACTGATGAATAATCTGATAGGTATTAGCTTGCCCTTCAGCTTAAGGCCAAACCAAGACAGAATACAAGGCTTAAGCTTCAGTCCTTGAAATATCTAACAAAACTCTATCTTATCTTATTATCAAGCCTATCTAGAATTCTTATCTGTTCAATCTTTTCTTACTAGTGAATTTTACTTAATTGATTTTTAATGAACTCTTAAGGTCTGTTTGGGCATGGATATAATTCACATTTGCATAAGGAAAATTAATCTCAAAAAATAAAGTCCCAAAACATTGCCTTTCCTATGCACTGAACTAGAGCTATTAATGCTTTGAAACTCAGATCTCTTAGCATGTAGTGGGTTGCATGGCTAAGATTTTCCAGAGTACAATAATAAGATATAAACATGCCAAGATTTCAATATGGTAGCTGTACATTTAAAAAAATGCCTTTATATGAAAATTTACATTTCTTTCTCATACTTTTGTAAGTGTAAGCTATATTACAATTGGATATTGCACATGTGACTTCCTAGAGGATGATTTAGAGACATAGTTATGAATATTGCAAAACATGCAGTTTGGTAAATGCTTCAGCTCAAATACCTAAAGACAAACCAAATAGGTATCAAACTCCAAGCCAAAAAGTAGTTGTACAGTATAATGTAAATACTTCTAACATACCAAGAATATGGCTGTCCCTTGTCTATGCTGTAAAATGATTGCTAATACTACCAAACCTATTAATGTTTCTTTGTTTTGCTTCAGATTAAAAAAAAAAAAAAGCCAACAACAAAATCTCTTCTTCCAAGAAAAAAAAAAAAAAAGTAATCATTTATACACATGCATGTATATATACATGTATTTATTACATTTTCTCTTTGACTACAGTAAAACTGCATGCCTATAATTTGAAGAGCTTCTGACGGACAACTGTATTGCCTTTATGCTGAGAATATAGTAAAGAAATGCAAGTTTCCCAGCCACAGTCTATTCGACAGTTGTATCAAGGCTTTAATCAAAAAAAACCAAAACAAAACAAAAAACAAACCCAAAAACATTGGCCTTTTTTGTATTTTGACTGATGAAAGGTATAATCCTTTTTGATGTATCTATCTAGCTAGAATTTCAATGCATGAAAGAAACCCATCTAAAATATGAGAAATTATATACCTGCAGCAATATACTCAGGCAAGTTGTTCTGCAAGGAGTGGAACTAGTGAAGTTTGGTTTTCCAGGGAGATATATCTCATGGCTGAGTATTTTGGTAGTGAATAAGCAGTGACCAAGGTGTTTCTACCAAGGTATCTTGTATTATAAGAAAAAACTATAACATGAAATGAACACAGTGAGTCTCTCAAAAACTTATCAGTAGTGCTCTCAGACAGGAAGAAACCTCCAAAATATTTTTCTTGTAACCTCAGAAAATTATGATGGGAATGAACATTAGCTCCACAAAAGTATTTTTTCAAATTCTTATTTGTTTGCTGTTCACAATAGTAAAGCACCTCAAAGCTCAATTTCTGCTGAGATATAAGCAGAAAAAGACCAAGTAAAAAGCAAAACAGTACCAAGACTGAGAGATGCATAGTCACAATTTTTCTGATGGAATTTATCTGTTCAGACATTGAATTTCGAACAGAGTAACCCTCACTAAAAGGCAAAGGAATACAAAAGTTTTTAACTGCTGAACTACTAATGTTGATCAATTTGATGTCTAGTGTGACTTATTTTCTGATGTTTGGCTAAGTAGTAGTGTTTTGGTATTGATTACAGAACTAATCAAAGGAAGACCTGTAAGTTTCCATCCTATAAGGTTTCTCAGTGATACCAATGCCAAGGTTTTGATTTTAGAATGATAAGGCACGTGAATTAAGTTTAATAGTACTACTGATTTTACTTTAATTGGTAATATACTTGATTTATTTTGTTAGTGATTGTGATCAAAAGAAACAAACCAAAATCCCTAAGCTATGAGTTAATCAAGCTTTTTGGTACAGGATACAAATGCCTCAAAGCTTGCAGTTCCAAATGTCATTGTATTAATTTTATTAAAAACACCTTTCCACAGGAATAAATCTGTTTTCCAGCCTGCACAATTTATGTCAATGTTACTAAAAGGCAAATATTCTGGTGTGAATATCTGATAAAGAAGTATATTAGTAAAACATCGCTGCCATTGTACCATCTGTCAGATAGTGCGCAATTATGGCAATAATGTTCTTTCCAAACCCTTGATAAAAAATATACCTGGTAAAAATGATGAATTAAAGGCAGCTTTATTCTGTAATCATTAAGTCAGTGATAGTTTTGAAATTCATTCAGGCTAGTTACTGCAAGTACAACACTGTGCTAGTTAAAAGCAATTGCTTTTTAAAAATACAGTTTATTTTATATTGAGTACCCTCAGAACTATAGTTGATAAGTCATAAGTAAATCTTTACATTCTCTTTGTAGCTTCTTTGAGCAACCTGGCCTAGTGGAAGGTGTCCCTGTCTATTGCAGGGGGGGTGGAAATAGATGATCTGTAAGGTCCCTTCCAACCCAAACCATTCTATGGTTCTGTCATATCAGACTATTTTAAAGAACACCAAGAATTTCAAAATTCCCTAAAATCTAAAGTGTAGTGAAGCATACTTCATTAGGCCTTACAGAATTCTCACAGTACGGTAGTTATTAATTTTCTTCTTAGGAGTGTTTTATATTGAGAAAGAAACACTACATAATTTTCATGCTTTTACCAACCAGATTAGAGAGATTCAACATCACTTTTCCAAATGAGAATGTATTTGTGAAAACTGTACATACACTTTTTTGCTGTTGGTTTTAAAAAAAAAGCTGTTGTGTACTCTTATATCTTCATTTTATGTGATTCAACATGTAAGAAAAGCAGCTTCAAATATCAAAAATAGCTCTCCCTCTATGATCCATATGACACCGAGGAACTAATATTCTGTGTGCTTGTGTGTATTTATATGTATGTCTAAACATAGTCAAATATACATAAATACATATGCTTAATTGAACAAAGGTAAGCAAGCATATGACTCATTCAAAAATATATTTGCAAAGACATTAGCAGATAACTCCAAAATCTGTCACATTACTCACTTGGTATCTGGCTATGTTTGTAACTTTAAATTCATTATTAACTTATATAAAATTAATATAAAAATAATGTGTTCTCACATGCACTTTTCAGTAGTTGTGACTGAACACAGGCTTGAAAAAGCAAATAATATGTTATTTTAATCAAATGTGAAGCAAAATGGCTATTCTTGAGTGAATGTTTTTTAATTGCCAATTAAGGATGAATTATTTAGATACAAAATAGTACCCAAAAATATGCAGCACGGGGAAACAATGCCCAGAAATTTGAAAGAGAGAGCTCTTAATTATAAACTAAGCTTTCCAATATACACATTCACCTTGATTACATTCTTGTGTGAACAGAATTGTACCATGTATTCCAATAGCCTGACCTGGAAGTGTCACATATGAATATATTTTTAGATTCCAGGGTGTCAGGTTCTTAATTTTTTTCTTACAGTCCTCGTAGTGCAGGGTTCAAGTTGTGGTTTCCTCCCTATATACTCCTTATGTCCCCATGTACATACAAAAATTATGAGCAAACTGTATTTAATGATAGCTAATAAGTGGAAAAATTAATATTTTGTTTGTAGAAAAAATACATGTCTATAACGTGTGTAAAATATACAAGTACGGAATACTGGCATTAGCTATGAGTAGATACTTTTTTTCCTTCCCTCATGGATCTAGTTCGCTAAGAGATTAAGTGCATTCCTAGGTCACCTCCTAACCAAAGATCATTGCAGATTATCATCTTCAGCTTCTGGGAAGACAACTGCACATGCCTTGTATGAAAGTAAGTTGCTAGGATATTCTTGGCTCAAAATTCAACCTTAAACTATGGTGTCTAAGTTATTTAAAGTTACTGCTTTATTATTGATCAGGGTTCATGTTTAAACACTGTAAAACGTGCATCTTGTCACATCAGCTATTTTACAAAGCAATAGATGTTGGTGTATCCCACAGGAATGAAGATGGGTTTGTTGAAGGGTTTGGGGGTCAGGGTTTTATTTTTTTTTGGGTTAGAGTATTTTTAGTAGGCTTTTTTTTTTCATCCCTCTTTGTTTTGGCTTTTAATGCTAAATTTTTCAGGTATTGCTTCAGTCAGTGGAAAATAGCAGTATATAAGCATCATTTAGCTTTCGCACACCTAATTCACCTATCATCTTGGAAAAATCCATATTGCTTAAGTAGTTATAAATGTAAAAGTTGCTAAAAGGCTTAAAAACTCCTGTTTGAAGAATGTCATAAACTTCTAATCAAACAACCCACCCAAACTTCTATTGAATTTTAACATTTTTTTTAATCTCAAAAGATCCTACATTAATTAATGAAATATAAACAAATATTTTAGATAATTTTTCAAAATGGCTAGTGAATGTAATATAAATACTGTAAGTTCCTTTCTAAAAGTTATGATTTATTCTTCAGTCAGAGTGGACCACTATTGGATTGAATTTTCAATCACAGTTAGGAGCAACCTCACAACCCTGGACTGAAAGAACTGGACCCAAAAGCTCCTGAAGATCATTAAATCTTAGTGAAACTTAAGTAGTGCAATTCAACATATTCCCTGAAGAGTCTCCAGACCACTGCTGTTTGAAATTTTTTGTTTAAACAGCTGCCCATTGCAAACTCTAGATTTGACTGAATTGTTTTTTTCCTGTTAGACAGTATTTATGCATAATAGTTGCTAATAGAAAGCTCAAAAGAAAGCAACAATTAAGTACAGCTGAACCCAAAAAGCAAAAAATCATTCTGTGCTAGGTCCAGCTGCAGTAGATTCCTGAAAGAAGAAAAGCTGGGAGCATGTATAAAAAAAAAATCATTTGCTAAACTTGACTTTAAGGTGTTTCAGTTCATACTCACTTCAACCATGTACTAGAAAATCATGTCCCACCAATGGCATTTTGTTCTTCGTTTCTCTGGTGCGATCTATATGATGTTTCTATAAATAAATCTCTGAATTTGTGAGTAGCATGTGTAGCTCTATGCTGTATCTGTAATGTCAGTATTTAGGCTCATTACTAATCTCCCAAGCCATGCAGCCTTCCTCAGTCGAGAAAATGTAATAAATTGCCTTTTTTCCCTAGTGTATTTAGCACTCATAAGAAGTGACAGATTGACAGCCTGGGAAACTGAAGAATTCTTTTTAAATCATAAAGAAAGGGAAAAAAGAGGCAATGACAGACTAAGGAACCAAAACTGAAGTAACCCTTGCTCAAGTAACTAGCTGAAGGGAGAATAACAGACTCAATGGATCAATCAACAGCCTATTGACAATACAGAGATCTTAATTGCTGGTGGCAAATATAAAATAAAATACAACCCCCATAAGCCAACATATATTTATATTTGCATATGCAAGTGTTCAGCAAAAAGTTTGGCCAGTTTACAGTAAAATCATGGAGAAAATCCCTGACTAATCAAATGTTTGAAACATCAGCTCCTTCAGACAGCAAGTTATCACCTACACTCTAAGGTGAGTGACTAGAATATAAGAGAGAAAAAAATACTACTGGGAAAATTTCAGATTTTACCCATTTTTATTGCTGTTTTTTAAAGCAGGTTTGAAACAATTTAATGTCTAAAAATCCAGTATTCAGCCACCGCATGGCACATAAAAACCCCACAAATTTTGATGTGTTTAAAAGTCTATCTTTTCTGCTAATATCTGTTTCTCAAGAGTTATGGAAAATATCTTGCCACAGCTTTCAGCACTAAGATGTAGCAATGAGTCTGAAATGGTGAAGAGTCTACCTGTTCAGCTTCAGAAGCAAAAGAGAAGATCTAAACAACTATGCAACAGAAAGATTAAAAATAAAGTGCCTGATTAGAATTTCTGGGGGAGAGAGCTTTATTTTAATAAATTGGCTACAAAATTTGGAGACCTCCCCTTTATTTCCAGATCAGCCAAAGCACATGCAACAGATTGGTTTGGACACAAACTAAACAAGCAGGATTAGATGACTGAAACATTTGCACACCAGCAAAGGAACCATGTTCATTCGAGTATCAGAAACAAGTCCTCTGAGGTCAAACTCCAGTGCTGTATTTTATATGCTATAGCTAAGTAATAATAATTGCCTGTCCCTGTAGAGGTGAATGAGCCTGAAAATTGGATAAATACATCACAGCTGGCCCTTGTAATGGACCTGACTCATTGCATGTGTTCTGAAAGCAGGCTGTAGTCATCAAGAGTGAAAGGTTCTGTGCCAGTGAAGACACAGACACAGAACATGCTCAAAGTATTTTCTCACCCTGGGAACTGGAGCTAGCCATTTTACCCCAGGAAGAGAAGCCCACAGTGGGGCTTGTGAAGGCTTATTCCTATAAGGAGTCTCAGAGAAATTCCTATATGATCTTGCAAAATGAGAGGCCTTTTTGTACTCTTTTGGGAAATTAAGCTTTTGATGGATGAGCTGGTTTTGGCTGAGATACAGTTGTTCATAGTAACTAGCATGGGGATAGGTTTTGGATTTGCGCTGAAAACAGTGTTGATAACACAGGGATGTTTTCATTATTGCTGAGTGCTGCTTACAGAGAGTCAAGGCTTTTTCTGCACAAGAGTTGGGAGGGGACACAGCCAGGAGAATTGACCAAAGGGATCTCCATATGACATCATGCTTAGCATATAAAGCTGGGGGAAGAAGGAAAGGGGGAACATTCAGTGTGATGGCATTTGTCTTCCCAAGTAACCATTATGTGTGATGGAGCCCTGTTTTCCTGGGGATGGCTTAACATCTGCCTGACAATGGGAAGCAGTGAATTAATTCCTTGTTTTGCTCTGCTTGTGTGTGTGGCTTTTGCTTTATTTATTAAACTGAATCCATGACTTTTTCCACTTTTACCCTCTGATTCTCTTCCCCGTCTCCCCGGGCTGGGAACAAGAAAGCAGATAGGTTGTTGGCTGCGGTTAAACCACTATGATGGATGTATTTATTCTTTGAGATTAATTGCTACTCCCTACTGGGCTCAGGAGGGAAAATAACACCTATTTTTTGCGATCTGGAAATGTGTCATTACATTTATCACAAAAACCGCTACATTAATGCAAGGATCTGAACATGCCTCCAATGTCTGCACCTAGAGTTGTGGCTAAATTTATTTGTATTACAAAATAAACACCCTGGACCAGATGTCCAATCAGTTTTGTTCTACATAAGTGCCTCAGAACAAATCTAACTTTGAATGGCTACGCAAGGATGCAGAATCATAGAATCATAGAATAGTTAGGGTTGGAAAGGACCTTAAGAACATCTAGTTCCAACCCCCCTGCCATGGGCAGGGACAGCTCACACTAAAGAAATGCCACTGTAAATAAATTCTTACCTTGAAGACACTCCAAGAACAAATTCTACCATAGGATAGACAGGAATAGCAATCGACAAAGATAGAAATAGAGATAGCAAATCAAACAACACTTTTTAGACAACAGACTGGTAGCTAACCATCAACTTTATGAATATTACTATATATCACTAACAAGTCTGAAAACCAATAGAAATTTTTACAGATTCTCATTCTACATCCTGAAAATCAAAAATATACACAGGGCTAATGAGATCTGAAGATTAGTTTTGAGGTTATTTTCAGTTTAATTTCAACTGTAAAATCATGATCATGCCCATATTTACTTATAAACTCAGTTATATTTTGTGATAAGAACCATGAAATACTATTCCCTGAAATAACAAAAAGGTAATATTCATAACCGTAATCCCCCCTGTCCACTCCCGCCTAAGAAAAAAAAAAAAAAAAAAAAAAAAAGATGTCTTTCACCAGAATTAAATTCAACTGGAAAGATACATCACAAGAGAATTGTCAACATAGGTGACCAGAAGAATGTTCTTCATCCTCTCCCATCGCCTCCCACTCTCCAGGGGGAGCAATAGACTGATTTCACTGGCAATGGACCTTCTCTTGACAGTGACCCTCATTCTGACATTCTGACAGTTCCAGCAATGAACTGTGGAGCTGACCATATAAAAACCTTTATGCAGCTCTGGGCTTTCTCTTGTAAGAAGCACATGCATTGCTTTGCTGTACAGTGCATTTGTCACTTGGGAGCTGTACGTGTGCACAACAGATTCCACTCCAGGACATGCTGGTTGCTCTGAAAATTTCCGGTGGGCTGATGTTTCTTCCCTTCTGTTATATTTTAATTTCTCAAGTGGGTGGCAAAAGCAGATGTTACCATATATTTATACACACACATATATATAAATACCATAAATGGTCCCCTCTTTCTTGCATTATTCTGAAAGAAAAAGGCTATTATACTTGGGACTTGATTCAGCCTACAGATTAGATAAATGTATGTTTACCCACATGCATATGTATTCAACCACGTACATACATATTTAAATACGTATGGCAACAGTATATATATAATGTATGATAATACAAACACAGGCATATGCTTGTATAGGGCAACATATATAGTTTTCTAGATTGAACCAAGTCCAAAGCATAAAGTACTACCTGTTTCATAATATGTAGCCTTCTGAATGGCATAATGTATTGTATACATATATGATCCATATAAAAAAATCTGGACTTTTTTCCTCAACCATTTCCCTAGAAGAGATGATATAGAAACTTATCCAGCATCAACTTTTTCTCTTACAATTCAATCTTTTCATTTTATGTATGTGGGGAAAACTCAGGAAAGCCTGAATGACAAGAAGGGCCTGAAGACTGCCCACAGACAGCACCCTAGATAATAGGGATTCAGTATAGTAACTTCAAATAGCATAGAGAGTTCACTGCTGTCACAGCAAAGGTGGGATTGCACCCAATAATGTTATCAAAGCTCAAAACTAGCAAATTAGTCCCCTAATTTCCTGTGGTTCCCTAGTCCCCTTTCTCCTTCGGTAACTAAGCATTAGAGCTACCAAAATATAGTGGGAGCAAAATACAAGACCAGAGGGATATCTGAAGTGAAATAACTATCCTTCCATGTGCAGGTGCAGCCACTTTCTTTCACCGCTACATCAATATACTAGATAATGTGCCAGCAATCTTCATAAATTACTGCATCAGTCTCAAGAAAACAACAAAAGAACAAATACAAACTTGATAAAACATAGGCTATTAATTATAAAACACTTTGTGCCTTGATATGATCCTGGCTTTTACAATGATCTTTTTAATTATTATTAATAAAAGAATAAATCAAACATGCCTTACTAGCAAGAAACACTACAAATTACTGACAGACCTTTAAGAAGGTAATAAATAGCTGCATAAGTAAAAGCACTGGAAAAGCATTAAGCTTATATTATATTCTGTATTAAGCTTAAGTCTCACCACAGTGAAATGCAGCAATTGTGATTTACTGAATGTCAACTTAAAGAATTGCCTAAAGGCTTTTTGTTTGCTCTTTAGAGTTCAGAATTTTTTCTGTAAGAGCAAGACATAAAAATCACTCAAACTTCTTTAAAAGCCAAAGAAAATTCAGGTGGACTGTCTGACAGCTTAAAATAAAAATTGCGTATAATTCAAAGCTGTATTACTACTGCTATTTTACCGGAAATAATTAATTTTTTTTTTAAGAATACCAAAATTAGGAAAGATGGGTTGTACACTTTTATCAATAGCATATCAATATCATATCAATAGCAAAGGGAGAAAGCAGCAGAAAGACTAAGATCAGTAATGTCCAACAATTGTATAATTTGGAGGAGAAGGGATTAAAAGACAAATACTGCATATCTCAAATGTGCACATGCTTAACTGAAGGATGAAAATATAGAAGCAATACTCACATTCTGAAAGCTACGCAAATAAACACATTTTGCAAACTCTTAAGTAGCATTTGTCATGATGGTAAAGGAACCTGACTTAGAATTTAACAACACTTTTACAGAGAACATTCCAGTCTGAGTAATTCTACTAGAATGACTGGAACATTGCTATATTAACATTGAAAGCACTTCATTCATGAAGTTATGTGAGTTTTGGTTTAGTTTAGTTTAGGTTTTCTTTTGTTGTTTTTTTTTGTTTTAATTGTAAAATGAACATCCCAAAGGGATTGAAATGGAACCTTCTGTCATCAACTAACTGCACAATTGGATCAGCACCATTCTTTTGAAAACGTCAAAAAAGACTTCAAGGTAAAACAGCAATAGGTACAAGTAGCTAAGATTTCAATTCTCATAAAACTCAGCAATAGACTAAGAGATAAGAGACTAAGAGATAACTGCCACTCTAACCAATACAGTAATTGCTAACCACTACATTTTTATAACTTTATGAATAGAAGGTATAAATCTGAAATCAATTTAATGTTGAATTGATTACCTGTGCATTGAGATACTGTCATTACTATCTGAAGCAAGGATACATTCAGAACATGCTTGGATAGAAAATCTTGGTTGTTTGGATATCACACGTCTGGAGCTTGTATATCTTAATTTTGGGAGTAATAATTTAACTAGAATACTTAATCAGCATGAGTAAAGAATAACTTTTCAGTCAAAACAAACTTGTGGAATTTAGGCTAGTGTAATGATTTTTTATGTTGTTTAAAAATAACATTTTTGTAAATTTATTTTAAAATAACGTTGTTATATAAACCATGTGGGTTCTCTGTCCTTTCCATTCTTGCACACTCAGAAAGATGACTTCTACATCTAATGGCATGCAGAATTTCTTAAAACCAAGGTCAAAAGATGTAAAACTCATTGCTGACAGAAAGCTGCATGTACTTTGGATGAGAATACTGTAAAGTTAATTTTTTGTTTTATCACAAGGAGCAGGCAATAAAGGTAAGTAGAAAATGATTTCACAAATTCTCTCTAGTAAGCTTTTCCTTCATCAGTCAGTTAGGGAATGATATTAAATCCCTCTGCTGAGTAGTTTCCTTCCGATAATAACGAGGATCCCGACTTTCATCACTCCAGATCTCACAGATAATTAATCTGATTGCAATTAATTTTAACCTTTACTTTTGGTTTCTATAGAATTTCCTTGATAATAAAGAATGAACATTTGTTTGTGTGTTTAAAGGCTGATTTTGCTAAATAGGCAATAAGGTGATCTTAGTACTTGTACAATTTTACCAGCCTGAAAAATTAGCATTAAAAAATCTGGGTAGGGTCTTGTCTACAGAGGCTAATATGCATATGCATAGTACTGGCACTGAAGCTCTGGTTTAATCAGCAGGTTCTTTAGTATTTTCAGGTTTCATATTCTTATTTGTACATGAATTGTAAGTTGCATCGTTGAATTATGTAATGTATATCATGCTTTCAAAAGGCATATTAAAACAATCAGAATCACCCCTAAATCGAAAAGAAAATAAAACCACTTCTTTAGCACGTTCTTAATTACACATTCCCTAACAAGGCTATCTTACAACAAATGTGATATTTACCACAAGATTAACAAAAAAAGTTGAATAAACAGTTCACAACTTTTGATTGTGATGTTTTGTATATCCATCTTTGTGTATATGCAGACCCTGCACTACTCAAGTGACTGAGGGCCTGTATTGGAACTGCAACAGTAATACTGTAAGGCAACAAACCATTGTACTGAATCTGAAAAGTAGTTTCACAGAATCACAGAATCCCAAGGGTTGGAAGGGACCTCAAAGATCATCTAGTCCAACCCCCCTGCAAGAGCAGGGTAACCTAGAGTACATCACACAGGAACTTGTCCAGCCAGGCCTTGAATATCTCCAACGTAGGAGACTCCACCACCCCCCTGGGCAACCTGTTCCAGTGCTCTGTCACTCTCACAGTAAAGAAGTTTTTCCTGATGTTCACATGGAACCTCCTATGCTCCAGTTTACACCCATTACCCCTTGTCCTATCACTGGACATCACTGAGAAAAACCTAGCTCCATCATCCTGACACTCACCCTTTACATATTTGTAAACATTGATGAGGTCACCCCTCAGTCTCCTCTTCTCCAAGGTAAAGAGACCCAACTCCCTCAGCCTCTCCTCATAAGGGAGATGTTCCACTCCCTTAATCATCTTTGTGGCTCTGCACTGGACTCTTTCAAGCAATTCCCAGTCCGTCTTGAACTGAGGGGCCCAGAACTGGACACAATATTCCAGATGCGGCCTCACCAAGGCAGAGTAGAGGGCGAGGAGAACCTCTCTTGACCTACTAACCACACCCTTTCTAATGCACCCTAGGATGCCATTGCCCTTCTTGGCCACAAGGGCACATTGCTGGCTCATGGTCATCCTCCCATCCACCAGGACCCCCAGGTCCCTTTCCCCTTCACTACTTTCCAGCAGGTCAACCCCCAACCTGTACTGGTACATGGGGTTGTTCTTCCCCAGATGCAAGACTCTACACTTGCCCTTGTTGAATTTCATCAAGTTTCTCCCCGCCCAACTCTCCAGCCTGTCCAGGTCTCGCTGAATGGCAACACAGCCTTCTGGTGTGTCAGTCACTCCTCCCAGTTTAGTGTCATCAGCGAACTTGCTGAGGGTACATTCAGTTCCCTCATCCAGGTTGTTGATGAAAATATTAAACAGTCCATTATATTAATCCAAATATTAAACGGTCCCAGCACCGACCCCTGAGGGACTCCACTAGTCACAGACCTTCAGCTAGATTCTGCCCCATTGACCACAACTCTCTGCCTTCTTCCTTTCAACCAGTTCTTGATCCACCTCACTACCTGATCATCAAGCCCATACTTCCTTAGCTTATCTATGAGGATGCTGTGGGAGACAGTATCAAATGCCTTACTGAAATCAAGAAAAACCACATCTACCACTCTACCGTCATCCATCCACCTAGTTACTTCCTCATAGGAGGCTATAAGGTTGGTCAAACATGACTTACCCTTGGTAAAACCATGTTGGCTACTCTTAATGACCCCCTCATCCTTGATATGTCTAGAGATGGTGTCAAGAATAAGTTGTTCCATCACTTTCCCAGGGATGGAGGTAAGGCTGACCAGTCTATAATTAGCCGGGTCCTCCTTCTTGCCCTTCTTATAGACTGGCGTGACATTTGTCATCCTCCAATCCTCAGGCACCTCTTCTGTTTCCCATGACTTACTAAAGATGATGGAGAGAGGCCTAGCAATGATCTCCGCCAGCTCCCTCAGCACCCGTGGGTGTATTCCATCTGGACCCATCGATTTATAGATGTCCAGATTGCTTAACTGATCCCTAACCCAATCCTCATCTACCAAAGCAAACTCCTCCTTTATCCTGACTCCTTCTGGGGCCCCCGGGGAGAGTCTGCAGGAGTAAAGACAGAGGCAAAGGAGGCATTCAGCACCTCTGCCTTCTCTATACCCTCTGTCTCCAGGGCACCCACCTCGTTCAGCAGTGGGCCTATATTGCCTCTTTTGTTAGTTTTATTCACGTTTGTCAGAGATTTTACTAAGTTTATCCCTTCTCTTTTACAGATCGGAAGCCTTGCAGACTTCTCAAGTCTCAACTGGCTTTTGAAATTCAGTTGCCAACATATTTGACTAATACTGTCTGTATAAATGACAGTTTAAGAGTGGTTACTCACATTGTTTGAAGCAGCACACCTCTATCTTCATTTATTTCACTCTGATAGAATTCAGCTGTGCAAATCAGCTGAACACATGACAGCATCTTTACATCAACTAAGGATCTGCATTACGCTTCTCAATGGTGAACTGCTCTACTTCTTTTATAGAAAATGTTTACACTTGTTCCTTACATGAAAATTTACCTCACTGATCTGATTTTCTCTATTCTGCTTTGCACTCATTACATTGCAGGGGGGAAAAATCCATTCAGTAGGGTTTTTTGCATATTTTTAGTAATCATGTAAAATTAATAAGATTAGTATTTATTTTAAATGGGTCCTGTGGGTATTATGTGGCTGAGTTTTTATCTGAGTAATGTTCTACTTTATTATAACAGGTACTAACATAAGCATCCCAAAAATCCAACTGAAACCTCAGAACACTTACATGAATATGAAAGTGAAACAGAATATAGTCAGAGGAAGGTAAAAATCAAATCCTATTTCTGGTGCTGCTAGAACCCACTATCTCCATCTCTCTTTTCAGTTTCTTCTTTTATGTTTCTTGTCTATTTTGCCCATAAGCTCTATCTGTCATTATGAGCATTATTAATGATCTGATTGTAAGTTTTGCTGTAACCACAACAGATTATATCAATAAAGATTGCTTTGTTCAAACTAGAAGATGACTTTACATGACTAGATACTACCTTTTTTTAATATTTATTTGAACTTAAAACTACTGAAACTAGAAAGACAAATATCACACAGTCACAAAAATGGTTAAGATATTTCCTAGTATATCTTTGTACTTGGCTGGGCATATTTGTTCTGTATGTTTTTGCTTACTCTCTAAAATCATAATGGAGAAATAAGTTTAAGGAAATGCTGATTTACAAAACTAAGCCAACATTATATGACACATCTGAAATGCATATAGTTAAGTTTGTTGTGGTAAATTAAATGTATTGTTTGGAATTAATCTTGAAGGATTTTTAAATAGTAGTTTAAAAGGTGGTAATAATAATCTATAGCAAGTTATAATCATTATTTGAGAAATGCATTTATACAAGGCTCTTTCCCAAGTCCTTTAAACAATACTTTCTGTTGTGCCAGGCTTCTACTAGTATTCTGTACACAAAATTAAGCTTCAAAGTTGTATAGTCAATAGCTTCTTCATGAGGCAAAGCAGGCTAAGATAATTAAATAAGACAAATAACTAACATTTTCATGATATACAGCATGAGAGATTGAACAGGTGTGGATCACAAGGGTTTAGTGGGCCTTTTCTTTAAGGTTTAAAAAAAAAAAAAAAAAAAGGAAGGGGGGAACCCTAACCTGAATTACCCAGATGCCAAGTCTGACTACATGATTTTGTCAGCATTCCCAGTGGGCCTGACTGTGTTACACTGACAGGTTCAAAGCCAAATGACTCAACTGAACAGATACAGGGCAAACATTGTGGATAGGGTGGTTATGAGCCTGAGCCTTTCTGTGCCAATTCAGTGACTCCGTAACTTGTTTAATGTGAATGCTAACTTGCAAGCACAAGAAAAAGTACAATTAATATATTTTTGAACTATGTGTATGACTTAGCATCTTTTGAGTACAAAACGCACTGTAAATTCTCATTAAAGTGTTCTTAGTACTGGATTATCACCATTTTTTCCTGGTTTGGTAGAAGAATGACTAAAGTATAAACAATTTTGTACCCAAGTTGATTTCAGAGTAAAAATTTACATATTTGGATCAGCTATTTAATTAACCAGAATATGTCAAGTAATAAATCAAAGAAATACCAAGAAAAAAAAAATCCTAAGCAGCAAAAAGCAAAATAAGTCCTCCCCCAGCTCTCCTATTTTCCTAAAAATCCATGGGTTTTCCTTCTAAATCTCACCAAAGGCTCTGGATTGCATTATTTCGCTATCTATTTTTAAACCGCACTTTGACTTATTCACTGTACTGCTAAACAATACACAAATATCTAATAAGAGGAGGTTTAAACCCATATATGCAAGAGAAAACATTACACATTTTAATTGTGGGAATTATTGAACTGAAAGCCCTTATCTTCTCTGAAACTAGACAGCTCTATGAAAGGAACTTCCTTTCATTTTCACATCTTAATTGCAAGAAAATAAAATTTTCCTTAGATTTACACTAGGAGATAATAGAGTACAGCATGAAATGGATCATCTAAATCCTCTGCATTCAGGAAACGGCACACTGTCTACTCCCATTCTTCAACTTCATTGACACTCTTCTCCTAAGATTTTTTCCTGGTGTCAATCTTTCAAACCAGTAAGCAACATCACTAAGGAACCAACCCAAGATACAGCTATTTTTGTGGCACAGTGACACCACCAGGCCTTTGACATCAGCAGAGGCAGTATGAAAAATAAAGTGCTACTAATAGAATCACAGAATCATAGAACAGTCAGGGTTGGAAAGGACCTTAAGATCATCTAGTTCCAACCCCTCTGCCACGGGCAGGGACACCCCACACTAAACCATGCCACCCAAGGCCTCATCCAACCTGGCCTTGAACACTGCCAAGGATGGAGCATTCACCACCTCCCTGGGCAACCCATTCCGGTGCCTCACCACCCTCACAGTAAAGAATTTCTTCCTTATATCCAATGTAAACTTCCCCTGTTTAAGTTTGAACCCGTTACCCCTTGTCCTGTCACTACAGTCCCTGATAAATAGTCCCCCCCCCCCAGCATCCTTATAAGCCCCCTTCAGATACTGGAAGGCTGCTATGAGGTCTGCATGCAGCCTTCTCTTCTCCAGGCTGAACAGCCCCAACTTTCTCAGCCTGCCTCCATACGGGAGGTGCTCCACTCCCCTGATCATCCTCGTGGCCCTCCTCTGGACTTGTTCCAACTGTTCCATGTCCTTCTTATGTTGAGGACACCAGAACTGCACGCAACACTCCAAGTGAGGTCTCATGAGAGCAGAGTAGAGGGTCAGGATCACCTCCTTCAACCTGCTGGTCACGCTTCTTTTAATGCAGCCCAGGATACAGTTGGCTTTCTAGGCTGCGAGCACACACTGCTGGCTCATGTTCATTTTCTCATCGACCAACACCCCCAAGTCCTTCTCTGCAGGGCTGCTCCGAATCTCTTCTCTGCCCAACCTGTAGCTGTTCCTGGGATTGCTCTGACCCAGGTGTAGGACCTTGCACTTGGCATGGTTAAACTTCGTAAGGTTGGCATCAGCCCACCTCACAAGCGTGTCGAGGTCCCTCTGGATGGCATCCCTTCCCTCCAGCGTATCAACCGAACCACACAGCTTGGTGTCATCGGCAAACTTGCTGAGGGCACACTCAATCCCACTGTCCATGTCACCAACAAAGATGTTGAACGAGACCAGTTCCAACATCAATCCCTGAGGGACACCACTCGTCAATGGTCTCCAACGGGACACTGAGCCATTGACCACAACTCTTTGCGTGCGGCCATCCAGCCAGTTCTTTGTCCACCGAGTGGTCCACCCATCAAATTGATGTCTCTCCAATATAGAGACAAGGATGTCATGCAAGACAGCGTCAAATGCTTTGCACAAGTCCAGGTAGATGACGCCAACTGCTCTACCCCTGTCCATCAGTTCCATAGCCCCATCATAGAAGGCCATCAAATTGGTCAGGCAGGATTTCCCCTTAAGTGAAGCCATGCTGGCTGTCACCAAGCACCTTGCTGTTTTTCATGTGTCTTAGCATGCCTTCCAGGAGAATCTGCTTCAAGATTTTGCCAGGCACAGAGGTGAGACTGACTGATCTGTAATTCCCCGGGTCATCCATTTTTCCCTTCTTGAAAGTGCGGGTTATATTTCACTTTTTCCTGTCGTCGGGAACTTCACCTGACTGCCACGATTTTTCAAATATGATGGACAGTGGCTTAGCAACTTCATTTGCCAGCTCCTTCAGGACCCGCGGATGGATTTCATCAGGTCCCATGGACTTGTGCACTTTCAGGTTTTTAAGATGGTCTTGAACCAGGTCCTCTCGTACAGTGGGCCTAAGGTCTTCATTCTCACAGTCCCTGCATCCACCTTTCAAGACTTGGGTGGTGTGGTCAGAGCCTTTGCCAGTGAAGACCGAGGCAAAGAAGTCATTAAGAACTTCAGCCTTCTCCAAATAGTTATAGCATTCCCCCCCCCGCCCAATAAGATTTAATTCTAATTTAAGATAAGAACTGCCTCTTCTGTTAAGAGCTGATGTAGTTTAGACAACATATCCTGTATCCTGAAAGATGAACTTGGTAAACTGAGAGAAACAGAAGACTTAATTTTTACTATAGTATTCATTAGAGTAATATTTCAGTGTAATATTCATTAATTTCCCTGGCTGCAGACAGTTCCTTGAATTAAAAAAAAAAAAAAAAAAATAAAAAATCAGGCTTTTTAAAGAGAGAATTCAGATGCATAGTATGACTGCTTACGTTTAAGATCCCTCCTTGCCATTGGTGATAACTAAATGAGACTGAGCAAGGAGGATTCCTTGGCCTTCTGCAAGCAGAATCACCTACCCCTTGTTAAAAATCTCACTACTGCCAAAAAAAAAAAAAAAAAAAAAATTCTTCTTTAACTACACCATGTTTGTTTCATTATTTGTGTTCTGTTTAAAACTGTTTTTTCCACTAACAAATTGTCATCATTAATTCCAGCAGTTATTTCAGCAATAACATAGCTTATTAAAACACTTTTCTGTTTCACAGTTGGCACATTATGGGATGGAAAGCATACTTTATAAATAGAAGACTGGTAGAAAGCTAACCCCTCATTTTCCATTTGCCCAAAATATTCATTTTTGTTAATAAAACTATTAATAAACATCAGCATCATCATTTTTCGACATTAAAAACTATTCTCACAATCATTTCCCACATTTCATTCTCTCCTTTCCCCACCACAGAAAAACATTATGTGTGTACTTACTGGTCACAGGGTTGCCTTACCATTACAGAGCAATGTGCCTTAAGGAACACTTTATTCTGGTCAGGGGCATGGCCAAACCATATTTCCACTCCCATAAGATCATGCACATGAAGAAGGTAGACTGCATTTGCAAAACCTTATACTCACAATGAGTGAGCAAAGACACAGTTCAGATATTGACAGCTGTCAGAAACATATTGGCTGGGCAAAGCAGTCCTTCCTGTGAGCATCTTGGGGAAAGTTTGGATGCAAATGTCACTGAAGATCATCTCAATACAGTAATTTGGATAAGGAGCCCAGAAAGAAGCTGCTGAAATATTTCAGAGATATTTCCCCAAATTTCTACATCAAGTATTTTTCAGGTTACCCATGAAACACAGCATTTTGAAAAATTGCAACAACCCACTTTCTGCCAGAAGTGTACACACTGATCACAATGTGAAGACATAGGTATTCCATATTCTAGGAAGTCATGATGTATCATTCATGTACACTATGCATATAATTTTTTTATTATTTTCCCCATCCATATAGAAAAACAAATCCATCAGTAAACTCACATTCTGTCAGTATTCTGTCATATTATGAAGTTGTAAACCTGTTTTTCTGTTTTCCAGGGACAAGTTTTATTGTAGATGGGAAAGATATGCAGAAAAATTAATAATAAGAAAAAGCTTAACTAATTGAGCATAGGGACATCAGGTAAAAAAAATAATCTAAGGGAGAATTGCTCCCAACAGTTTTAGATTCTTGTCAGTCCTGGGAATTTTATAACATAAAGGTGCAGCTTTTCTTCCCTGCAAGATTTGAGGTGGGAAAGGTATCGTGTCAAGCCAGTTACAGCACCTTTTGTTTTCTAACATAGGATTATTTAATAAAAAAAGGTATAAAGGTCAATTTTTATGTTGTACTTCCCTGGTTTCCTGTACATTAGAAACATTGTTACAAAGTGCACAAAAGCTCCTTCCTAGTTACAGAGGCAGGAAAGCATTAAGAACGGAGCTTGATTGCATGCTGGTTCCTGCATTTTCGGTAAAACTGCAGGACACATGCACCAAAAAAATCCTTTCTGAAGAAAATAACAAGGTAAAAAATTAGCAAAAGAACCTAAAATAAAAAGTAAAGACAATAAAGACATCATAATCACACCTGTGGAGAGCTGTTACAGTTTTCTTTAGGTCATGAGTTGCATCTTGGAGGTCCAGAGACCATGATCATCTTATATGGCTATGAAGTAAATCCAAAGTCCTAACATCCTTATACTGCTGTTTTAACTAGCCTTATAGAATGTATCTTTTCCGCAGAAAGCTGAAAACCGTGTTGCCTTTGTTTGCTGTGAAAGTCACTTTTATTCAGACATAGGCAGCAGTTAAACCAAGCAGTACCAGCAGCAGCTTGCCTGAATCACAGTGTAGGGCAGTTATACAGGAGTGTGCTAGCTGGTTACTCTGACGACAAAAGGGAAAGGCACTGCTTTGCTGAAGTAGCACCTCTCCTGCATTAAAATCACATCTGAAAGTTACAGAAATGGACAAAAAACATCAGGAAATAGGCCAAGGAATGGGCTAACAGCCATTCCCTGTCACCTCCAGTCCCATCACAAAACTTCACAAAAGTGAAGCAGTCTGTCAGAAATTATCTCCAATTGCTATTTGGGCTGCTCTGGTATTAAGTTCTAGATGCAGAATAAAAAATTATGTAAGTAGAGAGAATATTAAAATTTTACAGAATAACATTTCATAAGGATCTGTATCAATTTATACCAGATGAAGACACTACACAGAATCATAGCCATATCCTCAATATACCAGGTTAATTCTTCAAGTAATACAATTATGCTTTTTTTTTTTTAAGCTCTTTTCGCAATTTAAATCACCTAACCTTCCCTGTATACAGTTATATCCCAGTGCATCTCTTAACAGTGTACTTTTTGTAATGTAGTTCCTAACTAAAAGAGCATGACTCCAGTTCAATAAAATCTGTGTTTCTGTACACATAGTGATCTTATGTTGTTTCTATATGGCATAAATAAATCCAGCAAAAGCCTAAGCTATTCTGCTACATCCTTCCTGCATTTCCAGACCTACTTTTAATTTTATGTGTTTGATAAACTAACAGATGTGTTTGATATCATAGTCATACCCACAAATTGAAAGAAAAGTGACAATTACAAATTAGTTTGACTTACTACAGAACAGAAACAGTACAGCACTAATTTACCATTGGCATGAACCTGCTAATTGACTGGTAAGGCACTAATTTGTTTAACCTAACTCATTAGGTAGGAAACTCCTGCATAGGAAATCATACTGAATAAATATTAGTATCCATTTGGAAAAGGTCAGGTACTTTCTTTTTTGTAATTACATTGTAACTGCTTATTTATGACTCAATGTCAAAGACAGATTATTCTTAATATGCTTCCTGCAAAAACATTTACACAGTTCTCAAGAGGGAAAAAGAAAACAGATTATCAGATATTTTCACATGCAAGAGTAGCTATAACTTCACTTTATTTCCCAGACTAGGATGAAAATCACTGTATCTTTTTTTATCCAAAATCAAGAGAAAAAAAATTCACACTAGAGCTATTCTTGCTTCCAATTTATAAGCAGACACACTCTGATATTTTAATTCCACTGGCTTCAAATAACAGGCCATTGTGAACTCTACTGCTAACCAAGTGATGAATTTAGAGTTCTTAAAACCCCGAATTAGCAAGTCAAATAAAAAAAAAAAAAAAAAAAAAAAAAAGAAAAGAAATTCTGATTTTATAGCTTCTAGACTGAGCATGTTCACTCAGCATAGCCCTAGAAGGAAAAGATACCAAAACACCTCACTCTGTGGCAGCTCTGAAGAACCTCAAACTTTAAATAAAATGTTCATTCTCCCTTGTCAGTAGCTTGCAGCACAGGGAACAAATCGTAAGAAGCATTAGCATGAGAAGAGGAAATCTTTGTACTCTTCTTTTTTACACTCCAGAAGATGTACATCCCTTCAGCAGGAGACACTGCTACAAAAATTACTCAAATGCTTCTCCACTCAAAAATCAAAATCATGAGATGATCTAGGTAAATATTTTCAGTCAGCTATTCTCATGTCTTAGAAAATAAACTGCTTTTATCATGTAGGCGTGCATCAAAGGATTATATCAATGTCTTGGGTTCAGCAGTAGCAGTCATTTTTCTACTTCTTAGTAGCTGGTGCAGTGCTGTGGTTTTGACTTTCAGCTGGGAACAACGCTGATAACACCGATGTTTTAGCTGTTGCTCAGTAATGTTTACTCTGACCAAGGACTTTCTGAGTCTCATGCTCTGCCAGGGAGGAGGGGAAGCCTGGAGGAAGCAGAGACAGAACACTTGACTCAAACTAACCAAAAATGTATTCCATACCACAGCACGTCATGCCCAGTATATAAACTGGGGGCAGTTACCCAGAAGGGTTAGATCACTGCTCTGTCAGGCTGGGTATCAGTCAGCACGTGGTGAGCGGTTGTATTCTCTTCCCTTGTTATTTCCCTTATCATTATTACTATTGGAGGTAGCAGCAGTGGGTTTGTGTTATACCTTATTTACTGGACTGTTCTTATCTCAACCTGTGGGAGTTACATTCTTTTAATACTCCCTCCCATCCCTCCAGGAGCAGGGGGGAGTGAGTGAGCAGCTGCATGGTTCTGAGTTGCCGGCTGGGCTTAAACCACGACAATTAAACAGTTGTTGAAAAATCTCACATACACTTTCCCCAGCAGACACAACAAAATGGTGGAATTAGAAGCAGTATAAAGTACACCACTGAGATTCTGGACAAAAATAACACCAGTGGTAACCAGTTATTGATCTTTTACTCAGCTCTTTTCCATTAACATCATTCACACCAGCAGAGGCAGCAAAAGACCTCTTTCTCCCAACCAAACCAAGCTGTTTCTTTAAATCTAAGATTTTGCCTGGTATTATACAGGAAGCTTCCTCTCTTTGGCATATATTCCTTGGGACAAGGACAGTATACAAGGGTTGCAATTACCACACAGGAAAGTCAGGCTAATTTTTTCATCTAGCTATTTTCAATCTTACAGGAAAAGTGGTGGGGTTTAGTATATGCTTTGTTATGAGCTTATATCCTACTTTGTTTGGCTTAACAGCTAGGAGGAGATTCACCTACCTACTATCTGTAAGGCCACAGCCCTGGAAGAGAAATATCTGCCAAAACTGTGTAAAAATATAAATTATCATAAACAAAGAAAAGTAAAAAGTATTCTCACATTAAAACTTACTTTTGACCTCCCATGCTGAGTGTAGACACTCCAACAAAGACACCAGGACACAATCTTTGATGCTCCCCTCTGCTTAGCTAGCTGCAAGATGTTCCAAAACCTACAAGATGGCTGCCGCCCCCCCTCACCTGTGACACCACACCCTTCCTGCCCCACCTGGGCTCTAGCCCGGCTCCTGGCAGGTGCCCTGGAGGTAGTTGCAGGTGCACAGAGGCTCAGAGGCCACCAGGGGGCCTCCCCTCTCTGGGGCTGAATCTATGCTATGGCATTGTGGCCAGGCTTTGCTACACATCAAGGTCTCTGAGCATGTGCCTGCCAACTTTTGCCTTCGAAGGTTCTAAGCTACTAACAGTCAAAGGGCGCTGTGTGCAAACCCCAGTGGGCATTGAGTCCTGTTTTGGAGCTTTGAAAATGCACCACACACATTATAGAATCATAGAATCATATAGAATCACCCTAGACCGTATCGCCCAAGACTCCATCCAACCTGGCCTTGAACATTGCCATGGATGCCGTGGGTGGAGCATTTATCACTTCCCTGGGCAACCCATTCCAGTGCCTCACCACCCACACAGTAAAGAACTTCTTCCTTATATCTAACCTGAACTTCCCCTGTTTCAGTTTGAAACTGTTACCCCTTGTTCTATCACTACAGTATCTGATGAAGAGTCATAGAATCATAGAATCATAGAACAGTCAGGGTTGGAAAGGACCTTAAGATCATCTAGTTCCAACCTCTATGCCATGGGCAGGGACACCCCACACTAAACCATGCCACCGAAGGCTCTGTCCAACCTGGCCTTGAACACCGCCAGGGATGGAGCATTCACAACCTCCCTGGGCAACCCATTCCAGTGCCTCACCACCCTTACAATAAAGAATTTCTTCCTTATACCCAATCTAAACTTCCCCTGTTTAAGTTTGAACCCGTTACCCCTTGTCCTGTCACTACAGTCCCTGACGAATAGTCCCCCCCTCCCAGCATCCTTATAAGCCCCCTTCAGATACTGGAAGGCTGCTATGAGGTCTGCATGCAGCCTTCTCTTCTCCAGGCTGAACAGCCCCAACTTTCTCAGCCTGCCTCCATACGGGAGGTGCTCCACTCCCCTGATCATCCTCGTGGCCCTCCTCTGGACTTGTTCCAACTGTTCCATGTCCTTCTTATGTTGAGGACACCAGAACTGTACACAATACTCCAAGTGAGGTCTCACGAGAGCAGAGTAGAGGGGCAGGATCACCTCCTTCAACCTGCTGGTCACACTCCTCTTGATGCAGCCCAGGATATGGTTGGCTTTCTGGGCTGCCAGCACACACTGCCGGCTCATGTTCATTTTCTCATCGACCAACACCCCCAAGTCCTTCTCTGCAGGGCTGCTCTGAATCTCTTCTCTGCCCAACCTGTAGCTGTGCCTGGGATTGCTCTGAAAATGAGTCCCTCTCCAGAATCCTTATAGGCCCCCTTCATATACTGGAAGGCTGCTATGAGGTCACCACGAAAGCAGAGTAGAGGGGCAGGATCACCTCCTTCGACCTGTTGGTCATGCTCCTTTTGATGCAGCCCTTGGCTTTCTCCCTGCAGTTGGCTTTCTGGCCTGCAAGCGCACACTGCTGGCTCATGTTCAGTTTCTCATCAACCAATACCCCCAAGTCCTTCTCTGCAGGTCTGCTCTGAATCACTTTTCTGCCCTAACTGAAGCTGTGTTTATGGATATTATTTAATGGAAGTTAATATCCATTGTTTATGGATATTATCATATCCCACATGCTTTTATATGCCAGTTGTGTGAATACCATTTGTGACTATTTTATTCCATGGAGACTGTGCCACCAAGCAGCGAACCTGAGGCATGCTAAAATGATTTGGGGAACATGTGGGCAAAACTGTGGAGACAGGAGGTGACAGCAAGTAAGCCACCCTGCTCCTGGGTTTAGTTTTTCAGACACCTTTGACAGTCCCCATGGCAGACCTGAACTCACACCAGCGTTCAAATACCACCACATGTTTGGGTGGCAACCTGCCACAGTGCACAGGCCAGTGGGGAAAACCAGCCTGCAAAGCAGAGAAAGAAAAGCTCATCCTTTTTTTTTTGCCAAAGCGGACAGGTGAAGAGTGCATCTCCTCCCAGCCACTGTGCAAATGCTAGCTGTGAGGGAGCAAATAATAAATGACTGCGAGTGCTCAGCTTCATCTGAATAGCACAAAGCTGGTACCAAGAAAACAGTCTGACAGGTAGGCTAAGGTCTTTTGATTAATGTCTCATGACATTTGGAGCTGGGACCAACTGTGGATTTCCCACCGTTGTATTTAATATGTTGTCCAGGGTTCTTTGACACATCCTCTTACTGAATACTGTTTTAAGAAATATATAGCTAATGCTGTACTTTTTTTGATAGGCAGAAATAATGTTAGTACTTAGAAAGAAATCTGAGAAAAGTTAGCTATGCATTTCCATTTTACACCTTATAGTATTAGTAAGCAACAGCAATTCTGAATGGTAGGAAATTGGAAGATTTTTTTTTCCCTAATGTTCACAAATTTTACAAGATATTTTTCTATGCTTTAGAATATGAGTTTTATTCAGTTATCTAATCCATGTCTAGTAATTAGTCAAATTCCTTTAAATGGTGAAATTTGATTTAAAATCTTTTGTTCATTTGCAACCAAGCAACCTTTGATAAGAACAGACAGTTTGGCAGTGCTTGTAAATCCTTGTGGAACATGGAAATTAACATCTTGGCACTCAGCTCTGTAATGATATGCCCGATTTCATGGAAAAAAGACAACAAATTCACTTCCATGCCTCTATAATACATCTCTTTTGCTTTATCTTAATTAGCTCACTGAATGGTAAAAGCTGAAAATTTTAGGCATACCTTTTTCCTAGAATGTTCACTAGTGTGGAAAAATGATAAATCTGAAGTTTGTGATAAGAATACTTCAATGCAAAATACATTTGCATGCTAGGAATAAATTTATTGCAGTCTATTTTGTACCCTAATAGTGAACAAAATACTTAGCTAGTAGTACTTCAACTGGTATTTTATATAAGTAATTAATTTGTCATTAATAATTTGTATGAGTCGTAGCCTGCTACTTTTTGTAGCTCATACTGTTTCTGGACAGCTTCATGAGAAAGGGAAAGGTATGTCACAGACAAAGCTGTGAAAGGCCATTTCACCTGCTTGTTCTCTTCACTGACCACTCTAATCCAGGGATGCCTACCAGTATTAAGCAACAAAATAAGGGGAAAAATTATTTTGCTTGTAATATTATGTGTGTTTCATTTTTCTTCTTGTTTCCTCTCCCAAGAAAATATTACCATACCATTTACCTCTTTCCTAGGCATTTTTGGATAGTCTGAGCCCCTATGTTTGCTTCTGTGCAATTGATTAGTTTATGTATCCCTTTCTGTATATTTAAGATACGTTAGGATAAGGCTTTGGCTATCAAGTAGGAGATGAATTGCCATTCATTATTTTCAGCTATATGTAGTTTCTTTTTTTTTCCCATATGAGAATTTTCAGCTCTTGAACTGAATAATAATACCAATAGAATTTTTACTATTCTCACTGTTGAATCACTGTGTGCAGGATATGGACAGAGATTCAACACATTCTAGCTCATCTCAAAATTTCTAAAATTGGACTACTAATAGTTCAAATAAAACTGACTTTCTCACACAACCTCCCAGTATAACATCTGCTTTTTCTTATTTTTTTCCATTTAATTTTTAATTACAGAAACATGAACATTTGCATGTCTGGATCTTTGTATGTGCTGTGCTATGGTGAAAGAAAAACTGAAGAAAGCTAGAAATTTTGTTGGTTTCTTTTTAAATACATTGAATGGGGAAATCATGTTCCCAGTTGTTGTGGGTGACTGGCATTTAGTCAAACTAAAGGTTTGTTTGGTGAAAAACAGATTCCCTTTTCTTGAAAAAAACCTCCAGGCAGATAATTAAAATATGAGCTCTTTTTCCTTCTGCTGAAATACCCACAGTACACCTGTCAGCACACTTTATTTATCACCCAGGACACTACAAGATTTATTTTGAACTGAATTAAAATAAACAAAATTTACATGTCTTAGGGTGTGCATTTTTTTAACTTATTTTTTGGTATTTGAATGGTATTTTTCCAATTAAATACTGAAAATTATATTTAAAATGTTTTCAATTTTATCAAGAGATAGAGGTTCTCCTAACAGACTGCACAATGAAATCAACATGAATAATTTACCAAAAAGCTATGAAAAGAACACTGCTCAGGAATAAGATGAACTTCGGAATGTGACCTTAGAAGCCTGTTTGGAAATCCTGATCATATACCACAGAATGTTATAGCAAACAAATTTCCTGAATGCAAATAAATTTATGATAATAAAATACAGAAAATCAGGACAGAACATTTACAATATTCTGATATGCAAGAGGATTGTGGTAACTGAATAAGTAGGTCTAGTTATAACTTAATTTTGGAAATATTTCCTTGAAACTAATCCATATGAGATAGGTCATGCTTTTGATTAATGTGTAGACATTTAGAGCAATGCGTTCCTTCCTGTAGTCCTTAAATTGCATACCATAATATGTCATTTTCAGAGATGTTTCATTTTAGACCTTACTTCTTTTCAAGCAGTACTTTCAAAAATCAGATCACATAGTTAGTTGTCTAAATTTTAAGTATCTAACCTTAGTTGCCCACTTTTGAATTTAATTTGTCTTAATCATTGCATTCATGAAGTTAATTACATATATATGAATATACATTCTAAAATAACCTAATTCAACAGAAGGCTGCATTTGACCTAAGCAAGAGAGACTGCATTACAGTTATGGGCATTTTATTTTTGTATCACTAGAGATAGCAGTGGCCAAGCTACAGGCAAGTTCATTAATCTCCTCAGCTACAAAGAAATGGAATGTCATGCACTGCAATGTATTCTTTATTGCTATTCCTGCACAGCTTTTCTATAAAGTTCCTTATTAAAGATGAAACTGAGAAAAGTTTAAATGGGATTTTAAGAATTTAAAAGCTGTAGGCTCATGAAAGTTCTTCAAAACACTTTCAAGATCAACCAAGTCTGTTCAGCTATCCAATTTATATGGGAAAGATTTAAAACATACCCACTATAAAAGTTTATGCTACCTATTTATACATCAACGTAGAGCCAAAAGGATTGTGAGTAACTATCCTATAATGACAAATACAAAAAAAGAACCAAGACATGAATAAAACAAAAAACCTGCTTCATAAGACTTGCTTAAAAATGTAAATATGCCATTATTTAGAGAAAGAAGATATTGAACACTTAATCAATTTCCTAATTAATTCTAATCTGCCTTCACAGATTCATAATTGTCATTAAGTCAGATTTCCGGTTCACAAGAAGTGAAAAAGCAGTAAAAACAATCTCTTTCAGGTAGAAAGATTCCTAAATTTAAAGAACTACATACATTTAGAACAAGCATACATCAGTATTGATAGAAACACAAATTTTGACTCAGGCATTCTGAAGTAAAAGTTCTGTTAAAGTGTCATAATTTAATTACTCTTGACTTAATAATTTCAACCTCAACCCAATAATTTTCTAATAGTTATTAGACAGAAGCAGTTTTTAGTATGAAAATGCATATTTTTTGAGATATGTAGCACAGAAGAACAATTAGATTTTGTACGGTAAATGTATAATTACATTCCTCTGGTATTCTCTACTGTACATTGTGTACATATGAGTACCTGCAGTACTACTTATTTGGGTTCTCTGAAATGGGTTTCTTCAGTTTAAAAAGAACTGGATATTCCATCATGAATCTCAGTTTTCTTACACTGAAAGAAAACACCTCATGTCCTCATACTTTTCTTCAAAGTGAAACCTATATAATGATTATTGTATCTAATGATATACCTTTTACATCCACACACTCTAATGTGACAGCTGGGTTTTCCATGTCCCCTTACAACACTTTTGAAGCACCACAGAAAAGCTTAACTATTCATTTAACACAAACCTTGGGCTGTTTTATCAATAGACTTGATAACCAATTTTATCAAGATATATCATGCAGAATGTCAAATGACTTTATCAACCTCATACAGAAAATACAGAAAGAGATAGAGTCATAGAATCTAGAATAGTTAGGGTTGGAAAGGACCTTAAGATCATCTAGTTCCAACCTCTATGCCATGAGCAGGAACACCTCACACTAAATCATGCCACCCAAGGCTCTGTTCAACCTGGCCTTGAACACTGCCAAGGATGGAGCATTCAAAACTTCCTTGGGCAACCCAGTCCAGCGCCTCACCACCCTCACAGTAAAGAACTTCTTCCTTATATCCAATCTAAACTTCCCCTGTTTAAGTTTGAACCCGTTACCCCTTGTCCTGTCACTACAGTCCCTGACGAATAGTCCCCCCCTCCCAGCATCCTTATAAGCCCCCTTCAGATACTGGAAGGCTGCTATGAGGTCTGCATGCAGCCTTCTCTTCTCCAGGCTGAACAGCCCCAACTTTCTCAGCCTGCCTCCATACGGGAGGTGCTCCACTCCCCTGATCATCCTCGTGGCCCTCCTCTGGACTTGTTCCAACTGTTCCATGTCCTTCTTATGTTGAGGACACCAGAACTGTACACAATACTCCAAGTGAGGTCTCACGAGAGCAGAGTAGAGGGGCAGGATCACCTCCTTCGACCTGCTGGTCACGCTTCTTTTGATGCAGCCCAGGATATGGTTGGCTTTCTAGGCCGCGAGGGCACACTGCTGGCTCATGTCCATTTTCTCATCGACCAACACCCCCAAGTCCTTCTCTGCAGGGCTGCTCCGAATCTCTTCTCTGCTCAACCTGTAGCTGTGCCTGGGATTGCTCTGACCCAGGTGTAGGACCTTGCACTTGGCATGGTTAAACTTCGTAAGGTTGGCATCAGCCCACCTCACAAGCGTGTCGAGGTCCCTCTGGATGGCATCCCTTCCCTCCAGCGTATCAACCGAACCACACAGCTTGGTGTCATCGGCAAACTTGCTGAGGGCACACTCAATCCCACTGTCCATGTCACCAACAAAGATGTTGAACGAGACCAGTTCCAACATCAATCCCTGAGGGACACCACTCGTCAATGGTCTCCAACGGGACACTGAGCCATTGATCACAACTCTTTGCGTGCGGCCATCCAGCCAGTTCTTTGTCCACCGAGTGGTCCACCCATCAAATTGATGTCTCTCCAATTTAGAGACAAGGATGTCATGCAAGACAGCGTCAAATGCTTTGCACAAGTCCAGGTAGATGACACCAACTGCTCTACCCCTGTCCATCAGTTCCATAGCCCCATCATAGAAGGCCATCAAATTGGTCAGGCAGGATTTCCCCTTAAGTGAAGCCATGCTGGCTGTCACCAAGCACCTTGCTGTTTTTCATGTGTCTTAGCATGCCTTCCACGAGAATCTGCTTCAAGATTTTGCCAGGCACAGAGCTGAGACTGACTGGTCTGTAATTCCCTGGATCATCCATTTTTCCCTTCTTGAAAGTGCGGGTTATATTTCACTTTTTCATGTCGTCGGGAACTTCACCTGACTGCCACGATTTTTCAAATATGATGGACAGTGGCTTAGCAACTTCATTTGCCAGCTCCTTCAGGACCCACGGATGGATTTCATCAGGTCCCATGGACTTGTGCACTTTCAGGTTGTCGTGGTTTAAGCCCCGGCTGTAAATCAGAACCACGCAGTCTACTTCCCCCCCTCCACACACACTCCCCAGAGGGATGGGGAGGAGAATCGAAAGAATGTAACTCCCACGGGTTGAGATAAAAACAGTCCAGTAATAAGGTATAACACAAATCACTACTGCTGCCACCAATAATAATAATGATAAGAGAAATAACAAGGGAAGAGAATATGATACCGCTCGCTGGAAAAGAGAGCCCGACCAAAAAGAGAACGTGCCCTTCCGGGTAGCTCCCAGTTACATCCCCTGGCATGACGTGCTGTGGTATGGAATACCTCTTTGGCTAGTTTGGGTCAGGTGTCCTGTCCCTGCTTCCTCCCGGCCCCTCCTCCTCCCTGGCAGAGCATGAGACTCACAAAGTCCTTGGTCAGTCTAAACATCAGTGTTATCCGCTTTGTTCCCAGGCCAAAAGTCAAAACCACAGTGCTGCAACAGCTACTAAGAAGGAGAAAAACTGACTGCTACTGCTGAACCCAGGACAGTATCCACCCCTTATTCCATACCATTCACGTCATGCTCAGATCCCACATTTTCCATATACCCTCACTCTCATCTCGGTGCACTGTTAGCTTAGTGCACGGACCAATTCCTATAAAGCTACTGAGTCCATTCGGTTCATGATGTTGGGCTCCATCTCTCGGAACAGTCTTTCAGGGCAGAAGAAGCTGTGTGCAGTGTTGGATCGTTGCCTGCTGATGCTGATCATTCCTTTACTGTAGAACTCGTCCGGTTCTATCAAAGTTCATTCTCTGTTGGGATGATGGTCGGAGGGAAGTCAGGGCCAGTCGCTGGTGCCCTGCAGACTTCTAGTTGATGGCTATAGCAGGCAACAGTGTACAATTGAGTTCATTGTCTGTTTTCCCCTAAAATCAAATCCCCTTGAGGTACGCATCGGACTTCCCCATCTTCCCGCATTACCCACCAAGTATATCCAGGTCCCTGAGCAAAAGCAATCCCACGAGTGGGTTTGCCTTTACCTGAAGCAGGAATAACCCAGACTGTCGTCCCCAGCAAATTCTTCATGTGCACCACAGGAACTTTGTCCCCCTCTACAATATGTAAAAGTTCTGACTGGGCTGGGCCAGCCCTGTTGGCAGATCCTCTGGTGCTGACCAACCAGGTGGCCTTTGGTAAGTGTGTATCCCAATGCTTGAAAGTTCCCCCACCCATTGCTCTCAGTGTAGTTTTTAACAGCCCATTATACCGTTCGATTTTCCCAGAGGCTGGTGCATGGTAGGGGATGTGATATACCCACTCAATGCCATGCTCTTTGGCCCAAGTGTCTATAAGGTTATTCCGGAAATGAGTCCCATTATCTGATTCAATTCATTCTGGGGTGCCCTGTCGCCACAAAATCTGGTTCTCAAGGCCCAGGATAGTGTTCCGGGCAGTGGCGTGGGGCACAGCGTATGTTTCCTGCCATCCGGTGGTTGCCTCCACCATGGTAAGCACATGGCGCTTGCCGTGGCGGGTTGTTGGGAGTGTGATATAATCAATCTGCCAGGCCTCCCCATATTTATACTTCAGCCATCGTCCTCCATACCAAAGAGGCTTTAACCATTTGGCTTGTTTAATTGCAGCACATGTTTCACACTCATGAATAACCTGGGTAATAGTGTCCATTGTTAAGTCCACCCCTCGATCACGGGCCCATCTGTATGTTGCATCTCTGCCCTGATGACCTGAAGTGTCATGGGCCCACCAGGCCAAAAATAATTCACCTTTATGTTGCCAATCTAAGTCCATCTGAGCCACTTCAATCTTAGCAGCTTTATCCACTTGTTGGTTGTTCTGGTGTTCCTCAGTGGCCCGACACTTGGGTACATGAGCGTCTACATGGCGTACCTTCACCACCAGGTTCTGCACCCAGGCAGCGATATCTTGCCACAGTGCAGCAGCCTAGATGGGTTTACCTCTGTGTTGCCAGTTGCTCTGCTTCCATTGCTGCAACCACCCCCACAAGGCATTTGCCACCATCCATGAGTCAGTATAGAGATAAAGTACTGGCCACTTTTCTCGTTCAGCAATGTCCAGGGCCAGCTGGATGGCTTTCACCTCGGCAAACTGACTCGATTCACCCTCTCCTTCAGCAGTTTCTGCCACTTGTTGTCGAGGACTCCATACAGCTGCCTTCCATCTCCGATGCTTTCCCACGATACGGCAGGACCCATCAGTAAACAAGGCATACTGCTTTTCACTTTCTGACAGTTTATTATATGGTGGGGCCTCATCAGCACGCATCACCTCCTCCTCTGGTGACATTCCAAAATCTTTGCCCTCTGGCCAGTCCATGATGACTTCTAGAATGCCTGGACGACTGGGATTTCCTATTCGAGCTCGTTGTGTAATTAGTGCAGCCCATTTACTCCATGTCACATCGGTTGCATGATGTGTAGAGGAGACACTGCCTTTGAACATCCAGCCCAGAACGGGCAACCTGGGTGCCAGGAGGAGCTGTGCTTCAGTGCCAATCACCTCCGAAGCAGCTCGAACCCCTTCATAGGCTGCCAGTATCTCTTTCTCAGTTGGGGTATAGCTGGCCTCAGATCCTTTGTATCCCCGACTCCAAAAGCCGAGGGGTCGACCTCGAGTCTCCCCTGGAGCTTTCTGCCAGAGGCTCCAGGTAGGACCATTCTCCCCGGCTGCGGTGTACAGTACATATTTTACATCTGGCCCATTCCGGACTGGTCCAAGGGCTACTGCATGAACTATCTCACGTTTAATTTGCTCAAAGGCTTGTTGTTGCTCAGGGCCCCATTTAAAATCATTCTTCTTCCGGGTTACATGATAGAGAGGGCTTACAATCGAACTGTAATTTGGGATGTGCATTCTCCAGAACCCCACAGCACCCAAGAAAGCTTGTGTTTCTTTCTTATTAGTTGGTGGAGACATTGCTATTATTTTGTTGATCACATCTGTAGGGATCTGGCGACGTCCATCTTGCCATTTTATTCCCAAAAATTGAATCTCCTGTGCAGATCCCTTGACCTTACTCCGTTTTATGGCAAAACCAGCTTTCAGCAGGATTTGGATTATTTCCCTCCCTTTCTCAAAGACTTCTTCCGCTGTATCACCCCACACAATAATGTCATCAATGTACTGCAGGTGTTCTGGAGCTTGCCCCTGTTCCAGTGCATTCTGGATCAGTCCATGGCAGATGGTAGGGCTGTGTTTCCACCCCTGGGGCCGTCGGTTCCAAGTGTACTGGACGCCCCTCCAAGTAAAAGCAAACTGTGGCCTGCACTCTGCTGCCAAAGGAATTGAGAAGAATGCATTGGCAATATCAATCGTGGCATACCACTTGGCTGCCTTTGGCTCCAGTTCATACTGAAGTTCTAGCATGTCCAGTACGGCAGCACTCAATGGTGGTGTGACTTCATTCAGGCCACGATAGTCTACTGTTAGTCTCCACTCTCCGTTAGACTTTCGCACTGGCCATATGGGGCTATTAAAGGGTGAGCGGGTCCTGCTGATCACTCCCTGACTCTCCAGACTACGGATCAGTTTATGGATGGGAATCAGGGAGTCTCGGTTGGTGCGATACTGCTGCCGGTGCACTGTTGTGGTTGCGATTGGCACTTGTTGTTCTTCGACCTTCAGCAGCCCCACAACAGAGGGATCCTCTGAGAGACCAGGCAAGGTGGACAGCTGCTCATTTTCCTCAGTCTTCAAAGCAGCAATACCAAAAGCCCATCGGTACCCTTTTGGGTCTTTGAAGTACCCTCTCCTGAGGTAATCTATGCCGAGGATGCATGGAGCCTCTGGACCAGTCACAATGGGGTGCTTTTGCCATTTCCTTCCAGTCAGGCTGATCTCAGCCTCCAGTACAGTCAACTCTTGGGATCCTCCTGTCACTCCAGAGATATAGATGGGTTCCACCCCTTGACAGCTTGACGGCATCAGGGTACACTGTGCACCGGTATCTACGAGAGCTTTATACTTCTGTGGGACTGATGTGCCAGGCCATCTGACGCACACAGTCCAGTAAATCCGATTGTCCCCTACCTCCACCTGGCTGGAGGCAGGGTCCCTCTAACAGTCATCACAACGTTGGACACCTAAGTCGTATTGAAAGGGATTATTCTTCGTTATCATAGGAGCTGGAGTAAAATCAGCTCTTCCGCTCCATCTGGGAACCTGCTCACCAGAGACTGAAGCTGCAGCTCTCATGGGATGATTAGTCTTGACCCTTGTTCCTATTTTCACTTCATGCACCCGTTCCTCCAAAGCTGAAGTAGGTTTTCCATCCCACTTCGTCATGTCTTCTCCATGATCCCGCAGGTAAAACCATAGGGTGGCCCTTGGTGTTTGCCTTCTATATCTTCTGTCTCGAACAATAGGACGTCTTTTGTTAACAGCCGAGACGTGTGTTGGTACACATGAGGAGCTGGATAAATCAGATAGATCGTCCCTCAATTGTTTGACATCCTGGGACAGTTTTTCCACAGCTGAGATAATGGAAGGGGTGAGATTGTCTTCGAACTCTCGGAGTTTGTGAATCATTTCATCCACTGTTGGTGTTACTATGTCACCCCAGGTTACTGTTGCCAGTGAATGGGCATATGATGACGGTGCATTCCGTGTAAGTTTTCGCCACATGGGTCGTGTACATTCGACTTCATCTGGGTCTATGGGCATATCTCCGTTATTCGGTTTGATGTGATAGATCATCTCTACGATGGCTAATTCCCTCAGAGACTGGATGCCTTTGTCTAAAGTAGTCCACTTGGCCGAACGACTCGTAACATTGTCCTTGTATGGAAACCTTTCTTTCACAGCTGCCAAGAGCCGCCTCCAAAGACTGATGGACTTTTTCTCTCTTGCAATTGCTTTGTCAATTCCCCCTTCTCTAGCAAGTGATCCCAGCTGCTTGGCTTCCGTACCTCCTAGTTTGTGACCATCGGCCCCATTGTCCCAGCATCGGAGCAACCAGGTGATGATGTGCTCCCCTGGTTGACGGGTAAAATCTTTTCGCATATTCCGTAGCTCGGTTGAGGTCCGAGGTCGAGAAGTCACCTCTTCTTCTTCTTCATCATGTGATGATGACTCCTGATCAGATGGTGGCCCAGGTGGTGAATACGTTGTTTCTTCATCTTGCTTCACCCTTCTTGCCTCTTTTTATCTTTTTCTCTTGCGTATGGGGGCAATCGATATTGGTACGAATTGGTCCTCTGGTTTAGCTGCAGTCATTATCACTGTGCTTTGAGTAGCAACTGTACTTGTCGTTGGGGGTGGTGTAGCTGCTGTGGTTGGGGCTGGGGTAGCTTCGCTGTCTGTTGCAGTTGAAGTTTGAGTAGCGGCTGTACTTGTCGCTGGGGTAGCTGCACTGTCTGTTGCAGTCAAAGTTTGAGTAGTGGCTGTACTTGTCGCTGGGGTAGCTGCACTGTCTGTTGCAGTCGAAGTTTGAGTAGTGGCTGTACTTGTCGCTGGGGTAGCTGCACTGTCTGTTGCAGTCGAAGTTTGAGTAGTGGCTGTACTTGTCGCTGGGGTAGCTGCACTGTCTGTTGCTTTGCCCTCAGATCCAGGGACATTTCTTTCCTTTTGAAGGTGCTGGATAGTGTTGAACAAGGCCCGGTAAGCATAGGCCAAGCCCCAGCACGTTGACATGATTTGTCCCTCTCTGGTATGACCAGGATGACAACACACCTCATTTAAGTGTTTTACTAATTCTTCTGGATTTTGCAGTTGTTCGGTGGTGAAATTCCAAAACACTGGAGGGGCCCACTGACCTAGATACTTGCCCATACTATCCCACACACCCTGCCACTCATGGCTGTCCAACCTCAGGGAAAATCTCTCGGTCCCCCTATTTTGTCGTCTAACCCCAGACAAGACCCAAACCCGACTCTGCTTAACTCTTGAGATCAGACGTAATGGTTGTGGACAAAACACACTCTGTATGCGTGCCAACATGGTGACCCCCATCACAATCAGCAAACAGGTCTCAACAATATTAAAAGGCCACTCAAAAATTTCAAAACTCTCAAACGATGCTGTAAATGGTCTGGGAGGGGCACTGGGAGGGTAAAAGAATGTCTCCTTCATAGGTTGACCACCCAGGAAGGAGAAAAAAGATGTATAGTTGCTAAGCATTTGTATTATATACCTCCCAAAGTATAAAGGTGGTGACCACACTGGGAACATAAGCCAGACCAGTTTCATGATCAATTTTTCTATTGTATTACAAGTCATTACCATAAAATACAATGAGACAATAACCTTAGCCCAAGCCCCACACTTGAAAAACACTAACACAGCAAATACCGGCTCTAAGTAACCTACGGCATATTAAGACTGTGAGATCAAAAACAACAACTTTGAGAGCCAATAAATCAGCATTGTGACGAGTGACTATTAATCCAAAACACTGAATGCTTATCACAAATATGATTAGACACACTCCGGTCAGATCTGTCGTTATCTCAACCCTTCGTGCCCCATGTTGGGCGCCAAAATAGAACTGTCGTGGTTTAAGCCCCGGCTGTAAATTAGAACCACGCAGTCTACTTCCCCCTCCCCCCCCCAACACACTCCCCAGAGGGATGGGGAGGAGAATCGAAAGAATGTAACTCCCACGGGTTGAGATAAAAACAGTCCAGTAACTAAGGTACAACACAAATCACTACTGCTGCCACCAATAATAATAATGATAAGAGAAATAACAAGGGAAGAGAATATGATACCACTCGCCGGAAAAGAGAGCCCGACCAAAAAGAGAACGTGCCCTTCCGGGTAGCTCCCAGTTACATCCCCTGGCATGACGTGCTGTGGTATGGAATACCTCTTTGGCTAGTTTGGGTCAGGTGTCCTGTCCCTGCTTCCTCCCGGCCCCTCCTCCTCCCTGGCAGAGCATGAGACTCACAAAGTCCTTGGTCAGTCTAAACATCAGTGTTATCCGCTTTGTTCCCAGGCCAAAAGTCAAAACCACAGTGCTGCAACAGCTACTAAGAAGGAGAAAAACTGACTGCTACTGCTGAACCCAGGACACAGGTTCTTAAGATGGTCTTGAACCAGATTCTCTCCTACAGTGGGCTCAAGGTCTTCATTCTCACAGTCGCTGCGTCTGCCTTCCAAGACTTGGGTGGTGTGGTCAGAGCCTTTGCCAGGGAAGACTGAGGCACAGAAGTCATTAAGAACCTCAGCCTTCTCCAAATCCAGGGTAGCCAGTTCTCCTGATAGCTTCTGGAGATGGCCCACATTGTCCCTAGTCTCTCTTTTATTTGCAATGTACCGAGAGAATCCCTTCCTGTTATCTTTCACATCCCTAGCCAAGTTTAATTCTAACTGGGCGTTAGCTTTCCTAACCTGGTTCCTAGCTTCCCGATGTCCTAGGTAAGGACATAATGTAACACTTCCGACCAACACCTTTGAACTGCATTGAGTTCCATTACAGTTTGCTTAATAGCTGTGCTGTTTTCACTAAAATCTGTAAGCCTGGCCCAAATGTTAGCAATTTCTGTGACTCTGATGGATTTTCCTAAGTAATGACTGAGTCTATTACTTTCATTTTCCACTGCTAATCTGCCATTCAGTGTGAAAAATGTTCAGTTTGGATCACTTGAGTCTAATTTTCTCTCTTTCTAAATAGTGAAATGCCTGTTATCCTCACAAAATGTAAGTAATGCGGTCCTTCAGGCTAGACAATGGCTATAGCAATCACGGCTAAAAGAAGCAATCTGACTTGGGCCATGTGATTACAAATGTGTCTTAAAAATAATCCAGGAACTATTCTTCTGAGAGCAAGTTATGGAAACTGCCCACATGAATACAGTTATTAGCACTAATTAAAATTCTGATTGATTCTTGGCCTTGAATGCAACTTCTGTAATGCTTTTCCACACTGGCTAGCATAGGTCAAAACCAGCATCTGAATTTAAATCTAGTTGTAGTGCTTACTAAGTTTAATATTCATGAATTGGGAGGGGTTGGGGATGTTGGCTATTTGTGTTGGTTTTGTTGTTTTGTTTTTTTTCCCTAAACCACTGAGATTGGCTTAGCCTTCCAACAAATAAAAGCATTTTGCTAAAATCTTATTTACTTTTCAAATTTTGTTTTTGTTAATTTTTTCCAATTAACAGTTAAAAAGGTCATCTAATAAGAAATTGGGCTGCTCAAAAAGAAATTGTAAACTCACTGAATGTCTCATACATACATGATACGATATGTCATCAACACTACAGTTAGTCACAAAACTTCAACATCAGTTTCATAGTAACTATTTTCTGTCTACATAATACTAGCACTTAGAATTTAAGCATTTGAGCCTCTAGGGATTGCAGACATATCTGACCAATTTTAAAGTTTTCTTCATTATTTCATTTAGTGTCCCAGAACAGTATCTCTGTATATTACTAAAAGAAGATTCTAAAGATTTATAATACAATCAGTGACCATAAGTTAAATCAATATTTCATTTTGGAAAAATAGAATTTCTTATTTCAGAAGATATGCCAAATTTTTAAGCACCAACCTGATCAATTCCAGTTTTATATACATAAGAGTATACCTATAAACCTGTCTTACCTATTATCTACCAACATAAAACAAATATTAGACTAAGAAAAGCATTTTTTGATAGATACAGTTCTTTGATGCATAATTTAGACTTACTTTTGCTTTTCCAAGGGAAAAGATGAATTAATGAATCACAAAATTACATAAATTGTGTCGATTTTTTTGTCCTGGATTTTTTTAAAATTGTGCCAGATTTTTTAAAATTCTTCACCAATGCAAATAATAGCAGCTTTGACAAATAATTTCATTGTACCAGATTTTGTGTTTTAGAGGGAAAAAGTAGGTGTTGAGAAGGGAAAATAGAAATATCAATATAAAATATGGCTTTATTATCACAACAAAATTATGAGCAATTAACGTATGCTAATAAATACTATCTGGTCTTTCTACCCTATGACTTTTAAATTCTGTGCAACTGTAAGTAATACAGCACTTAGCTCAAGAGCTAAGAGATGTGCATGATCATGTTTCATTGCAACTGCTTACATCTTATGTGTTTCACAGAAAGTTTGCCTACAGACATTATTCTTATTGCACATCAAAGAAGGAGGCAACAATTAGAAGCTAAGTTTCCATCTGCAATAGTAAAATTGATATTCCATTGAGAGATTCAGACCTCAATTTAGAAGAGACATTTTTTTTATAGTGATATGCATGTGGTTTTATATGAAATGTGCATGTACGTAATCTTGCCTGAAGCTTTCAACTTTGCTCCTGTGATCACAACAAAATGTGCTGGGAGATATGCTGACCACATCTGACTTACAGATTTGCAAGAGAGAAAAGCTCTCTGAAAATGTCTATAGAATCAGATAAAATGAATTCTCAGTGAAATCAGTGCTTGTAAAATTAATGAAATTGTATCACTGCCTTCAAGGATTTCAATCATGCCTGTTTAGAAAAACAGTTTCTCTAATGTCATCCTCCAAAGTATCCTGCAACAATGATGAATTCATATAAAAATAACTTTTTCAATTAATACAAAACAATCAGCATTATGACTGATCAAAACAACATTTTGTTACAATGAAAATTTTAAAGTATATTATTTTCCTATCACATTTTAGATGGTAAGCAAGGTACCAACTGACATCTGTTACAAATTTCATCATAAATGAAAAATCGTCACATACTTTACATTATTAGTATAAAATCTAGTTTATTTACTAAGTAACATAACTAGAAGCAAAAGACTGTGAATTCAAACACCTGTACCCTCACCATAAAAAGGAAATCTCAAAGAGCTTTCTGGAAGTGCTTTCCATAGATTTTCAATACTAGAGCAAATTGAAAACCTCTTAGTAAAATTTTCAGGTCCTGGAGAGCTGCTATACTGTCATCCCATGGATTATATTGTTTATTTTAATGATGTAAAATGCTGCCGTTGACTTTCATATAAATGGTCTCCACAAATTTGAATTGTGGGATGGAGGCCTACTACTATAGATTGGTAAATTAATTCTCCTCTACTGCTACAAATGCTGTCCTATTTATCATGCCTAAATAAATCCAATATTTCAGTTGTTCAGAATTCAACACAGGAAAAGCAGGACTTTTTAAATTTAAAACAGGGAATAAATTTGCTAACAGAGGTTATAAAACAAGGTTCCAACTCTGAATGACTTCACAACCCATCAAGCAGTTCTTTATTAAGGAACTGATATTTATGGAAACTTCAAGAGTCCAAACCAGCTGAAGTCCAATGAAAATGAATTTCTCTCCCACCCCCCCCCTTTTTTTTTTTTTTTTTCCAAGACTTAGACTACTTCAAAATAAGAAGCAATTTATGCTGGTTTTTTTCAGGAATTGAGTGACAGTAGACTTCTAATGCTTAAAAATAGATTGTCCCGCTAATCACAGAGATATCCAGGTTATTATGTTTGTTAACTGAATTCGCTATCAAGGAAGAAGCAAATACATGTCTACAAATTAACTTGTGATAGAATTTCAGAATATGGCTGGTTTTCTGTATATGGTGATCTAAGATCATAAAAAAAAATAATCAAAGCATATTTAATTCTGATGAGCTAAAGCTCTGAAGTTTAAGATAAATCTATTCCTTTTAGAAATGTACAGACTAAACAAGAGTCAAGTTCTCGGGTAAAGGGAAGCATACTGAAGTGTGATTTAATAAAACACAAAATAGATCACCAAGAAATCTTCTTGTGTGCATGTATGCTTTTCTGTCTATTCAAAATTGATGCATATTAGAAGAATATTTTAACTGTGCCTTTCAGATCTTCAAAAGATCATTTCAAGGCATTAACAGTGTAAAGTTGTAAAATTGACCATAGGTACAGACTTTTAAGAAAGGGTTTCAATGTCAGATTTTTTTTAAGTTAATGTATTCTTATCTCAGCTGTGGTTGCAACGTTTTTCATTTGTTGATACTTGTAAAAATTCTGCACATTACAATGTATGCTTTTTTATTATTTGTTACTCTTTTATATTTCAAGTCTTTCTTCTATGAATAACTCAAGCAAATACTCTTATCAGACTGCTGAGTGTGCGAAGCACTCAATTGGACAGACTTTTTTCACTGAGGTAATTTTGCGGATGTTCTGTGATACCCTATTTGATTGTTGTCTGCCCTCACCCTACAGTGTAAAGTATTTTCTAGTCATTCAGCAAGCTTTGTGACTAGCATCTGGCATCTCTGTTGTTGTTTAGTGCAAGTAACCACTATGTATTTTATTTTAATGTATATTTTTTAATTTTAATGCTCATGAAAGGTATAATTAAAATAAATTAGATGAGAACAACATCCTTAATATAGCATTCAAGCCTCCAGCCCACTGGAGCCAGACATTTTCTGTCAATATTACTCAGGAAACAACACACTATGAAATATATACGCTAATGGTTTCAGTGAGACTATGAGGTACTAACCAATATAACTTGATTCAAATTGCATGGAATTCAGAGACCCTTTATACACACTTTGAAGATGACCATCCAAGAGCACAGTTTAAAGTCATCACTGCAGTAATTCCACTGGCACCAAAAAAATCAAAGTCAGAACATGGGTATCAGCTGCAATACGAATATTACCAAAATGTATGTGTGCTGAACCATGATTTTGGTTTTACAAAAAAAAATGAAGGAAGGAAAAAAATAAAAAAGCAGAAAGAATTCTTACAATGGAAGAGAAAACTAGACATCCTAAAAATGTAAAGAGAAATTTTGTAGCTAATCATTGCAATAAAAGTAAATGACGGGAAATAAAATATTTATTAAATAATTACAAGTAAATATAAATAACAAATATTTAAATATATTTAGCATTAAATATTAAATGCAAAAATATTCATTAAACATTACTTAATAATATATTAAATATTAAATGTAAATATTAATAATAATATTACTGGCATTTTAGGCTGGATCTCATTAAAACTTTATTTTACTATATGCAGTGTTTTTCCAGCAATATGTTATCTTTCAAAGTTTGTATTTCTAGGCAAAAAAATTATTCCTCATGAGCAATACTATGTGTAGAGAAATAATTGCACCTATTTCTTTTTAAGCATAGAGAGAAGATTTTTTTTTTTTTTTTTTACGTGAGATAAATGATAGAAATAAAAAAAAAAAAAAAAAAAAAAAGCAGGCTGAATTATCATAGTTTGGAATTCTTATCAAAATCTAGACCCAAATTCATGCAGCCTGTTTTCAACCGCAATCAGAGCTGTGTTTCACACATGCCTATGCTTATCCGAGTAAGTGATGCCATGTGGTGAACAGCATCCAGTAGTTTCATCGTGAACAAATTTTGAGGAATACTGTGGGGTAGGCATGTACTGAAGTCCAAGGATGCGCTTTAGGAGAGCACTAACATACCAAGTTCCCAGGCTCTGGCACAGGCCAAGTGCCCTGGCAGCAGCCTTGCTTTTCCCATCCTCCACACCGGACACACAGTACTTATTTGCCTGTACCCAGTGACTCACTTCTGGCTTCTTATTTTCAGGGAATCCTGTATTCTGCTCCTTGCTGAAGTTTTTTGGTTTTGTTTTTGTTTGTGTTTTAAGGCACTAAGTTCTATGATCAATTGCTGTAAAAAAGCATAGAAAGTCCTTCAGACAAGATTGGGAATGATCTCTCCACCTTTTCAGCAGTGTCCATGTTCCTCTTGTAGAACTGAACTTAACTTCTTCCTAACATGAAGGAGTAACTGCCTTTCCCTGTGATACACTCAATTACACATTTTGTTCTTGGGAATGTGTAGATATGCAAACTCTCTAAAATTAAACTGTGAAGCTTCTGTTTAACTTTGCACTTTCTGCAGGAGCAGTTTTGCAGACTACATTTGAACAACATGTCCATCCATAATGAATGCCCTTAATTTCTAACTTTTATGGAAGAAAGACATAATTTAAAAATAAATCCACAGCTGTGAATTTAATTTGAAAATGTTTCATACCTTGGTGGCATTGAGAGGTAATAATGTCAAAGTAACCGTCAGCTTCTTCAGGCTGATAATATCTGAATAAACTACAGATACGTAGCCGGCCTCAGAAAAAATTAACTATACACCAACTACATAGCCTATTCATTATTAATTTTTATCTATTTATAGATATTATTCATTAGATAGTAATGTTGCATAATATATACATTGCTTTTTAACAAAAGCCAATATTTGACATTGAAGAAAGAGCAAAAAATTACACATTAGAAGATAATTTAAAGTATCATCATTTTGCATACGCAGATGGGAAATTGTACATATTTTTCAAGAAACCTGTTTGACCAATATAACATTAAGTGCATCACCTGCTGAAAGAAAAGCTGCATTTCAACTCCCGATGCCACTGAACTTTGTGTTATGACCACCATGGTTCCAGTGACATGTATAAATAACCTATATTCATAATTTTACCACAAGGCTCAAAAGATTCATTGGTTTTAGGGAATGGTTTTTGTGTAAACAGCTGGTCTACTTATGCAAACCAGAAACCATACCTCCATTTCTGTATAACATTTATGGCAGTTAAACAAAAATGGAAGAAATCATATTTTCCCCAAATTCAGACTATGATCAAGTTTCTGTGGAAACCTTTGACACCTGCACAGGGAAAAGAAGCAAAGGCTGAAACTGTTCTCCCTGTTTTTCACTATTTCCCCTCTTCTCTCTTTGATCCATGTAGAAGTGTTTAATGTATAATTCACTTTCTGCTGTCCCCCATTTCTCCTTTCATTCTTCATGTATCTCCAGGCCTGGAGAAATTTCCCTCATTGTATTGCTTCCCACTGGCTACCCAGATGTGTTTGAAGTGTGGCGACTAAAATTCAAACATTTTCAGGTACCTGGTCTTCATGATTTTATGGGTTCATTTATGTCAAGTCATAGTAGCACAGAAAAAAGAAACCTGCCAGAAACTCTAAGAAAAGTACTCAGAACTGGCAACTATAATTTGTATAATCCTGGGAAATCTTCCTTGCTGACTGTTTGAAAACTGAGTTACACTCACATAAAATCTCAGTACCATACCCAAAGTTGATATAAACAACACAGAGATCTTTAAAGAACCCTTGAAGAATTAGGGTTGTTTCTCTTGAAACAAAAGATTAGAAAATATGTGAACTAAGCATAAGAAGTCTTGTGTACTAAAAGCACTTTCACCTATAGAGCTCAGACAGCTGAGGAAACAAAGACTAATACAAAGTAATTCTCATTCTCAAACAGTACAAATGTAATTCTCATTTTGTCACCTATATTTGTCTTTCATTCTCCCTAAACCCAGATGCAGATCAGCCCTGACTACATACATAAAGCAGTGGAAATTTCAGTTTCATTAGAGCCAGTTGCTGAATGATTTTGAAAACACCTGCTTATTGTAGATAAATAGTACAACTTGCCACACAAGGTGCCATAAGGATCAACTAATTAATAGTCTATAAATCATTCTAAAGCTCTCAGATAAAGGTTGCTATAGGCCAAAATATTCTTCCCTGACTTGCAGCATTTTTGTGAGAGTGATTTGTACTTGCATGAGAAAAAAGTAATGTCAATTTGATTAAAGATTTGCATGGCTGGACTGAAGTCATAAAGCTTCAATAAATCCTATGAACATACTCTATTCTTAAGGTCACCTGGAAAGAGGTAAGATAGGCAACAGAAGGGAAATCACCCCTGTTTATTACAACCTGTAAACATTATGCAGTGGGATTCATGATACCCTAATACTAAAAGACTTGAAAATAAAATGTCATTAAAAAAACCTGTAAGTGAAAATGCATCAGATTTTGTGGAGAAGCTTTTATTCTATGATCAACATCCTCCACTGCATAACTGGGAAAAAAAATCTGCAAAGTGTTTTTCATGTTGGGATACACAAAGCCACTGGACAAATACACTTACTGATCATCATCTTTGCACTGATATAAATGCTTAGCTGCTTGCAGTAATCTCAGATGAAAAATTCTGCTATGCTTACAGTACTTTTCTTCAACTGTCTGACTGGAACTGTGTAGGAATCAGAAATGGCATTCTGCCTTTGCACATCTGCAAAGCTGTATAGATGACTAGTAACAATAAAAAATAAAGTTAATGGAATTTCTTTCTGTACATGCCGTTCAATACTTTGTGTCTCCATTAATCTTTGTAAGACACAGACACCTCTTCGGAACACAATGTCTTGCAACAGGACACATCCAACTGCCCAGCATGCCATGCCAATTGATTTTCGCTGCCATGAACTGCTTGTTTTCCTTTATTTTCTCTCAGTGCTTTTCTTAAACCGGGTGATTTTACTTAGGTTAGGTGGTGCTAGTCTTCATAAGTTTAACTTGTTCTTATGGCAGCAGTTCTCCGTTTTGGCAAGTTTTTATATCCTACTCCCTAAAAATATTTTCTTGGCAGTAGTCTTATGTAAATACAGACTGCACTAGCATAGTTAGTCCTCCATAATATCAAGTACTTTAGCAACAGGACCTTTAATGAACATGCACACCACAATGCTATCTATATCTGTTATGCTCATTTTCATCCAAGAACATGTCTAAATAATTTTTATAAACTTACCTCTTGTATACAAAAAGCACGTGTGAATGCAATATTCCAAATTATGTGGCTACATCAAGAAATGAGAGTGCTATCTAAGCACTCAATCACCAATGACAGTGTGAAGATGATGAGTTTCTGTGCATATTTAATATCATTGCAATTCTAATTTCTTCCCATTAGTACAACTGATTTTCTCACTTCTTGTTACTTGCACATTTCAAAAGGAAGTACGCTTTTTCAAGAAAATATTTTATAACTGTTGTATTACAAATACTGATCTTGAAGGTATAGTTCATTTAGTGTTCATATATATCACCATATAGTTCATATGGCAATCAATAATACAGCAATTAAAAAAAAAGTCAATACACTGCTTTGATCCTAATTTGATAAACTATGTGAACTGAACAGCATTTCCCTGTGATAATACACATCTCTTATACAGAGGAAATAGTTGATAAAGGTATATGACATGGATGTTTGAAAAAATAGGAACAGATCTTCAAAAGGTGAACATAATGTCACTTATTCAGTAAATAAGTGACAATATGTATGCAGTCATACAAATTCTCAATTGACAGTTACTATGTTGTTTGCACACCAAATTAGTATTTTGTCATGCAACTTCAAGAACCTTCTATGTGGCATGCACCACACCTTTTTCAGCAGCCCACTTCTTCCCTGAGGCTTTGGAATTAAAATAACTATTGGTCAACTTTACTTACACAGCAAAGGTTTTCTTTCCAATAAGGTTGGTGGGTTTCTGTGAACAATTCAACGGAAGACTCATGTGACTAAGCATGCAGCTGACCTTAAGTGCCATTTGTGTAAGAAGCATGATGCAAAAAAAAAAAAAAAAAGGCAGCATATTTCCTCCTGACTACTTAATTAGAAATGTTGAAAGAATTATTTCTCTAGATGCAACATATTTTTTTTGTAATCAAACACAGTTAAAGGATTTCATACATTCCTTTGAGGCTTTACATTAGACACAAAAAAATCTACCATGTAAAGTCTTTTAAAAATTGTCCCACTACTTCTAGTCCACATGTAGATCAGGGAATCTGAGTGGGAAAACAAGTATTAAAACTGTCTGTTTGAATAATAGAGCTACTTGCATAAAACTGTAAGAAAGAGAAAGCGAAATTTACTGAAGTCTTACCGAAGAAATTTTGCAGGATAGCTTTTTCTCTCTTTAAGTTTCTAGAGCTTTCTAGGGAAAAGACTAGCAAACTTCCCCAGAAAGGCCTGTGGGATGCTTTTTGCTTTCCTAGTGGAGTATTAAGTTGCCATGTGCACAGTGCATCAAAGCTAAACCTGCTTGGGTGAGGGAGGCCCTTGTACAACATGAACGGCAACTTCTAATGGCACTGGAACTGTCCTTCCAGATTAATTTCATAAATTCTTCTCTGCTCAAAAGAGCTGTGGATTCAATTTGAACTTGTTTCTTGCATAATTTTTCACTTCCTGATTTTTAAATTAATTTGGAATCATTTATATACCAATTTGTATCACTAGGGGGCCTTGAAAACTTTAGTGGCAACATCTTTTATAGGTCATGCAAACATTAGCATTGGAAGAGTTTCTGAATGCTTAGTAAGTCCTGACAAAGAAAACTCCTTATGAGTAGAAAGAAGGAATGGAACTGCTTAGCACTTCCACCTCACAACTCCTCGCTAGATAAAGAACACCAACAATGAATAGATTTCAAATAGATAGTCTTATGATTATTACACAGCAGAAACATTTTGAGCAACTAAGCTCATGAATACTTGCAGACATCACTGATGAAGTAAGGAATGGCTCTTATTAGGTCTAAGGGTAATAAAATCTTAGCAGGCAAGATAAAAGAAAAGATGAACTGTTGTTTCCAGTTACAATAATTAAGGAAATAAGAGATTTTTGGGTGACATAGAAATTGAGGCAGAAAAATATTTTTTTCTGGGTTCAGGTAAGTGTGTTATCCACAAGACTGTCCCTGTTTTTCAAATGAAAAGGTTTTATATATATATATATTTTACAGATACAAGGTTTGCAACTGATGCGAAAACTTCATTTAAATACTATGAAGCACATTGAATTTGCTATATGTAAAGTATGTGTTAGTTGATAATTTTGCATATGAATTCACTTCTTGATGAAAATAGTTGCTCCTTATTATTTCTTAATTTTTAATACCTTATTGCATGGGTCCCAGTACCTTAGAATTGTTATTTATTTATCTTTTGAGTAAAAATTAGTGATTTGTCAATTGACTTTTCATTTCACTGAATACCTTTGAAACTGCAAAGTGAAAAAATGAGCAGTAGTAATTAAATCAAGGGTCTAAATTGAAGGTCTTTACCAGTCAGAAGTAAAAATGAAAGCTGCGGCAACATTTTGCAAATTAATCAAACATATTCAAGTAGAGGAAACACTTTTCCCTCCAGTTTTAACTCATTATACATGGTCCAATGGTGACATACATTAGCTTCTCCATTAGAGATTAAGGTGATCAAGTTCCTGCAGGTCAGCACAAGTTGTCACTTCACTGTCTTTTCCTTTGGACACAACCATTTAGTTGCCTCTGGGTGACATAACACAGTGCAAAACTGCAGGAAGTTAGCACTTGTCATCACAGTGAGTTTTCAGCCATTTAATCAAAAAGGGCAGAAATGTGCAAAAAGTGAGCAAGACTAACAGTTTTCTGCTTCCTGTCAGCTAGAGACGTAACTCAGACTGGGAGGCTGTAGAACTTGGTGTGATGAAACGTGCAATCCATAGACAATTGCCTTTAAATGAAACATAGATTTCTTTCCTATTCTGCTGTTACCGAGGAATAGGAAGCTGTGACCACTTTCATATAGGCTTATAATTAATTCATTGAGACTGCATGACCCTATTCTCTGAGGCTGCATAATCACTATGACATTTCATATAACACACAAAATATTGAAGCACAACACTGAACAGCTACTTAACTTACGAGTCTCTGGACTGGTGTATTAATCAACAATGATGTAATAGGTAAAACAGTAACTGAGACTAAGCACTTGCACATTCACAGTAAGTTTAAATTGTATGAGTTAAGCCACATACAAAACAATTTGAAACAATACATATGTATGCCTGCATATGACTTCTTTAGGTTGATATAAGTGGTTCATTAATTTTACCTGCATGAAGTAACTGACATAAAATACTTAATAGCAGATAGAAAGTTCTGGTATATACAGAAATATATGCTGCCACTGTTATGTCAACGTATTTTATATGTGCGCACTAGAATACACAACTAACATTAAAACAAGATTCTTACATACTTCCAGTGTGTCCATTTAATCAGGTATTCACTGCTGTAGTTTGCCACTGAAATACTTCCAGTTCTGAAGGATTCAATACATTACCACATTTGCAAAGTGTAACTGAAATATTTTCTGACAAACTGTTCATTTCTTCCCTTGAACCACTCCTGACACCAACCATGCTACTGTCTCTGAGAGTGAGGCAAGTGCTTCCTTCAGCTGACTGAGAGACTTCATGCCTAAATCCAAACCTTTATCACTTGTGGAGACTACGCCAATAAAAAAAGTTTGCATTTAGGAAACTCAAAGGTATACAAAATGACAATGTTTTGTTTGTTTCCTCAGCAACATGCAAGATTAAACACAGTTTTTGATTGAAGTTCAAGTGCTCATTCGTTTCCCTTTGGGATTCTCAATGTTCTGGGACATTCTCGGGACAGCAGAGCCTTTGCTTCCCCAGTCATGGTGTCCAGACTATGGAGTAAATTCCTCTGGGACCTCATAAAGCTGCATCTCTTTTACTTTCTTGCCTTAGAAAACCCCTCTCCAAACACTGCTCCTATTTCTACTTTGTCTCACCTGAACACAACAGTGCAGAGTAAAAAAAAATGCAACATCATAGAAACAGTAGCTCTAATACCTTACTAAAACTTACTGAAAATCTCCATGCTGCTGAAGAGAATGTGGAAAAAAGTGTATAGTCACAGTATCACAGTATGTTAGAGATTGGAAGGGACCTCAAAAGATCATCTAGTCCAATCCCCCTGCCAGTGCAGGAACACCTAGATAAGGTTACATAGGAATGTGTCCAGGCGGGTTTTGAATGTCTCCAGAGAAGGAGACTCCGCAACCTCCCTGGGCAGCCTGTTCCAGTGTTCTGTCACCCTCACTGAGAAGAAGTTTCTTCTCAAGTTTAAGTGGAACCTCTTGTGTTCCAGTTTATACCCATTACCCCTTGTCCTATCATTGTTTGCCACTAAGAAGAGCCTGGCTCCATCCTCGTGACACTCCCCCTTTATATATTTACATACACTAATAAGGTCACCCCGCAGTCTCCTCTTCTCCAAACTATAGAGATTCAGCTCCCTCAGCCTTTCCTCATAAGGGAGATGCTCCACTCCCTTAATCATCTTAGTTGCCCTGTGCTGGACTCTCTCCAGCAGGTCCCTATCCTTCTTGAACTGAGGGGCCCAGAACTGGACACAATATTCCAGATGCGGTCTCACCAGGGCAGAGTAGAGGGGAAGGAGGACCTCTCTTGACCTACTGACCACCCCCCTTCTAATACACCCCAGGATGCCATTGGCCTTCTTGACCACAAGGGCACAGTGTTGGCTCATGGTCATCCTGCCGTCCACTAGGACCCCCAAGTCCCTCTCCCCTACACTACTCTCTAACAGGTCGTTTCCCAACCTATATTGGAACCTGGGGTTGTTCCTGCCCAGATGCAGGACTCTACACTTTCCCTTGTTATATTTCATCAAGTTTCTCCCTGCCCAACTCTCCAGCCTGTCCAGGTCTCACTGGATGGCAGCACAGCCTTCTGGCGTGTCAGCCACTCCTCCCAACTTAGTGTCATCAGCAAACTTGCTGACAGTACACTCAATTCCCTCATCTAAATCATTGATGAATATATTAAATAATACTGGTCCCAGTACTGACCCTTGAGGCACTCCACTAGATACAGGCCTCCAACTAGACTCCGCCCCATAGACTACAACTCTCTGGCTTCTGTCCTTCAGCCAGTTTGCAGTCCACCTCACTACCTGATCATCCAGACCACACTTCTTCAATTTAGCTATGAGGATGCTGTGGGAGACTGTGTCAAATGCTTTGCTGAAGTCAAGGTAGACCACATCCACCGCTCTGCCATCATCCATCCACAATGTTATTTCCTCATAAAAGGCTATGAGGTTGGTCAAGCATGACTTCCCCTTGGTAAAGCCATGTTGACTGCCCCTCATAACCCTCTTATCCTTGACATGCCTTAAGATGGCATCAAGGATAAGGTGTTCCATCACTTTCCCAGGGATGGAGGTGAGGCTGACCAGTCTATAGTTACCCGGGTCCTCCTTCTTGCCCTTTTTGAAGACTGGAGTGACATTTGCTTTCCTCCAGTCCTCAGGCACCTCTCCCGTTTCCCAAGACTTGGTAAAGATGATGGAGAGTGGTCTAGCAATGACTTCCGCCAGTTCCCTCAGCACCCGCGGGTGCATCCCATCTGGACCCATGGATTTATGGATGTCCAGATTGCTCAACTGGTCCCTAACCCATTCCTCGTTAACTAAGGCAAACTGCTCCAGTGACCTGACTTCATCTGAGGTCTCAGGAGTACAGGGCTCTTCAGGACTGCCTCCGGCAGAGTAGACAGAGACAAAGAAGGCATTCAATAACTCTGCCATCTCTGTATCTTCTGTCACCAGGGCACCCACCCCATTCACCAGTGGGCCAACATTGCCTCTGGTGTTAGTTTTATCAGCCATGTATTTGAAAAAGCTCTTTCTGCTGTCCTTGACCCCTCTCGCCAGACTTAATTCTAAGGAGGCCTTAGCCATCCTAGCTGCCTTCCTACATCCTCTAGCAGCAGCCTTATATTCCTCCCAAGTGGCCAGCCCCTCCTTCCATGACCTATAAACTCTCCTCTTCCACTTGAGCATACCCAGCAGCTCCTTATTTAGCCACGCAGGTCTCCTGGCCCTCTTCCTTGACTTCCTATGTGTCGGGATGCTCTGCTCTTGAGCTTGGAATAAGCAATTCTTGAATGTCAACCAACTATCTTGGGCCCCTTTACCTTCAAGCAGCCTTGCCCATGGGATTTCCCCTAGCAATTGCTTGAAAAGGCCAAAGTTTGCCCTGCTAAAGTCCAGGGTTGCAATTCTACTTGCTATTGTACTGGTCCTACCACACAAGATCCTGAATTCCACCATCTCGTGGTCGCTGCAACCAAGGCAGCCCTCAACCTTTACTGCTTCGACCAGACCCTGCTTGTTAGTGAGGATGAGATCCAGCAGCGCTCCTCTCCTGGTTGGCTCATCCACCATTTGGATGAGGAAGTTATCATCCATACACTGGAGGAACCTCCTGGACTGTGGCTGGGTTGCTGAGTAGTCCTTCCAGCAAACATCAGGGAAATTAAAATCCCCCACGACGACCACGGCCTGTGACTGTGAGGCCGCTCTCAGCTGCCTGTAGTCATACAGCTTTCTTGATGCTACTCGAAGAAAGATACTGATAACATGTCATAAAAACCCATATAGAAAAGAACATTGTGAATATTGAAAAGTTACAAATGGCATAAAGCATGTCAGGATGCACTTATTGTGAATTTTGTCACTTTGCCACTTAACTAATTCATACCTTCTTTCCCAGCTTGAGAAAGACACTTTGAAACAAGTCCTATTTGTTAGATGTTATTAACTATTTCTGGAACATTTTGACACCATCTAATTTGGAAATTATGTTTAGTGATCTGACTGAAATAAAGAATGGCACAGCATTGTTCTCTGCTTAGAGAAGAATATTGTCTGCACTGCATGATCTACTGAGTAAATACTGCAAAATACACTCTGAATGAATTTGCAGTAGGAAGGAAACACCATTCATGACTAGAAAAAAAAACCCTAGGAATTCAGAACTTGCTCAAGAGCATACAACAGAAATAAATATTGCAGGAAGAGAACTGCAATTAAGAAATCCAAGAGAAAGAATATGACATTGTTTTCTTTCATCACTTAGCCCATCACACACTTAACCTTGGGCCTCTGCCTGCCTGATCTTGCCTTACACAAAATTCAGAATGAGGATGGCTGACAGCTCGCTGAGCTCTCCATCCTTTGCTGTTGAACTTGCACGGCACACAAGAGTTAAAAATAATCTTTTTAAAAATGTATTTGTTTAGATGAAGTTTCTCAGAGGCAGAATTTTCAGTGAAAAGTGTCAGTTATGATTAATAATGAATAGTTGTCCAAACTAGCTTATATAAAAATCTTGGATGTTATCTTTCCTCAAGTTTAAAATAGTGCAGTTTCTAGGACTTCGGTTTTATGCTTATACAGTTTCTTGAATTAACTCTCTGTACATCAAGTCACTTGCAAACTATATTTTATTTAATATTGTATTGTTCTACCTAGAAAGCATAACTTCTTCAGCTAAAAGAAAGTTGTTGGCTTATGACCTTTTGCATCCTGATAGAAAGAATTATGCCCAGTTGAACGCAAAAAAAAGGCCCTTCTTAATTATCTTGTCCAGTGAGTTCCATGGTATAGTTAGGATTTGTAAAACTGTCATAAGAAATACTTAGAAAAGCCTTGAAAACAAATTTAATCGTATAGCCTCCAAAATGTCTACAGCAGGGGTATAATACCATCAGGAGAAAAAAGTGGTAGACTACTTTGACAAGGCAGAACAAAATAACTCCACTTCAGACTTCTCTGAAAATTGTGCAATTTGTATTGAAAATTGTGAAAAATTTGTAAGTCATAAAACAACACAATAAATAGAGAATTCCATGTAGATATGATCGTTTGTAAGTTAAGAACTTCAGCTTTGTTTCTTTATTCTTATAAGTCTTTTATTTTCTACACAATTTGTAAAATCCCACTAAATATACCATATGTGATGATTCAGAAGAGGTCAATACCAAATTATTGCCTTAAAACAAACTTCAGACTTTTCTGATATGGCTATATTTGTCATTTCCCATGGTAAGAGAGATGAACTGATCTTGCAGCACTATCTATTCATGGATCTTTTAGCCTTTCAAATAGGTATCTTCAAGATCAAAGAGAAAGCCACACAGCCACCAGCTGGGATTGCACTAACGGGCAAGGTAAAAAGTAAATATTAGGATTGATGAAAATATTTCACCAGTTCATGACAAGTTTTGACCAGATCAGGGAAACTTAAAAAAAAAAAAAAAAAAAAAAAAAAAGCCAAAACCTGAAACAGCAAACATCAAAACTTTGAAGCATTTCAAAATCTAACACTTAGAAAAAAGCATTATTAAACACAGTTATCTTTAAGTATGTCCAATATCATCATAGAATCATAGAATGGTTTGAAATCGAAGGGATCTTAAAGATCATCTAGTTCCAAACCGCCTGCCATGGGCAGGGACACCTACTAGACCAGGTTGCTTAAAGCCCTGCCCAACCTGGCCTTGAACACTTCCGGTGGAGGGCATATAGAACCATAGAATGATAGAATAGTTAGGGTTGGAAAGGATTTCAAGATCATCTAGTTCCAACCCCCCTGCCATGGGCAGGGACATCTCACACTAAACCACGTCACCCAAGGCTCTGTCCAACCTTAGCCTTGAACACCACCATATATAGTAAAATAATACTATTTTAAGCATTTTCAATGTTTTAATTTTTCCAGTAACAGATTAATTATTGATTTACTATCAATATCTGACACCTCTCTAGCCCAACCGAACCTTGTTTACGTCATCTGTTGCAGAACTTCTGCATGTAGGCTTATTGTATATTAAGAATATAAAGCTCATTTGCTGATTATTTTCATTACCAAAGGAAGCTAGCTTAAAAGAACCTCTGAGAAACTCCTTTTCCAATGCTGCTTCCATGAATTAACCCTTCACACCCCAACAAAATTCTGCAATCAGCTTTCAAATTACACATACAGATTAGAGGAGCATCCACTTGGAATGGGTATCTTGGATGTTTTTGCTGTTAAAAAAAATTTAAGTCAAAGCCAAGGAAAGTACTACCTGTAAGTAGCAGTTAATTTATGAAGTGCCTTACTGTGAAGTCTTTCATAGCATTTTAAACAATGGCTTTAGCCCCACTGTACCATTACTTGCCAACTAAAATGCATGAAACTTCGTAGTGTCCTCATTCATTAGGTGCGAAAAGAACAGCATGCTAAAGTAGTTAAGTAAATTTCTAAAATACCACTAAAAAGATTAAGAACTTATAAAGATGGCCATACATATCTACAGAAATACAGAGTCCATTTATATGCAGCATTAATTTTGTGTCAATTTGTTCCATTTAAGAAAATTAGACAGCACATAAATTATGCATTATCACCTTGGATTTACTAGTTTTGTATTTTAAATGCATCCTGTACAAATTAGATTTATTTTGACACTATAAAAATGACTATCCAGATACTGAACAATAACATAAAAGTCAAAGTTAAAAATAATTTGATCACAACTCCCTAACTTTTAGAAATATTACCTGCATCTACTGAAATTTTTAGTGACAATATAGAAAGGGAATTTCCCTCATTCAATCCAAAATATCCTGGTATGACTCAATTTCTTATAAGGAAATATAACTATGATTTAATAGCTTACGAGAAGCTCACACTATAGAGATCAAAAAAATTATGAATTTTACCTTCATATACAATACTTAAGAAAAACACTACTTGAAACTAAAATTACATATTGGTAGCACTGATAGATTGCATGATAATGACCTAAAATAAAGGAACAATAATGTTGCTGAAATGAGGTGAATTTGATATTACAGTTGGTAGCCTTAAACTGCTTCCAGTTGTTGTAAATGAAAAGGGAATCCAAAGTGAGAAGTATTTTCCCAAGTGTGTAATACATATTTAAAAAAATACCATACTCAGGTACACATACAGCAACATACGATTTTATGGAGAAAAGAACACCTGTGTTCCTGTCGTGGTTTAAGCCCAGGCCGTAAATCAGAACCACGCAGTCCACTTCCCCCCCCCCCCCCCCCCGCCCTTTCTTCCCTCTGCTCCTGGAGGGACGGGGAGGAAAATCAAAAGAATGCAGCTCCCACGGGTTGAGATAAGAACAGTTTAATAACTAAGGTATACCACAAATCACTACTGCTACCACTAATAGTAATAATGATAAAGGAAATAACAAGCAAGAGAATACAACCGCTCACCAACCGGTACCTCACCCCCACCCTGCCATGATCCAGCCCTTCCGGGGACTCTCAGTTCTACATCCTGGGCATGACGTGCTGTGGTATGGAATACCTCTTTGGCTAGTTTGGGTCAGGTGTCCTGTCTCTGCTTCCCCCCAGCTTCTCCTCCTCCCTGGCAGAGCATGAGACTCACAAAGTCCTTGGTCAGTCTAAACATCGCTGTTATCAGCTCCATTCCCAGGCCGAAAGTCAAAAACACAGTGCTGCAAAAGCTACTAAGAAGGAGAAAAACTGACTACTGCTACTGAACCCAGGACAGTATCACAAACGTGGGCTGAATGTCTTTCTGGCTAATACAGCAAGTACTTCATTCTAGATAGCTAGAAAGAAAAGCATTTCTCTCCTGTTCTTGTTAAATAAGTAATAATGGCACAGAAATACAAAATATGTCCTCAGCTTCCAGCGCAAATCCCAAGGTCATTAAGATCTACTTTTATAGTGGTTTAGAACTTCATTTCTTCTGTATATTGCACATTACAAATGAAGCTCTGTGAGAGACTAGATGAAGAGTAAAGATAAAATGGAATCCTTATCTTGAGCATTTCAAGCACAATATTTTTTTGTTGTTGTTGTTTTTCTTTTGATCTTTTGAGAAACTGGGAGGTCTGAGTAATTAAGGGAAATGCCACACCCTGACACAACTACTACATCCCTGCTGAAAGGATGGTTTTGCTGATTGTGATGCTCTGCAATTTACAGTCCAATATAGTAAAGAAATTAAGACTGCTTTTATCGCTACTACAACTTAAAGTGGGAGCTGCTGTATCTCATAAATTCTGTTCAGCTGGATAACCTGGACTGATTGTTAAACTAGTTCTGGCTATGCAGAAGCACAGGAAGACATTGTATCAATGCATCATATCCCAAAATCATACCAAGAAAAACAAATAGTTAAAATCTAAATTCAAATTCTCTTTTTTATACTAATTTTTGATGAATGATAATTTAATTCTAAACCAAAACTGAACCTGAATGTGACCTAGATCGGAAATATTCACAGTAACTGTGACTAGTTTTCCTCCCTTATCCCCTTTGGTATTGTTATTAAGCTAACCAGAAAGGGTTAGATCCCCAAAAGATTTTTGTCTAAAACTTCAGCCTCTGAATCCTCTTATCTTTTTGCTTATCAAAAATGGTCTCTCCCAGAGACTATAAATGATTTTTGGCCTAACAAGATCATAACTTACAGCGTCTCAAAGCACTTCTCTCATCAGCAATAAGGGATTAAATGATGCTTTAGTTGAATCTTTGACTGTTCAGAAACATAAAAAGGGAACATATAAACCTTGCCCCCCTGCTGACTTCTGGAATACTGACAAGTTTTTTTTAAGATTCATGTCAATGCAACAATTAAAGGACACACATATGGAGGAAAAAGCTGGAGATGACTCTAAAGTTGAAGAACTCATCTAAAAATGAGATACCCCACTGCAAATCTCAGCCCAACCTCATCTAACTCATCAGTTTGCCACTCCTCACCCTAGGGCAGCTCCAAATCTTGCTCTGGGGCTGCTGACGAGTTGTGTCTATTCTCAGACAGGGCTCTCTGATAGTTGTTTCCAGCTAGCATTGTGTTTAGCCAGCATTGCCTACTCTGGTGTCATGACTGGGCTCAGCAGTTTGCACATGTTTAACAAGTGCTGCTGTTGCCTATTCAGGAACAGTTCTGCTGTACCCACATTAAGTACTCCCAGAGAGCACAAAGAGGTAGTAACGCTTGTGTTTCAACACAGTTTTAGTACATTAGTGACCTGATTAGTTTCAAACCAAATAGTAGCAAGCTGCTCTCTGGAGAGTCCACTTTGGATGGGAAAAATCCCTCTAGCCAAGTGAATACAGAAACTAACTTACCAGCTTGGTTTGGCTGGAAAGAATACTTCAGCACTGCCAATATCTATGGATTTGCCTTTAGAATTTTTTTTTTTTTTCATCTGAGACTAAGAGCAGTAAGGGAACAAAAAATATTTTTCTTTTAAATCACATTTAAGATGTCATTTCTTTTCCTGTCAGCTTTCTCTGCTGACTCCAGTTCTTTCCAGCAATCACAGCTCAGGGTACGGGAGGTTTGTTTGTTTGATTCTAAAAGCAAAGATGCTTCCCTTGCCAGGTAGGCTTTTCAAGTTCTTATCTTTTGTATTTAAAAAAAATCTGTTTTCTAGATACATATTAATGTTGTGTGAACGATTTTTCTGTTACAGAGAGAATTTTGTGATTTCCTTAAACCAAGGATCATATAAGCATAATTTCATTCTTGAGAAATCATGATTATTTGACGTGCTCATTTCCAGTAAGGGAGAAACTGTAGGGCATGATATGCCTATGTGTTAATTCCCACAGATCAAACCAGGAGATGCATTCAGACTAGGCTCTGACTGCACAAGGGAGACTGAGCATTATGCATTGCTTAAAAACTGGTTAATAAACAGTGCAGACAACTCCATAAAACTAACACATCACTTAATCAGAGTCAAAATATCTTGCGGACTCATTCAAAAACAAGAATTAAATCTGTTTTTTTCTGTTGTGTGGTTGCTTTTCTTTTTTTTTTTTTTTTTTTTTTTTTTTTAAAGCAGATTTCATTTTGACAGCACTTAGAAATAAGCCTTGTGAAAAATAGAAATACTAATATGACTAATAGCACAGTACAGGAAGGGTAGTGACATGCTGATGAAAAGTAAGATCATATGAATGCTTCAGATTAGATTAATTAACTAAAGGTCTATATATAACACAGAATTCTGATGGATTAAAATTCCAGTTCAAGAAAAGAATAATATAGGTTTGGAAGCATACCTCTCCCAATGAAGAGGATGGCAAATATAACATTGCAGAAGAAATCATAAAGGCTATAGAGATTGAAAACACAATTATAATTAAACTTTTGTTATCCCATTATTAGGATAATTAGTGTAAATGAACTATGGAAAGTTGCTGATACTGAGTTTTAAACTTGCATTGTATGTATTCAAAGAACAGCCATGTAACAGAGTCACAGGAAAAGAAACTTCTGGTTAAGGCTCAGGAGTTAGATAAAAAGGTTGTGTGGAAAAGGTAGTGTTGTAGTAACCAAAATATCCTCAAATTCAGCTTCATTGTGGATGCAACCATCTCCCCAAGTAAGCTTAATGATGTTTTTTCCTCTCCAATGGAAAGCTACATGAAAACATTGAAATTTGCTGAAAAGAAACCAAGGGATAAAATCTTTGCAAGGTGGTGGATACAACTGAAAGGCACTGTACTGGATGTCTGGAATAAATGCATGCAGGTAAGACTTGAGAAAGACCAAAATAAACGCAGCTGGCTTCTTTTTTCTACAGAGCTGCATATCTTTCTTACTTCACTAGTGATTTGAGCTGCACGAAAGTTTATTCAGTAGAATAAGTGCAAATCTATTTGCTAAAGGATTAAAGAGAAAACTTCAGGAAATCTAAAGAAATATAAAGAAAACTAATAAGAATTTAAACACGTTTCTGTACGTTTTGTGAAGAAGCAGCTAGCCAGGTCTAGGTGCAAAGCATAAAATTACTAGTACTTAATTTACTTTTAACTCTGACCTCATTTGGACTGATTCACAGGATGTTAACTCTTCCACAAATTTCCATTCCTTTCCATGTAATTCAAACATGAATTTTTGCATATCCAGTCTTAAGACCTTAGTGACACTAAAAATAGGTAAGACCATTCCATAAAGCAAGTGGCATACACAATGTGGTGTTCTGGTTTATCTATTAAAATTGCAAAAGGCAAATACTTTAGAGTCAGATGACCTCAATCAACAGAATTGAAAGCTCAAAATTACCTGTTTAAAATGATCTTCCTGAAAATTTGAATTAATTGCACACAAAGCATGGAAATTTCACAAATACTGAAACAGTGGTCCAGCAATTTAGCAAACAATCTAATCTCTCCCCTTACACACTGCAAAACCTAATTCATTAAAGAAGTCTTTATCCAGGAAGAAACAGACCTGGCAAAAAAAAGGGGCAAATAGTGCATTCCCAGCAGAAATGTGGAACGGTGAAAAATTAATGCTAATCCAAGCATAAAATAACCACACAATGGCAAATGTCACTTTTTCCCTTTCAGCTTTCATCACAATTTGCAAGCCAGGAATCAGAGACAATGTGCCAGTCCCAGCACAGTACCTCAGACATAACCTGTCTCAGCATAAATCAAAGCACTTCACCTAAGCAACACGAAAAAAATTTACAAAAAGCTTCCTCCACATATCCTGTATCACCACAGCCTATAGAATACTAATAGTTTCTAGTTGCTCCTTTGCACCATCAGAATCTATCACAATAACCATCAGGAAATGAACCATTTTAGAGGAACGAGGCATCTCTGATACCCCTGGGAGCCCTACATCTTCCTTTCTTCTCTCTGGGTAGGAAAAGAAGGAAGGGTCATATTAGGCTTTTTCATTTCTCCCTCCTAATATTCATTAACTCTAATAATATTATTTTATTATTGCAAAAAGTTATTTTAGTTTATGATATTTTATTTCTTAACATACAAGATTCTGACTTACCTAAGAGTGAAAAGAACACATTTTTTAAATTGCGCGTTATTCTATCATAACAAAAAAGTAAGAACAATGTGCACAATATTATAGTGAAAACAGGATCGCAAAATCTATGCATTAGACTCTTAGCCAGGAGCTGTTTACAGCTTTCACTCTGCTAAAAACAAATCTGCGTTTAAAACTTCCAAATGCCTCTTCTCACTTGCAGATACAAGCTCATTTAGAAAGCTAAATCAGTGCTAGGTGTATCACCTTTTGCAATATGCATTATAGCTCAAATGTCTGAGTGTTGAAAAACAGCACAGGACAAACAAAGGATTACCTGTTGTACAAATCAGTCATTTCCTGTTTCTTTAGGGAAACAAGCAGCTATTATTCTTCTCAAGCTGTCTAGAGTATCTAGGATTGCAGGATGGAGTTGTGAATAAATTCATCAGAAGACAGATTAATTTCTTCTAGCACTGACTGAAAGTGAACCAGTTAACTTTGGACTGATATGGATGGGGACAAGGGATCGATCTGTTTGGCCAAGTCTTTCTTCTACTAATCATCAGAAAAGGTTTATTAAAAAATAAAAATAAATTAATCTGGTAATCATGACATCTTAAAAATGTATGAATTTCTGATCATTGATTTAGAGATGTTTCATTTACCTATTTTACTTTTTTAAACACAAGTTCATGAATAGTTGCATGAAGAATGAAGATGATGCCACACTGCAGACTTTCCATGTAGTTACTTACATTTAGATCTCCACTAGTTCAATAGAATGTAAATTCACCTCAGAAAAGGTCAGAAAGGAACGAAAAAAAAAAAAAAAAAAATTGTACCTTGCAACCAATTTCTTAGTATTGAAAGAAATTAATGAGTATTTTCATCTAGCTTGCACTGTGTTTGGAGGAGATGTATGTAGTAATCTAAAATTTGACAAAATGTGGAAGGGAAAAAGAAAGAGAAATAAACCCAGAGAACTAAATGAACATTTTAAAAATAAAAAGGACTGACAGCAAAATGAAGTGAAGGCATTTAGATCGTCTTGGGTTTGAAAACTTGGACCAATTTGAAAAGTGACAGAATAGTGAAGCACTAGCCTCAGGGCATTAGAGAAAGTTTCAAATATTGTTTTCTTCATAACCAACTTTGATACTGAATTTGTAGTGTGTGCCAACAGACTGCTGGGTACTTGATTACAAAAGATCTGCTTGCTGTAGACCCTGCTCGTGCTCACCACCAATCCATTGTCTCGCTGTATCCACTTATTACAGCTGTTTCATTGTAAGCTTTTAAGGAGAAAGTGCTTTGTATTGGTGGGCACCATCACTGCATCATGATACAGTGACTAATATTTCTAGGCATCGGGATTATTGCTAATAGGCTAGATATACAATTTCCTCTTTTAAACTAAGGTTTACAGCATGAATCGTAGCATTTCATTCACCATCATAAAGAAAATGCTTTAGCAAATACCTGGTCTGTAGAGTACTTGTTGACCTAACCAGCTTTGCCTTCTACAAATGTTTAGCGCAAATCACTAGGAGAGCAATTTTGCATTTTCCTTTATCAGTTTCTTCAAGCTAGTTCTTTAAATAATACTTATATCAAAACAATAATTTTAAGATGCCTCTGAAGGTAAAAAATTTTTGAACTTTACTGTACCATACCAGTAAGATTTGTTTCCTACTATTGATCTTCTAAGAATAGTTTTAATAATGATAGGCTGACAAATTAAATGGTACTAGAAAGTAAAGAATGTTCATTGTATTCCTGGAAGAATTATGATAATGAAGATGATGGTATGATGAATATGGCCTGAAAGCATTCGAATGGAGCCCTGTCATTTCTATTTTGAGAGGTGTGTTTAATTATGCACAGAAAAATGAAAGAAAAACCCAAGATCAGCAATTAAATCATTCTAGAAATAATAATAAAAGACCAGGGCTTGTTTTCTGAGATTGCTTACCACAAATTGTGGAAAAAGCCTCTGCCACATTCGTAGTCTCATAATAATAATTCACACTAAAGACAGACAGTAAGAAAGGCAGACACCATCCAGTTTCTTTTATAGTTCTAGTGCTATTTTGGCATATTATACTCAGACAGGAGCACACAATTTGTTCCACTTATGCTATTTATTTATTAACATACTCAGCCAGAAGAGAAAATGACTCCTATCTGAACATAGGTAGAGAGGTTTAAGTATTTGTTTGTGGGACAGGTAAAGGTGAAGAACAGGAAAAAGTAAGATAAATAAGAGAATTTCAGAATAAATTTTAAAAATACTACATTTTTATCCTTGACACTGCACTTCGGATAAAACTTTACTGAAAATTTCTAGCCAAATACTATTCACATTTCCAGTAGCTGGCAGATGACTGAAATGAGTAGCTCCTCCCTTGTTTTTCCCTCCTCTGAGACAGAATTTGGCTTGCAATGGTCAGCCATGGCTCTTTGCATGAAGAAGGCCCAGTCCTTTTATTTGTGCTATTTTACTTTGAGCCTATCTTTGACAGTTGTGATAGCTACCTCACTGCTACCTGTGGCAGTGTACCAGCTGGCACTGGACTGGCTGCATGGTTCTGGATGCTGATATGAAACTGTGAAAGTGGTTATCCTGCAATGTTCTTGGTATTGCTTTATAAACCAATTAATTGTTTAAAAATTAATTTTATCAAGAAGGATTGTTTACCTGGAAATTTATACTAGAAGTTAATAATGTTCTTGGGCAGGAAAGGAGAAAAAAATACTCATTTACAAAGTGTACTACTTAATTGAAAATGAGTCCTGTACAGTTTCTAGATAGAACACATTGCATCATAGGAAGTTCTATAAACCTGTAAAAAAGTTAGACTTGAATTTTAATGTTTGTTGAAAAAAATCCCAAATCAACCTACTGTCTTGTTTTGTTAAAAGCATATAACCAAGTTCCTTCAACTCAATGTCACTTTTGGCAAAGTTATGTGTTACACCTGAATCAATATTCAGCTTGCTGCCATGAAAAATTGTATTCTGTTAAGTGAGGATATATTTTTCTTCTAAAAAAAAAACCCAAACCAAACCAAAACCAAACCAACAACAACTAAAAACCAAACAGGATGTGTGCAAGTCTGAAAAAATGTAGGTTAAAAACATGGCAATTGGGAGAGAGATCAAAATTATTTAACTTGATGAAAGCTGCATAAACTTTAACCAACCTGAGACCAAAAAAACCCTAAGCCGTCAGATTGCCTACACCGGTTGTAGTACCTCTATTGCTGGAAATTCTATCCCTCAGGTGAGTCTATTACCTGTTGGAAATGGTTTTCTGACCTTGCATAGTGCAGGAGTATGTACAAGATAATATCCTGATAACTGTCCCTATGACAGCATGTTTAATTTCATTCTATTTTTATGAACTTGCACAGCTGCAAGACAAGAGCATATTTATCACATCTGTACTTAAGTAACTAAATAAAAGAGTATTTAAACTATTTTTTAAATGCAATTTGTTATATACAACAGTAACACCTATTCTCCTGCCTGAAACCAGACAAGCTTATGTGGGCAGAACATCCTATTTTGTCAGAAAGTAGTTTATTTTTGCATTAACATAATGCTGCCTTTGAACTTGAGGGTTGTTGAGTTGTGATGGCTGAGTCACAGAGAGCTGTCTAATCTCTCTAAGATCTGTTGTATTTCACATGTGTTTGACAAACTTATCCAAGAAATTAGCCTTATACTTGGGATAATCATCCATGATTCCTTGGAATGGAAATTGTCATTTTGGTTTGTCATGCTGGCAACAGGGATGAAGCTTCAGTTCAAAAATCTTTTCATCTCAGCTTCTTTGAAACCAATCGGTATCATACTGGGTGGCTCCCAAGATGGATTTAGCTGAATTTCATGAAGATCATGAAAACAAACAAACAAACAAAAATAAATAAATAAAAAATCTTGAGATGGGATCCTGCCCTTACTGAACTCGGTGTAAAAAAGTCCCACTTAGACCACAGCCGGCCTTCTATGGGCTCACAGCAGTATGTTTTCTTCCAGTGAACTAGGCCTCTAGACATGTAGTTCTATTCTGAGCTACCAATATTCTTTTGCTATATTTGAAAATGTTAGCTTAATGAATTATTCTCAATTAGCTAGTGAAATATGTTAAATCATATAGACTGATTTCTGTTAAGATCACTCTTTGGGGAATAGAGGACAACATGCATAGACTGGTATATCCCTGACAGACTAGTATAATTAAAAAAAATATCACAACAAAATGCAATAAATAGATCAGATATTAGATCTATTGCAGATTAAATCCTAGACACAGCAGCTCCTCTCATCATTTGATTGTGACTTCAGCTCTAAAGAATGACAGTCTTGAGACTGCTTAAGAAATTATTTTCACCCATACTTTCTACAACTCTTTGTATGAAATAGTGCTTTTTGATCTAAAGAAAAAAAGAAAAGGTATTTTTATGCATATATTCAGGAAGAATTTAAGGAAGATACCTACAAAAAGATGAAAAATTATCTTCATCAATCTGCCAGAGAAGGGAAATTGAAATTGTTACAGCTTAAAATTTTATGCTGGTTTTATTAGACTCCATAGAATCTTCTCAATAAAAGATTACTTTCCAGCAACAATAGCAGGAAATATAATCCAGAGGGTGAAGATATTCAGATCTTATTGGCATTTCACATATTTAGGCTGTCTTTTGGTATTTAGTTATAGAGTCATACAGGAGTCTATGCATAAATAAGAAGTTTCGAAAAGCAAAGCTATACTCTATAGTTGCTGAGGGGTATGTTATGCTAGGAGGATTTGGGAGAATAGAACTATGGTCAATCTCTATTTGCTTCATAATATTTGAGCTGCATTAAATGAATACATATCCCAATCAGACAGCAATTTAAATGCAATTTCTACTCCCATGTTACCATAACCTTTTCAAACACCTAATAAAATGTTGGTTACATTGCTAACCATATACTTACTGACACCACATTTCTAACCTATAGACACTTCAGCATGGTAAAGACTACTGATCAAATCATGCCTTTAAAATCTGTGCACTACCCTTTGATTACTAGTCATTTTCTAATAGCCATATTGAATTATTCCTTTCTTAGCTTTAGTTCAATGACTGTGATTTATCAAGACAAATGGGAACATGTTTATATCAATTTTTTGCTACAATCTCAGCTGTCCATTTCACAAAATCAACCAGTTCATTAAATCTTTGTTCCTTAGAATTTTCCATTAATTTAGCCCATAATGTTTTAGTCCTTCCCTGATACACTTAAGACTTTGATAGCTTTTTGAAGAGAACATTTACTACATTAGAGATGGACAATGGCTAATGAAAGTATCATCTAAATGTGATATTACTCATGGCTATCAACTTCATTCTCTAGTATTTGTACCTCTCTTCTCCCATCTCCCTGCCTTCATTTGCTTTTTCCAAGTACATAGAAAAACATAGTATTTCTTCAACTACATTTTTTACTGTTTTACTGAGTCAATGCAACATTTCATCTTTTGACATTTTCCATGTCATCCTATAAAAATCGGAACAAACTTAATAAACGTTCTCTTTACTGGCTTTTGGACACCGAATAACTTATTTAGTCAAAGCCTAATTTGCTGCGGTTTGTTGAAGTCCATGTGAATAACATATTTTGTTAAAGCTAATCAACTGCCCATCTGCTTCCTGCTTTAAGAATAATTTTTCTTTCTTAGCTAAACTTGTCCTTGTTTGTTTATTTCCTAAACCTTCGGATTAATGCATTGATTGTATAATTGCTGAACTTTTACAGGGCTTTTAATTTTGCCAGAGAACTGAAACAATCATTAAGAATAAGTTTATCTATTTCAGAGACTTTCAGACCATACACAGGGGCCTGTGTAAGTTGAAAAGTTCTCTTTTCAAAAATAAAATTAAGATGGCTCAGCGGATTTATTATGCTATTCTGTTCTTACTTAGCTGAGACTTCCCAGTAGTCAGTACATCATGTATTTCAGAATTTAAAGACATAGGACAAGTTCCCTTAGTTTACTAGAAATATTTTCTGTGGACCGGAACCAAAACCTACTGATGTCTACCACAATACAAAAACTAAAACAAGTGAAACCCAAACATAGTACAAGAGAAAAGTCTCTGACAATTCTATATGCGACTCTTCCATGTAAAAGCATTTATCCTTAATATATTATGTCTTAATTTTTTTTTTTTTTTTTTTAAATCACTGGCTTTTTAGAAGATTTCAGTGAATAATTTTAAGGGATGCTTACTTTGATGGGGATATAAATTCTTGTATTGGGTTTGTGTGGCAGAGTTTCCATAGCAGGTGGGCTAAAGTGGTGGCTTCTGTGAGAAGCTGCTAGAAGATTCCTTATGTCCAATGGAGCCAATGCTAACAAGCTCCACAATGGACCCACGGCTGGCCAAGGCTGAGCCCATCAGGAGGGTGGTAGCATCTCTGGGATACATAGTTAAGAAGGCAAAAATGTTGCTGCAGCAGCAACTGTAGCTGGAGAGAGGAGTGAGACTCTCTGAAAGCAACTGCTCTGCAGACACCAGGATCAGTGAAGGAGAGGAGTAGGTGCCTTAGGCACCAGAGCAAAGATTCCTCTGCAGCCTATGGTGCAGACCATGGCGAGGCAGGCTGTGTCCCTGCAGCCCATGGAGGTTAAGGAGGGAGGAGATCTCCACCTTGCAATCTGTGGAGAATCCCATTGTTGAGCAGGGAAATGCCCAAAGGAGGCTGTAATCTTTGGGAAGCCGGCACTGGAGCAGGCTTCTGGCAGGGCCTGTGGCTCCATGGAGAGAGGAGCCCATACTGGAGAAGGTTTGCTGAAGGACTTTTGACCCAGCGGGAGACCTACACTGGAGCAGTCTGTTCCCAAGCGACTGTACCTGTGAAAGGGACCCACGCTGGAGCAGCTCATGAAGAACTGCAGCCTGCGGGAAGGGCTTAGGTTGGCATTTTTGAAGACGTTCTCCTGTGGAGGGACCCCACACTGAAGCATGGGAAGACTGGAAGGAGTCCTCCTCTAAGAAGGAAGGAACAGCAGAGGCAACATGTGATGAAATGACTGTGTCCTGGTTTAGCAGTAGCAGTCATCTTTTCTCCTTCTTAGTAGCTGGTGCAGTGCTGTGTTTTTTTACTTTCGGCCTGGGAACAGAGCTGATAACACCGATATCTGCTGACAGCTGATATCACTGATGATAGCTGATAACACTGTTTAGTCTGACCAAGGACTTTGTGAGTCTCATGCTCTGCCAGGGAGGAGGGGAAGCCAGGAGGAAGCAGAGACAGAACACCTGACCCAAACTAGCCAAAGAGGAATTCCATACCACAGCATGTCATGCCCAGGATGTAACTGAGAGTTACCCGGAAGGGCTGGATCACTGCTGGGTAGGAGCGAGGTATCGGTCGGTGAGGTGTTGTATTCTCTTCCCTTGTTGTTTCCTTTATCATTATTATTATTGGTGGTAGCAGTAGTGATTTGTGTTATACTTTAGTTGCTAAACTGTTCTTATTTCAGCCTGTGGGAGTTGCATTCTTTCAATTCTCCTCTCCGTCCCTCCAGGAGCGGGGGGAAGAAAAGGCAGGGGGAGAAGTAGACTGCATGGTTCTAATTTACAGCCTGGGCTTAAACCATGACAGACTGTAACCCCCATTCCATGTTCTCCTGTGCTGCTGGATGCATGGGGGAGGAGGTAGAGAAAATTGTGATTAAACTTAAAACCAGGAAGAAGTGAGGGGTGATGGGAAGGTGTTTTAAGACTTGGTTTTATTTTTATCATTCTATGCTGATTTGATTGGTCATAAATTAATTTCCCCAAGTTGAGTCTGTTTTTACCATGACAGTAACTGCTGAGTGATCTCCCTGTCCTTATATCATAATTCCATTTCATAATATTTTCTGTTCCCTGTCCAGTTGAGGGCAGCAGTGATAGAACAGCTTTAATGGCCACCTGATGTCAAGCCAGGATAAACCCACCACAATTCTTTGCTGACAAAAGCTGAGTTTTGCAAGGTATTGATCAAATTCAACTTTGTTTACACGCTAAAAAAAAAAAAAAAAAGGGGGGAGGGGGAAGGAGAAGAAAAAGTCCATCAGTTTTCCAGGTCTCTGCCACAGCCATGTGTAATGAAAGTAAATACACAATATATTTAAATCCAAAAGCATTTCAAAGAGAAGCACATTTCTCAGTGGCCATGCTCCAAACCAGATCATATTTTCTTTAGATAGATTTACATTTTAAAGTGGAATAATTCTTTAATTTTCATGTTCAATGTGTGAAATAAGTGTTGACATTACATTGTGATTTGGATATTCCAGTTCTGTTCCTCCTTTACCATGAGATACTGACTGGATGTCATTCTTAGAAACACACAAAAAAAAAATCTAGATAAACCACTGGGGTTTTCAATGTTTCAGCTCGTCATAGTAAGAAAAATAAGTGACAGACTAAAAAGGACAGGTTGGAAGCCCTAGAATATGTTAAAACTTCCTCTTTGGAGGTTTTTTGAGTTTTTTGTTTGGTTGGTTTTTTGGTTTGTTTGTTTGTTTGTTTGTTTTTTCCTAGCTACAGCTCTTTCTGAGACCTCATGATTAGAAAATTCAGGCTGGTGCTGCATCCACTAGTTACGGACATAATTTATATTTAATATTCTTTTATCAGAATCAGACAAAGTAATTGCTTTTATGTGTAGGGTTCTGCTTGCAAGGAGTTTGGTCTCACTGCAAACTGGCTGATTTAACTGCCTAAGCACAAGGGTGCTGACAAGAGTTTTCAGGAAGTTGTCCTGTTTCATTTATACCGTAAATTTGCTGATGTAAAAGCCTCAGTTGCTGAATTAAGAATTTACTTCTAAGTAGTATTCATGTAAATAAAATTTGTTTCTGGAAATTAAACACTAAAAGGAAGAATAGAGGGGGTTTAGAGATTCATGAGTACTAATATGATGGAAAAAATGGTCTGCCTCCTCTTCAGAATAGAATTCTAAAAATCCTAATAAATACTTTTTATCATTTCTTACACAAGATACTATTTTATAAGGACTTAACTACATGCTTTACTTTGTAAGCTAAAGAGGTTCTGGTGGAGACACTGATTAATGGACAGCTGAAGTCTGAGACAAAATCTTAGTGTGGGGTGAAAAAAAAAATGTGTACTAGGTTGACATTAGACTATTTTGTCAGAATCCTTAACTTCAATGTATATATTTCTACAGCCAGATACACTCTAAAATTGAATTTTCAATATCTCACTTGTGATCTGCATAGGAATGCTGGAAATCTATCAGAAATCACCTAAATCTCCTGAAAACACATGTCTTTAAAACCAGTAGATTTTAACTAGAGTGAACTTATAGCAAAAGGGAATTTTCTGTGGAGAGTTCAACAACCATCTAGCTCTAGTGTTATCCAGCAAAGGTGTAAATATCTTTGGTTTGTACCATCAGCCACTGGAAGAACATGAAGAAAGGAGCTACAGAAACTGTTCCTCTATAGCACTCCACTGAGAAGAGAAAAAGAGTAGGAAAATGCTCAGAAGTTTTTGACATTCGGTAGTGTTGGGAGAATGCAGATTCTGAACCAAGTAGTGAACATTTGTGTAGACATTTTGAAAGATCCAACTTGTTTGCCAGTGAAAGAATTAATCAACACTAAATATAACTCATCACAATTATACTCAGCTAATTTTGAAAGCAATCCTAGTGTGCATCTATATGCATAGCTTTGAAAGAAATTTCCAAAAAAGAAACTGGCTTATATGAAAAATAGTAAAAGACAAATATACTATGCATCCAAGTGTAGTATAGGTATACGTAACTTGGAAAGATTTTTTTTAAATAGGCATTTTTAAGCTTTAAATTAATCTGATTTGAAAAGCCATATTCAAAGGTCAGAACTAATGAGTGTCTCACAGTAAAATCATGCAAATTATGAGACATAGTAATCTTGCCGATTTTAATAGCAGCTGACCATTATTATTCTGGATAAATATATACATACTCAAATATACCTTATTGACAGACAGAATGGGTTGCCTGGTTGTATAGCAGGGCAATGAATAAATAAAACAAACAAAAAAGTAAAGTGAGCAGATATTTGGCATCAAAATAATTGCTCTGTGAGACACAAACAAGTAAAACATTGGGATGAAATGAATTGGAACTGAATCTATTTGCATTACAGATTGAACACGATGTGCTCACAGTAGGAAAGCAAGCAACCCTTCACTGAACAATAGCAAAATAAGTTGAATATCCCGGCAATGTGTTTGTGTTCCAGAAATGAGCTTTTGTTGTCAACACTTCAGCTGTACCTTTTTTCACCAAAACTTGTAAAAAAATAAAGAAGAAAATCCTGGTTTGTATCTCTATTTTCAAGTCATGCCATAGTCCTAAATATGCTCAAGTACTATAGGAAAATTGACAGTTCTTACAGATTTTCAATTACAGATTTACTTTGACATTTTTAAAATAGTAGTGTGCTTTCACTTTCTCTAATAAATCTCTTAGTTTCAAAGTCTTTGCACATGGAGAATCAATTCACACTTTTGTAGGAATAAGCACTTAACATGAAGAAAGCTAAAAAGATCCAGTTTATTTAAATGCTGTGCCATTTTCAGAGACTTAGAAGAAAGGAAAAATAATGTTTTATCTTAAAAATGAATGACAATTTATAATTAACATAGCACACAAATGACAGATGAAAAATTCCTTTTTCTTTGGAAAACATCGTGGCTTTTTTTTTTTTTTTTTTTTTTTTAAGGTGTATCTTCTGCTCTCCTTTCTTCCTTCTGTATTACTCCTAACACATAAAATCTGATCAGCTTACTAGCGATTGGAATTTTGAACCAATCTGTGAGACTGAAATTGGTGGAAATCTAACATCGAATTCAACACATGCTGAATAAAAAAAAATTAAAATGAACCACCCAGACAAAGGAAATGTCTAAACCCTGTGTTGATAATTCAGAAGATTGACTAGAGTCTAGATACGCCTTCCTGGTGTATTAGATATTTAGCTGTTCTTACTGTCAAGAGGTGTGATGTTGGTAATGCTCAGATGTGAACTTTGCCTTTCCTCAAAAGATATATAGAAGACATATCTTCCTCCTTGAAACTGAGATATATGTAGATCCTATATGCTATATAGGATCTATATGCTATAGAACTATAGAACATATAGAACTATATGCTATAGTTCTACAAGAGATAATTTCTACTGAAGGAAAGATCTGTTGAATAAGGATGTCATTTGTTTACATACTTATCAGGAAAAACTAAGAAAGAAGTTGGTTTCTGAAGAAACCAACTGTCCCCTGATATTTTCAGTATCATTCCTGGTACAGCACCACCTACCTCATTTGACATCTATAAATGTGAGAAAATGTACAAAAGGAATCATCCTTATTTTGAGTAGAGGAAACAAACACGAAGGAATAAAATCCAGGGTCCTTTATCTACTCAAATGTTCTACTGATACAATTATAATAATTATCATTATTTTCAATAATGTTTAATAGATCACAGTCCTTGCTTAGCTCACACCTCTAGGGCTACACATGTTTTTAAACATAAACTTTCATACATAAAATGTCCTTTTGAGCAAAAAATGTTAGTTTTAAATATGACTTAGGAGAACTTTGGATCTGGTTCCCAATTGCGTATTTTTAAGAAATCTGTTTCATTTAACATAAGGTAATTTGTAACACATTTTAATGCTCACTCTTTACTCATAGTTCTATCTTCCACCACTTCCCATATAAAGAACTAGAAAAACAGCTTTTCTTACACAACAAATGTTCCTTTGCATTATGACTTTTTCATATGCACAAATCAGAAATGTAGGAGCAAAACTGTAGTGAGCTGTTAAAGCACCAATGAAATAACCCCTTCATGACTTTAAGATTTGCACCTTGCCATGTTATCATATGGCTATATTTCTTTTAAAGTACATTTTTACATAATTATGATATTGTGAAACTGGGTATAGTGATATTTCAAAAGAAATTTTGCAAAATAACAATGATACAAGAAAATAAGCTTACCACCACCACTCCTATTTCATATGCTTGTGTCTGTTCAAATGCAGAAGTAAACCTTCTAGTAGCCTACCTTAAATGTGAAATATTATTTAAGTAACTATGTTAGCCAAGCAAGCAACTACGGACTTCAGACAGAATATTTTCTCATAACCCTCTCTACAGCTTTCCTTTAATTTCTTCTTATCATGTTACTTTAAAGATTCCCCTCCCCCCCTTATGTGTGTCCTTATGGCAACGGTACTAAATGTAAAATCTATTAAGGCAGCCCCAAAAAATCTGACCCTTGAGGCACTCCACTAGATACCAGCCTCCAACTAGACTCCACCCCATTGACCACAACTCTCTGGCTTCTGTCCTTCAGCCAGTTCTCAGTCCACCTCACCACCCGACTGTCCAGTTCACACTTCCTCAATTTAGCTGTGAGGATGCTGTGGGAGACTGTGTCAAACGCTTTGCTGAAGTCAAGGTAGACCACATCCACTGCTCTGCCATAATCCAACCACCTTGTTATGCCTTCATAAAAGGCTATGAGGTTGGTCAAGCATGACTTCCCCTTGGTGAAGCCATGTTGACTGCCCCTAATGATCCTCTTATCCTTGATATGCCTTGAGATGGCACCAAGGATAAGGTGTTCCATCAGTTTTTCAGGTATGGAGGTGAGACTGACAGGCCTATAGTTACCTGGGTCCTCCTTCTTGCCCTTTTTGAAGATTATATTACAAACTGTCAAGAATTAGTAAAAAGTATAAATTTCATTAAGATTTACAAGAGAAATCCACAAAAAAAAAAAAAAAAATCCTCAAAAAAACCCCTGAAGAATAAACTATGGAAAGATAGCAAAACCAGATAACAGTTTATAGATCACACCTCATCATTCCATTTTCCCCCTCCTTTTCACTACTTGCGTTGCAGCATCATCCTGTCTTTTGCTTTTTTATTATTTCCAATTTTCCATTTATTGTTTCCTCTGCTATTGTGTGTGCAGCCTCTGTCAGGACAGTTTCTGATCCTCTCAAAAACCAGCACACATTTGGTACCAGAAGAAACAGTGTTCTGGCAATTAGATCAGTCTGCAAGCTCAGGAGTTTCACGGGAATAGGCTGTGTTAAACCATCCAAGGCAATCTGCAGTGTTGCCTTGAAAAGCTATAGTAACTCCAAAACCGTCACACAGAAAATTCATAGCACTCAGACATTCAAAGAGTCAAAAATAAGAGCCAGAAGAAGAATAGATTTTACATGAAACTTTCAAGGGAAAACGATGAAGTCCTTAATTAACAAATAAAAAATTTAATCAATTCAAATGCTTGAATGTGTGTTTAGGCAAGGAAGCATCTGAAATTTTAGGAGCCCTGAAGTATAATAGAGTTTGACTGTAATGCCCAGAAGAAGTTGCCCCTCACCCACTGAAAATTAAGTACTCCATAATGAAGGACAAGGTTTCTAATGAGGCCAATTCAAGTACAGGAAATAAACTGCTTAAGAAATTAAGAATCACCTGCCAGGTGCAATGCAGTTTGACTGATCGCAAGTTCCCTAGCACATATATCAAAGTAAAGATCTTTCAAATAAAAATCAATCACAAGAACACACATCATTTAAAACAAAAATATTCCACTTGAATTGCTGCTGCCTCTTAGAGGAAAAGATCGAAGTGTTATGGCAACCATTAAATAACATTATATAACATACCCTAAAGGTGCTCAGGAACCCTGCTGGGAGGTGATATACAGGCATACTTATTCCATACAGATATTATAAAATACTGATCAATTCATATATCTAATCAATATAACATGAATGTTGAGATGCCTATTACCCTTTAACAATTACAGTTAATTAGGAAAAATTTTACATTTACTGCTGCTTCCTTAGTGGATGGTGTGTGTCCAACAGGCATTATGCAGTTACAATTCAGTTTGCAGTTTATCATTGCCTTCCTGCAAAAGGAAGTGTTTACTTCAAAACTCGATCAGCTGAGAATTGAGAGGTCCATAAGAAGTTTAGAGAGCCTATTCACTACACATCGACATAAGATATGACAGAAGAATAAGAACTCCTGCCTTTATGTGAGTAGCAGTTTGCATGAAAAAGGGAAGAGAAAGTTGTTAGAGGCAAGGCTGACCCTCTCCTGCTTGGCACCAACACATGCAGGCAGAGCTCCTGCTCCAGGGAAATGGCAGAAAACTTTGCTGAAGAGTTGTGGAATAATGCAACCCTGAACAGAAATAGTTACCTGTTACCCTGTTGCATAGAGCTTGCAGGAAATTCACCAGCTCTACTAGGCAGTTTCTTTATCTACTTGTGTGTTTAGAGAATAGAGAACCATTCTAACGGAAATCATCCAACTATTTACTAAAATCAATTAAACTCCTTTTTAAAATGAGTAGTTCAAAACTGACATTTTCCAACATCACTTCATGATTTTTTAAAGTAACTTCTCATACTGCAGATTGTTTGTCCACATCTGACCGTGTTGTATTACCAAGTACTACTGAGTATGAGGGATGGGATGAACATGATCTTCAGAGCTGCTGAAACACAAGGCATATGAGGTCAAATGCTGACATGTTAATTTTAACTGAAGAGTAGAACTGCTAGTGAAAACTGCCTTATTTTCAGCAGAGGCAAACCAGTTGAAAATGTCCATGTTTTCCTCTTTACCCATTTATTTGTTGAGTGAATTATAGTATGGAATTTCAAAGTCCATCACTGTTACATTTCCATTTGCATGGAACTCTATCCAACATTTCTAGTCCTTTTTACTGTAAATCCATTTTGGACTGGCAAAAAAAAAATCTATAGAAGTGCCCAATTTTTTTTTTTTTTTTCAGTTACCTGCAGTACGATGCCAGATTTTTTATGTGCCACTTCATTTCATTTATTGGTATTTACCGTCCTCCAGCTGTCAGTATCAATGCTCATTTTCTACCTGCTAGCTGCCAAACTGTGTTTCTAGAGATGTGATGCATCTACATTTCACCCACACTGTTCTTTTCATCATTATTTGTTGCATCATCTCTAAACATGAAGCCTAACCCTCAAATGTCATGCAATTATCCACATAAGGGTATCTAAATAAATAAATGCATGGTTCTTCACTCATCTCTTCAGAGAGAGATTCGATTCAATTTGACATGCCAGGAAAATAATATCAAGCACACACTGAAATTAACATGCAAAAGAAAATATTTACTCTGTTCCTTCAACCAGGCTACAGCAGTGAAAGTTACTGTCAACAATATTATGTTAGTTTATTCCTCTTTTTCCTCTTTCCTTCAAGAGGGTTGAATTTGCAGTATTTCCAAAACAATCACTCAGTAACCTTCAGCCATAATATTTACATGTTTAACATTTTAAAATATCAGCATGCCATGCTTAGAATACTAAAAGCAATTTATAACATTAAACAATAGCAGAAACCACCACTGCCTTCCAGAAAAAAACAACAAACCACAAAAAATTCCCAAATCCCCAAGAATATAATTTTTGTGTATTCTGTCGCAAATTGCATTCAGAGACATGGAGGTTGGTAATCCTAGTTGAGTAAAAATTTTGACTGCTACCTGTTTCACTGCAGCTTAGAACAGCCAAAGCACTCCCAGCCTTGAGTCTAATTCAGAATTAGACATGCCTTCTCTGATACATTGTTATACTGGTACATTGTGTAGTTGTAGTGATGTAGGTACTGGTGATTGAACGACAGAATATAATAGATTCACAGGCAGTACTTATTAGAACAACTGGCAGGCTGGTAAAAAGCAGACATGATTTTGGACAAACACTGCCTTTCTCAGGTTTGAAATAAACTCAAATGATCTTTCACAACTGAAGGTTTTTTTGTTTTGGGGTTTTTTTTGTTTGGTTGGTTTTTTTGGTTTTGTGGTTTTTGGTTTTTTTTTTTGTTTGTTTGTTTGTTTTGTTTTGTTTTGTTTTGTTTTCCTTAATACTTGTCTATGTCTATTAAGACAGCATTTCCATTAGCAGTCCTTGAATTCACCTGTAGTCAACACATTAATAAATCTGTAAAGGCCAGAGCAACACTGGGCCAGAGCCTCCTTTGGCAAGGAGGATTTTTTGCACACAGGAGCACAAAAAATACAAGCAGGCTTTATTTTCAGTTTTTTTTTCTTTGAGTGCATGAGAATAGGGAAATGCTACAGTTGTTTCTGCACTATCATGAACAGAATGTCGTATCAGCTTTGGCAGGCACAATCATTCATTAATTTTACTTCAGATTTAGAGTTTGGGTCTGTTTGAACTCAGGGTCTGCCAAGTGTATTGCTTCAGGGGTCCGCCACTGGTGTAGCTTGTGAGTATCTATGAGAAGCATTGCAGCAATACCAAAACAAGACTGAAAAAAGCAAGATGAAAATACAGTTCAAAAAGGGAGGAAAGTGTCATTGCCTCAGTATTTACCAACTCTGTGCAAGATTTTTTATCTTCTTATATTGGGAGTGCAATCTCAATCTTTTTGATTCATACAACTTTTAACCCTAAGTATTAGGGATCCTGTAATCCTGGGGAAAGGAAATACATGTTATTTTGAGTGGAAATTAAATGGCTTCTACTTCACTTTCCCAACTCCATTTTCAGATCCTCATGATTATCTCTGTAGAAAACACTTCTTCCAAACAATTACTGAAGACTATTAGTTTGGTTGAAGTATCCAGTACAGCAAGAAGCTTTTTCTGACAAAACCTATATTGCAGTAGGTCTAAATTATCTCCATTTACTTTAGTTTAAAAGTGATCCTGTTTGACTAAAGTACTCTTAAAAAAACCCCACATCTGTGTGACAAAAAAGTTGTGATCAACACCCCAACACAGCCAACATCTACGTGATGTATGAAGATAAGGTTGGGTCCAATGCAGCGAAAATACAAAATACAAATACAAAGTACTATGAACTGCAACCGCCATGATATTCTGCTAGATCTCAAAAAACACTATGGATAATGTAGTGATTATGCATCTAGGAGACTGGAATAGTGCCTCTGTGAAGGAATAACATCATCTTAGGTTTCTAAGAAAATTCATGTTTTAAAGGCTTTATAGACTCATTTATGAAGTAAGCTATAGAAACATAATAAGAACTTCTTTGTCACAGTAAATGCATTTATTTGCTCTGTTAAGGAATATATATACTTTTTTTTTTTTTTTTTTTTTTTTTTTTGGTATTATTATAGTATTTGCAGTTTTCGGATGTTTTTTCCGCCAAAGAACACTTGTTATATTTCAGATGTCTAATTTGAGAAGCTGTATGATTAGTAGCTGGTTTCTTGCTTTTGTAAAGAAAGTGACGGCAAGTTTTCTTGACAGTAATCAAGAAGTGAATGCAAGTCATTCTTTTATGCACAATGTGGCTTCAATCCTGCAACACTTCTGTCAGTGCATTTTAAATTTGGAAAATTCATATGAGCAAACGTTCAATATTATATTAGAGCTTGCAAAATCAGCATCTTTGAGCCAAACAGGATTCTCTGCTCTCTTTCTATTTAGGAGACATTCAGTGAAGTGTTCACATCCCCTTGGATCCAATTAGCATACAAAGCACACCTGTGGGGTACATACCATGAAATTGGTGGCAGATTTCTTACTGTTTTATAATCTTTTTCTTGTGTCCCTCACAGGCCAGTGACAGGTAGGCTTGTAGAGCAACTGTAAATCTCACTGAACTGCTAACTTTGAATATGCACTTCTTTTGGTTCAAGCAGATATCACTGTTCTGACATTTCAAATAGTTTGCTGTGGTTATAGGTTCATTAATAAAGAGAATTTATCAACATTCAAAGATATTTTCAGCATTTAATCCTAGTCTCCAAATCTTACCTTTATCCAAACAATTTGCAAGGGCACTGCAAGGGACTGTCTTTTTCCCAGACTGCACATTAAATTTTCTCCATTGAAACCTTTCACGGGCTGTAAAATGGGGATAGATTATGCTCACCCAACACTTACGTATTCAGTTACAGATATCCAAATATTCATATAACTGCCACAAAATATGATTTCAAAGAGAAGAAAAAAAAAAGTAGGAAAATTTGATAGTAAATCACATTAATTTGGAAACAGCAATAATCTATATTATCATAAAGCATGAGCTTAAACATACGCATCTAGACTTCACTCATGTTTCTTTCAAACTTACACATAAAAAAGTTTTTCCCATGTGGAAGTATTACATTTTTCAATGTTGAGTTTTATTTTTTATTCTTAATATTTTTAATAATAAAGACAATATTAATAATCATAGAATAGTTAGGGTTGGAAAGAACCTTAAGATCATCTAGTTCCAACTCTTCTGCCATGAGCAGGGAAGCCTCACACTTGACCATGTCTCCCAAGGATCTGTCCATAATAATAATAATTCTTAACTAACATATATCATGATCAAGTTTTTATGGCAAAACAGATTCATAATATGCTCTTGGGTAGCACTCTTGCAGGTAGCCCTACAGTCTCATACAGATACATGTTGCTGGAGATTACTCTGAAAATGCTGGAAAGCATCTATGAAATACTGTGAACACATATATATAAATATACAGTAGTTATATTAAAGTAGCATACAAAATGAAGAAGCACTTGGTAATTACCTCTATAACTTAGGACTGTCCAGTGACTAGGAAGAGAGGACAAATAAAGCAAAAGCCAATCTTTACTTTCCCTGCTCTTTGCTTTTCAGATGGCTTGCCTCTCCACATTTCTATAGAAAAACCCCAATACCAAAAAAATGTTCTGTATGTGGTTTATTGTGGGGTTTTCTGGGGGGAGAGGTAAGGAGTGGAGAATGTTGTTGGTTTTGTCTTTATTTATTTCCTTATTAAAGTTGTGCTGATGATGTTAACCAGGCTTAGAGTGGGAAGGCAGCAAAGAAAGACTAGTAACAGAAGAATGCATAAAGGTGATCAGTATTACAGAGTACTGTCAGAACTGTGAAACTGCCTGGAGTTGGCATTGTATTTCAGGTTATCTTGAAGAGGTACCAATATTGGCAGCAGCTGTACCATGGCACAGGGGTTTACTTTTATTTCCATTATTATTGGAATACTTGAATAAAAAAGGCAGCTTTTGTTTTCGTCCTTTCACTTGATTTGATTTCTTCAAGGCACACAGTCTGTAACTCATCACAAGAACTTACACCAAAACTATGCAAATATAATTCTAGAGGAGAGATGACACTCTCCATGAAAGAATGACTTTGTACTCAGAACCTCCCTCTACGAATCAACATAGCAAATCGTCATCATTAACTATTAGAAGATTTTTATACAGATAAGTACTTTGTTTGCACAAAGTGATTCTTGAAGTGCCCAAAACAATGTGTCATCTCTAGGGTAAACGCATTTGTTAATATAAGAGGGACTGAGAGAGTAGAGGGAAGAGAAAGAAAGGAAGAAACTGCCCAGTCTAGTTGCAAATTTTAATCATTTCTGTGCCTTCTCTGACTTTACTAGATTTACAAATCAGCTCAAGCATCAAAATTCCTAAGGCAACATAATGATTGGCCATTAGCTGCTCAAATTTAATAGCAAACGTTGTTTCCCATCACTGAGCAACTGAGCTATTGCCTCTCAACTTGCCTAGGTCTGCTCCTTAAAAAAAGTGTCTTCCATACCACATAGTGCCCTCCTAAAGGTCCCTAAACTGTTGTACTAAACAGGAATTTTAGTCTATAATAAGGTGTGCAGGAGAGGATGTCTTACCAAACTAAAGGCCCACATTTCATGTCTTAAGCAATTACACTCATTATTTTCCTAAATCCTTCTTACAACTTTTAGGCTTGCTATCAAAACATTCCAAGCTTTAGGGTTTGAATGCAACCTTTCCTAAAATTTAGAAATAAGTATCTTGAGGGGAAGAGAACTTCTCTCAACAATATGTCCAAGTTGCAAGAAGTGACAGTTTGAAGGGGATAATGATTTTCTCCAAATCACTGTGGTGGTAAGACTGATATGAAGAATCTGAGGTTTTCTACGTTACTTTCTTTGTAGTTATTCTCCCCTAATAGTTATCCTATTTAGGAAAAGATAGAATAATAAAGTGGAAAAAATAATACTTTCAGTTGTGTGCAACCTACTTTCCAGTAACCCCAAGTTCACTTCCTCTGCTGTAATAAGTCATGTTACATTTCACATCTTTCTGCTATGCAAATTAAATCCTTGTACAATTGTATCCTCTATTTCAGTATGTCAGAGGGCTGGCTCTGTATCACACATTGATTAGATGCATGCCATGTCCACTTTCAGAGTGGTGGCATTCTGTCTCCTGGTTACCACAGAAGTCATTGCAATGGTATGCAAAACAGAAGCCTCAATGAATCACATTAAATGAAAACTCATTAAAAAAATATAATAATCTGTAAAATTCAGCATTAACTTAGGGGATGCTCAGGGTGAAATTACAGGTCTTGCACTCTAGGGAATAGATTCTGGAGCTGTAAAGAAACTGAAGGAATACTCTGGTGTTCTGAGCTCACTGAACTCTGTGAGGTTATCAGAAACAAAACTGTATCAAGCTCACCAGAATCAAAGAGACCGCAACAGATGAAATCCAGACCTTGTCAGTACTGAAAAAAAATTATACAGACCACTCCACCTAATAGGAAAAGGGACCAAAATTATGTTATTTTAATATGTAAACTAAAGATCAATCTTTTTTCCCTAAAAGATATGTATGTACTTCTACACAATAAAGCCTGACTTCAGCTTTGAAACCATTCTGTTGCCAGTCTCCAGTGCTCTGATGTCAACTGTGGAAATTGCAATACTCAGAGTTCACCCTGCTCATACACACAACCCTGTATATCTTTGCAAGTGAATTTCTCTTGTAGAGGTTAGCCCATACATTTTATTCCACACACAAATCAGATCTATAACTAAAGAAAGATTTTTCATTTCCAATTCGCACAACAGATGACATGAAAAATTAGTTCCATGGCAGATAAGCACCCAGGCAGCACTTTGATTTGTCACAATAAATAAGACTTATGTAAAGCCTAATATATTAAAGTTTGTCAGTTGCTGGCAAAAAGAGTTAAAGCACTCCCTCCAGAACACTAGATAGTATTTGCATGTTTGGATGATATTTCACAAGTACAGATATTTTTCAAGCTTTGAAATTAGGGTTGGAATCAGTTCATATTTCTGGAAGAAAATTGTTTAAAGTCATTACATGGTTACTTTAACAGAGAATGGGAAACATGTATTAGGTCATATATGTTGACTTCAATATGCTTGCAACTGCATTGGAATAAGTGTTAAAAACTCATGCCTGTCATCCATGCATCCCTGACAAAGACTGCACTTGCAGCACTTCATAGGCCACTATGAAAACTAAGTCATTTCAGCTGTGGAAAGCACTTCTCAGGAACTAAAGAGAAACATCTGCTAAGTATTCTTAAATTGCTAATATTTGTTTTTCAAAATTACAAGGTTCTTTGAATTTGTCATTAAATTACTTCTGAGAAATGCATCTAATAGATAATTCTTCCAAGGAAGCTTTTCTTTCTAGTGTTTGAATTCTCATATTGAAATCAATGAGACTTAAAAGGAAAAAAAAAAAAAAAACAAAACCAAAAAACAACAAAACCCCACATTAACCAAATTTTAAAAAGGTCAAAGCATTAAACAGTTCATCACCTGGAAGATCAAAATTTATTCCTAAAGCTGAAAATTTTAAAAGCTCAGAGATCTTTGCATAAGTTTGGATTTGTAAGAAAACATCCTATACATAAAATGATTAATAGATGATGATTAAGGAAAAGGCATTTCAGGGATATTGCTATTCCTTCAGTTTCTATTTTTAGAAATAGAAATAAGCTCTGCTGCCTAATGCAGTTGCTCATAACAGCATCTTATTTTTGTCACATGCCACAAACCATAAGGAAAATAAGGCAAATTCTATCAAGAAGCTATTCTAATTAATCAGTGAAATAACCAGAAAACTAAAGTTGGTCTAATATTTTTAGAACAAGAGATTAAATTTGAAGATCAATTTTTTCCCTTGTTAATGGCTAAGATCCTTCATAAGCCATTAGCAACACAATTTCATACGACATGGACTGAAAGGGAATGTATCATTATTCCACAGAAATGGAAAATTCTTGAAAATTAAACAACTCAATAAAAAAAAATTTACTTGATGAAGTGCAGGTCTGATAAATTCGACTTTGAGGTCTTTGCAAACAACAAACATTTTTTTTTTTTTCCAATTTGATTCACATTTTCGCTTTTGATTCAATATTATCTCAAATGTTATGCAAACAGCTCAGAATTTGGGTACTCCATCTCTGCATAGATTTAATCCATTAACTTTTACAACCTTACAGATCCACACTTTCAGAAAATATTCTAAGTATTTCAGGAACATTACTGTGAATACAGCGGGAAAAAGAAAACAGCAATATGAGAAAGATACGCTCTCAGTATTTTCTTTTATCTTGGTGAATAACCACATTGTCAAGGGGTAAAAAGAAAGTGTAAACTAGATGAAAAGTTACTCTTCCCCTTCCCCCCCCCCCCCCCCCAAAATTTTCAAATAACTGAAACCAGAAACCTAAGGAACACACATGAATTATTTCATGTGCAACTTCCGATGGAAACCACTGAACAGCAAAATCTGAATGGCCACTTTCTGTTTGAATTTGAAAGTAGAGACAGTTTGGAAAACAGAACCTAAAAATGTTAATGGGCAAAACAGATGAAGAACAAGGTGAAGAACAAAGACAAGATTTGGTTATATTTTCCAGCTACCATGCTAAAAGAGTTCTCTAATAACTGAAATAAAATAGCTGGCATAAGCTGATGGTGCTTTGCTGGCTCTCAAGTCAGGTGTGTTAATTCACACACACTGAGCTTCTGACCCATTGTTTCACCAATCAATTAAATCTCAGTTTATTTCTGCCACTCTGTTGAGGCAAGACTCCAGTCAAGTTACACTTCAATAAATCAATGTCATCCATACACAGTTAAACGTGAGGCTGAGGATGTGGATGTGGATGTGAGGATGTGTGGATGTGAGGATGTATGGATGTGAGGGCAATCTGGCTGTGACATCTGTCACCCCATTGATCGCTAGGGTTGATTCGGCTGCCCTAGCTGCCTAGGCTGGTGTCCCCTTCCTCCCTCACCGCTCCATGTGAGTCCCTCCCGAAGCCGCATGCTCAGTCGAAAAGGATGACCTTCCCCGATACAGGTGGTACCATTCATCAGTTACGGATATACAGTAGCTGCACTCCCCTGCTAAAACCTCCAGACAAGCTCAAGATCCAGTTGGAGGAAAACGTAGGGTAGTCAAGCTTCCAAGACTGCAGACTCATCCAAGTGAGGCACTGCACATGGCAGTTTGCCATTCTTTTAGCAGCCCTGCAGAGAAGGACTTGGGGGTGTTGATCGATGAGAAAATGAACATGAGCCGACAGTGCGCACTCACAGACCAGAAAGCCAACCCTATCCTGGGCTGCATCAAAAGGAGTGTGACCAGCAGGTCGAAGGAGGTGATCCTGCCCCTCTACTCTGCTCTAGTGAGACCTCACTTGGAGTATTGTGTACGGTTCTGGTGTCCTCAACATAAGAATCATAGAATCATAGAATAGGGTTGGAAAGGACCTTAAGATCATATAGTTCCAACTCCCCTGCCATGGGCAGGGACACCCCACACTAAACCATGCCACCCAAGGCCTCATTCAACCCGGCCTTGAACACCGCCAAGGATGGAGCACTCACAATCTCCCTGGGCAACCCATTCCAGTGCCTCGCCACCCTCTCAGTAAAGAATTTCTTCCTTATATCCAATGTAAACTTCCCCTGTTTAAGTTTGAACCCGTTACCCCTTGACATGGAACTGTTGGAACAAGTCCAGAGTAGGGCCATGAGGATGATCAGGGGACTGGAGCACCTCCCATATGAAGATAGGCTGAGAAAGTTGGGGCTGTTCAGCCTGGAGAAGAGAAGGCTGCGTGGAGACCTCATAGCAGCCTTCCAGTATCTGAAGGGGGCCTACAAGGATGCTGGGGAGGGACTCTTCATTAGGGGCTGTAGTGATACGACAAGGGGTAACGGGTTAAAACTTAAACAGGGAAAGTTTAGATTGGATATAAGGAAGAAGTTCTTTACTGTTAGGGTGATAAGGCACCGGAATGGGTTGCCCAGGGAAGTTATGCATGACAGTGTTCAAGGCCAGGTTGGACAAAGCCTTGGGTGGCATGGTTTAGTGTGAGGTGTCCCTGCCCATGGCAGGGGGGTTGGAGCTAGATGATCTTAAGGTCCTTTCCAACCCTAACTATTCTATGATTCTATGATTCTAAATCAAACTGTTACTGGGCCTTCACCATAAAATTATAATAAACTTAACAGAACAAATATATACACCATACTCGGAACTAATTAGGTTTGCTTAAGATACAATCCAACTCAAAAAGAACATCTCTATAGTAACCACAGGCTTGCTTGTTTGCTAGTTTTGCACTAAACTGACCGTGCTTTTTTGTTAGTTGATGCAAACCAGGCCTTCAGTGCAAAAAGAGACTGGTACAAGTGCCATCTACTCTTTGCAGTGGAAGTTTCCTAAACCCTGTTTAGCTTTACCTGTATTTGTGAGGCTGCATCACTGGAAAAAAAATTAAATTGAGAAATGTTCAGACAGGCTCATCATGCATATGAGCTTGTTAAGGTTCAGCTGTAGCTACCTCATGAGAGTATGGCTTGGAAAAAACATGCAAAGAGATGCATGCAGCCATGAACATCTGCACATTCCCAAGCAGATGGGGTCATAAATACCTGTGTATACATTTACCTCAAAACCCTTTAAGGTAGAAAAATATTATCTTCACAAATGAGAACTGAGGGGAGGGAAAGCTGAAGGGCAGTTTCCTTGTCATTTCCCTGTGTTCATTTCAGATAGCTGAGTCAGATATTATAAGAATTAATACAGCTGACAGATCCTCAGGAAGTCAGTCAAGCTTCTTGGTGATATTGAGGCCTCCTGCTCAGGTTTTTCACCAGAACCAGTCTTAATTTCTTTTTATGCCAAGGAGAAATTGTTGCAACTCCACAGAAAAAAAAAAAAAGACACACTAGATTTCATAAAGGAACTTCTGCAGTGCAATGTTCTGAACTCTTTCAGCAGATGCCACAGATATATCACCATTTTGCAGATTTCACCGCTAATCAATATAACTGCTCTCTCTGGGGAAATTAAAATTTACCCTGGAAAACAAATAAATGAAAAATGGCTTTTTTCACTTTGTGACAAAAGGCAAGGTTTTTCTATTTCATGTTTTTCCAGAAAAATACCACTAAAAATTTGGTAAATATATTTATCACCTAAAATACTGGGAAACTATCTCTATAATTTGCAGGAGGCAAGAGTAGTTTTTGAAGAAGCTTTATTTAGGTCTTACATATGCCACTTTCATGTACCAAGGACCACCATAACAAAAAGGAATGCCATAAAAATGGTAATAATAAGCACCTACATTCAACTTCAGTCACAAAAAAGGCAGTGTTTTTAGTTTGCATGACGGAACATGTCATTCAACAATTAAGAAAGAAGGCAGCTTATAAATAAATAATTTCCGAAAAACTATTTACTCCCTCCCGCCATCTATCTGCAAATACTTTATAGACTTGGGAATACACATGTAGTTAAAATATCAATGATTCCTAACAGGAAAATATGTTAGTTCAATTCAACATAAAATTAAGATACCAAATTTGGAAAACAAAGCATTATCAATACTATAGAAAGAGATAGGCCATATGTACAGTAATAATACATGAAGATATCATTCTTTAAATACTGCGTAGCTAGATCTGGGTAAAGACAAACTTATTTTTGACTATCTAGTTCCCCAATCATACAAATATTTCACAATCAAAGCTGTCCTATATGCATATATATATATATATGCACACAGAGAAAATTTTGAAAGTTGAACATGTCTTAACAGAATAGCCAGAGCTTGACTCCTCAAATAACATGATAACAAGATGATGAGACAGCCAACTCATCTAGGCACTATATAAGACATAAACTGTAACAACCCTGCTCCAAACACCAGGCAAAGATCCTGCAGCCACCGGCCAGGTACAGCACAACTGCAGGTGCTCAGGCACTAGAAGCCTCAGCACTTTCAACATGAAAAGTCTGCCTTGTCTAGTTTTCAGAGGTCAGTCCTTTCTGCCACCCCAACAAGAAGGAGTTTACACTCTTTCCTCCTGTCTCACCTACTTGTCAGAACAACAGTTTGGTGGCCCATGCAATACGAACAATACCACAGTGATGCTGTATTGTATATGCTTAGTGTCCATATTGACTTAATTCATGTTGCTGTACACTGAGAGCACAGGAATGCTTTATGTAAGTGCTTAAAGTCTATTTGAGCAGCAAACAACAATGTAGAAGTTTATAAAAGCAGCAAAATCTGGAAGCTAATACCACCAAAGCACAGGTATGTGCAAGGCCTTTTTCCTCATCACTAGAAACTTTACTACAGATTATGAAACAAGAACACAACCTGAACCTACTTTGAAAATGAAGTGAGACAGATAAATTTCTACAGTCCTACATTAGTATCCTTAATTAATAACATTTTATTACAATTAATAATCACAAGATAGCTAGCCACTACTTTAAAAGCTTTCTACCTATGTCTCACAAATGTGATTATTCGATATGCAGTTTTATCAGTAGCTACCAACCCAAAACAAAAAAGGACACTGAAATTCCAATAACCTCTCAAAGACTTACTTTTAAGAAAAAACAAGCACATGCATCACAAATGTTAGTCAGACAATTCAGAAACAAAACACTTTCAAAGATAAATTCTCTTACTTTAAACCCAAGCCAACCTGAAGAAAAAATCTGCTGTTATGCTACAGTTTTTTATTCTCTCCACTACACAACACAGCTGTTCCTGGGCTACTAACAAAGCACAGATGTATTTTTGTCCCACCCACATAACGCCTTCTGCTTTAATATTAAGCTTTTGCAGAGAAAAGGAGTTTGTGAACTTTGGTTTTATTTTGGAGTTGCCTAATTTTCTGAAGTCTTGGAAAACAGGTGCTGCCTCCAAACACTGTAGTATGTATGCATCTGTTGGATGAGCTTTGCTGTGCAGTGGGTTATTGTTGTGCCCTGTTAGGAAATGGGAGTCAGCTTGGAAACCACCTGCAGTGGAAGAAATACAGCAGATTCCAGTGCACTGAGCAGAGATTATACATGGCTGCCCTTACTGACTAATCATTTTCTGGAGGGTGAAATAGACAGCATAAAAATGTGGTTTTCTGCTAGCATTTGTATCACAGTAAGGCAGTATGAGGCTAGCGTTTCCTATATGTGTTCAGCTGCAGCAGTGATACTTTTAAACTGCAGTACTTAGCAAACAGATGGAGTGGACAGGAGGCATAACATTCCTTTGTTTGTTTCATGGGTGAAACAACTGGTTACAAGAAGGCATTTGAGTCACAGATGATTGTTTTAAAAGAGGATTAGAGCAACTCAAAAACTGGATGGGAACAACCCAAGTAACAGCAGTTTGTGAAAACATAAGAATACTTTTGATTCTGCACAGAGTGAAATGGGATTTTCATGAGAAATAAAAATACAATCATATAATTAAAGACAGTATTAAACATATTCACAAGGGCCAAATTAAGATTGCACTGACATAGCTTAATATTTCAATGTTTGCTCATGCAAACGTAATACCATTTATATAAGGGAAAGGGGAGACAGGATTGCAGAGAGTAATTTTTTCTTTTGTTTTAAATATGATCTAGATACACACATATCACTATGAATTATAATGCATGGTTTATGATTACAAGGAAATACTATTTCTACAGTATAACTTTTCTTAAATATATAGGTGACAGAGAACTTCAACAGATATTCTAATTATTCTTACTAATGAGTAAAATAAGTTGCTAGTGCATTAGCAGGAAATAGAGAGAGGATAGCTCACTCCAGTATTTTATACTTCAAAAAGGAACACTGCCTCCACCAATTAACTCACAGATCTCAGAAATTACACAAACTTGATTTAGTTTTCATTTTTTATACTATTTATGATTTTGCTTCCTTTTTTCAGTTTTCTTCATCTGATAGAGAAAGGAAGGGGAGAAATGGAGGATAAGAGACAAGAAAAGAAATAATTTAAATAGAACCTGTGTTTTTCTACAGTTTTTCACTATAAAATGAAACATTTTTACAATAAAAATATTCCATAAATATTTATGACCTTAAAAACATAAAAATGTTTGACCAGTTCAAGTTATAATTGGTTTTCTTAAGTGATGGCTCACACAAATATTTCAGGTAACTGTCAGCACTGCATTATTTATCATTCACATACTTTCACATCTGGCCATAACAAGGAGATGAGCAGTAGCAAAAATGGAGCTGTCAGGAATAAGTTGTGTCAGACCAGCCTAATTTCCTTTAATATTCTTTACTTGCCTAAAGGCTTTGTAAGTGGGAGAGAAGCAGAAAATTCAGATGATGTAAGTTTTATCCAGTGTGTCCCAGAGAACATTCTCATAAAAGAAATTGGTAAACTTGGACTAGACAATATTAGTGTGATGCATAACAACATCCATGGTTCACAGCTAAAAGGCAGGGTGTACTGCATTGGACTTGCCAGAGGTCTGCTGTGGGTCCAGCCCTGTACAGTGGAAGGAAGGTATGTTTCTTAAATGTAAACTATAAAGGACTTTCAGTATGTGGAAGGAATTAACAAGGACTTTCAGTACATGGAAAATTCATCTTGACAAGCTGGAGAAATAGATTGAAAAGATGGGATGCAATTTTTCAGGTACAAGTGGAACGTGCCACACTTAGGCATAATAAATTTCACAGAACCTGGAGGAGGAACAATGGTCTGGTAACAGTTCTGCAGAAAACAGTCTGTGGTTATACTGAATCACAGCTGAATATGAGTCAATGATGCAATGCCATTGCACAAAAACACCCCTCACCCACATAAAGCCTGATGTGATACATTCAGGCTCTGCCTTGGTACTAGATTTGCCTCAGCAGGACAGCAGTGCTTTGTGCAAGCACTGCACTTCAGGAAGAATCCAGAAGGAAAGAGAGCCTGAGGTGGGGCAGCAGAAACGTTGAGAGATCTAGAAAACCTGTAGGGAAAGGCTAAAAGAACAGGGATTGAGAAGATAAATTAAAAAATTATAAGAAGCACAAAGTACACAAAAGGCTGTCTGAAAGAGAATACAATGTTTTCTACACCCATGTAGAAGGACAATCACAAGAAGAAAAGTTCAGGTTAGATATCTAAACCCCCCTTTAGTAAAAGCAGAGATCTGTTCAGAATAGATTGCCTCTTGTAAAGTTTGAAGTCCACATACACATAAAAAGATTTACCACATTTCTGTCAAGGATGTCACATATTCTTCTAATCCCATTCTAAGTAAAAGTGACCTCTTAAGGTCCTCCCAATCTGTTTTTCCATAATAGGTTTAGGGATACTCTGAAAATGGCACATACATGCTGAGGTGGCCCATGAAATGAGCTGCAGTTGAATGATGACTTTAAGAAGTGGATTTAAACTTACATGTGAAAATGCACCAGAACCAAGCAAAATTTGGAGCTATAAAAATTAAAAAAAAAACAAAAAAAAAAAAAAAGGTACAAAAATCTCCAGTATCTCTATTATAAGAAAAAGCTTAGAAGTGTGATCATGTCCTCCTCTGATTTTGAAACTCGCCCTATGTTCAGGGTGATCCTACAGAATCAGGATTCAAAGCCAGCAGAGAATTTGTCATTGTATTTTCTGTTCACCAGGAAGCTAAAGCCGAGGGCCACGGTTCCCACTGTCTGTAGAGCAAGGTGAGAAGATGCATTTCAGCAATAAGAAGCAACAGCAGCGAATTTTCTTTATGCTTCCACCATTCTTACAAAAATGAATATGATCTTATAGCACAAGAATACTTTGCCAGTAAATGAATCAGGGACATGTTAATAGAAGGGAGAGCTTCAGTTTGTACACAGATATCTTGGTATTCAGTAACGATGTGAAAGCAAATTACATTTAAATGGGAGTTTGTTGAAATATGATAATTGTTAAATTGTGGCTGAGTCTGGTAGGGATTTTATAAGAAGGATTTCAGCCAATGTCTGGAAAAGTGCATATCAATCAGCCTTGGGCTTTTAATTTAATTTATATTAACCAGCCTACTTGGAGTTTTCAGATTGATTCACCACCAGTGTTTGAACATTCTCTGACAGAAGCAATGCATATTGAAGTAGCTAAAGTTCTCCTTTCAGCATGCCTAATTAACTGTATTTTTGTCACAGACAAAATACAGCAAAATATTGGAATATATACATGCATTCTGGATACTAGACAAAGAATTTTGGAGAAAAAAAAGTTGTGATTGACTAAAATTCATTATTTGGTTACAAGGACCTTGAGTATTTGTTTTTTCATGGTAGTATATTCAAGTGCTCTTTTTCAATAATGTCAATAAAATTATAAAAAAGTTCTCAATTCTCATAAGTATGTGTGGTCATGTTTGTGCTTTAAAAATTATTCTGTGATAGTCTTGAAAATACTGAGAAGGTTCAAAAACATCAAATCATTGACACCACCAGAAAAATTCAGGTTGCAAATAACTGCTGAATGGTGCACACAGAAAACAATCTCAGTAAATATGTATGAGACTATGTTGCTTGAACATTTTTTAAAAATAAACATATTTATAACAATCTGAATATTACCTACATAGGAATTAAACATTCAGAATAACATGCTTGCTGTGAATAATATATCCAGTTTCAATATTTACTCTTATATACACTAGAACTGAATTACTTATATCTATGCAACCATAATTGTCAGAGTATTTCAATTCTATTTTCTGCCACAGGTTTCTGTATGACCTTGAAGTCATACAAATGAACCTATTGCAAGTGACACAGACTTTTTTGTGCATCAGTCCTGCCCTCAGAAAAACAGCAATGAAGGAACTGGCAGAACTGTGAGGATGAAAAGCTTCTGATGCATATAAGTAATGTTAGATCAGCAGGGACACTTAAGTAACCTGATACAGAGCCTTTTAGAGAGATATTGAGCTTATAGCATATTGCTGCTATTTACATCTAGATAAGCAGGACACTGCTCAACCATGATCCAAAGGTTTTGAAACCATTCCCCAAACTATCCCTCAAGGTGAGGTTGTACAATGAATTTGGCCCCAAGACATGTATTACATGGTAAGGCCAGCATCTATGTCCACAGGGTGTTTACTATTATGATAAACAGAAGGGCAACACTGTATTTCATTGGCTCATGTAATACAATAATAACTAAGCAGTTACAATTTTATTCAAAGCAGTCAGTACATTTGTTTCATCAGATTAAGTTTCATATCTTATTGCTACAACCTTGCACTTTCTCTTTCATTTCAGCCTTCTTAAGAACAGAAAAAGACATGACAAGAATTAAATCCTTGAGGCCTTCCTATTAACCTGCAGAAAAGCTTAGTTTATAAAAGAAGCAAAATGCCCTCAAAAAACATGAAGAAAGGATCAGAATGCCCACAAGCTGCAAATAAATGTACTTAAAAAATCACTAGCAGGAAGAGTTAAACAGGCACAGTTGTCACTTTGTCTGTTCCTGCACACATCACTTGGGCTGCCAGGAAATCAGTGCTGTGACAGACCATTTATATTAATACAATGCACCTGCCAAATTATTTCTACACCATAAGCATCAGTCTAGAGAAAGTGCACTCTGGGAACTTCACTGGCAGAGAAGAGAGGCTTCACTGTAAAGAAGGCACTTGAACATAGTTCAGGTTTTGATCTCAGATATACTATTGTAAATACAGAGGGATGCTGTTGAAGCCTGTAGACTTAGTCTGGATCCACATCAGTGAATGTGATTGACAGGGGGAAAAGCATAAAGTTGCAGCACAAACTGATGAGTCAAGGACAAGAATACTGGAAAGAGGAACACAAATTAGTCTTAGATTGAACTACTGTTCTGTGTGTTTCTCCTGGAATAGCTGACCTTCTCTAGCATACTTTTTTTGACTGTAGTTAGTTATTTTCTCATCTCTAAGTGTACACTAAATTACTGAGTATTCCCAAAGTTAGAAATCTAAATAAAACCTACAGTTTAAGACAGCATATTTTCACAAGTATTAAAGAAATAGAAATGTTTTGGTAAACAAAATAATTGCTTACACTAATACATAGTTAGTTTAGCTATTAAACAGCTTTTATATCATAGTTCTGCTTTGGGAGGTGGCATATTCAAAGGTCAATCCTTATTAGTAATAGACTTCAGAACATGAGAGATATTTCAAAATTTATATCTTAATCTCAGCATTTTTAAATTTAGTGTGCTCATATTTGGTTCCTTAAACAGAGAGCTTTTGAATGCTGACACAAGAGGGATTTAGGGTAAGCAGTGTGTTTTCTTCAGCATAGAACATTCAATTTCGTGTGTGTTTGGTCTGAAGGTCATTACAGTTCATTTGTTTTAGGTTTTTTCCCCATTGCACTGACTTCAGATCAGGCCCTCTGTTATTGTACCTGGGTCACTGTTGCCCCATTACTTAGGGGCACATAAGGATCACATGCTACTGGATGATCCAGTTTCTTTACACTGAAACCAACCTGCACATATGATTGATGGTCAGCATTGTTCTTTTAGCTTCCTTACTTTGAATAGTGTTGTATAAAAGTATATGTAACTTCAAGCTAGAAGGATCACTTAAAATTACTCAGTATATCAAAACAATTAACCATGAATTGATGAAAAAAAATCAAGGACAAAATTTTCCATCCCAGTGATCTGTCTTTTCTTCAAACTGACAAACTGTCACTTTATAATAGAAAATAATCTTGCACATTAAGAAATTCAGAGAGGCTGACAACACAGTGTAGAGTTTTCCAGGATGCAATACCGTGAGTGACTATTTAAATGCTAGCATACACTTTTCACATTTTAAGTAGAAATTGGTAGACACATATAGTTTATAATAAGTAATATAAAGAAGAGATGAACACTTCTCAAAACAAGAGAAGCAAGCATTAAAAATGTCTGCGTCATACACATACTTTCAAAGAAAATGCTTGTCAGTAATTTACCTACTTGAAGCAAAGGAAAGACTGTCCTTCATGTTAATAAGCTTTGCTTTACACAGTTTTTACCTTATTCTCTTCAAAATGTGACCTGTGGTCTCTGATTGTTTATGTGGCATAACACTAAAATATTCTGATCAACAAGTCTCCACTGAAATTTTCTTCAGAAACAGAACTGCTTAAGACACAACTACTTAGAAAGATTTTTCTCATTACTGTTTTTCACCAGAGAGAGTTGTATGCTAAAAATGTATGCTAAAAGCATTCCAAATTGTGTTGGGAGAAAAAAAAGATAAATATATATATGCATATATAGGAATCATCGTACACCCCAAAGGACTTGGTAAACTGTAAACTCTTGCTCATTTTGTGAGCAAAATGAAGTTGGGATGACAAGATCCAGAGGTCACCCAGAAAAGACTTGAATGACACCATCATAAGGCATATCGTAAGACAGAGGCAGGGTAGGAGCAATAGTGTTTCTACTTGACCAAGTCAGAAGAAGAAAATCAGAGCTGAATATGAGGTAAAATATAGTAATTAAAATAAAAGTTGGAAAAACATGACTAAGAATTGTGGAAAATGAACTGATGCAACTGATGATCACTGTCTGAATTAGATGGGTGAGGCAATAAATAAGCCACCAGATCTGAAGACTTGCACATGGAATGGATCCACAGAGTTGATGGGCCAGGGCTACAAGAACTCCACACTGCCCTCAACTCCATCTGGAACCACTACAGGGCATGATGAAGCTAATCCTGCTTTCACGTACACTGCATCCTAATTTTCTCTAAAGAAGGTTGAATGAACATCAAAATGCTTTTGAAAACCTATTTGAGGAACAAGAATTATTGTCTTCAGCATATGATATTCTCCCCAAAGTTACAATTACATTTGTGTGTTGTTATAAGAATTTAGCCTCTAATATGCATATTATATTTTTACTCCTGCTTCCCTTGATTCTTTTCTTGGCCTCATGTTCAACTTCTAAAGTGTTTTCACAAGGCAAAGGCACTTGAAATAGTTTGAACTGTGGCTACTTAGAAACTGGATGTCCTTGCACAGAAGATACCTTTCATATTTATAGACCTATTCTCATACAGTTATTTTAATCTAAATAAAACAGAGTTAACACCATATATTATAGTCAGAGTTGAATAATTAAATCAGTTGTGGGAAACAGCTGAGATATTTTTCTGACTTTTATATAATTTATGGAAAAAACCTGCCAGGTTAGACAGATCAGTGGGTTCAGTTCCTATTCAGCTGTAAAATCTGCACCTATTTTAGACTTCACTAAGGAGTAGAACAAACAGAAGGTTGTCTCTGTTTTGCAGTTGTCTAATAAAAGGTATTAACTCCACAACTTTGAGTTCCCTCTGACACCAAACCACTATTTCCTTAGTAAAGCATTATTTCATTCAGAAATCATTCATTCATTCACTCACTCTTTCATTCATATATTTCATTCAGATTTTTGGAAGAGTGCTTTTAAGTAAAAAAGTGACTCCGGATCTTATATCCCCGCTCCCCAAGAGACAGAGACTGGGATAGGCATGAGACAGAGGGGAAGGTGTGTGCTATGTTTCACAGCTCAAAACTCCCACTTTCTAAGTTCACAGTCCCTTTATTTATGTTTGTAATGATAGCCACAGTATGCATTTGTGTTCCCAATGTGGATTTAACATTGCATCTTGAGCAGACATACCTATAGACAAGGGGTTGCATATATATTTTATTTCAAATAGTGATAGTTATTGCTAAAGAATGGGTCTGCTCTGAACTTTAAAAGTTGCTCCTTTCAGAAAGCATTATTTATATATTTATTTTCTACTAAGACTGCTAATGATGATATTTGATCTGCATTATTTTGCCTTCAGGAACAGCAGAGGAAATTCTGATGTTAGTTTGAAAATCACAGATTTCTGTTGCCTTAGTACCACATATTTTCCTGTCTAGAACTGATCCTTATGTTATGAAAGAACGAAAATTGCAGGAAAATCATTTGCTTTATCTGTATTTGGAGAAATTCAATAAATGCATTAGCTTCATTGGGTCATTATCATTATTAACTAGGAGAAAAAAAAAACAACGTTACAGTAGCTCACCTATGGGGGGCGTGAGTTTTGGAGTTAGAGTTTGGGTTAGTGCTGAGTTTTTTTAATCCATATGACAATTTATTGAATTGATATTATACCTGTCAAAATAAATTGCCACCTAAATGTCACTAAAAAAAATAGCAACCAAATACTTTCTACTAATCCAGAAACATTAGTGGTGAGACAGAAGGCTGAACTAAACCATTTGATGAATGATTTAACATCCAAGTCATCTTCATTTTTGTATTCCTAATAAAACAGTACCCTCAATGAGTACTAATTAAAATGTTACTGCATCTTCATGAAATATTACTTACTGAAATGAAATCCAGATCAGCATGTCAGTTAATTTCTAATCATTTACCCTATAACAGTAAAATACAGTTTGCAGTCTCTTCACTTACTAATCACAAGGGTGTCATCATGTAGTCTCTGCTGTCTCCCTCCAGAAACAATCAGTGTAAAGTTACTCAAAATTTAACTACAAATAATTGTCCAAAGAAGAGTTCCAATTTGTTACTCTAAATTTAATTAAGTGCATATTTAGATTTTGCTGCCCACCTCTCCCCCTTTTTTTTTTTTCTTTTTCCCTGATTAAGTTCTTGTTGTAGGTTGGTGTCATGATTTAAGCCCTGTCGGCAAGTCAGCCACACAGCTTCTACTTCCCACCCCCCCCACCCCACCCCACCCCCCACCCCCGGAGGGATGGGAAGGAGAATCGAAAGAATGTAACTCCCACGGGTTGAGATAAAAACAGTCCAGTAACTAAGGTGTAATACAAATCACTACTGCTACCACCAATAATAATAATGATAAGGGAAATAACAAGGGAAGAGAATACGATACCACCTGCCAAAAACAAGCCCGACAGAGCTGAGAGTGTGCCCTTCCGGGTAACTCCCAGTTACCTCCCTGGGCATGACGTGCTGTGGTATGGAATACCTGTTTGGCTAGTTTGGGTCAGGTGTCCTGTCCCTGCTTCCTCCCGGCTTCCCCTCCTCCCTGGCAGAGCATGAGACTCACAAAGTCCTTGGTCAGAGTAAACATTCTGACCAGCAACTGAAAACATCGGCTTTATCAGTATTATACCCAGGCTAAAAGTCAAAAACACAGCCCTACACCAGCTACTAAGAAGGAGAAAAAGTGACTGCTGCTGCTGCTTTACCTAAACTCCTAATATAATGAATAGAGAGAAAGAGAATGAATCTTTCTCTCTTTCTACAGAAAGAGGACAGGATCTCGTGTTACTGTTCAAAACTGCTCTATCATCAGTCACTCTATCTTGGCTATCAAAGATGTCTATGAAAACAGTTGGAAACAGTTTAAACAAATTTCAGTGTAAAATTAAAAAATTTTGCATAGTGTGAATGTCTATGTGTGCATCTGCTACATGATCAAAGAAAAGGGAATTTCAACTACATATCCTTTCCCTTTATACTAATAATTAGAAAATAGGCAATACAGGAGGCATTATTAACAATGCTGTACACATTGAGATAAGTGAAACTAGAAAACTAAATGAAAATAACCTAAATGCCACACTAAAGAAATGTTTTCTTCTTACCTATAGCAAATAAGAGTGATGGAAAGAATGATTAATGTATGGAAATTCAGCGTCAAAGACAGAGAAAATACCCACAGAAATGCAGTTGTTCTGGTGACTAAATTTTCAGTTTCAAAACCCCCTTCAGTTTCTTGCAATGTCAAAATAGTTTGTTTCTCTTTTGAAAGTTTTTCTTAGTGACATCTCTGCAAGGCCTTGTACCTGGGCTAGCAAAAGTGTCTTTTAAGCACTTAATGACTCAGGTCTTTCTTAACATGCTTGAAGGTAGAAGGAAGCAATAAAAATAAAAGTTTCAATAAATAACATGTTTTTTTCTGTTACTCACTCCTTTCTGTGTAGTAATACTTTCTTATCCAAAAATAGATTTGGATGCTTTCAAGAGGAGGACAAGTATGATTCTGGTTTCCACTACAAGAGATGCATCTTGAGCAATTCTGGTGGTGAAGAATAGTATTGTGAGGACAGTGATAACACACGATTTTATGCTTTTAACACTCTTTGTAAAAAGAAAATTGCTAAATCCAAGCTTTTTCTGTAGTGTAAATAAATGGAAACTATTCATTCCTATATTTCTAGGCCCTCTGCTCAGCCTAATACCTGCCTTGCTTGCCAAATTTTAAATACCTGTCACAATGAAGTATGTTCTGAGCCCTTGGTGGATGCTTTTCCTATAGTGAACAGAATTTTTTGTCTACTTAAGAGGTGGCAAACTGGAAATTTGTTAATAAATTTCTATTACTGCCAACTTCCCCTGGATCCTTTTGTTTTAGCAAAATCTCAGAGAAGATACACATCTATACCTCCTTCATGTCTCAACACTAATTAAGTAATACAGAGTTAATTAAGCACAAACTAGGCTCTGCAAATATGTAATGTATAAGTAGGTGACCTCCTTCTTCCCATCGGTTACAGATTACTATCACATAACGTTTGCTAGATCACTATCTTTTCATATGCCACACTGTTCATCCTACGTGATTTGGAATATTATGGACTTGCAGCAATTAGTTACCAAAACAACAAAAAAGAGTCACTACTGAAACAGATAGGCACCATTATAAAGTGTTCTTATTAAGGTTGCTATAATTCCCAGTACAAATAAATTAAACTTCTCTAGTAGAAGCAACCCAAGCCTGTCTTTCACCTGAGAGAACTCAGACTATCATACAGTAGTGTGTGGGATAACAGCATGAACAAGCCAGCTCATACAAAAGGTGAAGCGAGCAGTAAATCTTGCTCTCCATTTAGCTTTTTAGATATCTGATGAACAGGGCATTATTCAGATCTGTTGATGGCCTACGACGTGTTAGCCTTAAAAATACATGATTGGCAATGGGATAAAAAGAAGCCCTTATACTGTTAACACATTTTGTTTTGACATTTTTTCCTGAGAAAATTAAGTGACTGGAATGTAATGAGCAAGCCTAAAAAAAAAAAAAAAATATCAGTATTCCCTGTGCTGAAGACAAGAGGATGTGCTAAGACAATCTGCGGTGTAACCGATTTTGCTGGAAGAATTCAGTGCATGAATGGAAGAATAAGTGCATGAATGACATTAGGCGACTCCTGCTGTGTTAGTTTCAGGTTAGTCTTAGATTTACTTTAATGCTCTTGTGCCCCAAACGATTTCTTTTACTCTTCTTTAGTGAGCTGAGCAGAAAGAACAAAGCTGGAAGCAGGATTATGCTAGTGCACAGACTTCCAAAGTGGAACAAATGCAGTCATTTCAGCTGTGTCTGAACTGCAGGAACCATAGTGGCAACTCCCTCTTGGAATGAGACCATTATTTATTCTGGGTTTTTGTGGGCTGGAGGAAAGCTACAGCATGTTGCAGACAGGTTCCTGAGGTGTAGATCCACCAGGCATCTCCCCCGCCATCTGTATAGAGTCTAAGAGAAATTACATCCCTGTATGAAACAGTAATTTTTGTCTTAGGTACTTAGGTACTGTTGTGTTAATTATTAAACAGATCAAGCAGTGTCCAAATACTTTCTTTTCATACATACATTTCCTAGCATATAATGTAACTGTATTGGTTAATACTTCAGAGTTAAATTCTTATTAGCTACTTTAAGTACTTTCATTTCACTTATAACAGATCCCATTAAAATGTTAGTGTTTAATTAGATATATTTATTATGGTAGGTACTGTAGTAACCTTATCCTTCACTCCTCACCTGAAACAGTCATAGGTAGCATATTTAACCTCATTAAAAATGCCATGTTTTTAATTTTTATTTCTGAGCAGCATGTCACCAAAAGCTTTATAATTAGGTGATTTCTAAATACCATCACATCTACAATGCAGTTGTGTCAAGCCAGCCTCTTGAACTTGAATTTTGCCAGCAAAGGTTTTTTTTCCAGAAAGTTAAAACATCTTCATAGCATCATCATTTACTATTAATTAAAAATAATTTTACAACATTTTATCTAGCGCTTTTTTTTTCCCCCAACAGAAATTAAAGCAAGAAAGAAAATTACATGCTTGTTGTGGTTTAAGTGCAGTCAGTAACTCAGACCCACTCAGCCCGCTCACTTCCAGAGGGATGGAGAGGAGAACCGAAAGAATGTAACTCCCACAGGTTGAGATAAGAACAGTCCAGTAACTAGGGTGTAACACAAACCTCTACTGCTATCACCAATAATAATAATGATAAGGGAAATAACAAGGGAAAAGAATACAATACCACCCACCGACCGATACCTAGCCTGACAGAGCACTGAACTAATCCTTCCAGGTAACTCTCAGTTTACATCCTGGGCATGACATGCCGTGGTATGGAATACCTCTTTGGCTAGTTTGGGTCAGGTGTCCTGTCTCTGCCTCCTCGTGGCTTCCCCTCCTCCCTGGCAGAGCATGAGACTCACAAAGTCCTTTGTCAGGGTAAACATTTGAGCAGTAACTGAAAACATCGGTGTTATCAGCGCTGTTTCCAGGCTGAAAGTCAAAACCACAGCACTGCACCAGCTACTAAAAAGGAGAAAAAATGACTGCTACTGCTGAACCCAGGACAATGCTGGAGTATATATACATTGTATGTTAGCAACTTTTTTTAATAACTTCTCTTGTTGTTTCTTTAATCTTCAAATTTAACACATCAGATCTTTGGATCTTCACTTGCTGTAAATATGTATAGGAATGTTCAATTAATAAAGCTGTGACAATATTCAGCATCAGAGTATTTAACTAAAAGTATTATTAACTAGATTTGAAAAGGAGATTTCTTGTTATATTTTTCTCAACAGCATCAATATGAAAGTTAATATGAAAGCATTTGTAAAGAGAAATAAAGTCATAAATATTCTGACATGCACAAGACTCACACATGCACATAACAGAGCACACATGTAGATGACAAACGTATCATTAATTCAATGCACTTCTCTACAGTTCAAGAGAGGAGATCTGTGAGGCAACAGGGTTAGTTCTTCAAGATACAGAGCTCTCCGGAGTTGATTGAACACAGACTGCTTCAAATATCCTCTCTGCATTCTCAGTTTCAAACAATAAGAGAATGGGTACAAAATTAGACAAGATTTATGGAGATGTCATGTTACTATAAAAATCAAGATAACATGAAATTTCTGAAGAAGTAATTTTTCATCTCATGAATCCTATTGTAATTATGAAAAAAGCTTCACTTGCATCTCTAAATTTCTCAAAAGTGCATGCACTCACTTAAATTTAAAAACTGGAAAGATTTAAATGCATGCAGTACATGTATTAACATTAATCAGTGATAGCAGCTTTGCATCTCTGTAGCTACTAAAAGCTGATCACTGATTAACTTCATGCAGCTTTTTGAGTACCTTACTGTTTCCTTTTCCATCTCATCTATTCTTTTGCATAACTCAATAAAGCTAAAGGTAAAGGCTTTAAGGAAATGAATAGAAGTTTAGAAAAGGGATTAGTGGTATTGTGCTTCATTATACTAATCTCACACTAATTGTGAGCCTGTCAAATAGTCTTGAAAAGCTCTTTTTTTTTTCTTGAAGAAAAATACATTGCTACAACATTCCATAAAAGACCCAGCTGTGCACACGTTATATGCCTCATTTAAACAAGCAGCCTCATCTACTTTTTTGTAGTCATTATATCAACAGGTCCTAATCTTTCAATAAGTGATCTTGGATTTTGATGCTAGTTGACCATATAATATTTTTCATATAACCTGTCCTAAAGAGATACATATTTAAACATTAATTGCTACCCTTAGAGACTTATATGAATAATGCATCTGTTATCAGGCTTAAATGGTAATAAAGATAAAATAGATTAAAGGACTTCTGTTTTATTCTACTCTGTAAGAACAGCAGTGGCATGTGTTATCACAAAATATAAAAACAATAACGTAATCCAAAGGAGACTAGAAGGCAATTCAATTACAGAGGTTCTTACTATCTATTAGCATCCTGAGGCTTCTGCAGTCCCCATTGACTTGAGTCAAGCTCCTATACAACAATAAAGGATCAGTCAAACATTGTATGTGTCAACTGAAATGCACTTCAGGCTAACAGGCATCAAAAGAAATCTAATGGCTGTTTATGGCCTGATGACAGATGAGATGATGGGACTTCCTCCTAACCAGATGTCAACAACAAACCCCACTCCATCAACAGGCACTAATTGACATCCCTTCTGACAGCCGCTCTCCTTTTAAAAGGCATCCCTGCAGTCTACGGTGGACATACAGCAAATTTATCCAAAAGCTGTCAGTGTGACGGTTTTCATGACAAATAATCCACTGAAATGAAGCAAAAGTATGTGTAGTGTTCTCTAAATCCCTTTCTAAAATGAATAATTGAAAATCGGATATTCACATGTCATTTAAGCTATGTCTATTTAATCTAGGTGTTCTTTCATGAGGTAGCTATGATCATAGCTTGCTAATTTCCATGTCCTGCACAACACAACATTGGGGCAGTGAGTACAGGAGTAGATAGTGAAGAAGAATATGTGTAGCACTTATCTGTACAAACTGAGGAGAGAGTCCAGACTTTAAACGGCCTCATGCTGAGATTTTCAACAAGGCTTAAGGAAGTCAAGTGTTCACTTTCACCAGGAACTGTGTGTCAGAGTTCTTTGTGCTTCTCTAGAAAGCTCAGCTTAAATTAAACAAAAGAACCTTGGGCATTAATATTCTCAGGATTGGTGTTCCACAAGTCCAGTTTACTTTGACAGGCTACCTACATAGAAAGTGGTTCCTTAGATTTAGGCCTGGATTTCCAACAGGGATCTCAATTTGCACTCTCAAGTGCCAGCAGGTCTCTATTAATAGTATTTGTGGTTTTTTTCAGTGCTGACTCTTAATACTGAGTTCCCTGGTTTGGATATACTAGAATGTTACAATGCAAATCATTAGAACTTTTTAAAAAATCACTACAAAGACAACTTGAATTAATGGAAATACTAAGATTTGTTCTAATGGATTAAATTTTTGTTAGTTTAATAAGCAGAAAATCAATTTTTTACTATGATAATGCCTTTTACTGCTTCATTTTCAGACTCCAGAATTCTTTGTTACAGCATCAAACTACACACTGTCTCATTGTTGGAAAATAATAATCTTGGATTTAACTTGCTGTTCAAAATGAAATACAAAGTGATCTCCACACCAGACAAAACTACAGACCGCTACTCCATAACCACTCCATCCTGTAGCAGCCTCTATTGGTTGATGTAAAGAATAAGAAGACATGCTGGTGGGTATTTCCCTTTACAGTTGGATAAGACAATTGTGCGGCAATCTGAAGACTAAGGAAAGGGTCCCATGACAGACCAAGTACTACTGTATAATACAGTGTAAGAAAAGTATTCTAAAGCAATTTAAAGAGAGGAGAAAAAAGGAAATATAAACATGGATACATTTGGAAAGATACAGGTAATATATGAAGAAAGAATAAACATAAAAGGAAGCTGGAATTTGGAAACAGTGCATATGCAGGTAGGTAATATTGTACCATAGGGATGGTGAAGAGAATGGATGGGTTGACAGGAGAGTTTCAGTAAGATCGCAGGAGGTGAACTGATTCAGTGCCACAAGAAAGGAAGAAAAAGAAAGAAAAGCAGTTCCAAATGGGTGTGTAAGCAAAGGACTTTCCATGAGAGATGGAGGGCTGCAGAGCACTGAACAGATTGGAAAAATAGAATGAATCACGGATTTGGATTTAAAATTCTACTACTTCTTACAGAATGATTCTACTTTGCAAAATAGCTATGTAAATGACATTTTCTGCCTCAACAGATCTACAAATAACACCTGTTCTGTGCTAGACCTGCTGACTTGAAGATGACCCCCACCCCTAAGTTTTTCTTGTCTTTTTTTTGAAAAAGCAGCATTTATTCTTTGTAACAAGACTTGATGGTACCCACACCAGGAAGAAGAAAACAAAAGCCAGACTTTCACTTTATATTATATTGGCCTCATGGTGCTACTAAGATTAAACTATATTTTGCTTTTAAGTAGTCTTGTCAGACACAGTTCATGAAGAGATGCAGACTTTGCTGCCTTTTTGGTGTCTCTTTGGAACCTCCATAAAAATACAAATTCACAGATTCAGTGCTGAGCTTTTGAACATCCCTGTTCTCGGTCCTTCTGTGCTCACAGGCACTGCTGCCCAGAAAGTGAAAGAAACAGTTCACAGACAAGCAGCAGAAGGTTCAGTCGTTACTGACGTCTGTGCAAGTCATTACACACAGTACAAAGCAACTAAAAAAGTGTTGCCAATGTTACACAGACGGCCTTCAGTTTAAACTTGCAGTTTAAGAGCAATAGTTGATAATTAAAATCTAAAAAATTTGCTTTTCAAGATGTCCTTTAATGACTCTGATCAAGAAGAAAGAGAAATGTGGCCAGGAAATCTAAAATCAAGTTTCTCAGCTGACATAATCTGAGCACAACCCATAGATATAATATCAGCATTGCCCATACATAGTCATATCCCTATTAGGGAGGTTATACAACACCAATACATCAGTCCACAGATGTTTACATTCTGTAGAAAGTGGTGTAAAAGCTCCTGGTTTGGATAATCAACAGAAGTGAACAGTTTAGTGGTACACATAAAGCTATCTAAACCTTATCTATGAATCTTCACTGACATACCTATCTTTAATAAAGCTCTGACAATACAGCAGATGAGTTTCTGCAAGGAAAACAAACCTGCCAGCCTTATATCACCTCTCGAGAGAATCCATCTCCCTCCTCCTCCTCCTGCTGGCAGTAAGTATGGCTGAGATGGAAACATGAGAAAAATGGAAGTGAAGTGTCTGCTGAACTATTTTATCAATAAACATTTTTGTAGTTTCACCAATGTGATTTTAGCTGCTTATCTCCCTGCAATACACAGTCACCTATAGTCATACATGGAGCAGTGCTTTGAAGTTCTGAAAGTCAAAGCAGTTTGACTGGCAACTTCTGGCATAGCAAAGAGATACCCTAGAGAGGATGAAACCTGCCTAACATGCCAAGCAATATTTACAGTGCCTCTAAAATATCCTAGGAAGACTAATTTGTTAAATCCCTCATGGGGTATTTTGTGGGAAGGTTTTTTTTTTTGTTTGTTTGTTTGTTTTGAGGGGAAGGTTCTTGTTTTGGTTTTGTTTTGTGGGGTTGTTTGTGGTTTTTTCCACCCCCCAAAAATAAACTATTTGTCATTGTATCCTCTGAAATAACTAATCCATTTCACAATTTTTCTCAGGCAATCCAATAGCTTTTGTATTCAGAGTGTTGTGAAGTCCATGAAAAAAAACCCAAAATAAACCAACAACAAATTTGTCTTTCTTATAATACCAGCTGAAAGGAAGTTGGCTTTTGGACATGGTGAATAAGATGAGATGATCTAGGTGGAAACACTGAGCAATTCTTGATGTTCATTATTGATCATGCTGAAAAGAAATCTCCTTAATTTGTGCATATCACATACTCTTTCAGTTTTGAGAATGTTCATCACTAATTTACTTAGAAGCTGTTTGTTTATTTCTATGACATTATAAAGAGCGCTTTTTATAATACATTATAATAAGACATTATAAGAGCTGTTATACATTTACAGCTATTACTTACATATTTTAATGGAGAAGAAGTAGACAAGAGTTTTAGTCAGCATAACTTCTTCCAATTACAAATAACACAAACCACATTTCTAAGAGTTTTTGGTCTTTTATCATCGTTGCTGTGTTCATATTTTTCTATCACTGTGCTGTCGTAGGCTTTATTGTCAGCATTGTGCAGAACACTATTTTTTCCAACCTGAAACTTGAAAAGAAGATATTAGAGTTCTGTTACACTGACCATCAATGGTACTCCACAGCAGATCCAACAGAAATGTCAAAGGATTATTTGGTGATACTCTGAGTTTTATTCATACTAGTTTGTCTTTCTTTATTTACAGAATCATGTGATTCTGAGTATCCTGACAAGGATGAATGGATATCCTTCTACCATACTATGAATATTTGCAGTCACTCCAACTCATCAGATTTAGGGTTTTACCATTAAAACAATCTTTACTGATGTCAATTAAACCAGTAAAGGAATTCATAATAATTTCATCTAACAGTCTGCAAATACATTTGTCTTGGCTCTGCATCCACACATTTTTCCAAGTGCTTAAGTCCTTCTAACCATAGGATTCTCCAGCATAGAAACAAGCACTAAAACCTAACTAAATTGAAAGTGGTGTAAATTCAGACTCAATAAAACTTATTGATATGTTATATCATAAAAAACCTAAATAATCTAAATTATATCATAAATTATACCTTTCTTGGTAGTTCAATAAAAAACAATGAAAGTAATTGAAGCGCTGATCTCAAAGAACCGATGTAAAAGTTAAGGAAAAAAAAAAAAAGAAAAACCCAGCATTTTCCTATCTTCATGAAAAGGCACAAAACTGTAAAATATTTTCTTCTTTTGTGAAACTGCTTTTTAAAGCAAACACAGATAAAGAGGAATATAAAAAAAACGGAAGCAAATCTCAAGTATGAAAACCATTCAGAATCCAAAATTTGTCTCAGAGAATATTTGAATTACTTCATAGACTAGTTTTGAATCTTCTCATTAGTTAAATTAAACAGAAACAATCTTTTTTTTTTTCTGTTTTGAGCCCTCTTGATACCCTGTGTCACATTCCTAAGCTCAGAATCTTGTTTGCTTTCAAATAAAGTTCAATGGAAATTCTTTTAATATACTGTCCTGGGTTCAGCAGTAGCAGTCATTTTTCTCCTTCTTAGTAGCTGGTGCAGTGCTGTGTTTTTGGCTTTCAGCCTGGGAGCAATGCTGATAACACTGATGTTTGTAGTTGTTGCTAAGTCATATTTACTCTGACCAAGGACTTTCTCAGTCTCATGCTCTGCCAGGGAGGAGGGGCACAGAAGTCGGGAGGAAGCAGAGACAGAACACCTGACCCAAACTAGCCAAAGAGGTATTCCGTACCACAGCACATCATGCCCACTATATAAACTGGGGAGAGTGACCCCGAAGCCCAGATCGCTGCTCTGGTCGGGCTGGGTATTGGTTAGCAGGTGGTGATCAATTGTAGTCTCTCCCCTTGTTGTTCCCCTTATCATTATTATTATTGGTGGTAGCAGTAGTGGTTTTGTGTTATACCTCAGTTACTGGACTGTTCTTATCTCAGTCCATGGGAGTTACATTCTTTCAATTCTCTGCCCCATGCCTCTGGTAGTGGAGGGAGGAAGAAGGGGGCAGTGAGCGAGCGGCTGCATGGTTCTGAGTAACCGGCTGGTACTAGTACAGCAGCTACTCAACCCTTGACTACAACAGACAACACAGCTCCCCCAACCATGACATAATCAGAGACCAAAAATAAGGCAAGTTGTATGAAGTGGTGAGTTTAGCAAATTACAAAACTCAACAAGGACACATAGGAGTCAAGGATCCCATAATATTTCTCTTATCTTTTATTCCAATACCTGCTACGTAAACAAAATGTCTCATACTGGTAGGATAAGCCTCTGATTGCACCTGTTTGATAACTTCAGTAGGCTTTAGTTATATCGAGTTGCTATTTCCAGTTTAGCCAAAAGCAACCTAGAGTGTCCTAATAACAAACGCCCCAAAGGAGACATGCAGTCACTAAAGATATAAAGTATCTAAACTGCTTCTTATTATATCAGCAATATAAAATTCAAACAAACAGCCATTCAGGCAAACCTCAATAATTTCATGCACAACTTCCTTTTTAAAAACTGTCAAGTCAAAAATCTCTCTGTTGCTGGCAGAAAATTATCGCGAGGTCAACATGCTACATAAGCCACCATGACAAAGCTTATCTGAGACCAGGCAGCTCACGCTGACTCCCCATCACGCAATAATCTCAACCTACCTTTCAGGCAAAGTCATGTTCTAGTTTCACTGAAGCAAATAGTTTTGTATTAACCCCCCCTAAAGAAGTTTTTACAGCAAATGCACAATTTGAATTGGCTAAGAAAATATTTTATCTTAATACCAGAGTTACCACCATACCTGGGGTAGGAAACAGAAAATTTTGTAAAGAAATCCACCACTGACTGTTTTTCTCAGCAGACATGGATGGAGTATTTTCCTTTTCCTCTCTGAAATAATTTCACATTCAGATTTCTTCATTATGAAAAATGAAATATTAAACTATATTTCAGCCTTAAGCTTTTTTCCGATTCATTTTCTATTATATTTTCAGAAACTTACGACTTCAGTTTCTCGTGTTCAGGTATCTAAATTCCATTGTATTGCTTTGGCTGCTTGGTGGGGTTGTGATGTTTATTGAAAAGGAGGAATCCTTCAGTAAATAACAAATCCTGGTATTTACATGGGAAGTATTCTTATTGACACATGAAAGATTACATTGGCATTAAAAATATATTGCATGAATGTTCATGATGAAGCAAGAAAAAAGATTTTGAAGTTGGACAAGTTGAAAAACAAGAAAAAACACTATTTCTAAAAAAAACCCTTGCAAATAGGTTTTCCATTTTTAATGCTGGTGCAGAATTCTGTGACTGCCTCATTAAACAAAAGGTAAAAAAGTATAAAAAGGTAAGGTTTATAAAGGTTAAGATTTGCAACACCATATTTACATGGGGATTTCACAGATGAATTTTTTAAAAGGTAGTTACACCCAGTAAGCAAATGCAGACACTACAATATTTACAGCCGATTTGATTAGTATCCTTTGATATTATATATACAAAGGGATTTATATTAAAAAGTTCAAGATGTAATAATGAACTGCATATATGATTCGCAGTGATTTTGTCTATGTTCAATTATAAGGCCAAAAGAATTAAAGCAAAGTGTTAAGTGTCATAGCATCTCTGGAGAATGGTGTTAGAGAATGCATTGTCAGCAGCATCTAAGACATCCAAAATGGTAGTGGGAACACTGCTAGAGCTTAGCATTCAATTTGCTATATAGAATAGAGCTTAGGCTTAAAACAAGATGGTGTCATAAGTCTTCTAAAATTACTGTGGAAAATTTTACATGTTTAACATGAGGCTCAAATATTCAAAATGGCATTGCTCTTTCTACAGATTTCCCTAGTGTTATGGTATACAATTTTATATATTGTCTTTCAAGCACATGCTGTCCATTACCATGTGATAAGCAAACATTTATCTTCTCTGTATCCTTGTCATCTGTCTTGGAATATAGCACAAGCAAATGAATAAGTATGAATAAAATAAATAAAAGTTCTACAAACTAAAACTGAATATCTGAAATTAAGGATTTACCCATCTTTTCTGCTAAAACCCCCCAAAGCTCTACATTTCATGTTGTAATACAGGACAGCAGAACCATTATCAACCTTATTGCAACTATGTATTTTTTTTTTAAAGCTAGCTAAAAATAACAAATGAATCAATAGTTCAATTAAATTTACAGTGAATTTTGGTTTATTCATTTCATTATTTTTTCTTATGTAGACTTAGATGTTTATCCTTTGTCATGGTTTAACCCCAGCTGGCAACTGAGCACCACCTTAACTGCCCACTCACACAGCCCCCCTCCAAAGGGATGGGGTAAAGATTGCAAGAGTACAAGTGAAAAAACACATGGGTTCAGATAAAGACAGTTTAATGGGTAAAGCAAAAGTCACGCAGACAAGCAAAACAAGGAATTAATTCACTACCTCCCATTGGCAGGCAGGTGTTCAGCCGTCTCCAGGACAGCACGGCTCCATTACTTGCAACTATTACTTGGGAAGACAAACACCATTCCTTCAAATGTCTCCCTTTTCTCCTTCTTCCCCCAACTTTATATGCTGAGCATGATTAACATGGTCTGGGATATCCCTTGGGTCAGTTGGCGTCAGCTGTCCCAGCTGTGTCCCCTCCCAACTTCTTTGTGCATCCTCAGCCTACTCACTGGTGGGGAGGTATGAGGCAGAAAAGGCCTTTACTATGTGTGAGCACTGTTCAGCAATAAATAACCCCCTGTTTTACCAACACTGTTTTCAGTGCAAATCCAAAACATAGCCCCATACTAGATACTATGAAGAAAATTAACTCTATCCTAGCTAAACCCAGCACTTTCTCCACCCCTTATTCCATTCCATTTGTCATGGTCAGGTACCAAACTAACCAATATATCCTCATTCTCCAGTGAAGAAGGAAAATTAAATTGAAATGTTTTCTCTCTGTACAATCCTTATTCTTGTCCTGCCTTGGTTAGTTCTCATCTTGTTATTAATAGCAAGAATATGGGAGTTCTGTGGCTTCCCTTCTTAATAATGAATAAAGGTGATGCATTGTATGAAACTGCCTCAATAATTTACAAGGTAATATCAAGCGAAGACTAACTGTAGTAGTCTGCAGAAAATATACTGCATTTAAAAATGATTTATAAGCTGCATAGATGTTAAAATGTTAAATTTAAGCACTGAGTTTCTAGTCTATTAGAAATGTTAAAGTTTTAACACCAAGCATGGCCATTTTCCTACTTGTTTGAAGCTGTAAATTATTTTCCATTCATGTATTTTTTATGTATTTTTTTTTTATTTTTTATTTATTTAGAGTACATGTTCCTCTGGCAGGATCATAGAATGGTTTGAGTTCAAAGGGACCTTAAAGATCATGTAGTTATAACTTGCCTGTCAGAGACACCAGGTTGCTTAAAGCCCCATCCAATCTGGCTTTGAACATTTCCAGGGATGGGGCAGTAACAACTTCTCTGGGCAACCTGTTCCAGTGTCTAACACCCTCACAGGAAAGAACTTCTTCCTAATATTTAGCCTAAATCTACCCTCTTTTAGTTTAAAGCCATTCCCCTTGTCCTATCCCTGCTTGCCATTGTAGAAAGTCCCTCTCCAGATTTCTTATAGGCCCCCTCTAGGTACTAGAAGGCTGCTCTAAGGTCTCCCATGAGCCTTCTCCAGGCTGAACAAGCCAAACTCTCTCAGTTTGTCTTCATAGGAGAGGTGTTCCAGCCCTCTGAGCATCTCTGTGGCCCTTCTCTGGACTCACTACACAACAGGTCCACATACTACTTGTGATGAGGCGCCAGAACTTCACATAATACTGCGAGTGGGGTCTCACAAGAGCAAAGTAGAGGGGCAGGATCACCACCTTTGACCTGCTGATCACTCTCCTTTTGATGCAGCCCAGGATACGGTTGGCTTTCTGGGCTGCCAGCACACATTGCCAGCTCATGTTCAGTTTCTCACTTTCTCACTGACCAACACCCCCAAGTCCTTCTCTGCAGGGCTGCTCTGAACCACTTCTCTGCCCAACCTGCAGCTGTGCCTGGGATTGCCCTGACCCAGGTGCAGGACCTTGCACTGATGATTGTTGAACTTCATGAGGTTTGCATGGGCGCTCTTAAGTGTGTCAAGGTCCCTCTGGATGGCATGCCTTCCCTCCAGCACAATGACTGCACCACACAGCTTGGTGTCATCAGCAGACTTCCTGAGGGTGCACTCAATCCCACTGTTCAGGTTACCAAAAAGATCTTAAACATGAACAGTTCCAATACTGATCCTGAGGAACACCATTTGTCACTGATCTCTAGTTGGACATTGAGCCCTTTGACCTTTAATTCTACTTATAAAAAAACAGAAGGAAAGGATAGAAGAGTTCACTATAAAATTTCTTCTGGTCTTGAATGTAAAGGCTAATGCTGTATGTCCTGGGTGGAAAGCAAATTGATGCCATTTATCTCCCTGTGTACATCTGGAAAGGACAGAAGTACAGTCATTTATGTACTTTAAAGAGATTTTTCTGATTCTTCATCACAATGGAAGACAACTTGTTTTCATCTGAACTAAATAACCAATTCCAGCAAGGGTTGGTCTTAACTGTTTCTGCTGCTCCTGCTTTCATTGCTCCACATGTAACAGAAAGAAAATGAGATTGTCTAGACTTCTGGTGAGGAACTGTTCCTGGGATTATATGGGAGTAGCATTTAGTTAATCAAGAGAATGCTGAACAACCCTTCTTGCTCTCTTATTTCTTGTATTTTTTTCCTCTACCACACACTCTACAAGTTCATTTTTATTTCTTTTTCAGCCTGGATAATAAATGATTTGAAGTTCTACTGAACAGGTGACTTGTTTCATTTTGTTCCCAAATATCTTTTAGAGTGCTCAAATTTCAATAGAGAATTAAGCATCCTTAAATTTTTTTTCAAAGGGTGACCATCACAATTATTTCTAGAGCTTTTAGCTGACCAAACCCACGATTTGCCAAAGAGACTTCATATTTAGAATCCTCCTTTTCTTGGGATATTAACAGTCTGAAAATCATCTGCCTGACATTCAGAAGACGAAAGAGCAATCCACTGTAACATGTCTTCTCTTTGATGCTCAAAGACTAAGTTATAAAATAGATCACTATCTTTGCATATTCGGAATATGAGATGTCTCATGCCTGCTGTGTTTAATGAAAGCTTCTTCAAAGCCAGTAATGAGTAACGCTTGCTAGAGTTAAGAGTCTTGATCCCTAGAAGGCTTTCTAATACTATCCATCCTGTGAGATTTGAATTCTAGCCAGTTAACAGGTTAACTGAAAAACCAGTACAAAACAGACATAGATTCTAGCCGAAACCATACTAACATGCAGAATATTAATCATCCAATCAGAGAGAATAAACAGATTGAGACACACAATTCAAGTACAGGCTAAAGTAATACTCAAGAACCAGTTTCAAAGTTATACATAGGCACAAACTTATTCAATCATAACTCTTTTTTTGAGGGATGAGCATACACATCAACACCGCAGTATATGAACAACCCAAAAAAACATGTACCTTATTCCCTTGCACAGAGTGTTTGTATCATGACAGTAAAGAATAAAGAAAGAAGTTTTTAACAGTTACAGAGCCACATACATAACAGGTAAAAATAAATGAGATGAGCAGTGTAAACAGCTGAAGTATCCCATATACAAGGACATAAGAAGGGATATTTGAAGAGAAAAAAGTGGCAGTAAACATATTCTGGCACAAGTGAGCAATCTGCAATAGGCAGTAACTGCCAAAGTGTTCTTGGGAACCATAAAACTGTAAGCTGCACTTGGTATGCATTCACATTTAAAAACAAAGCCCCAGTATAATTCATGGTGTGTAAGAATTGGTGCATATGTATAATTCCTAATTTTTGTATAAATAAGTTTAGATGACAGTCTGGAAAAGAGTTCTGAATCTGTCAGTCTCTCTAAGAAATGTGTTATTCTCATAGATGCAGACTGCAATTTATTTTACAGTCATCAACACTGACTTTTTAGAATTACACCAGTTCTGCAAAATGCAATGCGACATTAAGACGGCTGTATGTTTCTTTGTCCTGGTAATGAGATGACAGACAATATTCTGACTTTGACAAGAGCAGCAATGGCAACATTTATAGTTTTATAGCGTGATTAATTTCAGTTAAATAATAAAAAAGGCAATAACAACAGAGTAACACATAACATTTACATCTCTCAAGATAATACTGCCACACTATATTGCAAACAGTGGTTCACATTATGTAATTCATGGTTATACATAAAAGTATATCCTGTACTTTGGTTCTACTTCTATCAAATAAATGATATTGAGTATGCCAGCTTAACCTATGTGTCCTATACCCTATTGCATCAAAAAACACGTAAAGCTTAAAATAGTCCGGAAATCAAATAAAACTGGATTTACTTGACTCTTCAGATGGATGGAATAATTTAATAGCGTTTTGTATTTTTGAGCTCTAATACTGAATTTAATCCCTCATTTAGCACTTGGAAAGTTTAGTGCATGACCATAAAGCACACTTTAAAATGTTACATCTACTTCACTTTCCCCTTCATTCACCAAAGCAATAATTGCAACCATTGATGCCAGGCTTCTTTTGTTTGTTCATTTAGGTAAGAGAATTTTGGTCAGTGACTCAGAATAATGCTATCTAAAAACTTTGCAAAAAAATTATCTCTTACTTGAAAAGCTTGTCATTGTACAAAGATGCTACACAAATCTTCTATTCTTACTAGCATCTGACACAGACTGATTCACACGGATCCCCAGCTCTCTCAGCTGCTACTAATCTGATATTTGTTATGTGAAGGTGTCAGAGTCCAAACTCTCTGACCAGGTTCTTTTAGTAATTCCATGCATAAAGGCTGTTAAATATTTATCGTCAAATTTACTTTTTTAAAGATAGTAGATATCACACAAGAGTTCTCATTTAGCAGAGCAATACAACATATATGGCATAACGCAATGTAAATGTAAGGTACACAGAGCAAAAGACATATATAACATATATAATGTATAAAGTATATATAAATATTTATATATATAAAAATTGGAATAGTTTAATCATAATACCAATGTGATTCCCATTGCCAATGCCTGGAATACCCTGGGAAGGAGTAGGTACACTCAAGACAACTCAAGCCCATCACTCTGTTTGAAATGATTTTGGTAGTTAATTTAGGTTTTATACCTTTTGATGGGCTGAGTCACCTATGCACTCCTGCCACACTGGCCTGGCCAACTCAGGGAGACATTGACCACTTGATCCACTCAGCTGTTGATAACTGCTTATCTGCCAACACCCCTACCAACCTTGGCTCCATTTGTGCCAAGGTAATGTCAGTTTATTTGCAACACTTGTCACAATTCACATCAGACCCTGAGCTTCATTGCTTCCTCTTCTCTATCTCCTCTGAGCCTTCTTCTATTTTAGGGGTTTACTGGACAGTCACAGAAGATTAATTTTATGAAATACATGGTTACAAAACCTCCTATTTAAAGATGCGTAAGCATAAAGCAAAAGAACAGCCATACTGATATCCTCCCTTTCCCTGAACTGCTGTATAAACCCAGAAGATATTCAAGTAGCCACTCACTCTTTTACTGAGATGTAATTTTAATTTTTCAGGTACTGAACCTGCATAGATTGTCAAGTGTCATTGACCTGTTTAAGCCACAGAAGCTAGACCTGAATAACTGCAAATGAAGCACCTTAGTGAAAGACACACACACAGATAAGACACCACAAGTCCATGAAGGAAATAGGACATTCCAGATCTACTGTTCAATAAGTACTGCACTGTAAGTGACCTTATAAGTGATTGCTGTGTACACATGAAAAAGGAAAGTCCACTGTAATTACACTTGTAATTACATTTGTAATTTTGTCAATTACAAATTGACAAAAGTCAATTACACTTTATTAACTTGCAGCTTTTGTCAGGATTTTTCTCCTTCAAAGCCATTATGCAGTATTTCATTGCATAAACAGAAACCAGGATTTGCAGGTTTTATTCTCAGAAAATTGTTTTTCAATGGGAATAAAATGCAATATGGGTACCCTACAATGTTCAGAGTTATTTGTTTTGCCCTGCTCTTTGTATGACCTCTCTTTTAAAACTCAGAGCTTCTAGAGCAGGTCCACACCTGTCACAGTCACTTACAGCTACTGAAGACAAGTTATATTATCAAATCTTGGCAGCATTTCATGTTCAGATTCTTCTTTCAGATGCTTTTAACCAGTCTCTGCAGTAATAACCATTAGAAAAAGTCAATATTTGTCAGAAGCCCTCATTGTCGATTCCAACTACTATTCTTTTTTCCAAAGGAGGCATGATTTCTAGATCTGTTAGGGGTCAGATAATGTGATGTTAAATTGGTTTTCATCAGATTCCACTGAATTATACCACTCAAGATCCAGCTCACAGTTTTCCTCTTTCTGTTTATTTTTCTGAACCAGACAGTCTCATGCCACAAATTTAACAGCAGAGCTGTAATAGCAGTAATGATATAGTGCTAGAGGATAGTGATTTTGTTTTCCAGGCATATAATACAAATTTTTTAATAATTTTTTCAGGCAAGTGCTCAACATCCTATTGTTTAAACAGATTTCTTCTTATTAAATGACACTTTGGTAATTTTCTAAGGGAAGATATTAATTGAGAAAGAGATCCAGAGAGACAGAATGAGAAGCCAGGTTACTTTTACAAAGGTTCTTTGCATATTTCAGATAGTTTATTTTCATTGTTTATCCTTTTTTAACTCATGAAGAAAAAGGTGAGATATCCAGAATGATAGATCATAGCTTTAGGACATTCCTTTCAGAAAACAAGTTTCAGGCTCCTCACACAGTGAATGAAATTTGAAATGAGTTAACGTGGCAGTAATGCATCCTTGAGGCTACAGTTGTCACAATATATGTACAGATTTGCTAATATCATCCTATTAGATTACTTTTCCCTGATATGCTGTTATAAACCAAACTCAAATTTAGCTGACTCTTATGCTATTATACTATTATGTTGTTACAGGGACGGTAATGGATAATTCCTTTGGTTCAAGACTTGACAATTCCTCTCCAGACCAACAAGTTAATAAAATTCTAAATGTATTCATACGAAAATATTTAAATAAAATATGGATTTTTTTTGTTCTGGGAAATAAGGTTTCTTCCTATATAATTATAAAGCCTTGCCTCCTTAGGCAGCGACATCATCTGACAAGATTTTCTCATTGTTTTTGTTAATTTTAACTTTTATTAATGAAAACTTATAACTGATATAGAAGATCAGGTCATAGGAATAATTTAGCTGATAAAGCTGTTAATTTAAATCGTATTTGAAACTCCACAAAGCTTATTGCCTGTGTGGCTGAAAAATACTCAGCAGAGTTATTAAGCAATATCATAACTGATTGGCCTTTATGAAAACAGGATTGTATGAGGAGAAACAATATTCAGTGGTGATGTGAAATCTCTGGGGTTTTCCTTATGCTTAGGACTCCATCCAACCAACAGTTGAAACACCTCTGGGACAGACAACCCCATACAGTTCTGAAGATTTTTGAAGATATATGGTAAGCCACATTGGTTTTCTTCTCTTTCCAAACTTTTCAGGACTAGGCAGGACGCTCAGGTATGAACATCATTCAAAGTTCATGGCACTTATCCAAACAGCATTCAAATATTTTATGCTTATAGAATTTTAGCAGTCAGCATTACGCAGAGAAGCTTCAGAGCTCCTTGTCTTTGGGTGCCTCAGGATGAGTGCATTAGCCAAGATCAGCAGATATGGCATCTTTTCCAAATTCATTCCTGAAATTCCTGAGGGTTAGCATTCTTGAGTTCAAATAACACGAAGAGATACTAACATAGCTAAACACACCAGCTTTTCAGGAATTGAAGGGAACACACCTGCTACAGGGAATAATTGCAGTTCTCTCTTACTGAAACTACTGCTTCTCTCCTCACTATTTTATATACTGTCATTATTTTGTAGATCTTAAAAATGGAAGTTAAAAAGTTTTGTGAGTGCACAGTGAAAAATGTGTATCATAAAATGCAATGGTTTTATGTAAGGCTATTGACTATGAAGCAATGTTATTTTCAAAGGTAATTTGACTCATTTCATGTCTTGAACTCATAGATTTGTTCTTAAAAAGGATATTTTCCTTAGCCTCCAATGATTGCTTTCAATGAAGAAAATATAAGTTAACAACACAAGTAACTTAGCACATTTTTTTAAATGAATTTTTAATATGAATAATGTGTTCTTATGTTAAAAGGACACGAAGTAGTTTACTATAATGGGTGGGTGGCATAAAACCCTAGCAAACCTAACATAGTTTATACAAATTTTATTGGCTAAAAAATTAAATAAAAATAATTTTACACTCATTAGACAAGTAACATGCTTGCGATTGCAATGAGTTGTGAAATAATGATCTGTTACATTGTGCATTATCATCAGCTACAAATCACAGTCACCCTTCTCCAAATCTTGTTACGATATTTCTAAGCACACCCATTTATCTGCTAAAGAATAGTTGTTTACAGTTTATTTGTTCCATTTTCTCGCTAATAGTCTACCTTTAATCTTCATGCCTTTGGAAATACAAGTCTTCTGCCTTCTGCATACATCTCTGTAAGCATTTGCCTCCTTAATGTACATGAACATTATAAAGTGTCATATGGTGCTTCGGTGCCTCAAATTTGCAAGTGCTCAGCTGCTGACATACTTCTGAAGATGATTGCAAGGTACTTCTTTCTTTAAAATTAGTCTCCAGCTCAAAGAGATCACATCACCTTATGTCTGACTCTTCCTCTCCTTCAACTCACCAACTTCCCTACTTATCGTTAATGTTCTATTAACAGTAATACACTCAGAATATAATTTTTTAATAGTTAAAATGTCTCAATTTTGATTTTTCACTTAGCTGATTTTCTTTTTGTGAATTTCCTTGTTAAAATATAAAATGCTATTCATACTATTGTCTGCTGTGCATATTTACCATGGAAATTTGAAGGAACTCTCTCATCCATCAATATGAAACAGAATTGTTTCTATAACTTTGCAAGTTGAAGAGATTCTATGAATACAGGCTGATTTGTCCCTGCCATTGTTCCTTCATTCCAAGTAACCTGTTCATAATGAATTATGAGTATGCCTTACTTTCCAGGTAAATATTACTACTGACACTCTGGCCAGCTCAGTATTAAGCACAGTTCTGTAAGACACCTCCTATAATTTGCATCCTCAAGGCTGAACTTCCACAAAGATCTATCTCTCTCCTTCTCCTCCTTCCCCTTCTTTCCTCCAGCTAGATACTCTTCTAAATCTTGCAGGAGCCAAATTTATGTTAAAATTGTATCTTTCTATGCAATATAGCAAAAATTGGTTAGCAGCTTTAAAAATTAGTGGAAGAAAGAATGACAGGCAGATACATACACACAAATGCACACAGTATAAGTGATGATATAGGAAACCAGGTTAAAAGTTAAATTATCTCAGCACCTACATTTGATTATAAACCAAGGAGAGTGAAATTAAATGCTAAAATGTAGAATACCACTTGAATTTCTCTTGAAGTTATATGATGTGTTGATATTTTAAAATCTGATTCCTAACAGAAGTCAGTGATTCATCCTTTATTTCTTGTAAGAAAATGAGAGTTTTGCCTCATGTGACATTACTGAACTGACAGACCAACTTGTACTGAAGCTCCATTTGGTGCCATTAAGGAATCAACTGTCTTGAAGTTGTTAGTTTCTGAAATTGCCTTCTGTCAGTGAACACTTACTATTTATACTGTTCGGAAAGGAGAAGAAGTTTTGTTGCAACTGAGAAGAAATATTGAGCTGCAGATTGTTCATTTTTTTCTCTTGTTGACATGTGCTTTTCTTCAGAAAAAGAAGACAGTTTTGACCTTCCTTTTTGTCATGTTTTTCACTTTGCATATATAGTCACCATTAACAGGAGGCGTGACACAAGCAAAGGCTGTGGCTTGTCTTTTAGAACTCTTCTCCTGATAGAGTTCTAACATGCAATGAGAAGTTAGGAGGACCTCAAAAGTATTTTTTAATGTTTTTTTTTTAAGAAATTAGGAAATTGCCTTCTGCTTCCGGGAGGAAGAATCTACCAACGAACATATGCTGTATATAGTTCCTCTAAAAATAGGCTTGACATAACTGTTGCAAAAGTGTCTTCCCTCTAACGTATCTACTGCTTAAATATGCATGTTGGGCCATATTTTACAAAGGGTGCCTGCCATCTCACCTTGAAAATCCTAACTGAAGTCCATGGGACTATATAGACAGAAAGGCCAGCAGTCAGTCCATCTAACTGTAGCCACCAGCACTTCAAGTGGCTTGGCTAAGAGCTAGGTTTCCACTGCAATTAAAGGGAAAAGACAACCTAGAACAGTTAATGCAGACAAAAAGTCTTGAGCACCAGGGTGTAATAGGCTGATTTTTCTCTCTGTCTCCATGGCTACAGACAAAACATGAATGTCTGATGTAGACTGGCTTCATAGACTTTTTACATCTAGCTAGCATTAAATGAGTTTAATACAGGTCTGTAGCGTTTTTCCACATAGAGGTGGTAGAAGTAAGTGCTAGTATCTTCTGAGAATTACAAGGCTACATTTTTTCATTCCAGATTCTTACAGCATATCTGCTAAGCTTCTACAGTTATAACAACTACAGCATGGATATCATCAGAGATATATACAGAGACCATGAGTGTAGATTATACCAAGTACAAAGGGTTTGTCTCAGTGGTAGAATTAACCTATATTGCTCTGATAAATTATGCCATATTTTCTTTTTTTAATGTTTAAATGGTAGCAAAATTTCTGTCTTTATTAGAGGATAAAAAAATTTCCAAAACAGCACAAGAATGGATCTCAAGCTCCTGCACTTGTTGGCACATTTCCCCCCTTTAATTGTACCTTTTCTGATATGTAATTATAGTTCAGTTGTGAAATTCTTGTTCTCAGTGATACAGTTACAGAAGTGGGCATGGTGAACTCAGAACAGCTGGAGATGTATGAGACAGAACAGCAGTGATGCAAGACCTACACTGGTATGAGTGGGATCAATACCAGGCCAGTCATCTGGAAATACAATCTCATGTTTTGTAAATATGTCCTGAAATTAGTCTTGCTGTTGCCGATTTATCTAACAGAAATAATTCAGGCAGTTCATTATTGGGAATATTTACTGTTTGGAGTGTACATGTCACAAAATTTGCTCTTTAAATACATTGCCCCAGATTGTTGCTCCAATGAAATGCCCACTGGTAGCTTGTAAAAATATGTCATTATTGTTCTACATTGCACATGTTCAGATTTAAACAGTGTAAATGCCAGCAGGAGAGACAAGCAAACTGAAATCAGGCTCCATATCAAATGAATTCAGCTCTTGGTCGCTTTTGAAGAAAAGATTAAATAGTAAACTCCAAACTCCAAGACTTCACTATAGAAACCTGTAATAGACTCGTGTTAGAAAGTAAATCATAATTACATATTTTAAAGTCTTAAATATTAACTTTCTAAGTAAGTAGTGTTTGCTATTAGAGCACCTCTTGATTTTCCCCTGCTTTTTATGTGAAACGCAATAGTTGGAGCAGTGGTGGAGATTTCCCCCAACCCCCTTCCCCCAGCATGGTCAAATTCTAACAGGATTATTGTTGTAACAACTACTGACCCCACAAGAGTGCCAGAGTCGCTCAGTTCCCGTAGCTGATATAAGAAGTTTTAATTTGCAGCAATTGCTCTGGGTAAATGTTAGGGACTTGTATATAATATGGTGGATCAGGTTTTTTTATAAGTAGAAAAAGAAAAACTTTGATTCCAGACACATTTTGGCAAAGGTTGCTTGGCCTTGGCTGGCCAATTGTCTGGCTGGACAAGCTCTGAACTCAAAGTATTAAAGAAGGCCTCATACATGTAATTTTTCTTATAAAAGCAGAGCAAGTGAAAGAGAGAAGGAGCTTCTCATGCTGCCAGCTCACAAATTAAAATGGTAGATAAAGTAGAAATCCTGCTTATTTTGTGTATGTCTGATATTTTTAAAACTTGTATTGGAATTTTCTTCTCTACTTATCTTACTCTGTCTATAATTATCTTTTAAAAGAATCTATTTTCATTATCAGATCCTGATGATTTTCTCTCACTTGCTGAGGAAGTGAAGTCACCATTCTCTGTTCTCATAATTAAGTCTGGTTATCTGTTTGTGTGTTCCCTCTGCTGGACAGCACCTCGGTTATTACTGCAAAACAAGGAGGTTCAATACTACATCAGGCTAAAAACGATTTATGAACAGATGTAAAAGCTAGTGACATTGCCAAGAAAAAAGTAACAAATGTCAACTGAGCTTTGAAATGTTCTATGCTCTTTTAGCTAAGGTTCTGGTAGAGTAGCTAAATATAATACACTATGTACTGCATCCTTGTAACCAATGATTGCTAATTCCAGAGGCTCAGTTTACTGAAGCTTAACCAAAGGAACACTAAGCATGTTTATCAACACTGCTGAAGGCTGCTGTATTACTGAATAAACACAATCAAGGGAAGGGCTGGAAAGAAGAGAAGAATTTGGCTGCTGTTTATAATTTCCAGTTGTGAAGCAATTGTTTAGATAGCAGATTTTAGTATGAGAATAAGGAGTTTAGTAAGTGTTGGATTTGCATAATAGTAATACCTGTCACTTTAAATTTCCTCCCGGCATTTTCATGCACTTTAAAAATGAATCCTAATTATAAATGTTATACAAGTCTCACATAATGTGAATTTACTTGTATGCACATTTACATTACCCTTATTTTTAAGCGTGTGGATGATTAACATTAGTAGCCAAGTTATTACGTTAACTGCATGAGTATACTGCATGCCATCAGTTATGAGAGGATTTGTTGGGTTTTTTTAGTTCCTTAGAGCATAGGTCAGATTCTTTCCTCAGAGCAAAGTTAATATGGCATGCCTTAACTGCAATGGCTAAACAGTGTCTCTTTTTCTTCCATACAGAAATGACAAAACCCAAAGCAATCCCTTTTATATTCTCCTGAGTGCAGAATTTCAGTAGCCAAATGCAAGAAAGAGAACATAAACTTTATAAATTACCAAGTAGCTACTCAGCTACACAGAAGTTACTCTAATATATTCTAATCTTTTCTGTGCTCCCTCTGAATTGTTTCACAGGCTGAAACGCCATAGACTAGCAGTACCTACCTCCTGCCACTCCCATCCCAGGTACATCTGCGCCTGTGCTCATCTGGGACAGAAATAGTTTCATTCTCCTCCAGTTATGAAAAGGCCCAACTTTTCTTATCTTAAAAATAAACTGAAAATAAAATGACAAATTATTATATTGACTGGCTTGATTTTCATTCCCCCTACACTCACATTTATGGTAAAATTTTTGAATTGCCAAAAGGTTTCTCAGACTGCTCATTACTCGGTCACTCATGATACTTAACAGTCAGAGTCTACCTTAGACTATAAATGCGTTTCATGTTTTCCATTTTAAAAGCATAGGGTAAAAATCAGTACAGAATTATATTCTTGTGTATAACATAGCCTAATAACATAGCCTACTACATCCTATTTTCTAAATCTCTTCTTTTTAACTGAGACTCAGACTACTAGAATGAGTAATGTAAATTTAGCTTCAGGTCTGCAATTGTTCTAAGGAATAAAAAGACAGTCCTTAAAAATAATATATTTATATTTTATACATACATATATATAAAAATGCTCAGATTTTTAAACTGAGCATTATCCTGACAGAGTAGTAAAATTTCATTTTTAAAACTGGAAACATTTAAGCATATATGAACATGTTCACTATTTGAAGTCACAAAGCAATCTAATTAGTTCCTATCCCTACAAAATCATACTGCTGAAAAAGATAAGAGTTACTTAAAATGAAGACAGCAGTGTTTGCATCTAAAACTGTACATATTCCAAGGACTCAATATTATATTTAAAATACTTCTGAAAAAAAATTGAAAAAGCAAAAAAAAACCCTTCTCACTGATTTTGGTAGTGCGAATGGAAAGAAAGCTTTTCAAAGACAGTTAAAGAAAATGTAGAGCAACTCATTTTCTTACAAGAATTTGTAGGCTACAACACCCCATTTCAGGTATTATGTGACAAATTTGAATGACGTTAAATTTCTTTGAGCAAAATATAATCGTCCTCAGTAAGCCCATTCTCTAAACTGTGTCACTGTTGCCATCTGGTAGTTAGTGAATTGAATTATGAGTTCATATCTTATGTGAAAACTAAGAAAAGTGTGGTAAACGTAGTGAAAGTAATCTGTAGTGAGTGAATTTGAACACATGGATTTTATCCATGTGAAATCAGTGGTTCCACCTTGCAGAATTTCCTCAACTGTTGAACAGAATATATATATTATTCAGTATAATCAGGTGTTTGTTCATTCTATTTTTTGTATTTCACCTGAAAAGCTTATCTACATCCTAACTTAAACTCCTCAAATCTCTCCATTAATATAAATAAACTTTCAATTCATCCAGTAGAGACTTCACTATGTGAAAATTTCCTCTTGGAGAAATCACTCTTTCCAATACTTCCATTTTCATAGGATAGGGAAGAAGAAGAAAAAAAAATATCATATTTATGTGTATGAGATAACACAGAAAAAAGTTGTACAGATTCTACTAGCATTTGCCAAACAAGAAGAAATGTTTCCAACAGACTATACCATTGAAATTTCATTAATAAATCCAATGATACAGAGTCTTAGCCAACAGTCTCAGGAAAATTACATTAGCACATGGTTAGTATTGCACTCACATAGCCAGCTGCCTAATCCAATTACCCTAATTTAAAAGAAGAATAATTTATGTTTTCTAGTGGATACCATGTAAAAATTGTGCCTGTGTTGTGTCTTCTAATAATTTACACAAAAGGTTTGGGCAATCTATGGAAATAAATCCTATGGGACTATAAACCAGGCTTCCTATCCTCACAGATTTTTAAAAAACATTTCTTTAAGAAATAGTGGGGTTTTATGAATGGTTGATCCTGAGGTCAACCTTTGAGACATTGTCCTTTAAGGACAAACCGAGCAACATGTCTGAGGCCCCAGTCTGATAAAAAGTTTTCAAGCTTTTCCAAGATAGGCAGGCAGAACAAAGTCCTTGCAGCTTTCCAGGATCCCACTTGTTGCAGAGACCCTGAAAGCCATATTGGGGCTCAGGCTGTGGGATTCTGGACCATTTAGGGTCCCTTGCCATTGGTAGGCTCCAGAACTGCCATCACTTTGAGTGTCTGTGGCCCACTTTGAGTGGGTCCTGGCAACCTTTCTGACATAGAGCTGCAGGAGCAGCAGTATTCAAGACAGATGTAATTATGTAATTTTTCTTTAGTGTTTGTTGTTGTTTTTTTAAGTAACAGTTTTGCATGGCTAATTAAATTTATTAACTCAGCTATTTCATTGTTCAGTAAATAAGAGTTCATTAAAAACACATTATTGGATGTTTAACAATAGCATAATAAAAGTATTAAAATGTTAACTTAATGATCATATTTGTACTAACATGATGGTATGAGAATGGTCATTAATATTTTTATTTTAGATTCTCTCTAAACATTATTATTATTCATTGAACATTACTAACACATTTTAATGATCTAATCTTTTATTTATTCAGTGAACAATGAAAACTGATGATGTGCAAACACTTGTTTAAGATTTTACAGCTTTTTTATAGATTATATTTGCACACAAGAGCAATTAACACATCAGCACACCAGAGATTTTATTGGTAGCACAAAGACTATTCTAGGAAATTACCCTTGACCAATTCAAAACATTGGAGCAGATGAAGACATAATCTGAACTCTACTGAAATAGTACACAGAAGCCTTACTGGCACTGAGGTTTGGGATGAGCACTCATGGAAACTGATGTCACAAAAAGGCAGATCAAATGCTGGTACGTGGAAATATATTGCATTGTTTCTCTAAGCAGAAGCAGTCCCATGAATTTCAACATGTTTACATGGGCTACTTTAAAGAACTTTAAATATCTTACTTTGGACTTGAATCAGTTTCCCATGAAGTCACTGGAAATATTTCATTTCAGTTTTGAAAGAATAAGATTTTTCCTTCAATTTGGCATGCAGTTCAACAGTTTTTCCCACACGTATTATCCAGCCAGTTCCAACTGAGTTCTCCAGCCTCTTTGTACTACTACTTTAATTCATCAATATTATTTATTCATAATGGATTATATGGAAATAAAAGCCTACTCTTTATTAATCTCAGAAGTAGACCTAAGTGAATGGTTTAGTCATCCAAAGCCCAAATGCTGCCTTGTATAGTTTGGTTTCTCACAGCTAGTGAAATACTAGAAAACTAGTATTTTGTATGTTAATGATTGTTTCTCATGAAGCTATTTTTATATGTGCTAAAGAGGGAGATGGAAACATACATACTGGTGAATATGGATTATGCTTCGCAAAGAGACTGTTCCATCTTTTGATTTGCTACCAAAGTAACTGCATGATCCATTACTGCACACAGAGGTGTGATAGTACAGTGTGCCCCGTAAGTGACTTTACATTTTCATTAACTTCAGAACTACTACATAAGTTACTGGGGTGAGTTAAGTTTCTGGCTATCACAGTCTCACATAATTTCCTATGAGACATCTGCATAGTTGCTTATGAGACATCTGTTCTAACAAGCAATAACCTGAGTAAAAATTAACATTGGAAAGTTTGTAACAATAGGCCAAAGTGTAATGCAAACAAAATGCAGAAAGGAGAAGTATCTCAATAAGAGCAGTAGAATAAGGAAGATTCAGTGGCTGTAGCACAGAGTTGTGCCTCTCTGGACTTGCTTTACATGTAGTAGTTTATTCATAGGGAGTGAATCAATGCTTAAAGTGTTTGACTTCTGTATTGACAGAATACTTAAGGGTTTTGTTTTGTTTTGTTCTTAAATAACCTTTATATGATATATATAATCTTTATATAATATATATATTCAAAAGAAACATGAACTTGATATTTATGTTTGTCAAACTTGGGAAAAAATTGTGTGAACACTAAGAAGCCTGAAATAGTGGGTATGAAAAGAGTAGCACTGTATAGCTTTCAAGAAGCAGTCAGCTGCATAAGAAAGCACACATCTGACAATACCTGAGAAGTGGAAGCACTTGCACTCCTGCACAAGAGATCAGTGGATGTGCACTTCAGCCTGACCGGGTTATAGCTGTGCCTTTGCCTCATCCTCAGGACATGGTGTGCCCATTGGCAAAACATCTCCTGACACCTTGAATTCCTTCTGTTCTTAGCCCCATCTTTTCTCCAGGGAAAAAATACTGATGACACTACTGCTCATGCACAGCAATGGTACTTTAGAGAATCACACAAATAACAGCATTAAAAATAAGACATATTGAGAGGGACAGTGTTGTTCAGAGAGAGTGAAACTTAAAGGGGAACTTCAGGAGCACATTTGGCCATTCAACTTCAAAGCGACTTGCAGAAAAACCTACATTACCAAGATGAATGAATGATATTTTCTCAATGGAGAAAATAACCATAGCAAAAAAGTTCAAAACAAACTACAGATTGAACAAATTCTCATGCAATTTTACTTTGAAATTACAATAAAGAGTAATTTCACTGAAATGAAAACGTATTTGCTGACTACTTGGCTACAGAAAACAAGCTTACAGTCATTGGCAGTTATTCACTGTAAGGACTTAGCTCCTGACAGAAGCAGTTGTATTTTATAAAGTTCTTACAGGTTGATTTTTTTTCCTGAGATAATTAGATAATTATTATGAAACCAGACCCTGTGACTGGCATTTGGGAAATTGGAAATTTGATAGGAGTTACTGTGTTATGCTAAATTTTCATTATTGGGTTGTATATGTAGGATATCAGGAAATCTGGCTTCCTGAAAAATGCCATATAAATAAGTTTCGGCAGAACAGTGGCAAGGCTGCAGTTGTGCCTCCTTACTACTGTTCCACAAGGCAGAGACAATGAACTGCAATATATATATTTTGTCAAGTCTCTTCAGACAGCAACAAACCACCAAAACCTCCAGAAACTAGTACTGCACTTGCTCAAATCCATAAAGAATAATTTCAATTTTATTGTAGTGAAACTTAATTATTTTTTTAAAACTCCTTAGAGAAAATGGTGTTCAGAAGAAAGAAACGAGAATGCTTCTCTCTACCCCCTTGGAACATGGATTTATAAATTGGGACTGTGGAAGAATATGATGTGAATTTCCAGAGTGTAAAAGCATAGGAGGAGCAGAGAAATGATGGGTTTGCACTGTGTTCTTTCTAGTAAGCAAGCAGACCAAGTGGTAAATCCACTTTAAAATAAATTGTCTCTAGGACAAACCAGAAGATGCCATCCTCCTTGACCAGAAGTTTCAGAGACCTCTGATTTCTTTATTCCCAGGGCATTCTAGAGAGGTGTGAAATTTAGATAGCTGCAGGAATTTACAGCAATCTAGCCCAATCCCTTAGTAGCACCCAGGACTCTTGTATTAAGCTAGCATCTGCAGAAAACCTTTTTGAACACACAAATAACTCATTCCCTTCATTCTTCTGAACCCAGCAACTGCTTCCATGGGGTATGCTTCTATTATCTGACGATGCTACAAGATTGTGCCCTTGACAGTTTTGACTTTAAACTTCATTAGTCTTGCACACCTGCATAGACAGGTTATATTTATTTGTCCAGCTGAAACTGGCAGATCTTGTTTATCTAAAACAGAGACAGGAAAATCTGGGTCAACTCAATTCATTCACTACCTAAAAAAGACAGCTGGACTTCAGTTCATTGTAGGGACAACATATTTTCCTTTACAATATTGCTCATTATACCCTCCAAATGGTCTTTACTTTTGTACCTCACATTCTTTTATTTGGAAAATTACTTAATTCAGATTCCCATGTTACTGTTAATAAGCACTGATTTAATTATCACTTAGGTATATATTATTGTCCTGGTTTCAACTGGGATAAGGTTAATTTTCTTCCTAGTAGCTGGTGTAGTGCTGTGTTTCTGGCTTTAGTCTGAGAACAATGCTGGTAACATATGGATATTTTAGCTGTTACTACGTAGCACTTACCCTGATCAAGGACTTTTCAGTCTCATGCTCTGCCAGTAAGGAGGGGCACAAGAAACTGTGAGGGAGCAGCGAGAAGACACCTGACCTAAACCAGCCAGCAGCACATCATGCTCAGCTCATGGGGAGAGTTACCTGGAAGGGACCGATCACTGCTCGGGTCAGGCTGGGTATTGGTCAGCATGTGGTGAGAGATTGCATTGTATATCACTTTCGTGTATTTTATTTTTCCTTTCCCCTTTTAGTTTTATATTCTCTCCCCTTGTTACCTCCCTTATTACTGTTATTATCAGTAGTAGCCGTATTATATTGTATTTTATTTATTAAACTGTTTTTACCTCAACCCACAGATTTTACATTCTTCCAATTCTCCTCCCCATCCTGCCTGAAGAGTGGGGAGGGAAAGTTGAAGTGAGTGAGTGACTGCATGGTACTAAGTTACTGGCTGTCTAAACCACAACAATTCTTATTAAAGTTATCACTTAGGTATTTGTTTAAGAAGTAATACATAAATTCCTGAACCAGGGCCAACATGACTGTTTTATGCCAAACAGATCATATAAGCTATATAAAACTACAAATAAACAATGAAGAAGCTAATTTTAAAGGTTTAAATAAAAAAGTTATTTTCAAATGTACCATTGAGTAAATGTAAAAAAAAAATTATATTATACAGATTGATTTCATTAGTGTCTTCACTTAGGAATTCCCAACAACTAAAAAGAGTGCCTCTGCTTCCCTTTCTTCCCCTCCTCTTACAGTACTTTCAACACAGGCAAAGGAAAAGAATCATTAAATGAGTACTAATTAATTTCTCCTTTATTAATATATTTTCAAACCAGAAACTGTGTTTGCAACTCATTATTGCAGTAATTGTGCTTACGCATTTATTTACTCAGCAATAGCTAAGGTACTTACTAGAATTACTTCAATACACAACAGAATGTAATAGTTGAGTTGCAGCGAAAAGGACAATGGAGACCTTACAATTTAATTTTCTAACTACATCCTAACTAATAAAAAGGAATAGCTGATTTCTTCCACATATTTTGATTTACAGCTGTAAATACCACATGACTTAGGACCTCTGCCCTCAATAGTGAGCACTCTTACCCTTGTCCTGGTTTTTTTCTTTACTGCCCATGCAGCAGCGCAAAGTCAGGTATCCATACAGCTTAATTGCTACAACCTCAGTCTTCTACTATTATTCTTGGGTTAGATATTACCCCAAAATGTCATTAATTCAACAGAATGAAAAGATTGTAGAGTAAATCCTTATCTCTAAACTGGAGAGATATAAATTTGATGGATGGACCACTCAATGGATAAAGAACTGGCTGCATGACCACATGCAGACAGTTGTGGCCAAAGGCTCAATATCTAAATGGAGACTGGTAAAAAGTGATGTCCCTCAGGGGTCAGTGTTGGGACCAATCCTGTTCAACATCTTTGTTAGCAACACGGACAGTGGGATTGAGTGCGCCCTCAGCAAGTTTGCCAGTGACATTAAGCTGTGTGGTTCGGTTGATACGCTGGAGGGAAGGAATGCCATCCAGAGGGACCTTGACGCACTTGTGAGGTGGGCCAATGCCAACCTCATGAAGTTCAGCAAGGTTCAGTGCAAGGTCTTGCACTAGGGTCAGAGCAATCCCAGGCACAGCTACAGGTTGGGCAGAGAATTCAGAGTAGCCCTACAGAGGACTTGGGGATTCTGGTCAGCTAGAAAATGAACATGAGCTGGCAGTATGCACTAACAACCCAGAAAGCCAACCCTATCCTGGGCTGCAACAAAAGGAGCGTGACCAGCAGGCTAAAGGAGGTGATCCTGCCCCTCTACTCTGCTCTTGTGAGACCCCACTTTGAGTATTGTGTGCAGTTCTGGTGTCCTCAACATAAGAAGGACATGGAGCTGTTGGGACCAAGTCCACAGGAGGGCCACTAAGATGGTAAGGGGACTGGAGCACCTCCCATATGACAACAGGCTGAGAAAGTTGGGGCTGTTCAGCCTGGAGAAGAGAAGGCTGCGTGGAGACCTCATAGCAGCCTTCCAGTATCTGAAGGGGGCCTATAAGGATGCCAGAGAGGGACTCTTCATCAGGGACTGTAGTGATAGGATGAGGAGTAAAGGGTTCAAACTTAAACAGGGGAAGTTCCGGTTAGATATAACAAAGCTGTTCCTTACTGTGAGGGTGGTGAGGCACTGGAACCAGTTAACCAAGGAAGTTGTGAGTATTCCATCCCTGGCAGTGTTCAAATCCAGCTCAGACTTTGGTGACATGTTCTAATGTGAAGTGTACCTGCCCATGGCAGAGGGGTTGGAACTAGATGATCTTAAGGTCCTTTCCAACCCTAACTGTTCTATGGTTCTATGAAATAAAGTTTCGGAGGTTTTTCAGACTCTAGGGAAAAAAACAAACAAAAAAAAGAACCCAAAACAAACAAACCATAGAAAAAAGATAACTCTCTCTAGTAGTTTTTTATTGGGTATTGTGTATATTTTAAGGAATTACCGCTAATAAGAGTATTGATCACCAGCAGTGTTCTTTATAAAACTGGCCCTGAAAATAAGTGTAAAATTGTGCAACTAAGTGCTAAATAGATGTCACTTTATGTGTGTGCATGCAGATTCAGCTGTAAGAAACATACAATACCTGTTTTGGGGTTTTTAATGCTGTATTAGTACTGAGATCTGTGAGTTAGCCACAGTGTGGGGAAAAAACCAACCCAAAAACCCACCCTAAGCAACAAGAAAAACCACCCAAAAAAACCTACCAAAACAAAACCAAAGAAAAAACAACAAAGCCACATAGCACTTGTTCTACAAGCCTTTCCCTAAAAAAAAAAAAAAAAACAAAAACAAACAAACAAAAAAAAAAAAACCAAAACAAAACACATGATCAAGCTCAATTTTCACATTTTATTCTGAAGAATGCAGGAAATACTGGTTTCCTCAGCATCCAAAGCAAACTGTAATTGAAGTATTATTTCATCTACTTGCCTTTTAAACTAGTACATAGAAGGTATTATCTGCATTGAAGAGTATTTTAAAACTATTCAGTATAATGTTCTCATTAAAATAGAAACTATACAGCCAATTATATGGTTAACTGCTTATTTTCGTCTACAACTCCAATTCACTAGAAGCATCTAGATAAAATACCTCATAGAGGTAAGGCCAGCATTCTCCAAATAAGAAAATTCAACAAAGGCCACAACCAAATTCCAGGAGGACCATTAATACCCACTACAGCATTAGGAGCAGAGAGCAACAATATCTTTGAAAAGCTTCTCCATATTTCCAATTATTTTTTATATTTATAGCACAGGTAAATGATGAAGACATGTATTATTGACACAGGGTAGGAAAATGTTTTCTACATAATTCCAAGATCAGTATTTCAATTGTGTTTGAATTCTTTCAGCCTCCCCATGAGTGCTGGTGTGGAATCCACTATGTGATGGTGATGAAGGCTTCAACAGTATCTCCTACTACAAAATCACCTACATGCTTGAGGGTGCTTCAAGTGCTCTGTATTAGTTGGAAAATATCAAATAAAATTCCTTTTGACCTACATGTTACTATGGAGGATCACATTTTCTGAAGGCAGATTGACAAGAATGCAAAATGTATGTTCTTCACACTAACCTTTTACGGAGTCTTTCTAAAAATATAATTAGCTAAAAGGACAAGTTCAAAATCATGTTAATATTAATTGTAGCAGATGGAAGTTTGAGAGGAAGCAGAAAGGCTAATTTCAATTTCTTTTAATAAATCTATTTAAAAATAGAGCTGTACCAGCTGCAAGTTGTTCCCAGCCAACTTGTATTCACTGGAATTGAAAAAATACTGTCAAGCTCACGGGTAGCCAACTAACTACTTGCTCACAAATCTAGAAGCAGCAGTATAGGCCTTGTGAACTTGTGACGCATTGCACGCAAACCCTTCTCCCACAACATGATGGCTGTGTTAAATTGTGTCAGATCTGAAGAGATTTATTCTGAGGATAAGAATTTATAGCACTTGTCACTGTAGGTGATATTGCCAAAGCTGTGCAGAATATCGGCAATTTGCCTACTCTGTAGTCATATCTGTGTGCAGAAAATGTGCTTGCTACCCAGTACAGGTCTAGCTGTTATAAATAATTCTAGCTGTTATAAATAAAGTGATGATTTATTTTAAAAACCTGGAGCTTGATCTGGCAAAGTACTGACTGCTTCAAATTCTTCAGACTTGTGGAAGGTTTGAAGGTGCTTGTTGGTTCATTAGCTAACTGCTTTTACTGGATTGATTGATGTATTACCATCCTGGGGGGAAATCCTCACTCGCTTTCTAAATTTCCAAATATAGAGATATCAGAGCTAGCTCCCTTATCGGAGACAAGCCTGTTCTGCTGAAAGTGAGGTGATTCACAGTATCCATTTAGACTCACTTTTCTTCTTCTGAAGCTTATCTATGTCATGGTCTAAGCTATTCAGGAGTTAGTTTTGACATTTTTTCCCACTAAATTACAGACTGGCTCACCTCTTTGGAGACACAAATGCCATTTTATCAGATCAGGTACCAGCTCCAGCAGCTGACTAGCCCACTGACTTGACTCAATGTCGTTAAAGTTCCCCCACATGGTGACTCAGTTTGTGCAAATCAGTCTGAAGCAGTTCTAGTCGCTGAACCTTGTACTTTTTTTGCTCATAAATTGCTAAAAAATGCTTCAAGCAGACTCATTCAATGGATTAACGCATGCAGGTCATTACTCTGAACTGATGGAAATTAATTGTTTTGGGATTATATTAGCTTGTGCTAAGGAATCCTCACAATTTTTGAAAGAAAATGCAATAGCAGCACCATGTCCTCATCTTCAAAGCCTGGTTTGAACTTCTTCACAATTTTTAAAAGCCCTTGTAGACAAAATACTGTTTCTAGTATATATCTGGTTGGATGAGGTCTAGCATGTGTCATTTCCAGAGATTGTGGCTTATAACTGTATCAGTTTCAGGCTTTAATCTTAGGTAAACAACGTTCAGTGTAGTCTAGTTACACTGCAAAGAGCGACATCCTTTCTTCAGGAAGATGAGAGGTTAATATTTTGTGTATATAACAAAATATAAATTTCCCAATTTATCTGCTTTTATATATATGATTCAACTAAGTAGGGATGCAATACATTCTATTACAGCAACACCAGCAATTTTATTATTACTAAGAGCTCTTATTTGAGTATTGCTCATAGTATTCCAAAGGTTATATATTGTTTTCTAAAGACATCATAACAATGCCTGATACCTGATATTGCTGCCTTGAAATCCAACTGAACATTATGATCTACTTTTTAATATTTATTGTTTATGGTTATTTAAAGCATGCTTTTTAAATAGAGAGATGGTTAATAAGATGGGCAAGATGAAGACAGGTGTAATAGTACTATATCTTTGTGTCTCAGCCTCAGTTAGAATAATAGGTACCAGTTTTATATAATAGTGCTTTTTATCAATACTTGCAGTTTACCATTGGCCGGAACAGAGTCAACTTATGTCCTGGATTCCCCAGTAGCAGTCATTTTTCTCCTTCGTAGTAGCTGGTGCAGTGCTGTGTTTTTGACTTTCAGCCTGCGAACAACGCTGAAAACACCGATGTTTTTAGTTGTTGCTCAGTAATGTTTACTCTGACCAAGGACTTTCTGAGTCTCATGCTCTGCTAGGGAGGAAGGAAGTCAGGAGGAGACAGAGATAGGACACCTGCCCCAAACTAGCCAAAGAAGTATTCCATACCACAGCATATCATGCCCACTATATAAACTGGGGGCAGTTACCCAGAAGGGCTAGATCACCACGCGGGTCGGGCTGGGTATTGGTTGGCTGGTGGTGAGCGGTTGTATTCTCTCCCCTTGTTATTTCCCTTATCATTATTATTATTGGTGGTAGCAGTAGTGGTTTGTGTTATACCTTAGTTACTGGACTGTTCTTATCTCAACCCGTGGGAGTTCCATTCTTTTAATTCTCCTCCCCATCCCTTGGAGAGCCAAGGGAGGAAGAGGTTGGGGGTGGGGGAGTGAATGAGCAGCTGTGTGGTTCTGGGTTACTGGCTATGCTTAAACCATGACAGTTCTTTTTGGCACCCAACATGGGGCAGGAAGGGTTGAGATAATGACAGATCTGACCAGCATGTATCTAACCATATTTGTGATAAGCATTTATTGTTTTGGATTAATAGTCACTCATCACAATGCTGATTTATTGGCTCTCAAAGTTGTTGCTCTTGATCTCAGAGTTTCAGTACCTTACTTACAGCTGGTATTTGCTGTGTTAGTGTTTATCGGCTGAGGGGCCTGGGCTAAGGTTATTGTTTTGCTGTACTTCATGGTAATGACTTGTAATACAATAGACTTATTGATCATGATACTGGTCTGGTGTGTGTTCCCAGTGTCATCATCACCTCTATACTTTGGGAGCTATATAATGGAAGTGTTTAGCAATTACACATCTTTTGTTTCCTCCTCAGGTGGTCAGCCTATGAAGAAGACATTCCCTTACACCCTCATCTCCCTCACCAGATTATTTACAGAGTCATTTGAGAGTTCTGAAGGTTTTTGAGTGGCCTTTGGATACCCTTAAGACCTGCCTACTGATTGTGATGGGGATCAGCATGTTGGCACACATACAGAGTGTGTTTTATTTTGTCTGATCTCAAAAGTTAAGCAGAGTTGGGTTTGGGTCTTGTCTTGGGTTAGATGACGATACAGGACGATCAAGATATTTTCCCTGAGGCTGGACAGTCATGAGTGGCAGGGTGTGTGGGACAGTATGAGCAAGTATCTAGGCCACTGGGCCCCTTCAGTGCTTTGAAACTTCACCACTGAACAAACACAAAATCCAGAAAAACTAGTAAAACACTTAAACAAGGTGCGTTGTCATCCTGGTCATACCAGAGAGGGACAAATGGCAACGTGCTGGGGCTTCGCCTACACCTACAGAGCCTCGTTCAACACTATCCAGAACCTTCAAATGGAAAAAAATGTCTCTGGATCTGATGGCAAAGCAACAGACAATGCAGCTACTTCAACTCCAACCCCAGCGACAAGTACAGCAGCTACTCAAACTCCAACCACATCGGGCAGCACAGCTACTCCAGCTCCAATCACAGCAGCTACACCAGCTCCAGTGACAAGTACAGCAGATACCCAAACTCTGACTACAACAGACAATGCAGCTAATCCAGTTCCAAGCACAGCAACTACACTAACCACAGCGACAAGTACAGCAGCTACTCAGACCCCAACAGTAAGAGACCGCGTAGCTGTTGGTGCTACTCAAACGCCAAGCACAGTGGCTGCACCAACCCCGACAACAGATACGGCAGCCACTCGAACAACAGTGATAATCACTGCAGCTAAATCAGAGGACTAATTCATGCCAATATCGATTGCCCCTGTACGCAAGGGGAAAAGTAAAAAAGAGGCACAAAAAGCAACCCGTGCAGAGAAGAAAGATGAAGAAACAATGCACTTACTACATGGGAAAGCATCTGATCAGGAGTTATTATTATGTGAATCAGAGGAAGAAGAAGAGGTGACTTCTCCACCCTGGACCTCAACTGAGCTATGGAATATGCAAAAAGATTTTACCTGTCAACCAGGGGAGCACATTACCACCTGGTTACTCCGATGCTGGGACAATGAGGCCAGTGTTCATGAACTAGAAGGTAGGGGAACTAAGCAGCTGGGATCTCTTGCTAGGGAAGGGGGAACTGACAAAGCAATTGCAAAAGAGAAAGGGTCCCTCAGCCTCTGGAGGTGGCTCTTGGCAGCTGTGAAAGAAAGGTTTCCATACAAGGACAATGTTATGAGTTGTTTGGTCAAGTGGACTACTCTAGAGAAAGGCATCCAGTCTCTGAGGGAATCAGCCATTGTAGAGATGATCTATCGCAGGCCAGATGCTGGGAATGCACCCATAGATCCAGATGAAGTCAAACGCACACAACCCATGTGGTGGAAATTTACATGGAATTCACTGTCATCATATGCCCACTCATTGGCAGCAATAACCTGGAATAACATAGTACAACCAGCAGTGGATGAACTGATTCGGCAACTCCGAGAGTTCAAAGACAATCTCACCCCTTCTATCATTTCCACAGTGGAAAAACTGTCCCAGGAGTTCAAACAATTGAGAGACAATCTACCTGATCTACCCAGCTCCTCATATGTACCAAATCACATCTCAGGTATTAACAAAGGGTGTCATACTGCTTGAGAGAGAAGATACAGGAGGTATACGCCATGGGCCACCCTATGGTTTTACCTGTTGGATTACGGAGAAGACATGACGAAGTGAGATGGAAAACCTACCTCAGCTCTAGAGGAACAGGTGCATGAATTGAAAAGGGGAACAAGGGTCAAGGCTGATCATCCCATGAGAGCTGTGGCTTCAGTCTTGGGTGAGCAGGTTCCCAGATGGAGTAGAAGAGCTGATTTTACTCCAGCTCCTGTGATAACGAAGAATAATCCCTTTCAACATGACTTAGGTGTCCAACGTTGTGATGACTGTTAGAGGGACCCTGCCTCCAGTCAGGTGGAGGTAGGGGACAATCGGATTTACTGGACTGTGTGGGTCAGATGGCCTGGCACATCAGTCCCACAGAAGTATAAGGCTCTAGTAGATACCAGTGCACAGTGTACCCTGATGCCATCAAGCTGTCAAAGGGTGGAACCCATTTATATTTCTAGAGTGACAGGAGGATCCCAAGAGTTGACTGTACTGGAGGCTGAAATCAGCCTGACTGGGAGGAAGTGGCAAAAGCATCTCATTGTGGCTGGTCCAGAGGCTCCATGCATCCTTGGCATAGACTACCTCAGGAGAAGGTACTTCAAAGACCCAAAAGGGTACCGATGGGCTTTTGGTATTGCTGCTTTGGAGACAGAGGAAATTGAGCAGCTGTCCACCTTAAATTCTTTAGTAATTCAATGAGACAATAATAACTTAGAACTCCTTAAATTTTGAAGTAAAAGAAAAAAAAATCCCTATCCTGGTAAGTATTTCTGACTTCAAAATGGCACATTGCAAGTTCTATCTGACACCAGTCACTCTGGACAGATAGCTTTCTTTTAACTTCACAATCATAATCCTACTACATAATCAGAAGATGAGCTAAGAATATAGCCTTTTTTTTTTTTTTTTCTGCAAAAGCAAGAATATGCTAAATGTTCTGATAATAAGGCTCACTCTTACACACAGAAAATACACAGTGATGGCCTAATCCTTGTCAAACAAAAAGCAGTGGAGAGCGCTTACAGCTAACCTAATATTTGCATAACTTCTTTAAAACAGCAGATATTTTTTCTAAAATTCCATTTAACTAACATTCACTTGGAGATGAGAGGCACTCAATAACTGTAGAAAAGGGTTTAGCCACTAGGATAAAACTACAAACAGTTCCCACATGTAGTGCTGCATAGTACAGGTAGTCAGCAGGCCAAATGTGGGTCCCGAGTCCTTAAATGACCATGAGGAATATAGTCTTGTAATTGGCAAGAAAAAAGAACTGTTCATTTCTTTGATTTTTATATATATAAACACATAAATATAGATACATTTCTCATATAAAAATAAGAACTCATGGCTTTTCCCATAAGCTAGAGAAAAACTGTAATCAGCAATCTGGACTTACTATTTTCATCTTCTTTACTGACAGCAACAACCTAATCATTCTGAGTGTAGGGAAAAAAATCATCTTCACTGATGGCACTAACATAAAGCTATCAACAAAAGACTCAAGGAAGTGTGAGAGGGAGAATGGATCAAAGGCAAAAAGAGTTCTTATTTTTTCTTGGCTATTTCCTTGCTCAATAGCATCATCAGTTTACAGTCTGCTAGGTCTTCCCTTTAATGCTGCACAGGACAGGCATTCTTGCAGTAATAACATGTTCTATGATACATAACCTTTCATTAGCTTTACTTAGAGATTTTTATCCTTATTGCCCTAAAAGAACAACTCTTCAAATGGCCAGAACGTATTAGTTAGTTGGAATTCAGTATCACCATTATTTTACGTTAATGTAGCCTGGATGATTTTTTTTTTTCCACTTTTTATTCTTGAAATGCCTACTTTGCTGCTAATAGAGGAAATCTAGCTGACTACGGGCGTCTTTTGGGCCGTAAACTAATTTCTCACAAGGCAAACATTTCACAGCAGAATGAATTTAACATTAAAGAACACTAGCTCTTTTTACCTGTTACAAAAGGTTTTTTTTGAAGGCTAGTAAAAACTAAAGCACAGGTCTACAATCATGTCTGTAACCAAACATATGCTATGTAAGAATGGTGTTCATCTCTCCTCACTCTGGCTTCTAAAATTTAGCCATCTTGTAAAACTAATCAATGCTTTTTTCTTCTGTGGAAAGAAATTAAATGCTTCCAGCATGTGATTCCTGCCATAATATGGAAGATGTTTAAAATAGCTGGGATTAAAGTCCACAAAGCTCCATTTCCCTCCACTATCTAAAAACCTTCTGATTACTAGACTAGTATTTTCAAATCATTAAAGTAAGCAATAAGATTCTCGTCTTCTTTGTCAATATGACTAAATAAAAACCACAGCATATGTTACAAACAATACCTTTACATATGCTAATAGTGTACAAGGACAATTTGACAATCAAAGGATTCAGAAGTCAATTTTTAATCCATTTTAGTTTGGTTAAGTGGAAGGCACACTATATTGCCTAATTCGGCAAATATTTGAATATTTTCAAGCCTGTCTCTGTGAAAACTTCACAGAGAACTCTGAAATTCCACACATGATCTAGAGTCTACAAAGAAGGTAAAGAAATTTTGCTATGGAACCCTGCAACTACTGTAATGGCTCTGTCTGATCCTTTTGCCTTAAACTTTAGTCCACAATGGACTGAAGCAAACCACAATATTATTTAAAGACCAGTTTTCTGCATAGCTCAAGAAGAGACTAAATCATAAATAAAAAACTTACTAAACTGAGATGAAAGCAAAGCAGCAGCTGGTATAGATCTCATTAGCAATTGCTCATAGAAAGGCTGAATTTCATTAGTAAAACATCAGCTGTTATAGAGACTCTTGCACAAAAAGAAAAAAAAAAAAAAAAAGAATCGCAGTTACAGACAGACAGTGGCAATCAAACTGCCCAGAGAAAAAAACCCAAACAACTAAACCCCCCAAAACCCAACAAAAAAAACCCCAAACAATCTCTACAGCCAATTTATCACAATGTTAAAAAAAAAAAAAAAATACAATATTATAAAGAAATTCATGATACAACTTCAGAATTGAGAAATATGGGAACTATCAGGCTGCATCCTGGCCAGCAGTCTGCAGCCCATTATGCTTTCTCTAACTGAAGAATCACCACATGCTTCAGATAATTCTGTAGAATATTAGAGTAATTTCTGGGCCAGTCAGCATCACTAATTTGACTCATGAGTTCCATGCCAGTATCATAAGGTTTTTTCCCCATTCTAAATTCTTCTTTTAACTAATGATTTTCTTTGCTTTATATATCAGCTCCCCTCTAGAAACTGTCAAAATCTTGTTCTTTCTATTTTGTATGACAATGAAAGTTCATTGCTAAAAAAAAAGAAAATAAAAAAGAAAAATTAAAAAAAATTTTAAAAAATTAAAATATTAAAAAAATAAAAAAAAAAATCAGTGTTTTAAACTTGGTTTCTTTTCATTTTCACTATTTCTTTTTTTGAAACACTATGTGGAAAAGTGAACATAAATTCCTAAACTAGCTTATCTGTACTAGCAAATGCCTTGCATATCTTTGGGGCATGTCTTCTTATACATCTCTAATAAATATATTTCTAATTTTTTTTCTAATCTTGTTTCTTTTTTTCTGTCTTCCTTTGCTTCTATTACATATTTAATCTTTTGACTTGTAGCTTTATTTGTATCATACGACAGGTTCATGTTGTTCGTGTTGCTAAAACAGTCATTGTCATTTGACAGGTACTGCCTATTAAAAATATTCCAGAAAAAAAGGATATTAGTGGTGACTACACTGACCAGAATTCCCTAATTCAAGAACAAAATGTGCAGGGCAAAATCTGATTATGACATGATAAATGTAATTATAAAAAAACTTAGGTCAAGTGTGATACACTGTAGACATATCAGGAAACAAACTTAAGGCAGGCACAATAAAACAGTGATATGTAACTTTGTGTGAAACTTGCTATCACAATATACCATTGAGACAAGCGGTTTAGCAGAGGTCAGAGAAAAAGATGAGACAGTTTGCAGTGAGCATTTCCTAGTATGATACAGAACTATTAAATGCTTTATTTTTGCAGTTAGGTCCATAATGTGAATTTTGCCTCGGGTCAGGAAACGTTATTTGTCTCAAATACTAACCTTGTACAGCTCCAGACTTTACAAAGGCTTCACTTTTTTTTTTTTTTCCCCAAGGCATTTGCCACTTCTGGACATGAGGATGCCTGACTACATTGGCAATTGCTCTAAACTAATACAATTATGTCTATAGCATGACCTGTACATAAGTTCTGCTACTATATCATTTTCTGTGTTACAGGAATATAATCCATTATAGCCATCTGTATATAAATTCATGCTTGGCAATTTACTGACTAATCAATATTTTTTTCTTGTGGGCACAATATATTCTAATCATCAGTACCTTGTGGTTTGCTTGGGTTTTGTTTTTCCTTTATTCTTTTAATCTCAGCTTCTATTTAATTTTCCAAACTCTTGAATCCTTCAAAGCTACTTTGTTTTTCCCTAGAAGCTACAGAACTCAAACCGTGGTGCACGTCCATTTTTTTAACATTTCCTTTAAGTTTCATAGTCTTCATCCATCATAACTCATTAGCTTATAAAATTATGTGATCTAAGGGGACATCTGGCAACAGGCTACAATGGATGCCAAGAGATAATTGCCAAAAGATTAGAAAATGGGCAATGCTTTTTAAGACTATCCCTTACTTGTACTTAAACAAGTAACTATCTAAACCAACCAGTTCTTGTTCTTTTAAAAATAACCTTGGTTCTTATTGCTTTGCTCTGCAAGGCATTTACTTTGTCCTCAAAGTAGTGAGAAAAATCATTGAGAGAATTTAGAAATGGCAATGGGTCCCTGTACTTCTTTAAATGCTGCCCTCAAAAGTTCCCGTGAGAAAAAAAGTGTAAATTTAAAGAACAAGGAAAAATAGCCAAAGTTGCCGAATGGCTTTTCTATAATTAATCTTGCTAAAATCTGTATTACTCTGGCTAACAGCAGATCTCTTAAGGCTTTCAACTCTATTAAAAGACACCAATTTAATTCCAGAATGTCTGTAGGGAGCTACAGTATCGAAGATATGCCTAACCAGAAATATTCTCACAAATACTGGTAAAAAATGCATTTGTGTAGACACTGCTTCTTGTACAGTCTTCTTTTTACTTTTAGCTACTAACACAATAAAAGTAAACAGTTCCTGAAAATTCCTAAATTAGTGACAGGGGAATCCTTTATAAAGTGGACTTCTGCTATTTAAATACTGAATTTGAACATGCTTTTGTTTGTTATTAGTGAGAATGAGACATTAATACAAATTGCCACAAACATTGAAAACTTACAGAAAAATGTACATACCTACTATTTCACCCTAAAAATATGACTTCAGTGAAGCCAAGACCTATGAAGATACTGCGATGCAGCAGCTGGGGAGGTCAAAATATCTTCCCTATCCCACAACATCTGTATCCCTCATCTCTTTTCCCCACTTTGAGATAAATCTTACCTTCTACTGAGAGACCGGAGATCAAGGATGAACTTTATCCCATAGCTTTTGGAAATTTTTTAGATATCAGGCACTCTTTGGTGAGGTGACTCACAAGAAGCACACAATAAGCTGAACATTACTCTCAGCTGTCTCTTGTAGGCTCAGCCCTATCCCCACCCCATCCCAAGAGCCTAAGAAGCTGCAGCTGGTGTCTGGTTCAGTGTCTAATAAGAACTCTAAATCAGACTTTAAGAACATTAACCAATGTTAGAAAATAAAATACTAATAAAAGAAGTGAATTGGATCTGTGTGTTTCTCATGTTTGAGCTGCTAGATGGCTTATTCTAAGAAACGGAACTGGCTTTGATCAGATTTTACTTAGGAGTACTATCTTTCAAAACAAGGCTTAAACACCTAGTATTGTACATAATATCATATATATAGTATTGTGTATTTCTGTGAGTTTTTCTCTGCTTCCATCAAGCTCGCAGTATTCTAGTTCACAGGAGAGGAAGGTGAGTTACAATTTTTGCAACTCAATAAATCGCACTGTATGGTATTGTTTCCATAACTGCTTCTGCAAAAACTCTCTAAATAACTTCACAAAAGATTTATAAAATCAGTCAATCTTTAGAACATTCACACTGGGGCAATTGCAATATATTTGTGTGTGTGTGTGTGTTCTGAACATAATTTCTTGCATATTTAGGAATGATTTTATAAACAATTATTTGCTTTTTCTATGTTTTACCCCAACTGAGAGCAGCTATATGTCACCAATCAGCCAGCAATTTAAGGAAAACTTCTGGTCTATTAGCTGGCTGATACTTAACATAGGTGGGCAAGGAAATCCCTTCAATGTGGGAATATAGCTGCTCTGATTTACCACAGCACCTCAAAATAGAGAAACACATTATGTCACCACACACCTGGTGAATATTATAACACATGCTAAATCAACTCTACAAGGCAATACAAATAAGCACAGACACAGTTATGTGAGATTCGATCACGTCTTAGGTTTTGCTGTTGGGAGACAAGGCTTTTATGTAGTTGTTTGTTTTCTGGCATTGTTCCTTGGCAATCCTAGGTCAAAAACCTTTTTGTTTTCTTTGTTCCTGCTGACTATCTCATTTTTCACTTTCTATAAATTTCTACATCTTAAGCAGAAGTAATTCATAGAATCATATAATAGTTAGGGTTGGAAAGCACCTTAAGATCATCTAGTTCCAACTCCCCTGCCATGGGCAGGGACACCCCACACTAAACCATGCCACCCAAGGCCTCATCCAACCTGGCCTTGAACACTGCCAAGGATGGAGCATTCACAACCTCCCCTGGGCAACCAATTCCAGTGCCTCACCACCCTAACAGTAAAGAATTTCTTCCTTATATCCAATCTAAACTTTCCCTGTTTAAGTTTGAACCTGTTACCCCTTGTCCCGTCACTACAGTCCCTGATGAATAGTCCCTCCCCAGCATCCTTGTAGGCCCCCTTCAGATACTGGAAGGCTGCTATGAGGTCTGCATGCAGCCTTCTCTTCTCCAGGCTGAATAGCCCCAACTTTCTCAGCCTGTCTTCATACGGGAGGTGCTCCAGTCCCCTGATCATCCTCGTGGCCCTCCTCGGGACTTGTTCCAACTGTTCCATGTCCTTCTTATGTTGAGGACACCAGAACTGCACACAATACTCCAAGTGAGGTCTCACGAGAGCAGAGTAGAGGGTCAGGATCACCTCCTTCGACCTGCTGGTCATAATCCTTTTAATGCAGCCCAGGGTACGGTTGGCTTTCTGGGCTGCGAGCGCACACTGAAGCCAGCTCATGTTCATTTTTTCATCAACCAACACCCGCAAGTCCTTCTCTGCAGGGCTGCTCTGAATCTCTTCTCTGCCCAACCTCTAGCTGTGCCTGGGATTGCTCTGACCCAGGTGTAGGACCTTGCACTTGGCATGGTTAAACTTCATAAGGTTGGCATCAGCCCACCTCACAAGCGTGTCGAGGTCCCTCTGGATGGCATCCCTAGGTTTCACGATCTTTGCCTCAGACAGAAAACCTTCATATCACCTTCCATCCTACTTGCTGTGGTATTCAAATTGCCTTCATGTTGTTTACACTGAAGTGACACTGAGCTAGAAAGCATCACTTGCATTTAATCTTTGTTATGACACCCATTTTTTGTTTAGTTTCTCAGTTGCTAAAATGTATTATTGGGTCGTGTGTCTGTGACGCTACCAGAATTAGTAACTTATTTGTAATTTACAATTATAACGTAGAGAAAGTTCATTTCCAAAGAGAAAATTGAAGCCATGAAAATTTGAATATTGTACCACACCTCCAAGGCAAGAATAGGACCAGCAAAACCAACTCCCTTAGAGCATCTTTCCATGGCCATTGGCAACAGATAGGTATAGAAGCCCATCGTGTATTGCCTGAAGTTCTATATTTGTTTCAACTTCAGATGCAAATCTGAATATATGCATCCTGTTCTTTGCATGCAGTTCTAAAGCTGACAATTCCTGTTTCATGCCTCACTTCCTTGACAATATCTCAGTTGTAAGAAAACAGACAAAGCTGTAATTTGTTTTGATCAACTGATATTTTGTTTATTCCTTTTCTAAACATTAATGGAGATATAATGATTTTAAAAGTTTCTTTTTTTAAGAAAGAGAGAGAAAACAGTATTCATCAGACAATAGATGCTATCTCCCCTTTTCCCCTTTTCACTGCCTACATATACAGCAAAACATTGATTGACAGATGTGTGATACGGAATGATTCATCCCAGCTCACTTTCAATCTTTTCTCTTCTATTCTAAATCTGTGTTTCATCTGTCAGAGCCTCTGTATTGTCAGCATTGCTCATTACCTCAACAGTCCATAGGGGCAGAATTATGTACTTCAGACCAGTTTCTAAAGGGATTTGTTCCAAGTTGCATTCATTTCGCTACTAATTGGACACCATTCCACACATCTTGTCCTATGACCTAGTATGCCAAACTGAAAGAAAGGATCCAAAAGGTCGTACGAACATTTTCTATGGGCTTTTCTTACACTCATTTCTACTGAATGCAAATGACTGCATGATGACCCAGAGAATGAAAGAATCAAACAAAGAAATAGACTTAGCCCACAAACATCAATAATTTTTTTTTCTGTCTCTGAAAAAGCAGTAAACTAGATGGTTAGAATATTTTTTTCTCCTACTGATCTTTTAACGGGATTATCAATGTCCTTCTTTGATTTTCTCAATAGCTTATTTTAAGAAGGAGGGATAATATAAATTCTAACTATGCTGTATCCTTTGAAACAGAATTGCAAAAGCTGTGATGTAAAAGGGGGGAAAAAGGACTCAATTGACTGAAGAAGCAGCCAGAGGAGTGGGTTGGTCTTAAGACACACAGCATAGAGAAAATCAAATAGCTCTCGACAATCTTAGTTCAACTGATGAGACAAGCAGTTAGAAGATGTTGATTTGCATAGAAAGAGGCTAGCAATTATTTGAAGATCAGAGGAATAAAAAATAAAATACAGGTAGTAGGAAAAATTATGAGAAAGGAAAAAATATAAACATAATGAAACTGGGGGAAATAAACTGAACTGCTTTTCAGTGCATATTTCTGTTGTGTATAATATCGTGTATCTGGACTTAGTTCATAGACCAAGTCTGCATCCAGCTCTTAAAAACTGACTAGTTCAGCTATTTTTGGTAAGCATCACTCCTGGCAGAAATTTTGTCCTGGGTTCAGCTATGACAATTGTTTTTCTCCTTCCCAGCAGCTGGTGCAGTGCTGTGTTTTTAGCTTTAGTCTGAGAACAATGCTGATAACATGACAATGTTTTAGTTGTTGCTAAGTAGTGCTTACTCTGATCAAGGACTTTTCAGTGTCTCATGCTTTGCCAGTGAGGAGGGGCACAAGAAGCCAGAAGGAAGCACAGACAGAACACCTGACCCAAACTAGCCAAAGGGGTATTCCATATCACAGCATGTCATGCCCAGTATATAAACTGGCGGGGAGTTACCCAGAAGGGGCAGACTGCTGCTTGGGTCAGGCTGGGTATCTGTTGGTGGGTAGTGAGCAATTGTATTGTGCATCACCTGTGTTTCTTGGGGTTTTTTCCTTTCCCCTTTTTAGTTTTATATTCTCTCCCTTTGTTATTTCTCTTATTATTAGTAGTAGCAGTAGTAGTTTTGTATTATACTTTAGTTACTGGACTGTTCTTATCTCAACCCATGGGGTTTACATTCTTCCGATTTTCATCTCCATCCCACATAGAGCAGAGGAAGAATGGGGGGAGTGAGCGAGCGGCTGCGTGGTTCTCAGTTACCAAGTGGGCTTAAACCACGACAAATTTTGAGTTTATTTGAACAAAATTTTCCTCTGTTCTAAACAAGGTGGAACCATCCTGACTTACAAAACCCATTGTGTGTAGGCATAAAATGTTATAAAGTGTCCTGGGTTCAGAAGTAGCAGTCAGTTTTCTTCTTCTTAGTAGCTGGTGCAGTGTTGTGTTTTTGACTTTCAGCCTGCGAACAACGCTGATAACACCGATGTTTTTAGTTGTTGCTCAGTAATGTTTAGCCTGACCAAGGATTTTCTGAGTCTCATGCTCTGCCAGGGAGGAGGGGAAGTCGGGAGGAAGCAGATACAGGACACCTAACCCAAACTAGCCGAAGAGGTATTCCATACCACAGCACATCATGCCCACTATGTAAACTGGGGGCATTTACCCGGAAGAGCTAGATCACTGTGTGGGTCGGGCTGGGTATTGGTTGGCTGGTGGTGAGCGGTTGTATTCTCTTCCCTTGTTATTTCCCTTATCATTATTATTATTGGTGGCAGCAGTAGCGGTTTGTGTTATACCTTAGTTACTGGACTGTTCTTACCTCAACCCATGGGAGTTGCATTCTTTCGATTCTCCTCCCCATTGCTTGGGGAGCCGGGGGAGGAACGGGAGGGAGTGAGCGAGTGGCTGTGTAGTTCTGTGTTGCTGGCAGGGCTTAAGCCATGACAAGAAGTCATTCTGTTTGTCCTACTTCGTAGTTTCATTAAAAAGTAGATAACACAGTTTTGCAATATTGTAAATATGAGATAAAAATTTTGCCAATTAAAGCAAATACTTCAAATACAAGCTCAGAATATCTTGAAAATCTAAATATTAAAATATAGACAGTATACCTAATACATACAATCTCACTACATAACATCAGTAAGGCTTAAATGTGCAGTTTTTCAGCTCTCATATTCATGCAATTGAAAAACGTTTTGGATGATATCGGCAAAATAACCCTCTATTACGCCTCTCCATGAAAAGTATTTTCCTGTTGAGTATATTGAAATTAATTAATGTGGAAATATCCATTTTCCATTTAACATGTTTTTAACTAAGGTTTAGCTCAGCAAGGGGACAGACGATTATTCTTCAGAGAATAAGAAAACACAAGGTATTCCATCTTTAAGTTACCTAATTAACCATAAGACATATCTACAGATAGCCTATATTAGTGTCACACCAGGGAAAGCAGTTAAGTTTTGAAGTAAATAGAATTTTATCTGTAAAAAATATATTGCAATGTCAAATTTTGCCATATGTGTTCCTTAAAGATCTTTATTACACTACCTTCATATTAGTGTGTCAAATTGCTTTAGTTAAGTTCTGGAGTTCAGTTCTGAAGCACAGTTCATAGTACACATTAGCAAACCTGTAATTTTTGTTAATCGTAAAACTTTTGAACTTGCTTTGTGAACAATTTACATTTAAAATAAAATTACTCAGGATCTAATTTGTTGCATGTGGAATGGAGTCTTCAGCATCTTTTAAGGCTGCATTTAAAGCATTCTAACATTAAGAAAAATAATGTTTTCAAAATTTAGGATGATTAGTACCATAAAATTCGCATAAACTTAGGAGAAAAAGATAACCAACACACGGATGAAAATTAGCAAATCCTGCCTAATACCTGCCTTCTGGCTCTGTAAGAGTTTGGAGTTTAGAACAACAGCTACTTTAGTCAGAGTACTTTTACTATAGCAGATTCTTGTTATATAACTATGTAGAATAATGAGTTTTATTTTATTTTCAATATAGTCTTGTTGCAAGCTTACAGAGCATATTGTACAGGTGACAGAAATGACATGGATCACATCCCAAGGACCTACAGACTCCCAAATAAAATCAAGGTTTGAAATGAACAAGCACTGCCTTTAAAAGACACAGATATTATTTTAAAAGCATAGCTCAGAGATGGATTTTAACATTTTAAAGTGGACTATGTGACTGCTGAAATTTTCAATAGTATCCTGATGCTAATATATATAGAAATTTGATACACACATTATTTGATAATTATTGGTCTAGCTAATAGTTTTAGAAATGTATCTGTAAGTTCAGAGCCACAGTCCCAATGAAAGCAAGTAAGACTAAGGTTCTAAGCATGTAAATTAGAAATTATTCATTTGAATATTTTAATTCTTGTGCTTTCTTTCATATTATATGAAGATAGAAGGCAGGTCTGGATTCACCAGTATATGAAAGCATCTGTTTATTTTGAGGCATCTAATCAGCTCCCTTAACATTAATTAATTGGCACTCCTAAGCCAAGCATACGTTCAGTCTAGATCAGGGTCTTCATAACAGTCCCCCCAAAACAACCTTTAAAGATCATCATCTACATAGTGGCAAGATAGGCACTTTAGAATCACTTTCAATGATTGTTACCCTGTCTCCTCAACAACCTACATGTTGGTTTCAAAATGCTTGTTGTATTTTTGTTTTGCTGTTGAGCATGGTCATCTGCACAGGTTCTGTACATATGTTGATACTTCATCTAGAGCCAGAAATGCAAAACTATTTTGACATTTCAGCAACATTGTCACAAGTTTTTTACAGTCCTGCAACAGAAGAAATGTTAAAAATGCTTAATTCTCTACCAGAAAATTGATAAAGTGTTCACCAGTAGCAGTTTACTAGGCCCACTGTAGGAGAGGATTGGTTCGAGACCATCTTAAAAACCTAAACATACAAAAGTCCATGGGACCTGACAACATCCATCCGCAGGTCCTGAAGGAGCTGGTGAATTAAGTTGCTAAGCCACTGCCCATCATATCTGAAAAATCATGGCAGTCAGGTGAAGTTCCCAATGACTGGAAAAAGGGAAATATAACCCCCATTTTCAAGAAGGGGAAAATGGATGACCCGGGGAATTACAGACCAGTCAGTCTCACCTCTGTGCCTGGCAAAATCTTGGAGCAGCTTCTCATGGAAGGCATGCTAAGACACATGAAAAACAAGGAGGTGCTTGGTGACAGCCAGCATGGCTGGTCAGTAAGGGGAAATCCTGCCTGACCAATTTGTTGGCCTTCTGTGATGGGGCTACGAAACTGATGGACAGCGGCAGAGCAGTTGACATCACCTACCTGGACTTGTGCAAAGCGTTCGACACTGTCCCACACGACATCCTTGTCTCTAAATTGGAGAGACATCAATTTGATGGGTGCACCACTTGGTGGATAAAGAACTGGCTGGATGGCTGCACGCAAAGAGTTGTGGTCAATGGCTCAATGTACAGCTGGAGACCCATAACCAGTGGTGTTCCTCAAGGATTGGTGTTGGGACCGGTCTTGTTCAACATCTTTGTCAGTGACATGGACAGTGGGATTGAGTGCACCCTCAGCAAGTTTGCCGATGACACCAAGCTGTGTGGTTCGGTTGATACGCCGGAGGGAAGGGATGCCATCCAGAGGGACCTTGACATGCTTGTGAGGTGGGCTGATGCCAACCTTATGAAGTTTAACCATGCCAAGTGCAAGGTCCTACACCTGGGTCAGAGCAATCCCAGGCACGGCTAGAGGTTGGGCAGAGAAGAGATTCAGAGCAGCCCTGCAGAGAAGGACTTGCGGACTTGCGGGTGTTGGTTGATGAGAAAATGAACATGAGCCGGCATTGTGCGCTCGCAGCCCAGAAAGCCAACTGTATCCTGGGCTGCATCAAAAGGAGTGTGAACAGTAGGATGAAAGAGGTGATCCTGCCCCTCTACTCTGCTCTCGTGAGACCTCACTTGGAGTATTGTGTGCAGTTCTGGTGTCCTCAACATAAGAAGGACATGGAACAGTTGGAACAAGTCCCGAGGAGGGCCACGAGGATGATCAGGGGACTGGAGCACCTCCCGTATGAAGACAGGCTGAGAAAGTTGGGGCTATTCAGCCTGGAGAAGAGAAGGCTGCGTGGAGACCTCATAGCAGCCTTCCAGTATCTGAAGGGGGCCTACAAGGATGCTGGGGAGGGACTATTCATCAGGGACTGTAGTGACGGGACAAGGGGTAACGGGGTCAAACTTAAACAGAGGAAGTTTAGATTGGATATAAGGAAGAAATTCTTTACTGAGAGGGTGGTGAGGCACTGGAATTGGTTGCCCAGGGGAGGTTGTGAATGCTCCATCCTTGGCAGTGTTCAAGGCCAGGCTGGATGAGGCCTTGGGTGGCATGGTTTAGTGTGGGGTGTCCCTGCCCATGGCAGGGGAGTTGGAACTAGATGATCTTAAGGTGCTTTCCAACCCTAACTATTCTATGATTCTATGATTCTTCCCATAATTTGCAACCTCATGGCAACATTCAATAGAAGTGGATTAACCTTTTGTTACTGCAAGTGACAAAAACAAACAAGCAAACAAACAAACAAACAAACAAAAAAACCCTGAAAAAAACCTCAGCCTTCATTTACACCCAGAAAATTATAAGTACCTACTGGGTCTGAAATGTAGACAGCTGAAATGACGCAAAATGATTATTTCCCCTTTCCTCAGCCTTGTAACAGATTCTTAGCTGTTGCCACTGGCAATTTCTTTACACTCAAGTTCTGTTTTGATGTAGAACAACTAAGATACTGTATTTTAGCCTTGAAAATACTGTAGTAATCCTAAAAATAATTCTGAAAGCTTCTAAGTAGCACTTCTTCATAAGTTTAGAATATCCCCTGGTTCAATCAAAAGGAAAACCATTTCAAAACTCATGAAAATAGGTCTTTTAGGAACAGAACACTTTATTCCTTACATGCAGACTGTTGACTACAAGGGAATTACAGAGTACATCATATCACAATATTAAATGTACTTCTGAAACATGCATATGGAATACAAGGAAGAAACTCAGTCCAGGCACTATGTATAAATTACTGGTATGACATCCCTAGGGAAATACATTACCTTCCATTAACTACAAAGTATTAGATCTAATCTCCTATAGTGTGAGAATATTGGTTTACTTTGCTAATAGGCCCTGAAGGAGTGGTTCATTCTTCCCTCCTTCACTGTTGAGAGTTTCCTAGCCAAAAAAATGTTTCCTAGCCAAAAAAAATGTAATTCTCCAGAGTCTCACCTCACCCAACACTACTTCATGGCTGAAAGAATCACCAATAAACCACAGATGCTGTTTCTGTAAGTAGAGCTCCAGAAGAAGTTTGCAGAGAAAATGAACCATGCAGCCATGCTATTTATGTTCAGAACGTTACCAGTTTCTACTCAGATGACTGATACATTCTGAATCTGTAATTTCATTCCTTTGCTGACAGGACTGATAATGCATTTTTTAAAAATAATGAATCTCATAAACCCCCAAATACTTTTTTTTTTTTAAATTGATAGCGTGAATTTTCTCTTTAGCTGATGAATATAAAGATACAACATAAAATTATTGAGAAGACATAATCACTGCTTTCCAATTTTTTCAGCCACAGGTATCAAGGGAGATCCACCGATAAACACATTCCTTATTTGATTGAGTCCTGTTCAAAACTTGTTTTAATGTAAAGTTTCAGAGAAATACAAGCGAAAAAACCCTCAGTCAGTCTAGCAGAGGCCATGGATTAATGCATGCCAGTAATTTAATACATAATGCAAATAGCAAATAAAGGAACACAGCTCAGAGGAGGCTTCATGCTTGCAGGCAAGTGCAGTCATGTCATCTGCTTGCCTGCAGAATAGCTAAGCAACTATGGAAAAGAATATTTTGCAAAATGATTGATACTTTGTCGTGGTTTAAGCCCAGGCTGTAAATTAGAACCACGCAGTCTACTTCCCCCCACCCTTTCCTGCCCCCGCTCCTGGAGGGATGGGGAGGAGAATCGAAAGAATGCAACTCCCATGGGTTGAGATAAGAACAGTCCAGTAACTAAGGTATAACACAAACCACTACTGGAAATAACAAGGGAAGAGAATACACCTCACCGACCAATAACTCGCCCCCACCCAGCAGTGATCTAGCCCTTCTGGGAACTCTCAGTTCTACATCCTGGACATGATGTGCTGTGGTATGGAATACCTCTTTGGCTAGTTTGGGTCAGGTGTCCTGTCTCTGCCTCCTCCTGGCTTCCCCTCCTCCCTGGCAGAGCATGAGACTCACAAAGTCCTTGGTCAGGGTAAACATTGGTGTTATCAGCGCTGTTCCCAGGCCAAAAGTCAAAAAGACAGCGCTGCACCAGCTACGAAGAAGGAGAAAAATGACTGCTACTGCTGAACCCAGGACATACTTTTACTGATGAAAATTGGAAACCATTAGCTGTTGCTTTCTAGTTTCCATGTGTTGTCACCAACAAATAAGAAGCAGACTGACAGCCAGCATTATTTTAAATATCAATGAATGACACATTACATTAAAAAGAAGATGACCACACAGACCATCACCAGCTGGACACATCCGAGTTCCCCAAGGTGAGTACTACTACACATTAAATGTGTCAGTGGAGAAATGCACCAAAGAAAATACAGGGATGCATGGCTCTGACGTGATTTGCTATTTCCAGGCAGCAAATACACAAAATCCCATAGGACTGAGGGAAGGAAAAAAAAAAAATTTCAGAGATGGTTTCTTAGTATATGCAATATAAGTAACCAATCATTAATAAAGTTTTGTTCTGTGCATAGTGAATAAATGATTGAGATTTTGCTCTCATCATTATTTCAAGAGCAACTTAAGCATAATAAAACTCACCTGACACATTAGTTAATTTTAAATATAACTTAAAGTAGCTTAATAGCTCTGTTGACTGTAGTGATATTATGCAGTTATTTATGAGTGCTGGTGCAGAATCCAGTCAGAGGACTCTGCCCTTTATAGAATAATTCAAAGAGAAAATACATTATCATGGTTTTCTTTACTAGAATTTTCCAGAAAGAAGTCAGTATTTAGATTGGAATAATATTCAAATGAGAATTACTATTAATATTGTTCTATTTATTGAGATAGTATTTTAATCTGATTTTAATGACTCTAAAGTACTCCAATATGTTTACAGGAATACTGCTACAGAAACATAAGTGGCTGATTACATGTTGAATATTTAGTATGTCATGTTTAGTATAGAGGCAAAGGAGTTAGAGAAGTACAGGTAACAGCAAACTGGAATTCTTCAGCAGTAAAGTGACATAAGGCAGCGCTAATATTCTGTGCATCCCTGACTCCTTTTTTTAACTCATATTTGCCCAATGGTTCTACCTTCTTTTATGCTGTATTCTGTGCCTGAAGTTTACAGGCTGGATTTACAGATATACCTCCTTATTGCAAATGAATTATTTTCAAAGAAAATATCTGACATAGAAACTGCTAATCTTGAAAGCAAGAGGCTGGAGTATTGCCATGAACTTCACAAAAGCACAAAAATCTATCATGCAAGCTACTGCATATAGCTACTGTTCCTTATAGCTGATTCCCAATGTCACATGATCTGGACATGAGTTCAGACTATGAGATTATTATTTTGAGTGCATAAATCACTGTTCACCATAACAAATCTATTTAATGTATGAGAGTTAGCACCTGCATTGGTACTTTTACCTGAAGGGCAGATGGTATCAGTCTCCTAGGTTCTGTTATACTTGAAGTATTTTTTTTAATATTACTTTATGTCATTATAGAAAAATTACTAAAACAGGCTTTAGAAATTCACTTACTCATACTGTATCCTAAATTCAGTTTTAATTATAGGCATCACCTGAATAATGGAAGTGTGGAAATAGCTGTGACTATGTAGGCCTGGCATAGCTTGTGACTGTGGTGACGTAACTTAATAAAATGCTTGTAGTTCCCAGCGTATTTCCGCCTCACCACACCACTGCCAAACTATTTTCGTTTCATTATCCAGCTTTTCACAGAATCACAGAATCATTAGGATTGGAAGGGACCTCTGGAGGTCATCTAGTCCAACCTCCTCTGCCAAGGCAGGGCCACCGAGAGCGGGTTACACAGGAACACATCCAGGTGGGTTTTGAATGTCTCCTGAGAGGGAGACTCCATGACACTCTGGGCAGCCTGTTCCAGTGCTCTGCCACCCTCAACGTAAAGAAGGCCTTCCTCTGGTTGAGATGAAGCTTATTCTGTTCTGGTTTATGGCTATTGGTCCTCATCCTGTCACTGAGCACCACTGATAAAAGCAGATGTGAAATGAGTCACTCACGTAAAATGTCTATATAGCATGAACATACTTATTCAGGCCACCAATAGCGATGAAGACAATTTCCTACCTTTATCTGAGTTACACTGATTTATAACAGATGAGGATCTAGTTCTTTACGTAAACTGTCATCTAGCACACACAGATTTCACAGACTCAGTAATCTAAACGCCCCAAATGGGTGGCTACTACCATGATACTCAGTTTGAAAGTGAAAAATCAAGGCAAGATTTCTTATGCACTTATGCCTGTTCAACTAATCAAATACGGAGAAGCATATTTTAGGGCCTTTCAACTGAAGTTGCTTCATAAAGAATGATGCATATTTTCTACCTATCAAAACATGGTATGTGTGCTACCATTTTTATTAACTGCCCTGCAGACTTAGAAATATACTTAACATTGTTTTTCTTGTATGGTGTAGTGCAATAAATTGTTACAGTATTTTAGCTCAGTAAGCTATAGCCTAACATACCTCTCCATCATTGACTCTGCCAACAATTACATGCTTGGAAGGATGCCAGGGGACAGTATGATACTAGTTATTAACATTTCCACTCCAAATATAAACAAATGTCTTCCTATATTTCTCAGGAGACAAGCGCATAGGTAACACGTACTTCCTTCTCTACCTTATTTATGCAAAAATATTTGTTACTGGGATATCCAGAGGACAGTTTTCACTATATAAAGTCCTGCAGCTCTTAAAAAAAACCCTGACAATTATTACTTTGATTCAATTTTTAGTGCTATATTAATATGCCTATGACCTCACTTTGTATGATCTGATTTTTCAGGCTGTTCAATCCTTTTAGCAGGTTTTGCTTTATGTAGGAGATTCTTTTGCCTTTGTAACTACGGCTTTTGAATTGTGACTCAGTTACTTTTCCATGACCTCTCAACAAGTGTGTTACAAGTTTTGGTACCTTCTTAAGACCTTGTAATTGACATCTGGAATAAATTTAGAGGAAAAAAATTGTGTATTTCTATTCCTTTATGACTTTGGAGAAAAGCTTAAAAATGCGGACAGGGTGCAGTATTAAGGATTAGAAAATTACATAAAAAAAAGGAAAAATCACAAAACTGTTACTAATTTTTCATCTCCTAATTTTTAAGCCAATCACCATTTTTAGCCTTGAGGTTCACAGCATAATATACACTATAGAAGTATGTATGAAAGTAACCATATGGGTTTGGTAGTGTTTAACTTGGAAATACACTATACTCTTTTCTTATTTTCAGGAAACTAAGAGTTTACTGATGTTTTCAGTTCTTAAGATGACAGAACTTATTTCTCCATAAGGGAATTCCAATAACTTCCTAAGAACAAGGCAAATGGAAATAATTCTGTGAATTTCAGTTTCTACCTGTTCAAAATACCCAGATGACAATTTGGCAGTTACATGAAAATGTGTCCTATTAAGCTAGGGTCACATTAATTCTCTGCATTTAGTTTTATCTATTGGTGTGTAACATGTCCTCAGACTGAACAACAGGCTCGCTGTTTAGAATGATTGAACTGTGGTAACAATATGGCTGGAAAGAAGACAATCATTTCCATGCTGCAAGCACTTCAGTGCTGGAGTCTGGATCATATTATACAGCTTTATCTGATGTAATCCTTGCCCATGTGGAGAAAGATCCTTTCTCTAGACCAAACTCAAAATCCAGAAACAGAGTTTGAGTTAGCTTTTGGAAGATTCTTGTATGGTTGAGGGGTTTTTATTATTATTTTTTGGTACAGTACCATATCTCTGGCACTATCAGGATTTAATGGCTGAAATCATTAAGGACATTTTGTCTATTGAACTCAACTAAGATGAATACTTGTTTTGGTGAGTTATTCTATAAGTGGCAGTCACCCACGTTCTCAGCTGCATTAAAGAAAAGGGAAATAATTCCTTATTACTTGAACCATCAGTAGTTTATATCATTCTACCTGCTTTGTGGGTTGTTTTTTTTCGGTTTGGTTTTTGTTAAATTTTAACTGCAACTCTGGAAAGTCCTCTTTTACTTGAAAACTCCCATTTTCTTTAAGCTTTTAAGTAAGTTTGGCCTAAATCATACTACATGGCAATTAATTCCATGGACAAATTACATTGTAAACACCACATATCTTTTTATTCCTTTTAAAATACTTGCTATAATGTCAACTGAATCAGCAGCTGAAAGCAAGCTGGAATTAGTGAAAGAGAGAGTCAGATGTAAAAATAGCGAAATATTTCCTAAATCCTGGATGACTAAACACACAGCTATTTTGTTCCCACTGTTCAGACACCATCTATGAGCTAGAAGAGCTTTCTGGATAGATTAAAATGGGTGTGTTGTGTTTCATAATTTCACTGTATACTAAGTAGGTGCATTGTAAAGGTCTTTTTTTGTTTATTTCTAGTACTTCTTTTAGAAATCATTTTAGACATTATTCTCCCATTCTGAAGATCTAAAAGAGCTTTTAAAAATTCTCTCTGGAAAATTCAGAAATCAACCATTTCTCTTCTGAGCAGGCAGAGCTGCCATTTGCCATGATCTGACTGACATGAGGTCAGTCATCATCCTCAGGATTGAAATTAGAACCTCTTCAATCCAATAAATATGACTAAAACAAGGTAAAAAGTTTGATTGTAATAAGCATGTAAATCTACCCCTCATAATATGACTTTTAATGCCATATAGAAAACAAATGTTTTGACAGCCATTTAGTAAGCATTCACAGATTTCTAGAATCATTCAAATCTAAATGCTTGCAGTGGTGATATAATTATAACTTTTAGGTGTTATTTATAATTCTGCCCATGATGCATCCTCTTGGCAGATGGATTTTAATTGCTTTTTGCAAACATTCCTTGGTGGTTTATGCTGAGGGCCAAATTTTTAAACCAGCAGGCACCGGGCTGGATATTCAAATATATAAAATACAATTTCCATGGAATTTTGGTGCAAGGACATTTGGACTTCCCACTGGCACCTTTTGACATCTTTAAGTAGATGAGGTTAAAAGTGTTTTTAAGATACTGAAACAAACAGATCATTGGGCCATCTAGTGCCAGTGACTGAATGTAATTTCTCCTTTCCCACCTGTCAAAAAAACGTAAAAATATGGTGCATAGGTACCTTGCTTCTTGCCAAACTACTCCTCACACCTTGAGTACTAATTTCAGCCTGAAAGGGAGAAATTGAAGGAGAATTAGTTCATCATATTAAGGATATTTTGGAGAAGGGTGAATCTTAAGGGCTGTTTCTTTCAGCTTTCTGTAGATACCGATTACATATGTAACTATGTCATTTGTAAAGCAAGTGACCCACTGGAGGAATAGAACCCACTTAAAATATTTCAAGGTTGTTTTAAAGTACAGCATTAATTTACATTCAGATTTATGTGTATGTTTGTCAGTAACTGTAGCTAATGACAGAGACTGCTAAAGCGAGAATGCAATAGATTATCCCAATCCTTCATTATCTGTACACATCTAACTTATCCAGTAAGGTGAAACATTTCTGCATTTGAACTAAATGCCATTTGAACTAACAGTGCTAGCATTCTTTTAAAGCTTTGAATTAGAATGACTTCTTGTCTCTGTAGTCAAGGCAGGAGCTAACATCGCTCTGCAGTACTGAGATCCAGGTGAACTGAAAATAGACGTATTAATCATCTTTAATATCAGATACAGCCAGTTCTTGTTTCTAATTTTTGCGATACTATTATTAAGAAACAAGTAAAAACATTTACCCTGGTAAACTAAGAAAAAGATACACATATTGAAAGTAAAAAGAGAGCAGAAATAAAATGATAGGCTGCTGTGAGAAAAGGTGATAAAATGAGAAATGTTTGTGCTATTACCTCCATTACTGTTGTGGTTTAAGCCCAGCTGACAACCCACAACCATGCAGCCACACGCTCACTTCCCCCCACTTCTTCCACCCTGCTCTCGGAGGGATGTGGAGGAGAATCGAAAGAATGGAACTGCCATAGGTTGAGGTAAGAACAGTCCAGTAACTAAGGTATAACACAAACCACTACTGCTACCACCAATACTAATAATGATAAGGGAAATAACAAGGGAAGAGAATACAACCGCTCACCACCAGCCAACCAATACCCAGCCTGACCTGTGCAGTGATCTAACCCTTCCGGGTAAATGCCCCCAGTTTACATAGTGGGCATGATGTGCTGTGGTATGGAATACCTCTTCGACTAGTTTGGGTCAGGTGTCCTGTCTCTGCTTCCTCCCGACTTCTCCCTGGCAGAGCATGAGATCATCAGAAAGTCCTTGGTCAGAGTAAGCATTACTGAGCAGCAACTAAAAACATTGGTGTTATCAGCGCTGTTCCCAGGCTGAAAGTCAAAAAACACAGCACTGCACCAGCTACTAAGAAGGATAAAAAATGACTGCTACTGCTGAACCCAGGACAGTATCCACCCCTTATTCCATACCATTCACGTAATGCTCATATACCCAATTTTTTCAATATACCATCACTCTTGTTTCATATATATACATATATGTATACATACACACACACAAAGAGAGAGAGAGATCATTCCTTAGTGCATGGACCAATCCCTATAAAGCTGCTGAGTTCATCCGGTCCATGATGTTGGGCTCCATCTCTTGTAACAGCCTTTCAGAGCAGGAGAGACTGTGTGCAGTGTTGGATTGTTTCCTGCTGATGACACCACAGAACTTGTCTGGTCACTGCTGAGCTCGTCTGGTTTCGTCAAAATTCATTCTTTGTTGGGATGATTGGAGAGAAGTCACGATCAGTCGCTGGTGACCTGAAGACATCTACTTGGTGGGCTATAAAAGTGCTACATAGCAGGCAACAGCATACAATTGAGTTCATTGGCTGTTTTCCCCTAAAATCAAATCCCCTTGAGGTACACATCAGACTTTCCCATTCTCCTGCACTACCCACCAAGTATATCCAGGTCCCTGAGCAAAAGCAATCCCACGAGTGGGTTTGCCTTTACCTAAAGCAGGAATAACCCAGACTGTCGTCCCCAGCAAATTCTTTATGTGCACCACAGAAACTTTATCCCCTTCTACAGTCTGTAAAAGTTGTGACTGGGCTGGGCCAGCCCTGTTGGCAGATCCTCTGGTGTTGACCAACCAGGTGGCTTTTGGTAAATGTGCATTCCAATGCTTGAAAGTTCCACCACCCATTGCTCTCAGCATAGTTTTTAACAGCCCATTGTACTGTTCGATTTTCCCAGAGGCTGGTGCATGGTAGGGAATGTGATATACCCACTCAATGCCATGCTCTTTGGCCCAAATGTCTATAAGGCTGTTCCAGAAATGAGTCCCATTGCCTGACTCAATTCTCTCTGGGGTGCCGTGTCGCCATAAAATCAGTGTCTCAACGCCCAGGACAGTGTTCCGAGCAGTGGCGTGGGGCACAGCGTATGTTTCCAGCCATTTGGTGGTTGCCTCCACCACGGTAAGCACACGGCGTTTGCCTTGGTGGGTTGGTGGGAGTGTGATATAGTCAATCTGCCAGGCCTCCCCATATTTATACTTCAGCCATCGTTCTCCATATCAAAGAGGCTTTAACCGTTTGGCTTGCTTAATTGGAGCACATATTTCACAGTCATGAATAACCTGGGCAAGAGCGTCCATTGTTAAGTCCACCTCTCGATCATAAGCCCATCTATATGTTTCATCTCTGCCTTGATGGCCTGAGGTGTCATGGGCTCATCGGGCCAAAAATAATTCACCCTTATGTTGCCAATCTAAGTCCATCTGAGCCACTTTAATCGTAGCAGCTTTATCGACTTGTTGGTTGTTCTGGTGTTCCTCAGTGGCCCGACTCTTGGGTACATGAGCATCTACATGGAGTACCATCACCATCAGGTTCTGCACCCAGGTAGCGATATCTTGCTACAGTGCAGCAGCCCAGATGGGTTTACCTCTGCGTTGCCAGTTGCTCTGCTTCCATTGCTGCAACCACCCCCACAGAACATTTGCCACCATCAGTGAGTCAGTACAGAGATAAAGTACTGCCCACTTTTCTCGTTCAGCAATGTCCAGGGCCAGCTGGATGGCTTTCACCTCAGCAAACTGACTCGATTCACCCCTTCCTTCAGCAGTTTCTGCAAATTGTTGTAGGGTACTCCATATGGCTGTCTTCCATCCCTGACACTTCCAAAGCACTGGAGGGACCCAGTGGACCAGATACTTGCCCATACTGTCCCCACACACCCTGTCACTCCTGACTATCCAGGCTTGGGGAAAATCTCTTGGTCCTCCTATATCGTAGCCTAACCCTAGACAAGACCCAAACCCAACTCTGCTTAACTTTCGAGATCAGATGAAATGGTCGTGGGTAAAACACACTCTGCATGTGTGCCAACATGCTGATCCCCATCACAATCAGCAGGCAGGTCTCACAGGTATTCAAAGGCCATTCAAAACCTTCAGAACTCTCAAATGACTCTGTAAATAGTCTGGTGAGGGAGCTGCGGATGTAAGGGGATGTCTCCTTCATAGGCTGACCACCTGAGGAGGGGAAAAAAAAGATGTGCAATTGCTAAACACTTCCATTATATACCTTCCAAAGTATAGAGGTGATGACCATACGGGGAACACAAGCCAGATCAGTTTCATGATCAATAAGTCTATTGTATTACAAGTCATTACCATAAAGTACAGTGAAACAAGAATCTTAGCCTCGGCCCCCCAACCAATAAAAACTAAAAGAGCAAATACTGGCTGTAAGTAAAATATGACATGCTGAAACTGCAAGATCAAGAGTAACAACTTTGCGAGCCAATAAATCAGCATTATGATGAGTGACTATTAATCCAAAACAATGAATGCTTATCACAAACATGACTAGACACACTCTGGTCAGATCTGTTGTTATCTCAACCCTTCATGCCTCATGTTGGGCACCACAAAGAACTGTTGCAGTTTAAGCTCAGCTGGCAACCCAGAATCATGCAGCAGCTCACTAACTTCCTCCCCATCCTCCCCCCACTCTTGGAGGGAAGAAGATGAGAATCCAAAGAATGTAACTCCCATGGGTTGAGGTAAGAACAGTCCAGTAACTGAGGTATAACACAAACCACTACTGCTACCACCAATAATAGTAATGATAAGGGAAATAACAAGGGAAGAGAATACAACCGCTCACCACCCACTGACCGATATCCAGCCCAACCCAAGCAGTGATCTAGCCCTTCCGGGTAACTACCTCCAGTTTATATAGTGGGCGTGACATGCTGTGGTATGGAATACTTCTTTGGCTAGTTTGGGTCAGGTGTCCTGTCTCTGCTTCTTCCGGGCTTCCACTCCTCCCTGGCAGAGCATGAGACTCAGAAAGTCTTTGGTCAGAGTAAACATTACCGAGCAGCAACTAAAAACATCGGTGTTTTCAGCGTTGTTCGCAGGCTGAAAGTCAAAACCACAGCACTGCACCAGCTACTATGAAGGAGAAAAATGACTGCTACTGCTGAACCTAGGATATTTACATATTCACATCACTGATTTTTTTTTCTTTGCAAATAAATACATACTCTTATCTAAAACATACACTAGCTGAAAGTATCTGAAATGTAAAACATATCCTACAATTTTGATAAGGACAATACAATTATGCAGAATTGAGGACTAGATATCATCGTTTGCCTTAGTCAATGAGGAATGGGTTAGGGACCAGTTGAGCAATCTGGACATCCATAAATCCATGGGTCCAGATGGGATGCACCCGCGGGTGCTGAGGGAACTGGCGGAAGTCATTGCTAGACCACTCTCCATCATCTTTACCAAGTCTTGGGAAACGGGAGAGGTGCCTGAGGACTGGAGGAAAGCAAATGTCACTCCAGTCTTCAAAAAGGGCAAGAAGGAGGACCCGGGTAACTATAGACTGGTCAGCCTCACCTCCATCCCTGGGAAAGTGATGGAACACCTTATCCTTGATGCCAGCTTAAGGCATGTCAAGGATAAGAGGGTTATGAGAGGCAGTCAACATAGCTTTACCAAGGGGAAGTCATGCTTGACCAACCTCATAGCCTTTTATGAGGAAATAACACGGTGGATGGATGATGGCAGAGCGGTGGATGTGGTCTACCTTGACTTCAGCAAAGCATTTGACACAGTCTCCCACAGCATCCTCATAGCTAAATTGAGGAAGTGTGGCCTGGATGATCAGGTAGTGAGGTGGACTGCAAACTGGCTGAAGGAGAGAAGCCAGAGAGTTGTAGTTTATGGGGCGGAGTCTAGTTGGAGGCCTGTATCTAGTGGAGTGCCTCAAGGGTCAGTATTGGGACCAGTATTATTTAATATATTCATCAATGATTTAGATGAGGGAATTGAGTGTACTGTCAGCAAGTTTGCTGATGACACTAAGCTGGGAGGAGTGGCTGACACGCCAGAAGGCTGTGCTGCCATCCAGCGGGACCTGGACAGGCTGGAGAGTTGGGCAGGGAGAAACTTGATGAAATATAACAAGGGAAAGTGTAGAGTCCTGCATCTGGGCAGGAACAACCCCAGGTTCCAATATAGGTTGGGGAACGACCTGTTAGAGAGTAGTGTAGGGGAGAGGGACCTGGGGGTCCTAGTGGACGGCAGGATGACCATGAGCCAACACTGTGCCCTTGTGGCCAAGAAGGCCAATGGCATCCTAGGGTGTATTAGAAGCGGGGTGGTCAGTAGGTCGAGAGAGGTCCTCCTTCCCCTCTACTCTGCCCTGGTGAGACTGCATCTGGAATATTGTGTCCAGTTCTGGGCCCCTCAGTTCAAGAAGGATAGGGACCTGCTGGAGAGAGTCCAGTGCAGGGCGACTAAGATGATTAAGGGAGTGGAGCATCTCCCTTATGAGGAAAGGCTGAGGGAGCTGGGTCTCTATAGTTTGGAGAAGAGGAGACTGCGGGGTGACCTTATTAGTGTATATAAATATATAAAGGGGGAGTGTCATGAGGATGGAGCCAGGCTCTTCTCAGTGGCAAACAATGATAGGACAAGGGGTAATGGGTATAAACTGGAACACAAGAGGTTTCACTTAAACTTGAGAAGAAACTTCTTCTCAGTGAGGGTGACAGAACACTGGAACAGGCTGCCCAGGGAGGTTGTGGAGTCTCCTTCTCTGGAGACATTCAAAACCCGCCTGGACACATTCCTATGTAACCTTATTTAGGTGTTCCTGCTCTGGCAGGGGGATTGGACTAGATGATCTTTTGAGGTCCCTTCCAATCTCTAACATACTGTGATACTGTGATACTGTGAAATGTGGAATTGGACTCATGGCCAGACTGACTAGGAAACATTTTTTACTGGTGTTCAGGGATACTCACTGTGGTGATTTTGTGAACTGGGTCCAAGAATAAAGCCCAAGATTGTTCATCTGTAAGGTTTTGTAACTACCCCATCTACTCCAACATACATCAAAACCAGCTGTAACTACCAGTGGATCTGCTCTCATTTATTATTTTTGTAATGTAATAATTCAAATATCCATCTACGCATTGTCAACAGGTTAGTGTGTGTGCATGTGTGTATGTATCTCCAAAACTCCTGTACCATAATGTTGTTTCACTTGATGGTCACTTGCAAAGTACTTTGCCTGCTGATTTACTACTTCTGTCTCCTTTATCCATGGTTGTACACCAATGAGTGAATCAGGGGGTCAATAGTTAGCCCTTGGCTAGGAAAGACAAGTTAAGCAGCACAGATAAATGACTATATCTGTAACATAATGTAGAAAGAAGACTCCATGATGCCTGTGGCAGGGATGAAATCTGTTAACAAGCCAGCTTTTATTTCAGGCTTCACCTGTGCTTCTCCAGCCAAAGCACTCTGAGCCAATTATTTATGCTCCATAACATTTGGCAGCACTTGGAGAGGGAAGTCCCAAATGCAGACACATGGTCTCAGGATACATGAATAGCCTTTGTACTTTGTCATATTACGCCCCTTCATTAGTTGCATCTTGCAGATTATTAAATGTATGTATTAACATGGATTCTCCCAGAAAATAGGGAATCTCCCAGTTAATTTTCCTAATACCATTGTGTGGGTGTTCCCTGATAATATCAGCCTCCATTTTTCTATTTCATATTCAGCAGTGAACAGCATAAGCATCATACAATCTTTATACAGAACTGCATCAATAGCAAATGCAAACAATGTAAATGACCAACAGGGAAAATGTAATATTACAATATTATGCATTGAAAAAAGTGAATGATTAAATTTTTTAAAATATGATTACAAGTAATTTGTAAACATGAAAATAAACACAATACAGGTGTTCTTAATCACTATTTCTGTTTTATATTATTCAACTGAGAACAGCATTAAACCTATATACTTGACACTTATGTGTATTCCATCATTATTTATATATGAAAAAATATGAAATGTCACATATATTTGAACTTGCTATGCTAAATGTAATATTTTGATATTTGTTAAAGCAAAATGTAACTCTCCTGTTCCACCAATAATATCTGCAGATTACTTCTCAGAGAAATACAATTATGCCTACTTTCTTTTTGGCATGGATGGCGGGTAGGATCTCATCTGAGTCTTCTTTCATGTCAACAACCTGGTCTGTCCTTCACAGCAATGAACAATATTTTTGCCTTCTATACAAAAGCATAGATTAGCTATGAAGGCACTAGACTAGCACTTTGAAAGCTAAGTAGTCATCATAGTGACAGCCATTATAAAGTGAAGTATTTTAAATGCACTTACTCTAGATATTCATAACTCTGAAACAGTAAATGAAATAGCACTATAAATTTCAGGAATAGCAAATAAGACATATATATTTATCTACCTTAGGAGGAAGAGCTGTGCCTGTTTAGAGAAGACTCAAAGGAATCTCATTAATGCATATAAGTATCTCAAAGGTGGGTGCCAGGAGGATGGTGCTAGCCTCTTTTCAGTGGTGCCCAGTGATAGAACAAGGAGCAATGGCCATAAACTAAACCGCAAGAAGCTTCACTTCAACATGAGGAAGAATTTCTTTACATTGGGGGTGGCAGAGCACTGGAACAGGTTGCCCAGGAGGGTTGTGGGGTCTCCCTCTCAGGAGATATTCAAAACCCACCAGAATGTGTTCCTGTGTAACCTCTCGGTGATGATCTTCAGAGGATCCTTTCAACCCTAACGTCAGAAGGCAAGACTGGTGTCCTGGTTTAGCAGTAGCAGTCATTTTTTCTACTGGTGCAGTGCTGTGTTTTGATTTTCCGCCTGGGAACAGAGCTGATAACAGCGATGTTTAGACTGACCAAGGACTTATGAGTCTCATGCTCTGCCAGGGAGGAGGAGAAGCTGGGAGGAAGCAGGGACAGGACACCTGACCCAAACTAACCAAAGAGGTATTCCAGACCATAGCACGTCATGCCCAGGAAGTGGAACTGAGAGTGGCCCAGAGGGGCTAGATCACTGCGGGGTGGGGGTGAGGTACCGGTTGGTGAGTGGTTGTATTCTCTTGCTTGTTATTTCCTTTATCATTATTACTATTAGTGGTAGCAGTAGTGATTTGTGTTATACCTTAGTTATTAAACTGTTCTTATCTCAACCCATGGGAGCTGCATTCTTTTGATTCTCCTCCCCGTCCCTCCAGGAGCGGAGGGAAGAAAGGTGGGGGGGGAAGTGGACTGCGTGATTCTGATTTACGGCCTGGGCTTAAACCACGACAGTTCTATTTTGGCGCCCAACGTGGGGCAGGAAGGGTTGAGATAACAACAGATCTGACTGAGGCACAATGCTGATTTATGGGCTCTCAAAGTTGTTCTTTTTGATACCACAGTTTCTGTATGTCGTAGCTTGCTTGGAGCCGGTATTTGCTGTGTTAGTGTTTATCAAGTGTGGGCCTTGGGCTAAGGTTCTTGTTTCATTGTATTTTATGGTAATGGCTTGTAATACGGGAGGGCTCCGGCAGCAGGGAGGGATGGACGTGGCCGTGGACTTGTACCTGGCCGTCCCGCTGCTCTTCACTGTCCTGGCCCTCGTCCTCGCGTCCGTCTTTGTGAGGCTGCGGGGAGCTGGGGGGGAGCGGCCCCGGGAGCCGGCAGCGGCCGAAGCGGCCCGGGAGAGGGGCCCCGGGAACCAAGCGGCGGCGGGAGCGGGGCCGGAGGCCGGGAAGGAGGCGGCTGCCGAGGAGGGGAAGGAGGCAGCTGCCGAGCAGCGGGAGGAGGCGGCGGAGGAGCCGAGCCCCACAGCCGAGCCCAGCCCCGCGGCGGCCGAGAGCATCCCCCAGCAGCAGCCCACCGAGCCCTGCGAGCCTGAGCCGCAGGAGGATGCAGGAGACCACGCAGCACTTTCCAGCAAGGCAGAGGAGGAAGATCTGGACTCGGAAAAAGAGAAGCTGGTGGTGAGAAAGCCTTCAAGCACAACAGCTACACTAGCCCCAGTGACAAGTACAGCAGCAGCATTTGAGAGTTTTGAAGGTTTTGAATGGCCTTTGGGTACCCTTGGGACCTGCCTGCTGATTGTGATGGGGATCACCATGTTGGCACACACACAAAGTGTGTTCTACCCATGGCCATTTTGTCTGATCCCGAGAGTTAAGCAGAGTCAGGTTTGGGTCTTGTCTGGGTTTAGACAATACAGGGGGACCGAGAGGTTCTCCCCAAGGCTGGACAGTCATGAGTGTCACGGTGTGTGGGACAGTATGGGCGAGTATCTAATCCACTGGGCCCCTCCAGTGCTTTGGAAGCGTCGGAGATGGAAGGCAGCTGTGTGGAGTCCCCAACGACAAGTTGCAGAGACTGCTGCAGGGGAGGGTGAATTATTTTGGGCCTGATGGGCCCATGACACTTCAGGCCATCAGGGCAGAGATGCAACATAGAGATGGACTCATGATCGAGGGGTGGACTTTGCAATGGGCCTCTCCTGCTCTGAAAGACTGTTACAAGAGATGGAGCCCACCATCATGGACCGAATGGACTCAGCAGCTTTATAGGGATTGGTCTGTGCACTAAGATAACAGTGCACTGAGATGAGAGTGAGGGTATATGGATAATGTGGGATCTGAGCATGACGTGAATGGTATGGAATAAGGGGTGGATACTGTCCTGGTTTAGCAGTAGCAGTCATTTTTTCTACTGGTGCAGTGCTGTGTTTTGATTTTCCGCCTGGGAACAGAGCTGATAACAGCGATGTTTAGACTGACCAAGGATTTATGAGTCTCATGCTCTGCCAGGGAGGAGGAGAAGCTGGGAGGAAGCAGGGACAGGACACCTGACCCAAACTAACCAAAGAGGTATTCCAGACCATAGCACGTCATGCCCAGGAAGTGGAACTGAGAGTGGCCCAGAGGGGCTAGATCACTGCGGGGTGGGGGTGAGGTACCGGTTGGTGAGCGGTTGTATTCTCTTGCTTGTTATTTCCTTTATCATTATTACTATTAGTGGTAGCAGTAGTGATTTGTGTTATACCTTAGTTATTAAACTGTTCTTATCTCAACCCGTGGGAGCTGCATTCTTTTGATTCTCCTCCCCATCCCTCCAGGAGCGGAGGGAAGAAAGGTGGGGGGGGAAGTGGACTGCGTGATTCTGATTTACGGCCTGGGCTTAAACCACGACAACTGGGTTAGTGCACTGGGTTCATTTTTCTCTTTTTTAGTAGCTGGTGCAGCGCTGTGTTTTCGACTTTAGCCTGAGAACAATGCTGATAACACACCCATGTTTTCAGTTGTTGCTCACTAATGTTTACTTCAATCAACGACTTTCTCAGTCTCATGCTCTGCCAGGGAGGAGGGGCACAGAAGCCGGGAGGAAGCAGACACAGGACACCTGACCCAAACTAGCCAAAGGGGTATTCCATACCACAGCATGCCATGCCCAGTATATAAACTGGTGGGAATTACCAGGAAGGCCCTGATTGCTGCTCAGGTTGGGCTGTGTACCAGTCTGTAGGTTGTGATCAATTGTATTCTCTCCTCTTGTTATTTCTATTATCATTATTATTATTGGTGGTAGCAGTAGTAGTTTCGTATTATACCTTATTTATGGGACTGTTCTTATCTCAACCCGTGGGAGTTACATTCTTTCAATTCTCCTCCCCATCCCTCTGGGAGCAGGAGGGGAAGAACAGAGGTGAGTGAGCAAGCAGCTGCGTGGTTCTGAGCTACAAGCTGGGCTTAAACCATGACAATTAGTAACAGAAATCTAATCAACTAATCAATATGGAAAATTCAAATGGCTTTTTTTGTTGTTGTTGTTGTTCTATATGAAGAATTAGCTTTGCTGAGAACATAATCAGTGACAGTAATAATTTTAAATTCCACAAATATCTGTCACTGCAAAGGATTCCAATGTCATTTACAGAATCAAAGACAAGCTGAACTGGTCAGGTGCAGTCATTTTTTGAAAGTTTCTGACATTATCATCCTTGAGTTGGAAAGAAATGCAGACAATAAGAAGAGGTTCACCTGCTGACTGAGATCAACTCATTCTTGAGTGATGGAGAACGTGAAGAAAAATTGAGAAGTCCAGAGAGCATGTGATTGTGTGGAAAAAGCATCAAGTCTGAGCTAACACTTCTTTGTGTCATGGTAGCCATCCTTGAACACCTTCTGGTTCCATGATGCCGTACAGAATGCCACAGAGAAAAGCAGTGAGGGACAAGCTCACTGAGATTCTAACTGACTGGAAAATAGAACATGTTGAAAAGAAGTCCAGAGTGACTGATTTGCACAAGATAACACAGTGCTGCATAGAACTTTTTCATCTCAAAACCAGTGAAAAACAGGAATCCATAACATGTCATAAGAAAGAAATTATGAAGCAAAGTGAACAGTCTGAACTTTTTGGTTTGGGTCTCCGTTAGTTCAGTCTTCTTTGCACAATGCTATATTGTGAAAAGCACTCACATCTCCTGTCACCTGCAAGAGATCATATTCTATTATTAGATCATAATTCTTGCTTCCTACTGGAAAGCAGAATACTTTTGCTAATAAGCAAGGGCTATTTTTTTGCAATAATGCTCTGGTTTTGGAGCATCTTTTGTGATATGTGCTTGTATGGAAAAGAAGGTTATTTGACTCAGTAATGTATACTTTTTAAATTCTGTGGGGTTTTTAGTGACTCTGTAACATGTATTACATATTCTTTTCAGAACAGGAAAACAATGGCATGTGCATGGATATACTTACCTTCACCTTTTTTATATGAAGGTTTAAGTTTCTTTTTTCACTTTAAAACAGTAAAACTACCTTTAAATACTGCAGATAAGTAGGTAATTGTCTTGGGGTCAGCATGGTGACTGCATCATCACTGCACATCACAAGCCTTGTGCTTGTGAAAGATATGAAAGTCCTTTATTTCCTTTACAGTGTGACTCCTATGCACTCATCCTTCTGGTTTATGCTGCCTTCAGCCCACTACTCAGCAATTCTCTTCCCCTCCATAATTAGGGTGCAAGACAAATCACTTCAGTTTACACAGAAATTTACTGGTTTAGTTCCAGTAGTGTGACCTTCCTGCAAGCATGTGCTAGTCTCCCCATCCTTTTGAAGCAATGCAGAGTTGCATGGCGGCTGGTTTGACCACCTTCCAATCAGAGCACCTTTTCTAATTATGAAAGACAGGGGATGAGCTTGGACTGAAAGGCTGACTAGCTGTGACCAGTTCAAAAATACAGCTCTTTTGTCTCTTGCAATTACATCCTTTCATGAAGCCAGGGTGACCCAGTGGAATTTCAAGGATGGGTTAGATGCCTTTGCTGTAACATATAAAGATTCAGAACAAGAAAAACATAAAACCTTATAGAAAAATATGAGCAAAAATAGGGGGAAAAAATTAAGGGAAGTACTGAAAAAAAACCAAACCAAACCAAAAAAACCCAAATCTTACTCTTTTTCCATTTCATGGCTACTGTGAAAATAGTTCCCATACAGTCACCCTTGAAAACAGCCTGCTAACACTTGGGAAATATTTTCCAAATCATTTTCTTAAATTTCACCAATTTCAAAACTTGTCCAGTCAATGGATAAATCTCTTTTAACTCCTGTGTTGTACCTGTACCTGAAACATCAAAGGCACATTCCCAGAACCATTCCAGTCATAGGGTATGTAAGGCAAGCAGTATTCTGTTTAAGCACCACAGTGTAATAACACTAATAAAAGCCCCAGTTATCCCAAGCTACTGAAATATTGCTTGTTTTGTAGCACATCATTTCAGTAACCTCGCTTCGCTGAACTACTTGTGATTGATTGCCACCATAGACATCAGTGCTGAAAGCGTCACTCACACACTTGAATTTATATTCTGTTCTCATCCATCTAACAAAAAGAAATGCTTGCATATTTTTGACAATGATAAATTACAAGCCATTGAAGAAAGCAAAGACTTAGTTACACTTTTAGAAAATCACATCCTGGACTAATATCTGCATGACACAGAGAATTTGACAGAGAACACAGACAGTAGCAAATGGACAACAGCAAGGCTGGCAAGGAACCTCATTTCACTTCCCCTTCCAGCCACACTGAAGGCTATCACAAGTCTTGTGTTCTTTCATAGGACAGAGAAATAGTAATGTACAGAAAACCAGATGAGCATAGGTGGCAAATGAACTGCAGGACTCATGCAAAACACTAAAGTTGTCTTAATTTCTTGTTACTGTGTTACAATTAAAAATAAATGCCTTAGTTATGAAAATGAGAAGCAGTTTGGTAATCCATGGTAACAAACTAATGACTTTCTAAAATAGTGCTGGCCAGAAATTTTCCAATAAAGATGTCCATATGTTGATTTTAAATACTGTTTTTCCCTGGAATATCTCAGATCGATAACCCTTCCTCAAATATAAGAGAGAAATAATACACAAATACATGCAATTTCTCTGTCCATTCCTTTTAGTCCATTGCTCCCAAAAGCCGTAATTTCACTTGAAGATTGAAACAGAAAAAAACCACTTTTGTCAAAAGAATTCCAGAGTACGCCGGTGTTCAGCATTGGTTCTTATTATCCCATATAATCAAAACAAATCATTAAAAAGGAATTCTATATAAACAGGCAGTTACATTAAAATGTTATGTTTACAAATAGCTTAATGCCCTATAACTGGATTATGTTTCAGCTCACATACACTTGCTCACAATACATTTTTCTTGTTATTTTCTGTACTGCATATCCAGTATAAAGAATTGCCAGGGTCCGATTGAAGAAAAACCCCAGTGCAGGACCCTGTTTCAGTTCATGATCCCAAGAGTGAATTAAGACACAAACAAGATCAAGAACCACAATCGGACAGTTTATTACAAATTACAAAAAGTTATTATAAAAAGGGAAATTACTGTAATAAAGAGGATAGTGATAGGATAAATTGGAAAAAAAGGTAGAAAATGAAGCAAGAATTCAGGGTGCAAAAAGAGATAGTCACCACCATGGATCCAGCGGTGGTGGATCCCAGGGATCTATTGTTGTTGTTGTTCGTGGTGGGGGTTCTTCAGGTTTGTAGTTGGTTTCGGAGCACAGTGTCCCCCAAGAGTCTGTCAATGGTGGGTGTCCTCGTGGAGGTGTCCTTCTAGATTCCCCTTGAAGGCACTCCGTGGAGTGTGTCTTGTGGAGTTGCCCTCACAGCGATGTCTCGTGCAGGGCGTTCCTCAGGGTCCATAGTAGTCATCGGTGGAGGGTGTCCTCATGGAAGTGTCCTTCTGGAGTCATTCTCATGGCCATGGCTTGCTGCTGATGTACCTTGGTGATTACCTTTCTCCACTTTATGAGTTAGAGAGAGTACTTCTGTTCTTCATGTCATGTATTACATGTTCCTGATTGACCAGTTTCCCTGGTCTTGCAGCCAGCTCTTCAATTGGATGTGTGTGTCTGTACACACAGGTCTGCAGCAGTTCTCAGGATAATGGGTAGCAATTCCTCACACCAATCCTCAAGGTAATGGACAGTGGAGTCTCAATTCAGCTCCTCACTCCCTTTTCCAAGGCAATGGATGGAAGAGACTTATCTCAACTCCTCCCACTCATCTCTGATACAATGGTTGGTGGAGTCCCATTTCAATTTCTCAGACCAATCTTTGAGACAATGGACAGTGGAGTCTGATTTTAGATCAGTCTCTCACAAGAATATACAGATATTTACAGAATATATCAACCACCTAGAAGTGACAAAAGTTTTCATATAGCCAATTTCCCTCCCAGGGGAACTCTGATTCTTGGATTCATCTCTTTGAGTTTGCACACTTAAGGATAAAAGATAATGTGCACTGGAGATACAAATGTTTACATAAGCCTATATGTCCCTATGGTTACATACAGTATCTTATAAATGTGGGTTACAGAATATAGCTTCAGTTTGTTTTTTGACAGCTATATTTCTATAAATAAATATGCAACCATTAAGACTTTTGGTAGCAGGTGATAAGCAGCAATTTTACTCCACTGCAAGTGAAACTAACCAATTTGGGGTAGTCCCAGGATAAAGCTCATATGAATGTTTGTTAACAGGAGCATTCTCAAATCATTATAACAGATATTTCTTCCCTAATCCCTGATAATAGTTGACATAATGTGAATTTCTTGACAGCACAGATGGTTTTGTACCCTGGCTCCTCTCTTACACGCACTGCAATTAACATGAGGTCCATGGAGTTACCCATGAGTTAACATGGTTACAGATCAGAGGAGAATTAGTTTAAATATTTCCTTTGTCTCATTTTCTATCACAGATGTTTAGTCACATATTTGGTTTCCTTGTTAAAAAAAGAATTACAAATCAAAGCTCTCCATCTAACTAGCAAATCTACTGCTAAGCTGGGGGCCTTTTGAAAGTCATTTTGTCCATGATCTTCATAAGAAATTTCTCTCAGAAAAGAGTATCTGTATTAATATGTGAAAGAGAAAATAAAGTATCTTTTATTTAGTATATAATTTTAATCACAAATATCTCTACCATCTCTTGTGACTTTCAGACTGTCATCTTTATTGGAAAGCTGAAAAAGTAAGGATGACATTCCCAACCAATGCTTACAAACTAGTTTATACCACGTCATAACATAACCCCAAACTGTCTTTTCTGTAAGCGTGGACACAGGGAATTTCTGAAATTGTGATAAGGCCTGTGAAATGTTATTCCTTGGCAATACTGCAGAAATCAAAACTGACTGTTACTGAGCTCTGAGAATAAGATAAGAACCCTAACAAGCAGATATCCATTAGAAAGAAAACTATATTCTAACTTTTCAACCTAATTGAAAAAATGAAATAAAAATAAATAAATTTATATTTAGATGAAAAAGAATTATTAACAGCCAGTTAGGAAGATGTCATTCCATGAACCAGAGAGGACAGAGCAACCATTTTTTACCATGAACAGATAAGTCAGGCAGCTAAATGTGCACGTGGACATGCCCTGCCAATGAGAAAAATAATATTCTGTGCACAAAATCATGCAAAGTAATATGGTTAGTCATACAAAACCAAAATGAGTACATAAATAAATCGTGGATGGATCAGAGCCATAAATTTTTGAGTGGGTGCTTATGTGTTTAAACACTTACTGAAAACTACTGCAAAAATCTGAGCTGTGCATGACATTACTTCTATTTTGGAAATAATAATAAAACCTTCATGTTCTGCATTGAAGATAAAACCCAAAGTGTTGGTTTTTTTTTTTCAAGCACCAAAATCTTCTAGTTCCCAACAAAGCTTTTTGTTTTCAAGCACCAAACTCCTCAAAGTATATGGAAAGCCTTATTTCAGAAGAAAACAGCAGCCAGCAGATTAAAGTTGTTGTTATGGGCAAATCTTGCTTTATCTTGTTTATAAACAGTTTCAAAAACTATTCTGATGAAAAATTCCAAACCAGTTCTTCTGTGGTTTCACTAGGTCCCTGGGCTCAAAGCTACTTCACATTGTATATAATTTGCAGTCTGATCCCTACAACAAATATATATCAAGCCAACATTCAGCTTCAACAATCTCAGCTTTCCTAAGGTGTCACTTCCCATCATCAAAATAATGACCACTGTTTTTCTAAGAAACATTACTAGCCAATTATGCATGACACAAAATACAAGGCACAATCTAATATTTCTCATTGTCCTTTCCTGCAAATTGTCAAATTCACTGTAATGGTCACTGTGACTTGATCACAAAGTAACAAAGGCTGTCAATATTTTTATTCTAAACAGTCTTAAGGGTTCACAAAAGAATCCAGGGATTTTTTGCCTTTTTTTGGGGGGAGTGGGGTGTTTTTTTAAAGTTAGAAAAAAATATTCTAATACATGTCTCTCTATTATATAGGAAACTAAGTTTCCTGATCAACTCTGACAAACTAAATGCATCCTGAAATTCTATGGCCAAAAGTTTTAACTATGAGTGACAGCATTCAATCCACAGAACGATATATCCTACAGAAACAAACAGCAGTATTTTTCACATATGATTTAGAATCATATGCAGGAGCAGCATCTGATTTCTGCTTCTAAAAATTATTACAATTTATGGTTTAGAGCAAAAGAGAAAAGTAGAGATACTGCAGAAAATGAACAACAGCTAATAGAGGAGCAAAAAAAAAAAAAAAAAAGAATGAATACTGTTGTCCTGGGTTCAGCAGCAGCAGTCAGTTTTTCTCCTTCTTAGCAGCTGGTGCAGCGCTGTGGTTTTGACTTTCGGCCTGGGAAAAATACTGATAAAGCCGATGTTTTCAGTTACTGGTCAGAATGTTTACCCTGACCAAGGACTTTGTGAGTCTCATGCTCTGCCAGGGAGGAGGAGAAGCCAGGAGGAAGCAGGGACAGGACACCTGACCCAAACTAGCCAAAGAGGTATTCCATACCACAGCATGTCATGCCCAGGATGTAGAACTGAGAGTTCCCGGAAGGGCTGGAACGCTGTGGGGTGGGGGCGAGATACCGGTCGATGAGCGGTTGTATTCTCTTGCCTTGTTATTTCCTTTATCATTATTATTATTGGTGGTAGCAGTAGTGATTTGTGTTATACCTTAGTTACTAAATTGTTCTTATCTCAACCCGTGGGAGTTGCATTCTTTCGATTCTCCTCCCCGTCCCTCCAGGAGCAGAGGGAAGAAAGGTGGGGGGGGAAGTAGACTGCGTGGTTCTAACTTACGGCCTGGGCTTAAACCACGACAACTCTTGTTTTTTGTCAGCTTCACTAAACATTTCATCTACTTTTCCAGCTTGGAATTCAGCGATACAATCTTGCTTTAGGTATTGATTCTAATTGCAACTGCAGCTGGTAACAATTTCTCCACTCTACTGAATGGACAGAATATAACAGTGTATCAACTGAAAGAGAACTGGTTTTTTTGCAAGCAGAACACGGTGGTAGTTACATGGCTGGGTTTGGGTCAGAATTGCGTGAGCCCAAGAACGCATCTGCAGCTGTTGAGAAACTATCATTCAAATTCATGACAGGTACATGCACCAAAGATAGACTTTGGAGAGAACAGCATAGCAGAATGAAGTGCTGAAGTCTCTGGATGAAAGCACAGAAAAGAGACAAAACTGCAAAGGGAGGATAAAAAGTAAAGATCTGCCTGAACTGTGGCACAATGATAGACAAAGAGAACATCCCCTAAGTCAACTAGGTGGTGCTGGGTACATGCTCCTTTCCCAGAATCTGTTCTTCAAAACATGCTGGGCAAGTATATTGCAAAACTCACCTTGGATGACAATTTTTAAAACAGACAGCAGTGCTATTGACAGAGCTGAGACATGGCAATTTTGTGTACTTTAGGTTTCTCATGAAGTAAAATGCAGCTAATTCTGGAACTGATCTCTAAAACCCAAGTGAGTGTTAGACAGCTGTCAGCTTGGGCAAGGAGCTCAGGCTTCTGTGAGAGCCTTCAGTGGAGTCAATGTTTCTGAAAAGCTAACAATGCTGAGGAACAGAAAGAAATGTGCGAACAGTTTCTAAGAAGGACTTGCTGTAGGAAGAATGGTTTATGGGACTGACTTTGAGACTGTGTCAAGACACTTGGACTTGATTTTGGCTATGCCACAGACTACCTCTTTTTTTTTTAGAGAGATATCCTGTTTTCCTTTATTTCTTAAAATGTAATTCAAAGGAAATGAACATTATTATTTTCTTCACAGTCAAAAATATTTCGTAACAGAGTGAATAACTTCAAAAAATGGAAATATTTTAGAGTTCAGTTTAAAATTGTATTTAAAGCACGCAACATCTTAATAAGCACTAATATCAACCCAAATCAAGAGGTAGATGTTGAATTCAGGCTCTCTAAATCTTTTCTGTCACTGCACATTAGTGCTGGACCTGATTATTCCCTTCCAAGTTGCCTTAAAGTGAGCAAAATTATACTGGGCTGCACAGCCTTTTTTCCAAGTTACATGAGGTAAGAAATCATAGAAGGCCACACCAGCAACCTTTGACATACTTGAATTAAAAGGTTGCCTTTGACACTTTAATCAAGAGGATGAATGATTGAGTTGTAACACAGAAATGCTATCTTCCCACATGTGGATGTGCACATTTTAATTTCATGGTTTTTTCTTAATTTACCTAAAATACCACAAAGTTAAGCATCTCCAAAACAATATTGTATTTCATCCTTCCAATGTCATATAAATAAAAGTAGCTAGCAAAGACTCAAGTAAGAAAATAGCTGGCTAAGAGAGTCTTTCTCTAAATAGGGAGAATAAACACTGTTGTATAAAGTCCAATATTTTTCTGATTACCAAAAATTACGGACCTGTTAAAACCACACAAAAAAAAAAAAAACAAAAAAAAAAAAAACAAAAAAACAAAAACAAAAAAACAAAACAAAAAAAAACAAACAAAAAAAACAAACAAAAAACCACCACAAAACAAACAAACAAACAAAACCCCAAAACAACCCACAACAAATTAAGTGCAGGAAGCATTATTCTAAGAAACTGTTATAACCATTTCTCAGGTTTGCTTTAACCCTGTCAAACCAATAAGCTCTTTAACTCTTCCAGCAAATACACATGGAAGAGACGGGAAATAAGAACTAAAGTGGCATCATTTGTTAGTGTTGCTGAAACAGTACCTAACTTTGACCTCCTAGCATACAATTCAAATTGTAGCAATCAATTTATTTGCTCAAAAACTATATCCTTTTCCTCAGTTGTTCACAGTAAGCAAATCAACAACTTTCTGAGCAAAACCACTGGTTTCTGAAGCTAAGAAATTCATAGAACTTTTCCTGAAAAAAATAACTATGAGATAGGATGTTAAATTCTGAAAGACCAGGAAGGTGCAGTTCTACTTCATATCCTCCAGCACAGGTACCAACAAACTAACACCCTACTAACATAAAGGATGTTGGTTGGAGTGAAGTTACTTGAACTCTGCTGTGTAAGAGAAGAAAATGGAAGCAAGCAGGATTTCCAAATCCAGCCATTCTTCCAGTTTTCTATTAAGAGTTTGTCTGTATAAGTGACAATATAGAGACAATAAGGAAAGTTGAAAGATTACATGTGTTAAATACAGACTGAATTCCACAACTTGGATGACAACTAGCACAAACATTGGCTTTTGAACAAGAGCACCAGACTGTCCAGAATCACTGCATTATATGAACCCTTCAGGATCTGGAATGAGATAGAACTAGCATTTTCCATATAACTGCCTTCTTTTTTTTACATGCCAATTACCCCACTTAAGGCAACAAAAATATTGGTAGCAATTTATTTAGTATAAAAGGGAGATTTTTTTTTTTTCCCAAAGAGGTACAATTGCAATAAGTTTTAAATTGTTGCTCAAATGGAGGCTGTTGCTCCTTCTCTTACAACATTAACCTTTCTATAAAATGTATTTTGCTGTTACATTTGTTCTGATTTCCTCTGGGATAAACTGCTCTTAGTGTACCATAGGGTATCATGTATACAAAAGTCTCTACCAGATCAAGACTCACTCTCCCAAAACCCATTAAACTCTGAGGCTGGTGTTTGTGGTTCCCTGAGACAGGAATATTTTCATGGTACCAGATCATGCTCTGGTACAGAAGCATCACACAGCTCTTTATTTTGGGAGTACAGGCTTTAAGCTTCTTTTTGTACTAAAAATCGACTTTCATATTTTCTATTCACATTTAAGTCTATTGCTTTCTTAGTGGATGTGGGCAAATGGTTCGTAGGAGAGAAACACCTCCCATATGTTCTGAATTTCAATTTAGTGAGAGCATAATTTGTTCAGCTTTGGTAAGATCTCAGCTGAAATACTACATCCATCTTGGGAAGCAATGATAATGATGAACGACTAAACAAATTAGTGTTGATTAGTCTAAAGAAAGAAGACCGAATGGCTAACAATCATAAAGAATCTAAAAGAGCTGAAGAGAGGAAAGGAAGTACCTGTTCTACATGTTGGAATAGACAAGAAACATTAGGTTTAAAATAAATGAAGAAAGATCCAAAATAGATGTTAAGCAAAACATCTTTAAAGGTGAAGCCCTGTTTCATTTGTAGTTCTTGAAACAGAAGAACAAGGCTGAAAAGGTGTCTGGCAGGAACACCAGGCATTGCCCCAGAGAGGGGCAACCAGCTGTTATCTGCACTTCCCCTCCATCTCTTCTCAGCAGCAGCTGCCTCCCGTATTTCCCAGAGTGGAATTATCCAACCTTTTACAATCATTCTGGTTTTAAAATTATTCCATCATTAGTTTTCTTTTGAATAATCTGATGAAAGTGTCTGTATATTTCGCTTCTATAGCATGAATAAGACTAAAATATGCCTAAACTGGCACTTGCAGTACTAAATACATACCTTTTACCACACAGCTATAAACTTCAGTTCTGCTTTTAGTTTAAAAGATGCAAGCTCATGCACATGTACACTTTGTAACCTTTTGCTGAAATTTTCGGAAACTTAATATCGAATTATGCATAATTACAATATAAAAAATAAGAAAGATCCACTTAAGCCAGTTCTTTGTATTAGTTCGTTGCTTAGATATTGTCCAAACTGATTAATAACTAGTGGTGTTGGAACCAACAGCTGAGAAAGCTAACCAAGTTTTGGTTATGAAACTAAGTTGAAAAAATGATCAGGAAGTCATTGATTAAACATGCATTAGCATATGACTCTTTTAGTCAACAAAAATAGCTATACATTAAAATATCCAAGTATAGTGTAATCTATTTCTTTCAGATTGCATTCTGATCAGAAAATCATTTTACTTCCACCAATTTTAAGGAAGTTAAGGCCATTTATACCATTTGAAAGTTTGTGCCCTTAATTCTATTGATCGTATGTCTTCATATCTGGAATGAGAGTGTTTCTGAGGTATCGGCTAAAATTCTGCTGTGGTGATCCATTAAGAGGAAAACAATCCACTCCACGGAAAAAAAACCAACAAAACCACACAACATTCTTGAAAGAGTCGATGATTAAACTGTCTGTTGCTAAGCCTTTGCTATACTTTTGCTTTTCTTGTTTTGTCCAATAGCCTTTCACCTTCCTTTTCACATGGAAAACTTGATGGGTAATGGGCACAAGTTACTCCTGGGAAGATCCCACTTGTACACAGAAGGAAAATTTTTCACGAGAACAATCAGCCATTTAAATAATCTCCCCAGGGAAATGGTGGATTCCCCAACACTGACCCTTTTAAGATTCGTGTGATCTCACTTAAGATGATCTGCTCCATGACCTTCCCCAGCACTGAGCTCAGGCTGACAGACCTGTAGTTTCCAGGATCTTCTTTCCTGCCCTTTTCACAGAGGGGCATCACATTGGCCAACCTCCAATCCTCAGGGACCTGCCCCTAGACCAGGACTGCTGATAAACGATGGAGAGTGGTTTGGCAGCTCCTCTGCAGGCTCCTTTATAAACTGAAAACTACTTAAAAAAAAATCCTGGTATATCCCTCTTGTTTGCAATGACTGGTTCATGGAGTCTCTTTTGCTGACTTTTCAACCTTCAATATCACACAATAAGTTCAGACTTTTTTTTGGACTACCTCACTTTTCTTTATACTGGCCTAATTTATCTCTTCTATGTTCCTTAACAATCTCCTTCCTTTATTCCAGCTGCTTCTCTTGTTTTACATAAAAGAGAGGGGGTTTTTATTAAGTATATGTTAGCTGTGAAGGGGAAGAATAGAAGGAATAAGAGATCTGGTGAAATGAATAGTAAAAACTTTTTTGTCATGGATGTAGGGATTGGTGCACGGACGGGAAGCTGCTAGGAGGGACAGGAACCAGCTGACCCTGGGGAGGTGGTTGGGCGGCAAATATAAGGAATTCTAACTGCGCAATAAACGATTGATGACCCGCATTCCGTGAATGCTCTATGTCTCAGCCCTAGTTCGGAGGGAACTAGTGCTTCCGTCCCTCACCACACGAGTAGCAAGAAACTACAAGTGGTGACCCCGACGTGATGGCGATGGATGTGAGTCACGTGGTACAGGTACTGGAGGCCCTCGTGCAGCAAGCTGGGTTGCCGAAGGCGATAAACTCGGAGCCAGCGGGCCACTGCATCCAATGGATGCGAGGCCGGGGTGCGGTGGAGGCCCCCGTGGACATATTAGATACCTCCCGATGGGGACGGATCCGCCAAGAGCTTTTGGAAGCGGTCTTGGCGGGGGAAAAGAAAGCAGGAGATCTAGGGGAGACGTGGGGTGCCATCGAGAAAGGTATCTCCGGGACAGGAGCTGCTGGAGTGGCTGCGGGACACGGAGGCGCTGCGGGTGGAGGAGCCGCGGGTGCAAGCGTGGGAGCTGTGGAGGAAGGTGCCCCGGGAGGCGCGGCCGGAGCCCCCGAGCCGCGCGGCCGAGCGGGCAGTGCCGGGGCTGCAGTACGACTGCCAGAAACCGCGGCCACGGCAACAGCAAAAAACCGGGAAGTGGAGTCTTGTGAGCCCTGGCAACACTCCCCTTTGTGCGACAGGGCAGGGGACAGGGGGGTTCCCCACAACGAGCGACAGCAACCCTCAAAGCCTACCCTGGGGGAATCCTCCCTACTAACGACACTGTCTTTATCCTTGGCTACCAGGCTGGAGTGTTCAGTTTGGTTTTGATTTTCTAGAAAAAAAAAAAAAAAAAAAAAAAGAGGTACCCTTACAGCCTTTTGAGCACGGTGTGTGAGTGCTGTGGTGGGCTGTGGACTTGAAACCCCATATACAACTCATTTGATAGTCTCTCTGTGATCCACATGTACTAGAAGTTGGCAAATATATATCCATGTATATCCATGTTTCTATTAGCCCTTGGAGATTTTTATGGATATTGCTGACCACTTCTTCCAATGTAGGCTGGCCACCTGCATCGGAATGAGTGTGCATTTTGGTCAGTGTAAAAGCCCAAGGCTCATGCAATGTGGGGGGGGCAGAGCCTCTGCGGGGACGCCCGCTGAAGTTGAGCCTGCCACCTCACACTGCGATGATGCTGCTTGGAGCTGATTTTTAATTGTCTTCACAGGGTCCTTACTCCACGTTCTGTATGAGGGACCGTATAGTGGGAATAATGATTGTCTAGGTTTTGTGTTTCAAATATTGTAATTGTATGGAGTGTGCTTGTGGGATCCCATGCGTGTGTGCGTGTGTGTGTGTTGAGGGCGGACAGTGTTCTGTGTATTTTTTGTTGTTGGGTTTGTGTAAAAGTTTTAATGGGTAGCAGATTAACATTTTGGACAAGAAAGGGTTAATGCAAAGTGCCGTTGCTGGCAGGTATTTACTGCTGCTGATAAGCAGGCAGGCAGCTGTAGCTTCACATTTCTTTCCCATCAGAATGCCTTTGAATCACTTTAACCGGCCTCCTTCTCAAGAGCTGATAGCGTGGGAGAGGGGGTATGTTTGTGTTCTCCTACCTACAGGTCCATGGCAGCTGCCTGCAAAGTTTGCAAAGCCTTGCCATGAGCTGGACAGACAAGTGGAGGAACTCGATGCCTCAGCTACAGGAGCTGACAGTGAATACCCCGAGCAGAATGAGATAGAGGAAGAGAAAAATAAATGATTGCAGGACATCACTTGTGGGCAACTGAAAAGTAACAACTTGAATATGTGTGCTTGTAACGTAGCTATTATTAGAGGCTGTGATTTGGTGTATAAAACCACTTGTATTTACTAGCCAGTTGCTAATGAGAAACTGTACCCTGTGTTGTGTGGATTTGTTACTTGTAAAAGATGTTAGAGCATGCAAATTTGCAGCAGCTGCTAGAAAATGCTAAGGCAAAAGCTAGGAAGATTCTAATATGATGGTAGTGTTATAAAGCAGGTAATGGAACAAATTAAGAGGGTGGAAGAACTTCACTGAAAATTCTTTGGCTGGTTTCTTACTGTCATCAGCATTTTCAACATGCTGTTGTAACCTGTAATAGTTACTCTGGTAATGTAAATAAATCTGTGTGTGCTTTGCCACAGTAGCAACTTGTTACTGGATGAAGCAGGTGAAACTCTGCATTGACAACGAGGTACAAATTGACCAAATGCCTGCTGCCACAGTCAAGGGCAAGACTGGGTTGGCCTCTGTGTTTGCCACCAAGAAGAACCTTTAGCTCCGCTGTTGGCTGCAACCCAGCAGGTGTGGAGCGGTGGGGACACATGCCATGCCAGACCTTGATGGGAGGGGATGGCCTCCCCTGTTATCAAAGAGCCATCCAGGAGAAAAAGGGAAGACCCAGCAGCCTGTGATTGACCTATGTTGAAGAAATATGGAAACATGCTAAGATCTTACACATGGTGTATGAGGATGGGCAAGCCTTTTGGCTGAACAATTTGTTAGGTGAATGGGGACTGACAGGTTGGCTGGTTGCTCTAGTAAAAGGTGGACTAATGGTGTTTATTGTCATTTTAACAATTTTGATTTTGTTGCTGTGTATCTTTAATGTATCCAAAGAATGATTGTGAGTGCTACAACATGCGTTTGGCTTGTATAGAAAGAAAAAGGGGGAGATGTGGATGACTTTCTGGCAAAGAACGGCCATGTACCCAGATCAGCAAGTGCCTACGTGGAGTTGGACATGAACCAAGAGACAACAAAAGCTGAAGGAATCCCAGCAAGATAAGAAGGAACTGACAGATGCTACTATGCTTGCACTGAGTGGGCTCTTGACTGGTGTTGATAGTGTTCGTCATGCCACCTTACAAATAGGGCAGCAATCGACTTTTTATTGTTGGCACAGGGGCATGGTTGTGCTGAATTTGAGGGGATGTGCTGCATGAATTTGTCAGATCATTTGGAATCAATTTATAAGAGTATACAACAATTGAAAGAGGGGGTTCAATGGCTAACGAAAGATGATGGATGGAGTGACTATATTATGTGTGTTAGTTTTATTTGTATTAGTAGCAAGTTATATGTTGTGGTGTATGATGTCTATAGTTAAGAAAAATGTAACATATGTCTGGTTTGCTCAAAAACAAAAAGAGGGAATTGTGGAGTGGCTGAGGGACGGTGGACATTTCGTGACCAACCCAGAGGTCTTAGCCTTAGGAGATGGTGGTTATGAAGAATACAGCTGAACAATGGACATGTGAGCAATCCCAGCTGTTTGGTCTTAGCCAAACTCTGAGTTAAGTTGCAAGGCCTGAATTCAAGTTACTCAGGCTGTGAGGCCTAGCCTTAGGTTACTAAAGGACAGTTATGTGCAGTAGAATAAGGAACTTGGCATTTGCTCAAGGTTAACAAGATGTGGGAGCGGGATGGTGAAGCTGCAAGTTATGTGAGAAAGGTAGCGAATGGATAATTTTAGCTAGCTTGTTTTCTGCTTCAAAATGTGTGGACTGCACTTCTGAGCCAATCACAATCTATATTGGTTACGTCTAGCCAATAGCAGTTCGATTTCTGGAAGCATATACTGTAGCTACTGTAGCTACTGTGCTACAACAGTGGTCTGCAGACCCCATTGGCCATTGAGGCTACGATGGAGTGTGCGCAAGTCCTTTTTCAGGCTTTGTCTGAGCAAGCTGCTGAAATTTGCGCAAATCACTGCACTAGTCATTCGCACATCCCTGGACTCCTAACTGAAGGTAACAATAGTGCAGACCGTGTTGCACAAGGTCTGCCAGTTCCTGACTGTTGTGCTCCAGTTTTTATGCGTTATTTACATGACACGGTTGATACCTGTAGCAGTGTCATCTTGGTTATGGCACAACGCAAGCAAGACGCTAAGGCGGCCATTTTGCATTGGCGCGAGGTCATGGCGATTTTGGGAGTCCCTAGCCAGATCAAGACCGACAATGGCCCAGCATATTCAAGTCAACTGGTGGCTTTGTTTTTATGACAGTGGAGCATTGAGCATAAGACCGGTTGTCCTCATAACAGCACTGGCCAAGCTATCGTCGAACGCACGCACCAGACTCTGAAAGCTCGCCTCATGTGTCTTGAGGCGGGGGAGACCGTACCCGGAGGAGCTCCTGCAGTCCGTGTGCGCTGACTTTTACTTTCTGCTCTGACTAGTTTAAATCAATTCTCGCATGGATCAAGTGAACAATCCCCTATGAGCTCGCACTTAGCTCCACCTCTAGACAAACCCCTGTATCCACAGGTATGGGTGAAAGATCTGGAAAAGGGTAAGATAGGTCCATTTGCCCTACGTGCTCACGGGCGAGGCTATGCCTGTGTGGAGGGGGAGACTGGGCTACGCTAGGTACCGGCAAAATGGTTATTACCATATTTGTAGCTGTGTCTGTAAGTTTGTATTTGAGCTATATTTCACAGGTGGTGATTGGCGCTCGTCTGTATCTGGGAGAGAGTGATGGAAAGAGGTGTGAAATGACATCCATGGCCCTTGTGTGTCCAGATGACTTCACTCACTGATCCAGTCACGACGTGCCTTACAAACTTTGCGGCCGGCTGTTGAATACGACATCACTCAGGCCGGAAACACCTGCGTCTAGGTCCCTTTAGGCTGACGCTCTGTGTTTATTAGTATTAGGATGTTTGTTTCCTTCTTGTTTGATTATGTAATATGCACTGTGTGTGAATACTTAGTGGCACAAACCTTTCTTACTTGGTTAATTAGAGTTATAAGTTGCTTATCTGGAATAGCTGTTAAAACCCTGAGTTTTCTAGTCTTGAGGGGGGGGAGATGTAGGGATTGGTGCATGGACGGGGAAGCTGCTAGGAGGGACAGGAACCAGCTGACCCTGGGGAGGTGCTTGGGCGGCAAATATAAGGAATTCTAACTGCGCAATAAACAGTTGATGACCCGCATTCCGTGAATGCTCTATGTCTCAGCCCTAGTTCGGAGGGAACTAGTGCTTCCGTCCCTCATCACACGAGTAGCAAGAAACTACAATGGATATTTATCTTCATATTTTATGTCATATTTGCTACTCCCGATTGACCAGCACTTGAAACTCTTTTATTTGTACTTGATCTGCTCCATAGTCAATATTCATTTCTTCACTGTTAGTTCCACTGATTTGGAAAACAGTCCCAGGGATTAAAAAGCCATTTGACTCTGAATGAAAATATCTGTGTCTATTGACATATCCAATTTTCAACACAGGTTATGGGGGCTTGCCCTTTCTGTTTTTCCTGGAGAAGAAATAATTATAAAGGTATTTTTTATTGCTACTTAATCCCTACTTGAAAATCACAATGCTGTGTTAGGGATACCATAATAACTCTCAGCGACTAACAATGACGTTGAATAATCATCACTGTATTTTTGTTGTAATGATTCTATAAGGGTATAAGGAGATGGCTGATTAGACATTTTCTCCATCCTACTGGGAAGAGGGCTGAAGGAAACATCTTGTTGTGTATTGAGTTCAACTCAGAAAAGAGCACAAGCACAATGACAGAGGAAAATTGTGGCTGCTGACTCATTCTTCCTTACAGAATGAATGAGAAAGCAATAATAAAATACCTACTAAATTCCATTTGTTTAAGAATCTTTCTCAGCATTGGTGGGAAGATAAGATCACATAAGAATACAGGCTCTCTTCCCTCTGCCCTGCACATTAACTCTGCTTCTGACATTTCAAGACAGGCCTTTGGCAGAGCTTCCTTGTGTTTGATAATTCTTTAAGTAGAAAGAATAGATGGAAAGCAGCACAGTATAAACAATATGCTTTCCATGAATATATTTAATCTGTCCAATTCATAACCACTGCTAAATTCCCAGAGTGAAATAAAAACTTTTAAAAAAAAAATTAAAAAAAAAAAATCATAATCTCTGGGACTTCTGTATCTTGCTCAAAAGAAAACAAGTTGTATTTAATGCACTTCAAGATGCCACTAACGAGATGTAGCTAGGAGGAAATAGACAAGTTTTTTCTAATTTCAAACATAATCAAGCTCTCTGAACTTAAAATTAACCTCTGTTCAACATGTGCTGACAGATTTTTGCACTACCATGTGATTTACATGTGCTTTGCAACAGACATTTTATTTAGCACTAGATTTTTAATGAGTTAATAGATTATAAGCAAAAAAGATTCCCAAAGCCTGAAATTAAATGAAATGGGTTTTTTTTTCAGAGATCAAGACAATTTGTTGAGGAGAATGAAAGGTACCTTTCAACAAAGCTTTTCATAAAACATAACACAGGTCTGTGCAACAAAAGCTAAAATAACATAACCTACTTCCACTAAAGCCACCTCTACTTCAAAAAGAATCACTGATTCTTTAGACAGCCTAGACAACTTCATTTCTCTCCCAGCTCATTTCCTTTTTTGTATCCTGTGGGGTCCAGTAGCTCAGTACAGCCAAACACTTCTGTATTTCCTTAATGGCTGGGTTTCCTGCACTAACATCCCGATGGGATATAGCGTTAGTGACCTACTTCTGCTGCATTTTACAGGAGAAAAAGAAAAATTTTCTTCTAAGGGAGAAGAAAAAACATAAAATTTTTCAGTTACTTCACATTTGAAAATTTATATTCATAGTGTGAAAAGTAGAAGGAGTTGTTCATCCTCATCAGTTTTAAGGAAGGATTTCATCCTGTAATGGTGTTTGTCTTCCCAAGTAACTGCTGTGTTTGATGGAGCCCTGCTTTCCTGGTGATGGCTGAACACCTGCCTGCCAATGGTGAATGAATTCCTTGTTTTTCTATGCTTGTGTGTGTGGCTTTTGTTTTATTAAACTGTCTTTATCTCAACCCACAAGTTTTCACTTTTACCCTTCTGATTCTCTCCCACATCTCATTGAAGGGGATTAAGCAAGCTGCTGTTTGGAGCTTAGTTGCAGACTGGGGTTAAACCATGAGAAGGAGGAATGCCCTAAGTAGGTGGAATTTGACACTAATATTTTTAGTAAGCCTATGCACTCTCCATGACAATTGCTGAAGCACAATCTCTCAGAAACCACAGGAGGAAGTCCAGTTCTGTAGAACAGTGTTCTGACAGCTGGAGCCTGGTCTGTGGTGCTCTTTCAAGCGTGTATCACAGGCCTGCTCAGCAGAAATGTAAATACTGCCACAAAATCATGTACAGCCTCTTTCCTTTTTTCTTCTGTTTGGGTATTTGTTTGTTTGTTCACTTTGGAGTTGTTTTTTTTTTCTTTCCTAAAAAGCAGGAGGTGCGCATTTGAAATTGCTTATGGAAATTGAAACAAGGCCTCTCAGTCAAGTGTTTTAACTGCTGAGCTCTAATACCGCAAGCCAAGGCAATTATGAACTTCCATTAAGGTTTATTTTTTTTTATTTATTCAGTGACTTTAAACTTTTTTGCACTTTTTTGCTTTGTGTTATTCATCCAAATTGCTCCACGTAGAATCACTCTAGTAGAAATGCACAATTCCATACAGCTGAAGGGGACTACCAGCATAGAGTAGTATAGGTTCTAAATCTCTACAAATTCCACCTGAATGGATGATTTTTACTAACATACTGCATTTCCTCAAACTTTTTTTATTTTTTTTTAATATTATTAAAAATTAAACCCAGTTCTCCTTTTGGTGGAATTATTTCTCCTGTCATGCTTCCATTAGCTATTGTAATTGAATAGGTGCTTAAATTAGTGAAACGAAATAAGCAGGAAGTCAACCATAAACTCTTTCAGTGCTTTGCACTATATGGAGGCCCAGGTTTCTGACAACTACTTTTATCTTAGAATGTTTTAAGATCAACCATACTAGCCACCCATCACAGTAACCCTTAGTCTAATTCTCCATTATTGTACGAAGTAGTAAGATAAAGTAGAGATGGACAGATTATCTTGAACTGTTAACTGTAATATGAGACAAATAGGATTGTAAACCTTCTATCATATCAGCGACAAACAGGATTGTAGATCTTCTATTATATCAGGCAGTAAGAGCTATATAGAAAGGATAAATTGAAAATAAAAAAGTAAATAATTGAAAAATAAAGTTTAAAGTTAATTTTAGTGAATATATTTTATATAAATTATATATTCCTATATAAATTAAGTAAAAGTAAATCCCAACATGTGGTTTAAAAGTATAAATAAGGACTGATTTTCAGTATTGCTGATTAGCTGTAATTCTTAGAGGATTTTAGTAGATCTGCTAGAAACCTCTGAAACAGCAGGCTTCTAAATTCATTGTCTGTGCAATCTGTCATGAGCTTAAAAGCAACTAATACCAATAATACAGCATTCAATGACACTGCAAACTAAAAGACTCCTCCCTTAGAGAGCAGGTGAAAGGAGTTCTTGAGCCAGTAAGAAATATTCAAAAGGGAAACATGAGCAAAAGACACAAGGAAATGAGTCTGACACCTTGAAGTTACAAAGAAACATATTTGTACCAAAAAGGCTGCCTAAAGTTTATACCTAGCAAGCACCAGCACCTCTTCCTATGCATTTAGGTCATCACTGAGTCGCTCCACATGGTCCCCAGTAAGAACAATAACATACTTCCAGAGAGGCTCTGAGGACACACAGTTGAGAGGGATCATTTGACAGCTGGATCCAGTCCCAGCAATCATGACACATATGCACAGTCTGTTCCAGAAGAGCTCACAATACATCTACACTCTGCATATTCAGACCCTAGAGATCATAGAAAACGCATTATGAAAAGTTTAAGACCCACAAGAAAGGCAAATTTCAACACATTATTGGAAGACAGAAAAAAAAACCAAACAAGACCATCACCAAAATTCTAGAGCAATATGGAAAGAAGGAACTTGGTATGTCTGCTTCTCAGACACATTTAGGACACATTTACTAAATAATATTAGGTACAGAAGCAATGGTTTGTGCTATACAATTCATGCTAATTTGCAATAAAGTATTTCTGACTGCAATATTTTCTCACAAATTAATTGTAACTCAGACAATTTTTCAGCTATTGAACATTTCTTTAGTTACAAAAGAAACAGAATTACATTAATTCTTAAAAGTGATGCAAAATTCCTCATGATTGACTACTATCTCTAAAAATAAGGAAAAATACAGAGGTGGATTTTATATAATCCATGCAACTCAAATAAACCAAGTAATTCATATAATAAATGATACATTGAAATCACACAGAAGGATTTATTACCTCCCTTGCAATTTACATACATTAATAGAAGACTTTTTGCAGACTATTTTAAAATTCCTGAGGACTTCACAGATGTTGCAAACCCAGGGCAATACAATTTTAGAGACACTGGATGAACTTTGCTATGAAGTCAAATAGGTGAACAGATGAATGGTTTTAGAAAAGTAGGAGCTTGTAAGATCTCCTTCCAGAAGACAGGATAAATCCATTCTGTTTCTTAATAGACTTACCAGAATCTTATATTGAAATTGTCTGAAAAACGTATTTACCTTTTTTCTAACCGGCTCTACTCTTAATCTTTAATTTTTCTTAGAAGATGGAATTACGTTGTAGACTTGCCTAAATTTCCTAAGCTACTTACCTTTTTTTTGTAAAAATTTTGGGGTTGTTTTACAGTTACTTGAATAACTGGATCCAGTTTTTGATTGGTCGACACATACTTTATACTCCCGCCTACCCCATCTTCTTGAATGGTTTACAGAAATTTGTACTCAGAAGGAACAAGCATTCATTTTGCAACATGCCATGTAAAACACCTTGTAAATGCTCTTATTAAATGTCATTACCCACATTTCCTGCAAATGTGTTAAAATACAATATTTGTAATGGATTTTTACATTTACAAAAATACATTACTACACAATGTCTCCATTATTTTACACAACAGAGTAGTTTTAGCATTGCCAGAGACAAATGTAAGATTCCCTACACCACCCACAGCAATGTGACTCAGTATAATTACAGAGACACCACTAGTAGTGTTGAAAAGATACTCACTTGCTATGCCTATGTAATTACCAGCTTGTATAATATGACTGTGTCAGCAGTGCTGCCAATTGGTGTCATTATGGTAAAATAACAACACCATAGTGTGGACAACTAGCCTCAAACACCTTATTTTATGTACACCAAGGATTAGCCATCACTAATGGTAATTTCTGTTAATTCAGTCTAGATTTGAATTTGTTATATAAAAAACCAGTAACAGCCATGTACTCTGACTGACGCTTCTAAAACATGTATTCTTCTGTAAGTACTGGGCATGCTGAAAATCAGCACTGTACCAGATTATCAGTACCACATGAAGTTTTGATGTCTTCAGGTTTTTTTTTTTCCTTCACTTTTCTTGCTCAATATACATTTCCATGCTGCCTAAACATACAGTATTTCATCTGTGTGCGAAAGTACACTCCTGGCTTTGTAAGTATTTTCCCACCACTTTCCTTCCTCTACATGAAGTAAGAGTCAGTGATTCACAGGTTAGGTCTACAAAATAGCCTTGGTTGCTTTTGGAATAAGTAAATAATCCTGTCTTTGAGTCCTGTGTTCCTGTTGGCAGTGCCTGAACTAATAATTTCAAAACTCCCTCCAGACTAAGCAGCTAAGTGTCCACACTCATTATTGGACCTCAGCACCTCTGTGCTGTGAGACATCATCTAAAAGAATCCCCTAATCTGCAAAAGACAAAATGGGTATGCCTTTGGGCTGGAAATGTATTCAGTGTTATGAGAAGGGAATTACTTAATAACCAAGAAACAGGAAAAGCGAGTCTGTATGGCTGAGAATTGATAGGAAGGATTTAGCAGCTAAAACCCAACTGAAAGATCAGGTGTCTGGCTACAAATGCAGTGGATAAAAAAAAAAAAAAATTAAGATGACTTCATAAATAAATTACTTTAGCTCATTAGTAACTAACGAATGAGTGAGCTCACTGGCATTCTTAATTGAGTAGGAGCCTAGCCACAAATGAAATAAAACCACCACTCAGAAATAGTGCCCTTGGGAGATGTCCTCAGTCCCACACTTGAGTATCTGTCATTCTTTGGAAGCCCACAGGACAAATACAAATAGAGACTTAAAAAAACATTGCAAAAATTATAATAAACTTTCAAAAACATCCTTCCTTCTCTCCATCTCAAAAAAGAAAAATATTTTATCCGACTGACCACTGCTCACGAGTTTAAAATCTGGTGCAATCTTAAATTTACAAAGTTTTTTCTGCTTAATCCTGCAATTCAATGGGCTTGCCCTTTCCTTGTTCAGTTCCACAGAACCTCTTGTTCTTTACTTTCTTTAATGTTTTCAAAGGTAGCGTAGAGTTTCAGTTTTCTGACTGCCTCTCTGATATATGCACAGAATAGGATAGCTTCTAATTAAAGCCAATTGTAGTATGAAGCCTGACCTGCAAGGTCACCCCAGCAAATACATCACTCCTACATTGTGTCATGGCAGTTATGCTTCCATATATGTACAGCTTTTATGAAATTATTTTTTTGTAATGGTATTGGATATAGTAAATATTTTGGATACAATAATTAGAAGTAGCTGCAGCTAGCTATAAATACATATTTCTGAATCATACAAATGCATATCCAAAAAGGTATGACACACAGTGTTTGTAGTTGTGCGATGGCAGAGTTCCCAAGCATCTCTAAGTATTGGGTAGGATGTGTGCGAAATTCTCACCTCCCACTATCCTGTCTTACACTTTCACTCCAATCGTTACAGGAAAAGCAAGAATCTAAGTATGGCAATAGTGAAGTGATCAAAGCACATACAAGTCTATAAACATTTTTCAGGAAAAAAGGATTAACAAAGAGAATCCTAAGTAAATTTAAATAAACTAGTTACAATTCAAGCTGAAGTAGTTCAGCTGGAGGAAGGAAGGAAATAAAACCCAAACAAACCTAACAAACAATAACCCATATAAACAAATGGAAAAAGAGAATCTTGCTCTTGTTATGCATAAGGTAGCCCATATTCACATGCCTCTTAAACAAATTACCGTTACGGAGATCAGGATATTTGCTCATCTTTCAGTTCAGGTCTTTCTGAAAACAATGTAAGAGTGCAGAGCCTCAGGGATCTTCTGAGAGACACAGTTGCACTAGAGTTCCCCTTCCCTGGGATGCTAAAGAATGGGGAGTACTTTGCACTGGTCTTATATGAGATACCAGTAAACTCACTTCATCCTTCTCTTTAACTTCTTGGTCTTTACTTGTTTATAGAGACAAGGGAGAATGCCTGGGTTATTAATCCATCCTGTCCCTTACAGTATAATCCACATAGGATGTTTTTAGTCACACGGGGAATTAATTTGGTAGGACTGCATGGCTGTGAACGTATGGACAATATCCATCACTATTGTCACACCCTCATATTGGTTTGCTGCATAAATTTCAGCACAGCAGGAGGAATTTCTCTAATGCTAGATAATGCTAATATGTGAATAGCATATGTTTGGGGGGCTGCTTTTGTCAAATAAACTTATCAATCCTGTACCTCTTTAACTGACCCTGTGAGATGGCACCAATTCACTTACTTGTGCATTAAAAGAGTGTACTGGTGTGCTAATAACAAATTAACATATAAATACCAGTTAGATGATAAGAGATTAACATAAAAATTAATTGCAAAAATCTGGCAAAAAAATTTATTGTGATGTCAAATTTCAAGATCACATTAAAATGTAATATTAAAATTAAAATGGCACACAGTGTCATTGTATGCCAACTTTCTTTTTACCTTGCAGTATAGCAACAGTGTCCAGTATTCCTGAATGGTACGCTGTGGTGACTGTCAGGAATAGAATAGGAAGTTCACACAGCATGCATTTATCTCTAGCTGGTGTGAGAAATCAGTGTTTTTCTTCTTTTACAAAAGCAAGCAGAAATGAAGAACAAAAGAAAAGGATTACCCTGTCATAGGAGGAAGATAACTTATTCACTTTTATCTCATTTTAATGTGCAAATCAATCCTCATGCTCTTATTTGCCAGTTTCCACTATATTAGTCACCCTGGAACAGCTGGGAGCTCTCCTGTTGCTCCACCTGGCATTGGCTTAGGATCAAATGGGGTCATCTGTCAAATAATATATGAGAACTAAATTGATGGAGGTCTTCCAAGGGGTAGAGCTACTTGCTAGTTGTGTAGGTAAATTACAATGAAACAATATAAGGCTCATTAGTTTGTTAATGAAGATTATTAAATAAACAGTGTACACATTCAAGGTCATTTTGGGACTTCTTTTCTAGATGCTGCTCCAGCTCTCATAGAAGATACAATTTTAGGAATAAGGAATGATTTTTTTTTCACGCGGCTGAAAGTCTCTGAGGTATATTCTAGTTTAAGAGTTCACTCCATAGATTTCAGATATTATTTAGGCAAAAAGAGTTTTGAATTTCAAATGGCTTCCAGCAAAGATATAATTTTTTTTTCCTTCAGAGTTAAACACAGCATTTAGGTTTTCAAAATTAATCAAGAGTTTTTTAGAATTCTCCAGAAATATTATCTGCACATACCTATAACAAAACTGCAATGCAAAGGAGAAGTTGCCCAGTTCCAATCATCTTTTTAACTTGTACTCCATCTTGATTCAATATGATAACTCTCCTGATAGCTTTCATCTTTACCATAAACTCTTTTAGCATTCTTTCACTTTCATTAAAGCATTCTCTTTTCAAATGCAAATAGCCACCCACAATACTGAAATTCTGAGACATTTGTATGGGAGTCCTGAAAGCAGGCAATACAATATTCTTTCTTAAGAGCAAATAAGTGCAATTCAGCAAATTCATATGTGTATCGATGCCAAAACTTTTTCTCTAATATTCCCAGCCTACCAGCTAATGTCCTCTCTGACTTTTTAAAAACATGTACAGTATCATTTCAGTGATTTATCACAATAATTTGGAACAATTTAGTGCATGTCTCAGCTAGAACATCGGTTCTGTCATGCTGAACACTAATCTATTTAGAAATTTTCTCATGCTTAATCAAATTAAGCCCAATATCAAATAACCTCACTCAATTCAATGACTCACCCACATCTTCTGTGGGAAACGAAGCTACTTCCCTTGTCACATAATTCCTTAGCAGTTTTGAAGGCTACTCTCATTTTCAGAGAGGAATATACCTAAGTTGTTCAGAAGATCTATACAAATACTAGATCCTTATGTGTGATCTGTATATGTGATCTCCCTTTAGGGCTAATTTAATAGCTTTTGGATTGGAATAACAGACTATTAACTGCAATTATCCATGTAGCATTACTATAAGTGCAATAAATGGCAAAATTATGAAAACCTGTTTTGTAAAACACAGTTACTAAAGAAATTAATGGTAAGTTTCACAGAAACAGAGAAAATACCTGTGGTTTAAGATTATATGATAGTACGTTTCAAAGGCAGTGGGCACACCTAACTTATTCCACAGATTTACTTTTGCTGGGTGCTGAACGAATTATAAATCTTCCCAAAGAAAAATTTTGACTCCATGTAGGACACAAGAGTAAAAACCAGAACAGTAAATGAAAATACAGATATAATAAACGTGTATTTCAAGGGCATAAAGTTCTAATGTTTAGAGCCAGCTGAGAATCGGATTCAAAAAATCTGATTTTACTCATGAGTGCTACATCTTCCATTTACAGCAAAAGAAGATACAGATGGAGACATCTTCATTTATGTCATGGGAAATTTTTGGGTTTATGAGCCACATTCAGTATATCAGAAAGCATCAAGACTGGTGCAGCTTTCAGTTTTGTACCTTTCCCAGACCAACACTATCATTAAGAACATGATGCACTCTAGTATAACCCTCCCTAGGTAAAAAATCCAAACAAACCAGAAATATCAGATCTTCCTCCAATTTTATTATCATGCATATTCAAACAAAGGTAACAGTGTACTGTCTTGGAGCTACAGATCCTTGAATCGTGGGCGCTTCATGAAGTAGCTGATTTTTATTCCCATTTCACTTCAAATTGCATTAACTCATACATATATTCACTCAGACCAGTCCAGCGCCATTTTCCTATCATCTAAAAGGAAAATGATAATTCATTGTTATCCTGCATATTTAAAAAATAACAAATCCTCCTACCTTTTTTATTCTTAAACTTTTGTGCAAATTAAAGACAGGCAATCACTTGAGTGCTTAATTTAACAATCTATAAATACTTCCAGAAAGTGTTGCCTGCTGTTTATTTCTGAAACTTGGAATACCTTGCCTACAAACTTTCATATAGTTCTGTCTTCTCTTACCAAAAATGTTAGTAAAGCTACATGTTTTGCGATGAAACTTGACCAATATCTAAGTTCCCCTTTCCCCAGATGTTTCCATTCTAAGGGATTTTCAGAGTTAATCTGATTTTTACAATATAACCCTCCAATGGGAAAAACATCTTTTTGAAAAGATACATCTCCCCCTTGTCTGCTTGTCCTAGGTTCAGCTGTAACAGTAATTTTTCTCCTTCTCAGTAGCTGGTGCAGTGCTGTGTTTCAGCTTCACTCTGAGAAACAATGCTGATAACACACTGATGTTTTAGTTGTTGCTGAGTAGCACTTACCCTGATCAAGGACTTTTCAGTCTCTCATGGCCTGCCAGTGAGGAGGGCAGAAGAAGCTGGGAGGAAGCAGAGAAAGGACACCTGACTCAAACTAGCTAAAGGGGTATTCCATGCCACAGCAAATCATGCCCAGTATATAAACTGGGGGGAGTCACCTGGAAGGTGCAGATCACTGCTCAGGTCAGGCTGGGTATCTGTTAGTGGGTGGTGAGCAATTGCATTGGGGATCACTTGCGTTTGTTGGGTTTTCTCCTTCCCTTTTTAGTTTTATATTCTTTCCCCTTGTTATTTCCATTATTATTATTATAGTAGTGGTAGCTTTCTACTACACTGCTGTATGATACTGCTCATTTTCACAGTCAAAAAAATTAACTAAATATTGATGGTCTTGTGGGTGAGATTCTTATGAATTTCACACCTTTGTCTTTATGTACTACAAAATTTTCCTTAAGAAAAAATGGATAACAGGAAAAAATTCATATTTAGCTTTTTTTTTGCATATGATATTTTGTAACAAAACAGCAAAAACCATAGACATTTGCTTTATCAAAGTCACATAAAGATGCATGAATTTGCATATGTTTGACTTGTCCTCATACCAAGAAAAGCAGAGAAAGTGAGAAAATAAAATACAGATATCTTTGCTATGGTACAATAGCTGCTGATTTCTATGAACAGTATGACTACAGGCTAAATAATAATTGAGCTTCAGAGCTGACATTACTCAGTATCCACCATTTTCCAGTGATAAGCATAAGGCAAGATAATGTTGCCCCCTATAATTACTTTATCAAGACATACATGTACATATTTCAGCATTTATCTGTATAAGCAAACTAGTCTCATTTTAGTCTCAAAATTCTTAGAATAGAAACATGGAATAATTACGTTTGGAAAGGACCTTAAGATCATCTAGTTCCAATCCTCCTGCCATGGACAGGGACACCTCAGACTAAAACAATGTCACTCAAAGCTCTGTCCAACCTGGCCTTGAATACCACCAGGGATGGAGCATTCACAATTTCCCTGGGAAACCCATTCCAGTGCCTCACCACCCTCACAGTAAAGAACTTCTTCCTTATATCCAATCTAAACTTCCCCTGTTTAAGTTTGAACCCATTACCCCTTGTCCTATCACTACAGTCCCTAATGAAGACTCCCTCCTCAGCATCCTTATAGGCCCCCTTCAGATACTGGAAGGCTGCTATGAGGTCTCCACGCAGCCTTCACTTCTCCAGGCTGAACAGCCCCAACTTTCTCAGCCTATCTTCATACGGGAGGTGCTCCAGTCCCCTGATCATCCTCGTAGCCCTCCTCTGGACTTGTTCCAACGGTTCCATGTCCTTTTTATGTTGAGGACACCAGAACTGCACACAATACTCCAAGTGAGGTCTCACGAGAGCAGAGTAGAGGGTCAGGATCACCTCCTTCGACCTGCTGGTCACACTCCTTTTGATGCAGCCCAGGGTACGATAATCTAAAATCTAAAATAAGAAATCTAAAATGATCAAAATATATGAATTTATTATACAATTGTTTCAGCCTATGATGCAACAGCTGTTCTTTGCTTTGTTCTTTACATAAGCATTAATGAAAATTCAGTGCACCAAAAAAGACTGGTTGGCTCAGGGAACAGTCAATGAGAAGTGGATACTTTCATCATTAGGCCATCAATTAGAATCTAATTTGGCTTGATACTCTTAATTGCATGTTCACTGCACCATTACTGCTATTGGTCTTGTTTGGTAATGTGAACTGCAAATCTGTCCACGAGATACCAGCAGATCCTGACCTTGCATACATTGTTAGAAGCAAATAAAATATGTTGTGCCAAGAATTCGGGAACAAATGAAAAAAGTGTAACCCACAAACCTATAAGGACATCTCTCTCATTCTCTGAAGATCCAAAAACATCCATGGTACAAAAAAAAAAAAAAAAGAAAAAAAAGAAGAAAGCACCTTTAATTATTTACTTATGTCTGCCTCCTTGTAACGCGTTTTATAATTCTTATTAAACTGTTAAGGATGGGGAGAGGAAGAAAGAAAGTAACTCCACTAATATCCTGAATGTTCTAAACAGAATTTAAAGTGCATGCTCCTGAAGAAACATATTAGATTCACATATAGACTAATTAATCTAAATAAAACTACCTTCATTGCGAGAAAAAAACCCCAAAACAAACAAACACCAAACAAAAAACCAAAAGACATTTGTAAAGGAACTATAGCAGTAAGGACTTAACTATGCATAGTGTGAAAAATCATAGAATTTTTCAGATTGTACTTAGCCATATAAACCTGTTTAATTCTGGAACCCATTTAAACTTGCTGGTACCAGATTTAAGGATTTTTTTATTGGTAACAACTATCACAAAAACAAGGACAAAACAACAGTAATCAAATGACACTGATGAGGCAGGGTCAGTATTGTGTTATGGTCCTAATGCAGTATATAAAGAGTTAAAAATTATTACTAGAATTACTGTCAGAATAAAAATTGAGAAAACAAAATTCAGTAAGGTTCAAGTGATGAAAGAGCCTACATTGAACACCAGCAGGGATAAGATGGATATAAATAATCAGAATGACAGATAACAAGTAAATTTGCAGTGCAGGATTACAGGAAAGGATATCAATTTAAGTTCACAGAAAGTATGCACTATTGTTGATCATCATAAACAAATTTTTTATAGAAGCAATGAACAATGAGTGTACGATGCAATCTACAACATTTTTAGATGCAGGAACACTAGTAATGTATTGATTATTGTAATTAAACTTTTTCTTCATTTCTTCCTTTAGTAAAGATGAGCCCATATTCCTATCTTGACAACGCTGAGACAGATTTTCTAGCAAGATGCAGAGAGTTCATCTGCTCCCCTTCCTCTTTCAAGAATAAGGGAAAACAAAAGACAGAAAAAGAGAAGAAAAGGAATAAAATTACTTAGTCTCACATGTTACACTGTCTTCCTTTGAGAGAAAATGCTTCCTTTTAGAGGGATCACACCAGTACAATAATTAAACAGCACTCAACGTTTGTTAAAATACTAGTTCATAATGCAGCCCATCAGAGTTTTTAAGAATGAGAAAAGTTCGGCCCTTCATTAAAATCATAGGCCAACTCTCCCTCAGATTCCTTGTCCTCTGAGAGTGTTTACCCTCCTTGTAAGAACTCTGGTATGCTTTGATGACATGATAAATCACACTACTTTAGACCATATTATCTCTTGATGCATTACTGTCTATAGCAAGATCTATATCTCCTGTCACAAAGAACTGAAGCTAGAAGAAATTAAATAAAACTGCGGAAAATAAAGTAAGTTAAATAACACAGAAAACTGGCTGATAATGGGCTTTGCTATGACTACCAAACAATTTCCTGAAGAAAGTCACAGCAACCTAGTTGTTCAAAGAATGTAAAAACAGATGGCACTGCAAAACAGAATCATCTTTCTCCAAGCACAGTATGCTGGACTGCCTGGTCTATTCCCCTGGCAGTTCCAAGAACATAAAATTCCAAGAATTTAATTAAGTAATTGACAGCTACTAGCAGATTTGCGATATACTAGGTGTTGCAACTAAATAATGCAGATAAAAGATATGAGGCTGCCTACAGACACCCTTATAATAAAGTAAGGGAAAAATGGACCTATTTGCTCAAGATCTCAAAAGTCAGTGCTAACACCAGAATTCCAAATTCATTTTGTCTTGACTACAAGTGTCTCTTCATCACCTTTTTCCAGTTGCTAGACTAATTCTGTATTAAGAAGTCAGCTTTAATAGAAAGAAGATACTAAACACTGGGAGAAAGAAGATGAATTACGATCTATCACAAGGCTTTGAAAATACACCAGAAAGTATGATGCATGCAATAGTAGTATGTTGGTTTTCAGTCTATCTGAAAATGTTATGTAAGTTAAGCAAAAAAAGACAAAAAAAAAAGATTTAGTATGCTCAAATATTTATGGTTTAGCAAAACCTGCCCAATATAGTAGAATGCCACCCCAAACAGTATTAAAATAAAATAAAATAAATAAAATAAAATAAAATGTAATTGAGTAAGCTAGCAGGTGAATATTTATGCGTTAGATATAGTTAGCAATTGTTCAGGCCCAACCTAAGAAAAGCTACTATCCTTACACTGGAGATATTCAAGGCCCGGCTGGACAAGTTCCTGTGTGATGTACTCTATGTTACCCTGCTCTTGCAGAGGGGTTGGACTAGATGATCTTTTGAGGTCCCTTCCAATCCTTGGGATTCTGTGATTCTGTGATAGGGGTTAACAAGTAATGGGATCTTTTGACCTTGGAAAAAAGCAGAGATATGGGCAAACTCATAATTTCTCAGTACAGAAAAGGTATATGATGCCACAAGTAGAATTCTACCTCCAGCAACAAATATTCTCAAGTCATTCAGGTAGGCTTCTTTTCATAGGTTATTAGAACCACGCAGTTTCTACTCCCCCCCCACCCCCCCACCCCCCCGGAGGGATGGGGAGGAGAATCGAAAGAATGTAACTCCCACGGGTTGAGATAAAAACAGTCCAGTAACTAAGGTATAACACAAATCACTACTGCTACCACCAATAATAATAATGATAAGAGAAATACCAAGGGAAGAGAATACGATACCGCCCGCCGGAAAAGAGAGCCCGACAGAAAAGAGGATGTGCCCTTCTGGATAACTCTCAGTTACATCCCTGGGCATGACGTGCTGTGGTATGGAATACCTCTTTGGCTAGTTTGGGTCAGGTGTCCTGTCCCTGCTTCCATTGCTGCAACCACCCCCACAGGGCATTTGCCACCATCCATGAGTCAGTATTATTCCCAGGCCGAAAGTCAAAACCACAGCACTGCACCAGCTACTAAGAAGGAGAAAAACTGACTGCTGCTGCTGAACCCAGGACAGTATCCACCCCTTATTCCATACCATTCACGTCATGCTCAGATCCCACATTTTCCATATACCCTCACTCTCATCTCAGTGCACTGAGGTTAGAAGAAACCTCAAGGATCATCTGGTCCAACTTCTTTAGGCAAGGTTTCTAGACACTAGGATTCACCTTGTGCTAGATTTATTTACAGGACAATAGAGGTGACCTCACTATTGTTTTTTACCAGTTGTGAATATAATTGTCTAAATACACTGAGGAATAAAAATTAAAAAAAAAAAAAAAAAAAAATAAAAAATTCAACCATGCAATTTAAACCAAGGTGAAAATACGAAGAGTGCTATATTGTGTTCCTAATGTATTCTTCTGTATCTCATACAGATAGACTTTCATTGCCTAATTGATCTTACTGTTAGGAGCTTATTCCTGAATATGTAACATCTGCAAAGCCAAATGGGTAATTTTTTGTCTTTATCTTTTCTAGCACTTTTTTCTATCATTGAAAAATAGTGAGATTTCAGTGTTTAAGAAAGTTGCATGTGAAATTCTGATAGAACTCTTGTTCTCCAATGTGATAAAGCAGTTTCAGATATAAAATATCCTTCAAGGAATATTCTTTATTGAGATCAGCATTTAAATTTAAGAACTACAAAATCTCTATCTTTTCTTTGGTGGATCATCCAGCAACGTGTTTACTCTAGTACCTGTGAGAAAGAAAATATCTTCTGTTCTGAACTCAGTATGCTTCTGAAGAGGATACACACCTATAAACGCATATCTTCCTGTTACTGATTTTTCTCTTAATTAAAGAATGAGTATGTTACCTTAGGCAATTTATTCAGGGTGCTGAATTCTTCATTGCTTGAAATCTTTACAGCAGATCTGGGCATATTCTTCAAAATACAAGTTCTACCTCAAACAAAAAAATAAGGATTTTGACACAGAAACTGCAGGATGAGATTCTTTCTCCTGCACCATGCAGGAAATCAAATTATATGACTTTCTCTATGCTACTAAATGCTAAGCACAGACTAGTTTGTTACTTGCCCTCATAGGATTATAAATGCTTCTCTCATAAATATTCAATGCTAAAATACTGGCACCTATTCAAATTTATATAGGGTATTTGTGCTCGAGGATAAAGTGTTGAGTAACAAGATTACTCTTACATTGTGACGAATAAGCATTTATTGACTCAGCTCTTGACATCCTGTGAAACATATCAATGAAGATGAAAGGAAATAAGCACTTTGTTCCACTGACTCAAAGATCACTTTTAAATTCCACCTGCAATAATTCAATAAACAATGTACTAGAGCAAAAGATTTTTTTTACCTTATACTAGCATTAACATTTCAATTGAGCACATGATGGAGAAATGTGAAACAAAATAATTTTTGCTTTCAATACTATCCTGGAAGCAAGGGTTGTATTATGTAAAATTAATATGATCTTTCTTTTAAGATTACTGATCTGTATAGATAAAGCATTTTATTTCTGGATCACTATAGATTACTGACCCTTTTTAAACTGTTCTTAAAAAAACAAAAGCTTTTTATGTGATCATTGGTATGGTTGGTGATTCTGGACAAGAAAGATCCAAAAGGAATGAAATTATAGTTTGAGAAAAAAAAGTATTCCTGTTCAACTTCTTTAGTTTGTCTTTCCTAAACAATTACTCTTCTTATATCTGTAGGATACCCTGTATTTCACTGATATATTTCAAAACTTGAATTTAATTTGAGAAATATATCAAGCAAACTAGTAACGCTCTTATCATAGTAGAAGTACAGTGCAAAATTACTGTACAGTGGATGTTTACTAACACGATAGGACTATTAAATCCCCATCATAATATGATGTAAAAATCACTAATATTATAGAAATTCCACACCATCATAATAGAGGAATGTTCTTGACATAGTCCACATATGTCAATTGCAGATAGCAGAGTTTGGGAAACTGTAAGTTTTTTAGCTTAAAAAGGCAAGTAAAACCACATTTATTAAAACCTTGACCTATTTCAATCTGGGGATTCTGAAACTGAACACTATATTCTGATAATTTTACAGCAATGTTAACCAAGTTTTAATTTCATTTGGCTTATAAATGTCCTAGACATATAGGTGTATTTCAGAGTTAGCTAGATTATAAAGACTGCACATCTGACAATTTGCATAGTAAGATACAAAGGCATCACAAAATAAAAAATGTGTACCATCTATTAGTTCTCAGTAACTTTCACAAAAATCACAAGTCATAGAATAATACACTACTGTCAGTGGGGCTCATTTAAATTATACCAGGATTATATTAAAATCTCTGTCACAATATTATTCCATCACACTATATAGGCAGTAGAAACTGGAAGCAGGCAAAGAAATGCAGTACTTATTGCTCAAAACATAGTAAACCTTATATTTTTCACAAATAAAAATTTTAGTTGTCAGCATGTAACATCTTTGAATGTTTCCACACAGTTTTATCACTCCTTTTGAAAGATTTTACTTTGCCATAAAAGCACAGGGAGTTTGTTTAATATGCTATTTCATGTTTTTTCCACCTGCCAATAAGATTTGTCGTGTTGATATTTTTCCCCCATTTTTTACTGAAAGCTGTTTAACATCGCTTGATTTCATTGTAGTAAATACTGAATAATATCCATCATGCAATACACCTCCATAGTTAGAAATACTTGAGCAAAATTCATCTAATATCTTTTGCTAAAAACAGTATTCTCCAAGGCTCAGAAACATTGTCTCACACCAACCCTAACTGGCTTACAAGCCAGTTGTAAACTGGACTTTTGCATGGTGATTAAATTTCAGTAAGCAAAAGGCCCAGTTGACTGATTAGCAACAAAAGTAAGGACTCTTCTAAAAAAAATGTAGCTTCCAAATTACAAAATGTAAAGTTAAGCATTCAGAAGAATATTAAAAAAAGATTGGTTAAATACACATTTCAATGAAATTTTATCTTTAATGCTTGCATTTATCTCTTTGTTACTGTAGATAACCTTATCCAGCAACTTTTTAAAGTATAATTTACCTTTTCCTTTAACAAAGGTTATAACAATATCTGCCAGCATTAGAGCAGCAATATTTAGACTTTGCTTCATGAAAATTACATAAGACTTTTCTGAATATAGCTTTTCTTTGTTCATCCCAGCAGCTAAAAGAAAAGCTTCTAAGAGAGAGCAGGAAGCTACAAGCACCTGCTAGGAAATAAATAGATGTCAGTATTTATTAATACTCTGATTTTTTCAGTGCTTGGTGTCTATCATGCTGAACACACCTACATTTTACAATTTCAGACTTCAGCTTTTTGAAAAGGTAGGATTAAATGACACTGTTGAGAGCAAACCTGTATCCCGTATATAGTTATAGATTAGTTCTTAGATAAGAAGCTTTCACTTTTTCTCATACTTCAATTACTTCAGTATTAATTCAGTGTCTCTAATGCACTCTTTATGGAAAGTATTTGCTCATTCCTCCTTATTCACTAGGTGTTGATATTCACTAGGTATTGTCACCACACGCTTAACTTTTTCCTATTGCTCTACAGAAAATTAAACCAAGTTATGAGTTATGAAACTCTAAAATGTATACATATATTTTAAATCAATGTGCCTCTGTGGATGATTTAATCTTCTTATTACATCTCTGTTTAATGATAGCATCAGAAGCTTGGTACTGACTGTGACAGTCAAGCAGTACAGTGTTAGAGGGCCGTTAGCATTATCTGGAGGCCAGTTCCTTAATCCCCTTTTTGGAGACTGAAATCTTGTAATTTCAGACAGCATGTGGTTTCAAAGGGCAGATCAATTTTTATAAAGACACAGGGGATGCTTTTGCATTGTGGTTGTGAGAAAACATTCTGTTTATGTATCTTGCTTGTAAAGCAAATATGCAGTGCTGCATTCCTTTTATCATTTTCAACATGCCTTGCAATTTGTCCAGAAAAGCCCTCTGATGGAGGGGGAATACATCACAGTGTCACCTCCAGTACATGAGTGGGCACACAGCTGTTTCCTTGGGAAACAAGATCACCATCTCCCTCTCATCTCTCCTACACGTCATTCTAGAAATCAAAACAGGTTGTTACAAAAAAAGCTACCCTGAACATCTGCTTTTTCAGCAATAAAAGTTTTAGGCCAGTCTCCTGAATGAAAGGATTCCACAAGCCTGAATTTCCAAACATATAATTAAATTTTACAGTGATACACATATGAAATAGCTACCTGTACTTAGAGATGTGGCATCTCTGTGGCATCATGGAGAAAAGCTGAGGGTTTCAAGCAGAAACAGGCAGATCTAAAAGACTTTAGGCACTTTATGAGCAGGGACTAAGCATACTTGTAGGATATTTTGTCCTTGCCTGTGGCAGGAGGATTGGAGCTTGATGATCTTTAAGGTCACTTCCAAACCAAACCATTTAATAAGTCTATGATTCTGTGTAGAGCTTCTTTTTACTGTCTTTGAAAAGCTGTGACCATAGCATACAATTTTTAAAAAACATTAATGGGCAGTTAATTGCACTTATCCATGGCCTTCAGTTTGGCTGGGCTTTTTTGGAAAGATTAAAGGCTTTAACATACCCATTCATCCTTTTGCAAGGCATTCACGAGAAAGCTCCAGGTCACACAGTTTTAATAGTTTATATAAAATAAATCTATACAAGGGGACTTCATAAAGTTAGTAATTTAGTATTTATAAAAAATATCCAGAAAGTTTTTTGTTGTTTCTGCCTCACTCCCATGCCAACATTAATTTCTCCTGCATGGCCAGACTTGTGTTATGTATTGAAGTGTTCCAAGGAGTCGTCTGTCTTCCTAAGAAAGGTTAAATTTCCTAAAATTATAAATGGTTTTCAGAAGCAACAGAGGTGAAAAATGCTGCAATTAGTCATTTCCAGAAGTGCCTTTCTTTGGCACCCTTTGCCACAGAGAAGGAATGTTGCTTCCCACAGGGGTGCTGTCTTTTAGTATTCTAGGGCAGACTGACATGGGCACTAACTGAGCCCATCACATACCATCTAGGGTAATGAATCCTTCTGGCTGCACTGCAGTGCTCTGAGGCATACTTCTGTCGCTTATCCTACATACAGCGTATGTATTCCATTCTAAATGTACACTTGGTACAAGAATGGAAATGCGTGAAATATGTAGGTGGGAAGCTTTCAAAACAGGAAACAGGTGTCAAAGTTGCATTACTGTTAACATTTAAAATCTACTCATTTTCTTATGACATAATCAGTTTAAACAAGCTCCAACTATGAAACATTAAAACAGAATTTTAAAAGTGAAAATTAATTTTTCACCTGCCTTCTCAGTTTTCTAACCTGATCCATTAAATTCCTTGCAAACTTAATTAAGATACAGAATTTAAGCCTGATTAACAAATACCAATTTTATTAATGCAATCCTTGATTTTAACTGTTAAATAGGAAATAAATTAAAATTAAATGCATAGCAGGAAACAATCTCCTTTAATGTTCTAACCCATTGGTTTATTATATTAATTTTAGACTAACTGTACTTGACTTTTGCTCTAATAGCTGCCCTAAAACTTGAAGAAATTAGTGTCATACTAAGACATAATACAGCATGCTTCACATTTCCCTTGTAGCTTACAGCCAGTGTGACCACAAGACAAGTTTGTCTTAAGCTACCGTGTAGCTGAAATACAATGGAGAGTATATAAAGCCAAGACTCAAGTGCACAACTATGAGTAACAATTAGACCCTGATGACTTTGTATCTCTGCTTCTGCATCTCCAAGTACAACAGACTAACCAACGCGTTCCTCTTGGTGCCTCACAGCCAGGCACTCTAGCAAAGCAGAATTGTTTATCTCCAGTAAAAACGTAAAAGTGCCACAAAGTGTCAAATCTATCACAAAGAAGATAGCTTTTCTATGAGATGTATAAAACATATGCAGACAAATAAAACCTACTGAAAATGAAATCCAAGGATGATTATTTAATCATCCTGATGTATTCATCTGAGGAAAACCAAGAATAAACTGCCTTTAAACTGCCTTTATTATTTTCTTTTAATCATCTTTGAAATTTACTGCCATCTGAGTTTCCCTCATTTCTCTTGAGGATTCAGACATATGTGAATGTCTTCCTTCTCTTCCAGGGAGATAGGATATTGTTTTCCCTTAAGTTTCTGCACCAGTTTTCTCCTATGTTAGGATCATAGATCATAGAATGGTTTGGGTTGAAAGGAACCTTAAAGATCATCCAGTTCCAACTGTCCTGCCATGGACATGGACACCTTCCACTAGACCAGGTTTAATATTGGTGTTCCTCTCCAGGGAAATTTTTTAGTAAAAGGTGAAAGATTCATGCAATCTGAAGAGAAACCAGAGTATTAACTGATGTTCTTGGTTGATTGTAACTTCATTCCAACAGAAAACATGTTACTACTTCCATTACTGATTTGAGCCTAAAATAAAGCCAGTAAGTTCTCATTTTTACTAGGAGTTAAAACAAATAAAAAAATCCAAACCAACCCACCAACTAAAAACCCACAAGACTTGATAATTACACACAGAAATCACAATTAGATTTTGGTTTGTAATAATTCGGATATGACCATGTAAAATGTTATCTTTGTAGCAGTGATTTCAGTAAGTAGAATTTAACATATACTATATTGAAAGTAAACAGTACTATCAAATGTGTAATCAGTTTAATGCCCACTAGGACCACAATTTGCTCTATATCCATTTAACACAGGAGATATTTTCAATCAATTAATAGGCTTTATCTATCTCTGAATTCCATGACCAAATATTTATGGAATTGTTGCTTTTATCTTTAATTTTTTCCCTTTTTTTTTTTTTTTTTTAAACCACTATCACACCTAGTAATTATTCCAAAAGCTATTTTGAAGCTGTATGCTTCAAAAAACAAACAAAAAACCAAGCACCAGGTTGCAATTTGTATTTGTTAAAATGAAAAATACCTCCTGGTTATCCTTTTGATGAATCCAGCCATCAAATTAGCATGAAAGGCTAGCTCATGTAGAGAGGAATGCATAAATGAACAACAAATTATATAACAAATAAAAGACATCATTTATATTTATTATGAGCCTGATTCTGGATGCTCTTATTCATCACAGTATTGCTATTCAAATCTAATACTAAATAGAAATATGGGAATTGTCATATTGGATGAGATCCAGGCTATGTTATTCCCTCTTTGTAATTGGCTGTTTCACATAACCATGTAAAATGCAAACAGCAAGAAGCTGGGGAATAGGCCTTTTAAAAAAAAAAAAAAACAAAACAAAAAAACCCAAAAAAACCCCAAAACCCAAAAATATACCACCATCACCCCCCCGAAAAAAAAAAAAAAACAACAACAAACCAAAAAAAACCCAATCAATATGGGTTTTATTCTGATCTCTAAAGAGACTGGCTTTTACCCCAACAGACAAGACGTACTGTGACTTCTAAAATGGGGGAAGGTTATGAAAACTCTAGATGTTCCTTATGGTCATAGAAATACCCAGATCTTTTCTGAACCTTTAGCCTGATTCAAAGTCCACTGCACTCAATGAAAGGACTTCCAGCTTACTTTTGGAGTGAGCAGCCGGTTTGTGCCACAAGGCATGCCAGACTTCCACTCTTCTGATGGTCTAGACCACAAGTTTGCAGCCCATCACATCTTTTTTTCCAGAGCTTTCCTTAGCTTTTCTTCCTATGAAACCAAAAAAATGCTTATGTGGGGACAAGAACCAGTGTGCACTCAGGACTTGCCAGTTATATGGCTGGGAGAGAGCAAGAACACTCACCTAGACACAAGCAAATCTGGGAGTACTTCCAAGCTATAAATTTAGATGTAATTACCCTAATTTAGCAATCTCTAGATTACAATGTGGAGACTTGTGTTGGGAGTAAGCTTCAGTTGCATTTTTAGGTAGACATAACAAAGTAGTACGTGCTATAGCTACACCTTCCTTGTGTAGATATACCGTCAGCTATCTTTCGACTCCATACTCATTAGTAAGAAGGATATAGCTACAAAATCTGCTGACAGCTTATCTAGATGGTCTTGAATTATTGATCAGTATCTAAATTGTACCTGATGGAAGCTGGAGGAAAAGCCTAACCATGTAAAGAGCATAAGCTTAAGTGTTGAATGCAGCTGCCTAAAAACTCTGTAAAACCAGTGTTTTCCATAGTGAGGAAAAACCAAGAGGACCTTAGTGGCTAGCTTCATAAATGTTGGAGGACAGCTGATTTCCAGATTCTAAGGGTGTCATATCAGTGTCAAGAGCCAGATTAATATTAATATCTGTAGCTTGTACAGTTTTGTAGCATAGGAAGCAGGGAATCTCACTGGATGGACTGGTTTAGCTTGGGTAATATCTACTAGGCTATTCTAAGAATCCTTCACTCAGTCTGCTCACATAACTGTTGTAGATATGCTGAACCTCTACAGATTTTAGCTTTATAAACTCTTGCTCTGGGCAATTAATTACATCTTAGTCTAGCTCCAGTTGTCAAGCCTTTAGAGGATACTCAATCTATTTGTTAATCAGGTATTCGTAACACACATCACTGTGGACCGAATTCCGTGAAAATTTATTTTTGCTTAAATGATTTGCTTATCAGTTTTATTAAGAAAAATCATTAAAAAAACCCCACAAACCAAAACCACAAAACCCCCAAAAGAACAAATCCAAACTATTCTAATCTTTATCTTCTGAGCATTACATAGGCAAATATTTGAAGATACTGCTTTCAGTTTTAAAAGAGGCTTCTGATGTTTCACTCAGGCTACAGCTGACTTCCTCAGAGAACTAAACTCAGAAATGTGCTATTATGAAAGCAGAGGCAAACAACCTAACAAGTCCTCTGTTAGCATGGCAATGCAACTCACTGAAACTAATTCAGATCTTCGGTAATGACAACAAAATATTATTTTTGAAAAATGTACTAGTGAAACATTATTTCATTCCACAATTTCTTATTTTGGGGTGGGCATTCGAGGGGGTGGAAGGTGTGTTTGTTTGGGTTTTTTTGACAAATCATATTTAACAATTCTGTTTCAAAGAAGTCTGGTTTCCCTGGATCAATGTTGATACAACCTCTTTTCACTATTTTGTACCATAGTTTGACTGTATTCCCACCTTGATGTTTACCATTGCCCCTGAAAACTGCTATTACAGACAGCTCTCAGTGTGCAAGGTGATTAACACTCTCAGCTTCTATTCAGAGATAGTTACTAGATAAGATGTCTTGAAACAGATATAGAAGCACTAGGGATTATAAGCTCCTTTTTCTTTAGTATTTATCCATGTCAGAAAGAAAAATGGGTAAGGGTGATATTTTAGAAATTATCATGTAACAGTATAGCTGCTGAACAGACAGACATGGTCAGAGCTCCAGCTGGAAATCACGAAGACCATGATTTCAGTGAAACTGTGCAAAAGAAATATATAGTTTAAGTTACATTTGATATGTGCTCATCAAAAATATGTAGGACTTTTAAAAAAAAATATGGAAAAGCCCTTACAGTGTTGTGGATAAGCAACAAAAAAAACAATTTTTGAAAGCATAGGGGAATATGATATCATTTCCATCTCAACCAAAAACTTAGAGATCTCCTGTGCATATCCATTCTTCTTTAATATGAAAGTCCTACCTTCCTGACTACAAGTGCTAGTTCCGCTGATAATTTTATAAAACACAGACTTGTTTCATACTATCCAAAACCCACTTTATGCTGTTTCAGCCCTGTCAATCTCCTGGCCTAGAAAGCAAAGAGGCAGAGTCAGCCCCAACTTCAAAGAATTCTTACTGGCTTGAACACTGGACAAAAAGGAGAGGAAAAACAAAGTGCAGAAAGGCAGAGCAATTTATCCAAATTCAAACAGCAGGTAAATGGAATAAGTTGCAACAGATGCTACAACACCCAAGAGAAGCGATCAAGAAAGGTTTCAGCTCTCATTCTTTCCTGTGATACAAGATATCCTCCAATTCGACAACAAAGCCACCCTCATGGTTCTGACCATTTGATAGCTAATAATGGAAGCGTAATAAACCTTTCTAGTGTTTGAAAGTGTTTCCAAATGGTCCTTAGAAAAGCATTAATAGCCTTATACTTACTTACAACTTTCCTGAGAGGCATGCAATTGGGAAATTATTTGTATACATAAGCAAGAAACTGATTTTGGTTGGTTCTATGGCCATGATATGGATATATTATTCCACTTCAACCGTGCAATACTAAAAATGGCTTTGACACATTGCAGTTTCATACGCTGATCTCTTTATTTTTCACTAATGCTTCCATTGGAAATAAAACTCCATGAGACTAACATTGCATTCTTTTCATTAAGAAGATGCTGAGATTTTCTGTGAATAGTTCATATCTATTGTTTTGTGGTTTCATCAATCACAGCATCACAAATCAGAGTACTAACAAATTTCTTCCTCATGCATACACCATTTTAGGAATGACTTCAGTAGGAGTTTTGGCAATTTAAGTACTGCAATTTGGAGACTAAGTCACGCTGGAGTACTGACATCTAATTTAAGAAATAAGTTCTCTACCTACTGCTCTGGCTTCTCTTTGTGTTGGACATGATTTTTCTGATGTAATTTTTTTTTTCTTTGGTGCTTTTAGGAATGCACTTTCATAAAGCTAACTTTCCATCATTTGTATTTATCCTGTGTTCCAGTGTTACTGAGATTCAGTTCAGAACTAAGGTTAGAAACAACACACAGAGTGAAAGGCAGGCAGCAATAAGAAAGGGTGGAAAAAAGCCCCATTCTCTGGAGCTCAAGTCTCTCTCCTTCAAAGGCAAAACCATATCCTTTTAAAAATGTTGTTTCATATGGGAAGCTATCGCATTTTGAAAACTGGATTCAATATGCTATTCATACTTAATTAGCTCTGTGTCTGATTGTTTCTTTTTACAGGTCTTTTTCCTCCCTATATGTGCAAGTATATTTCAACTTTTTTAAAAGGGATTCCTGATATTAAAGTAGAAGAAATAACTGCTTGCTCTATCATCATTCCATCATGCTTTTGACTTAGACTGAATTACATCAAAACAATGAAATTTGGCTTCCTGCCAGATTTCCCATCACACCTTAACTTTTAAAAAAAGAAACTTTCACAATAAAGGACAAGATGGAAATGATGCAAAACTTATATAAACATTTAAAAGATGACAGAAATTTACAAAACTTATTTCTGTAATGTACAAAATTCAACGTTACATTGTAAAGAAAATAAGGTGTGTCTACAAATCAATCTAAGTTTGTCCTTGTATTTCTTGCACTTTTTTTGCTCTCCCAGCTATTGCCACTTAGATACATCACACAATTTGCAATTACTTACACCAATGCTACTGGGAATCTAGAAGAAAAATGCAGGCACTGGACACTTTCGACAGCAACACCTTATAAGAGCTGAGCAGAAGGACTAAAGAACAGAAAGTTCCCAGCTCCCTCTGCAAGATATTTTCCTTGAATTGCTATTCAGTTTTTGTTTTCTTACACTCCATTTTATTTGCATTTAATTCTAAAGCCTGGTTCTGAAAAACACCAAGGAGAAAGTCTATACTTGTCAAGAGTGAATATATTTGTCTATGCATAAAAATAACAAGACTATTCAGAGATACCATGACTATTTATATACATGCATTTCTCACTTCTTCAAACATACGGAAGTATTTTTTTAAAAAAGGCTTTGAAAGACATAACCTGTGAGCATTAAGATTAGCGGCTTCTAGCTGTTAGACAGAAAGGAGGACACAAATGACTGCATAATTTCAATCTCTAAAGGAGCTGTTCCTACTCAGCATCAGAGATACAATGTTGGAGCAGATGGGCTACTGGTTTAATCTCTTTCTACTTGTGTTCTCTTGTCAAATTTGATCTGACAATTTGCAGTCCTGATTTTCCATCTACTGCTAAAACTGGTGAGGTTTCTGTGTGAATATATCGATGTTTGTTCAATTATTTTTTTTTTGTTCGAAATGCTTTCTGCATTGCCAGGATCCTGACCATTTCTAAATGATCAGCAGCGAACACTTCTATAGCCTTCTTTCACTTCACGTTAGTGAGAGACAGGCAGCATGCAAAACTACATCACTAATGATCCTGTATGGGTGGTGGTTTTCTATGAAAACATGGATGTGGTCAACCTTTTCTGCTTCAGCTCAGTTCAGTTAGAAGCAAAGAATGAAACTTTATGAACATTAATCCCCATAAGGTTAATGAAAATAGGATGGGAAACCACAGGGGATGCACCATGCTGGAATCAGTCCAGGCAAAGAGAAGCAAACAGTGTATGAGAAGCAAACGTATCAAACATGATGAATGAGACATTGAAAATTACGCAGGGAATAAGGGACAAAAAGATCACTCCTAGTAGATATGGAAACTCCATCTGTGGCAATGAAAGATATACAGGTGAGGCAGAAAATGCCCTAACAATAAAGAGGATAAAAGAACACATGCACGGTTTTGAGAAGCAACTAAGAAAAATCTAATCTGAGAAGGACATAAAATCTTCATTAAACCTTCTAATATCCATTTGTTTTGACTCAGATATATTTGGGGGGGTTTTCTCTGTACTTATAGGCTTGTTTTAAATCAGATCATATTTTAACAATGCAAAGCAACTCTGGGCTACTGAAAAATGTTTTCCTCATAACTCTTGCTAATGAATGCATAAAAAATTACCTACCAGTAAACATTATTCTGGTAAACCTGGTGTGAGAATTGCAGACAAACTGATTCGGCTTACAATATGCTCTAGTAAACCATAAAATGCAAATGGTTTACCAGCTTAAGGCACAGATGTTACATTTTAAACCCTTCCATTGAAGAGAGACTAACATTTTAGCATCTAAGATCACCAAGAGCACAACAAGTACCCTAGTACTGTAATATAGCTGGAATTCCTACAGTGGAAAAATAGCAGCTGCTGATGGAATTAATCTTTCTACACAAGCAGAAACACTATTTATACTAGTGGCTACATTTCTGTAGTAAAGCTATTAATTCAATGTGGTTAGCAACGGTAGGGTACTCTCACAGTATTACTCTAAAGTAGGCAGGGCTTGAGTGGAGATGAATGGAGGCACAGTTATAGGATGGCTTAGTTTCCCGCAGAGAATTATTATGCAAATATAGCTCTTAAAACTAACAGTTTGTTTCCTGATGATCTTCAGTTAATCTTCTAAAAACTTAATCAAGAAGCACAGAGTATCCTTTTATTGCAAAGGGAAAGAATACAATTGTATTTCTCAGCTCGCAGCCCAGAAAGCCAACTGTATCCTGGGCTGCATCAGGAGTGTGACCAGCAGGTCACAGGAGGCGATCCTGACCCTCTACTCTGCTCTCGTGAGACCTCACTTGGAGTATTGTGTGCAGTTCTGGTGTCCTCAACATAAAAAGGACATGGAACTGTTGGAACAAGTCCAGAGGAGGGCCACGAGGATGATCAGGGGACAGGAGCACCTCCCGTATGAAGACAGGCTGAGAAAGTTGGGGCTGTTCAGCCTGGAGAAGTGAAGGCTGCGTGCAGACCTCATAGCAGCCTTCCAGTATCTGAAGAGGGCCTATAAGGATGCTGAGGAGGGAGTCCTTATTAGGGACTGTAGTGATAGGACAAAGGGCAATGGGTTAAAACTTAAACAGGGGAAGTTTAGATTGGGTATAAGGAAGAAGTTCCTTACTGTAAGGGTGGTGAGGCACTGGAATGGGTTTCCCAGGGAAGTTGTGAATGCCCCATCCCTGGCAGTGTTCAAGGCCAGGTTGGACAAAGCCTTGGATGACATGGTTTAGTGTGAGGTGTCTCTGTCCATGGCAGAGGGGGTGGAACTAGATGATCTTAAGGTGCTTTCCAACCCTAACTATTCTATGATTCTATAACTGGAAAAGGGAGAATCACTAGGGAGCAGAAAATCCTAAATTAAAATGGCAACTGGAAGAAATCTTCCAAATTACACCTTGATTTTAATACGCAAAATTACATTGAATCTAGGATATTAACTATCATTCCCAGATATGCAAATCAATGCAATTTTGCTAAAAATGGTGCCTAAAATGGCATTAGAAACCAAACAAACCAAGAAAAAGAATGGTTGGAGAAAAAATGCTTTAGAAAGTCAAGCAAATAGGATAACGTAGATTTAAAGGGGGCAGAGAAGGAGAACCCTCATATCTTAAAGTTTACTACTTTTATAACTGGATGTCGCTAACAGAGCCCATATGGATTTTGACCACAGCTTCTAAGTGTATTGAAAGAAAATTATATTTGTAGAAGTGATTTAATAGGAACTGAAGATTTTGAACTTCATGAAAAGTAGCAATACTTTGAGACTTAATGGGGTACTGTCAGGAAGTCTTCAAATCCTCAGGTAAGGCAATTCTTTATTCTCAGCACTTGTAAAGACTCATAGCTCAAGGACAAATATCATACTGGCTTGGACTCAAATCCTGAAATAAACATCCCATTAATACCAATCTCTTTTCCCTGGTACTGCAAACTGTCTATTCGGTATCTATTCAGAAATCAAGAACTTCACCTTGAAAACATCTGTACAGAAATTTGAAGACTCAAGTCATGGTAGAACTACAGTAACAAACCTACTTAAATTCTTTCAGTGACAGTGCACGTTTTCTTAGGTGGTATCCTCAAAGACTGTTTTTCTTTTCCCCTAAACATTCACTAAAACTATTCTGTCTTTCTAGGAATAGATTTTTTTTGCTCATGCTTTCCAAGACTGTTCTTTCTGCTGTTCAGGAAATTTAATTGCTGGAAAAAGAATTCCTTCCTAGGAATTTTCCCCATGATTTCTAGTAATGTTACTGATGTTTTCTGGAAATCTCTACTACTGGTTCTCAGAAACATCCCCTGTGCTTTCCGGGAAATTTTCATTTGCTTTCTATGAATTCCCTCACTACTTTCAACAATTTTTTTTTCTCAGCACTTCTATCAAGGAATCTTCCAAATGCTTTGCAGGATTTCTTGTGCTCTTTAACAATTTTTCTCAGTGCTTTCTTGACTCCTCCCTGTTCCTTTCTAAGTTTTGTCTCTACAGTTTCTAGGAATTTTACATGCTTCCCAAGAAACTTCCAACTACTTTCTAGGAATCTGCAGATATTTTCTCAGAGTTTTTCTTTTGCTTTCCACCAATAGTCCCACTACTATCTACGAATTTCTCTTAGGACCTTCCCAAAATATTAATGATTCCTTCTAGCAATTTCTCAATGCTGCTTCCTAAGAACTTCTACTTCTTACAGATCTTCTCCATTACTTTCCAGGTATTTTCCAACTACTTTCTAGAATCCCCTTAATAGATTCTCGGAATCTCATTGCTCATCCTCAAAATGCTTTTTAAGAATCACAGGAAGGTTTGGGTAGGAAGGGACCTTAAAGGTCACCTACTTCCACTCCCCTGCCATGGGGAGGGACACCTTCCACTAGAACAGGTTGCTTAAAGCTCCATCCAGCCTGGCCTTGAACACTTCCGAAGATGGGATGTTCAGATGTTTTCAAGGAAATTCCCCATGGCATTTTGTGGATCATGCAAATGCTTTCTAAGAAATTCTCTTCTACTTTCTGGGAATTTAAAGTGTTCTTTGTTTGAACCCTCATAATGATTTCTAGGAATTTTCACACTGCTTTATGTGACTTATCTGTACTTCCCAGGACTGTCCCTATGGTTTCCTAGGGATCTCCCCCACTCTTTCTAGGGATCTTGATGTTTTCTAGGATTTTCCCCACTGCTTTCTATGAGTCCTCCAGTTGCTGTCTAGGAATTTCCTGCTGTTGCTTTCTTTGACTTTCCATCTCTGCTTTCAAGAATTTTCCATTACTTTCTAAAAATGTCATAGTATTTGTCTACAAATTTTGTGTGACTTCCAAAAAATCCCCAGATCTAGAGCTTTTGCAGAATTACACAAAGTTTTCTTGGAATACATAACTGTTTTCTTATAACTCCTGGATCAAGAGCCTTTCTGGAACTTGCCCAGTACTTTATGGGGATTACTCGATCTATAGCTTTTTCACGAATATGCTTTCTAGGAATTTCTAGGATCCAGAATCTTTCTTCTAATCTTCTGGATCCTTCTAGGAATTCCTGGATCACCAGCCTGTTGAAATTTCCCAACATTTTCCAGATGATGCATAGAATTCCTTATAAAATTTATTACATTCCATATAGCTAGACTATACTCACGTATCTATACTATACAACAGGCATCTTTAACAGCTGTACTATATGTACATATACTATGCCATACACACATCAACACACACACTCAGGATAATTGATACTCAAATACATTCTGACAGAAAGGGAAACATCCCAGGGAGAGAAATACTGTCGAAGAAATCCGAGACAGACTTGCCCATTTGTAGTATCAAGCAAAAGAAAAAGACTGAAAGCAAAGTTCACTGAAGTAGGAAACTCAATATGACATGGGACATAGATGAAGACTACAACATCCAAATCATTTGAGTTTGGTACCACTGTGTGTAGCAGTTTAAGAGGACAGAATTTAATTTAGCTGTCAAACACTGTGGAGAAAGACAAGAATGGAATACTGTTGCCTTACTCTGTAATCCCCCAAACACATAAGTTTCCTTGAAATAATGAATCTAAAATACCGCAAATATGAGATACAGAACTCAATTATCTCAAAGGTCTTTTCCAACCTAACTGATTTCATGAAAAACATTTCACCACTTATGCATGGTGGCAGGTCAAGTTGATTTGCCATGAAGCTATATTCATGTAGCTTTATTGCTACACTCTATTACCTGCATGTGTGTGCCCTGACAGAAATTGTGGTGAACCACTGACAGAATTAAAGCTCATCCACCTGGATCTCAATAACCACAGTGTATTTTCCTTTGATCTTGGTAAATATAACTCAATCCTATTAATTTACATTCTGAATCTTGCTGCAAATATTCTTTTCTTAATGTGTTACTTACAACTGTTAGCATTCTTCTACTAGTTTCCCTTTTTCAGTCATATGGAAGTATCAGCTGTGTCTTCCTCTCCAGAACTTCAACACAGTTCAGTGTCAGGAGATTAAGCTTTTCTCAGAACAACCCGAAAGGGCAGCACTCACCATCTGTTCATTCTGTTTTCAAATAAGCATGTTACTATTTCTTCCAGGCTGCATCTCGGGCACATAATTAGCTCATGGTTTTCACTCAAACACTTCAAATTTCTTTCCCACAATACTTCTGAAAGTCTTAACATCAAATGGGCTACTAGTGATAATAAGACCACGGACTTTCACAACAACATCAACAGACATGCTCTTCTGTGTCCCCTGAACATGTTTATGTCTCTCTGATCTCCATCTGTTTTTATCCTCCACCAGTTTTTATCCAGAGTATAAAATTGATGTACAGTTTTGGACTGTACATCACCTAATTTAAGTTTTAAAACCACAGATTAAAGCTGTGGAGGGAATAGCTGCTTTATTTCAAATATCACCTGCCGGATGGTTTTGAGCAAGTCAAGTTATTTGGGTAATTTTAGAAAATTGTCAAAACTTATAAACTGTAACACAGAAATTTACCACATTGTCAATATCTTTTTGTTATACGCCCACGCTCCCATTTTTGGTTTTGGGACTAGATTAAAAGATTGCTTTCCAAACCAGCTAATCCTGTGCTGCCATTAACAAAAAACTTTTAGCCTCTATGTCATAAACCACAGACTGCCTAAATAAATGTCAGAAGAACTAATACGTATTGATACCAATAAAAAACCCAGGCTGTTTTATTTGTAGCGGACACCTTTAAATGATTCTCAAATGGATTCTTTCAAAATTCTTCTAAACTCACAGTCGGATTTCTTTGGGTTTTCATAGGAAAAAGAATGCAGAGGATTATATAATCTATTGAAAGCTGTGGTCTCAAGAGGTGACAAAAGTAAGACTTCCTTAAGTTAATGAATAGCCACACACTGTTAAAAATGTGCTAATTAAAAAAAAAAAAAAAAAAAGAGGAGAAAACAAGGTCTTTTGCCCACTGGCTCTTACTGATGAGATCAGACTACAAAAAGGGAAAACCTACTTAAAAGTTAAAAATCAGAATAAACCATTACCGTTAAAGAATAAAATGGTTTAATTTATGTAAGGTTTAGTAGGCTATTTTCTTCTTAAGCCAGTTTATTAAAATGAAATCTGTTTTCAGTGTCCTGCAAGAAATATCATTATTCTGAGATACACAGCTCTGTTCAAAGGGAGCGAAATGACTGGGAAAATGTTTCAATTTATAAATGGTTCCTGAAACTTTTAAGCTCGTGAGGTATGTAACTGGAATGGAGGACATTAAAAAATTAACATCGAAGCATACTGCAACTCTTCTAATGCATACTTCCTGGGGATTCCTCTCAAGGAAGCAAATCACAGGAAATAAGTGATATTATTCTCTCACAGTGCCAGCTTAAGAGTTACTCACAAATGCTCTACTGTGGCTAAATTTTCTTCATGCTTTTTCTTTCATATGACCAGGTGCCTTCATAAAAGTAATTGCTATTCTTAATTAGTTGAAGAAAATGTTTGTAGAGAGTACTTCTCAAATCAGTCTGGGTCTGAACTGAGGCTTATTAATGAAATTACGAAAACTTCCCCCAATTTGATGTTTCCAATAAGTGTTTAAAAAAGGCCATGCTTATTATTTAGAGAAACCTGAATTTTGCCAAATTTTATCAGCATTTTACTAAAAGTTTGTGAACCATGTCTAGAAATGCCTATTTTCTACATTGCATTCTATTGATTTATTCTATTTATTTTCTATATTGATTCTATTTGCAGGATCAGTACAAGTCTCAGACTCTACTCCAAGAGCTGAATAGTGCTAAAATCTTTCAAGGTGCTATGAGAAATTTTTTTTTAAATATGTTCCTTTCTCATTCATTAATGTCTACATCATGTTTCAGCTGAAAATGTTGGGTTTTTTTTAACAGGAGACCTTGTACACAAGACCCCAAATAACAACTGTGTTGATTAATGCTATACGCACATATCTAGAATTTTCATGGTGAATCTCAATGTACTTGAACATTAATTGAACAATATATTGCTAAAGTAATTTCTTCTTGTATTTCTTTGTTGGTCAAGTGGAACTAAATTGCATACTCTGAGTTACCACACTTGAAAATGGTTATTAAATCCAAAGGGATGGAAAGGAGTTTGAAGTCAGCATATTAAGCACATTTGGCTCTGGACAGGATTTTAATTTACATTGCATTGCATTAATGATCTCTTTTATGTTAGATTTCTCCACTGTCTTGGGTGAAAGATCTGAATACATGAGCACGATGCTCTCAAATGTTTTGCTGTAAAAAATTAACTTTCCTGTTCTCCACTAATCTGAACTAAAAATATAATTCTTATTTTAATGATATTTTAGACACAGAGTCACTAAAAATAAATAAGTAATTAAAGAATTTTGCAGCATTCAGAAGACAATGTTAATAACAGGTTGAAAGTTTCACCATCCGCTGCCTAAATAATCCACATCAAAATCTGATTTCAGTAAGTATTAAGTATCCTTTACACTTCTTTCCCAGATTAAAGTGCATGTAAATTCATTTAAAGCCATATTTGAACCATTTTTGCATGGTCTGAGTATCAAGAAAATGTCCCAGTTTAAAATAAAATCATACTGAAGCTTTTTGGCAAGCACAGACCATCACATTGCACTGAGATGCTCAGAAGTTCAAAAGGCAAATGAGGCACCTTTGCAGAAGGCAATACATGGAATAGATTCTGCTGTGACATAAGGCTTTCCTGTGAGCCTTGATCATAGTTGCCAGGAAAGCCTGAACCATTCCCAGTTAATTGCTTCAGGCTTACTAATTAGCTAAATATTTCAGAATATCTCTCTTCAGATCCAGAGCCAGCAATGGATTTACATGGCTCTTTTTTCTCTTTCCTTTCTCTTTTCAATCAAAAGCATCAAGTAAAGCTTGACTGATTAAAGCTCCTAAGTGTGCAGCACTTCCAGACTAACAGAAATATATTATTTTCTGTGTGAAGAGATGCTGGAATGAAGTATTGGATTTTACTACTATTCATAAATAAGGAAGCATAATTCACTATCTGGAAGTACAGTATTCTAGTAAAAATTAACAACTTTGCTAAAATTTTTCAGCTCACTAATAAATAGATAAACACAGAGTTGAAAAAATTTAGTACAGACATCAAGATTTTCTTATCTATTCTATTTTTCTCTGCCTTCAGTGAAAGGGGTGTAAAAACCTTCTAGAGACACACAATACATTAGAATTAGATTCTGGTATCATGTACAGCTGTTCCAAGAGCTCAACCATCATGGAAGCACATTGCAAAAGATATGTCTAACATCAAAAGGGATGCTGTTCTGAAGCAACAATAGTCCACAGCTTCACTCAGAAATAATGTGAAAAGTCATAGAAGTTAATATATTCAAAGATTTTGCCAAATCTGCAAAGGTGTATAAAAAAGGAAAACCACACACACAACACAAAAAAACCCAAAACCAACAACAATAACAAAAAAATTCAAAACCACACAACACCACCAAAAACATTCATTTGTTAAAAAAAAAAGCTCTAAAAAAAAAAAAAATCTTCAACTCAAATTTAATTTTCGTTCTTAGCATATGGATTTAAGAGTTGGAGATCCACCAACATTATAGAGAGACTTCTAAATACTTTCAAAAGGCAAATACTCACAAAAAACAAACAAACAAACAAACAAACCCAGAACAAAATAAAACAAAACTTCATAGCAAATGCCAAGATTTGTCAAATTTATTGATGGTGGTTTGGTTTTGTTTTTTTAAATCTCAGATAAGGAGAAGAATATCTTGGACCTATAAGAAGAACTAAACCAAAGCCTGTTATACCAGACAAGGCCCAGGGAGGGAGGGTAAAGATGGAATGGGATGGGCACAGCAAAAGAATCTCTCCATCAAAACAGTACATATTAAAAATAGAGGGAAACACCCAAGAAATTCACTGAAGTAGAGGACCTCCCTAAAGGAATCGAAAACAAAAAATAATAGCAGAACCTGGGCTATGTCCTAAGACACATTTTATAGAATCACAGAATCATAGAATAGTTAGGGTTGGAAAGGACTTTAAGATCATCTAGTTCCAACTCCCCTGCTATAGGCAGGGACACCTTACGCTAGACTATGTCACCCAAGGCTCTGTCCAACCTGGCCTTGAAAATAACCTATACAGATTGAAATGGAAAGTGAAAGATATGATTCCAGTTAAATATGTTGGACAGCTCTTCATTAAACAGAAAAAAGAAAAAAAAAAAAATCAATCTAATTGGAAATAATAAGCATTTTCAAGTTCTCTGTTAAAAAACAAGTATCTGTCAATAAAACCAAGGTATTTCCTTCATGGGTAAATGAAGCATTTCTAGTAAACAAAGGTGTTGTTTCCCAACATATTTTCATTCAGTCTGTGCATTGAAATATTTGTATTTATCATTCTCAAGAATACACTGGATTTATACCCTTGTATAAATGAGAAAACACTGACTTGTCCACTAGCTCACGCACACTGACATTCTGAACGCTGAAGTTTCCACTACCATCTCTACATCTTCTACATCTTCCTTTATTTCATACTTGTTATCTTAACATGCATCTCAGTTTAATAGAGTACATCCCCTAACTAGGAGAAAAAAAAAAGTTAAAACCATTATTAATACTAAAACTTGGACTTATCTTGAATGTTGTTATCTTTGTTTCTCTGCTTTCCTTTCTTCTGTTAGGTTATTCTCATACTACTCAGTTCAGAACTCTTCTAGTTTCCTTTCCTTATCATCCATGTCATTCAACAACCACTGCCTCATTAAATTAACCCTACTATTGGCCTCTCATTATTTTTTTTTTTAAAGCATGGAAACAAAATGATCATTTATTAATCACATTTGCCCCTACTTTCCTCTGTGAAAGAAATCAATGCTAATTTTACAAGACCTATGGCTTTTCCATTCCATACTGATTTTGACTCAATCTTTTTGCTTCCATTGCTATCAAATATTAGGGTTAAACTAGATGATACATTTAATATAGAATTATCATTTGTAATCAGAAATTCTTTTAATGCTATCTGCTGATATAAAATGTATGAATTGATATATTACCATTCAATTAGTTTTCATTACTGAAAGTTCTTCATATACTTAAACCCATTTACTTCATTCTTACAATGCACGGAAACTATACACTCAAACTCTTCCTTGTCATGTATGACTGAACAGCTCAGTCACATGGACATGTTAACTCTCTGCTTAAAAAAACTTGAAGATCTTCTAACCCAGTGAACTGAAATGAAATATTGCAAGCTATCTCCATGAATAATTCTCGCAATTTTGAGGGGCTTGGGAAAAAAAAAAAAAATAAAAAAAAAAGGGGTGGAAGAAAAAAAAAAAAGAAAAAAGTCATACCAACACTCACCAATTTGTTTACAAGGATGACTACTGATTCAAAAGGGAAAAAATAGCAGACCAATGAATAGAGGATGGAGGGAAGAAATATTTCTAAATACCTCTGGAAGGTTCTTTTTTCCCCCCAACAAATATATATGTTAATTTTAGATATTTATCTTTCCCTCGTACTTATCACAAGAAAGAAAAAAAAATAATTTCAAGTTATCAGAAAGTATTATTAGTAAAACTAAACGATCAGTTTTGTAAAAATAAATGCTCAAATATCTGTATTTGTCACAAACAGTATTTTCACATAGTGAATTAACTTGATACATACCAGGGAGGAGAATGTCAAGCGTACTTATAGAAGATGTTACACAGGTTGGGCAGCTAAAGGAGAGATAAAGCATTGTGCAATACTGGCAACAAGCTGTGAACCTTACCAGTCACTTCTAGTAAAGGCACACTAGTGAATACACCACCCTACAACACTCATTAGGGACCATCATTAGTTCTAGGAAATCATAGATTCATAGAATGGCTTGGGTTGGAAAGGACTTTAAAGATCACCCAGTTCCAACTCCCCTGCCATAGGCCTCACAAACATGTCAAGTTCCCTCTGGATGGCATTCCTTCCCTCCAGCAGATCAACTGAACCACACAGCTTGGTGTCATTGGCAAACTTGCTGAGGGCGCACTCAATCCCACTGTCCATGTCACCAACAAAGATGTTGAACAAGACCAGTCCCAACACCGATCCCTGAGGGACACCACTCGTTACCGGTCTCCAGCAGGACATCAAGCCATTGACCACAACTCTTTGCGTGCAGCCATCCAGCCAGTTCTTTATCCACCGAGTGGTCCACCCATCAAATTGATGTCTCTCCAGTTTAGAGACAAGGATGTCATGCAGGACAGTGTCAAACGCTTTGCACAAGTCCAGGTAGATGACGTCAACTGCTCTACCCCTGTCCATCGGTTCCGTAGCCCCATCATAGAAGGCCACCAAATTGGTCAGGCAGGATTTCCCCTCAGTGAAGCCATGCTGGCTGTCACCAAGCACCTCCTTGTTTTTCATGGGCCTTAGCATTTGTTCCAGGAGAATCTGCTCCAAGGTTTTGCCAGGCACGGAGGTGAGGCTGACTGATCTGTAATTCCCCAGGTCATCCATTTTCCCCTTCTTGAAAATGGAGGTTATATTTCCCTTTTTCCAGTCGTCGGGAACTTCACCTGACTGCCATGATTTTTCAAATATGATGGCCAGTGGTTTAGCAACTTCATTCGCCAGCTCCATCCGGACCCACGGATGGATTTCATCAGGTCCCACGGACTTGTGCATGTTTAGGTTTTTAAGATGGTCTCGAACCAGATCCTCTCCTACAGTGGGCTTAAGGTCTTCATTCTCACAGTCGCTGCGTCTGCCTTCCAAGACTTGGGTGGTGTGGTCAGAGCATTTGCCAGTGAAGACCGAGGCAAAGAAGTCATTAAGAACCTCAGCCTTCTCCAAATCCAAGGTAACCAGTTTTCCTGATAGCTTCTGGAGAGGGCCCACATTGTCCCTAGTCTCTCTTTTATTTGCTATGCACCTATAGAATCCCTACTTGTGTCCTGGGTTCAGCACTAGCAGTCAGTTTTTCTCCTTCTTAGTAGCTGTTGCAGCACTGTGTTTTTGACTTTCGGCCAGGGAACAGAGCTGATAACACCGATGTTTAGACTGACCAAGGACTTTGTGAGTCTCATGCTCTGCCAGGGAGGAGGAGAAGCCGGGAGGAAGCAGGGACAGGACACCTGACTCAAACTAGCCAAAGAGGTATTCCATACCACAGCACGTCACGCCCAGGAGGTAGAACGGAGAGTGGCCCGGGAAGGGCTAGAACACTGCGGGGTGGGGGTGAGGTACCGGTTGGTGAGCGGTTGTATTCTCTTCCTTTTTATTTCCTTTATCATTATTGTTATTGGTGTAGTGATTTGTGTTATACCTTAGCTACTGGACTGTTCTTATCTCAACCCGTGGGAGTTGCATTCTTTCGATTCTCCTCCCCGTTCCTCCAGGAGTGAGGGGAAGAAAGGTTGGGGGGGAAGTAGACTGCGGGGTTCTGATTTACAGTCTGGGCTTAAACCACGACAACTTGTTATTCTTCACATCCCTTGTCAGATTTAATTCTAACTGGGCCTTAGCTTTCCTAACCTGGTCCCTAGCTTCCCAGACAACATCCCTGTATTCTTCCCAAGCCGCCTGTCCTTGCTTTTACCTTTTATAAGCCTCTTCTTTCCCCTCGAAGTTTCCTCAGCAGCTCCTTATTCGTCCACAAGGTCTCCCTCCTGGCCCTCCTGTCGCACTTCTTTCTAGTTGGGATGCAACACTCCTGAGCTTGGAGCAGGTGATCCTTGAATATCAACCAACAGTCTTGGGCCCTCCTGCCCTCTAGGGCTATATCCCATGGAACCTTACTAAGCAGGTTCCTGAAGAGGCCAAAGTCTGCTCTCTTGAAGTCCAGGGCAGTGAGCTTGCTGCACGCTTTTCTCACTGTCCTGAAGATCTCAAACTCGACCATCTCATGATCACTGCAACTAAGGTTTCCCTGGAACGTCAAATTTCCAACCAGCCCTTCCCTGCTGGTGAGCACGAGGTCAAGCATGGCACCTCTCCTTGTCAGCTCCTCTATTACTTGCACTTCTTTGAAAAGCAATTCATTTAAATTTCACTACTTCTATTGGCTGGCATTTTAACTAAGGCTATGGTTTGACAATAGAGCAAGCCTGACTTTCAGAATCCTAGACCCAGACTGAAGATGATACAGTCACAGAATAGTAAGCACCCATCTGCTGTAAACTCCTTATATTGCTTTACAAGGAGTTGCTTGGAGAGTGTGTAGGTATTTTTGTTTCTACTGTGACACATGGGTTGAATCAGGCCCAGTTTTGCAGCCAACACCACTCTAATCTTACATGGGCTATTTGGTGTTCCTTCAGTAAAAGTACAGGCTTCATAATCTTTCTAAGAGTGTCCTGGGTATTACCACAGAAAATTGATCACATGGAGTTATCTGGGTCATACCGGTACTATTCAGAGATCTGAATGTATGCAGATACAGCACAAACAATCTTGGAGCCTAATATGCATGGTGCCATGCCTGCTTCCTGCTCTCTTAACTACAGAATTCAGATCAGGAAACAACGATAAGTATATTCCCAATACAAATTTTTGCATCACTGTACAATATTTCTAGCATAAATTTACCAGTTCATAGACCATTGCAAGTCTCATGAATATGCAGTTATCCAAATCCTCTGGATGAATATATAAAAATATAAAAAGCAAACTGGGTATTTTTCTCTCTTTCCAAATCACAGTTGTTAGGCTTGCACCTTTATTTATGCTATTATATATGGGTTGTGGGTTTTTGGTTTTTTTTTTTTTCCACATTTTCCCCTATATTTAGGAAGGAATACAGGCGCTATGACTAAAATAAGACCAAAAAGTTATGATTAGAGAACAGACCTCATAGGAGCCTTTCAGTATCTGAAGGGGGCTTACAAGGATGCTGGGGAGGGACTCTTCATTAGGGACTGTAGCAACAGGAAAAGGGGTAATGGGTTAAAACTTAAACAGGGGAAGTTTAGATTGGATATAAGGAAGAAGCTCTTTACTGTAAGGGTGGTGAGACACTGAAACAGGTTGTCCAAAGAAGTGGCAAATGCTCCATCCCTTGTAGCGTTCAAGGCCAGGTTGGACAGAGCCTTGGGCGACATGGTCAAGGATGAGGTGTCCCTGCCCATAGCAGGGGGGCTGGAACTAGATGATCTGAAGGTCCTCTTCAACCCTAACTATTCTATGATTCTGTGAATAGTTTTGTTGTGGTTTAAGCCAGTTGGCAAGTCAGCCACGCAGTTTCTACTCCCCCCACCACCACCACCTCCTGGAGGGATGGGGAGGAGAATCAAAAGAATGTAACTCCCACGGGTTGAGATAAAAACAGTCCAGTAACTAAGGTATAACACAAATCACTGCTGCTACCACCAATAATAATAATGATAAGGGAAACAACAAGGGAAGAGAATACGATACCACCCGCCGAAAAACATGTCCGACCGAGCAGAGAGTGCCCTTCCGGGTAACTCCCAGTTACATCCCCGGGCATGACGTGTCTGTAGTATGGAATACCTCTTTGGCTAGTTTGGGTCAGGTGTCCTGTCCCTGCTTCCTCCCGGCTTCCCCTCCTCCCTGGCAGAGCGTGAGACTCACAAAGTCCTTGGTCAGAGTAAACATTACTGAGCAGCAACTGAAAACATTGGTTTTATCAGTACTGTCCCCAGGCCGAAAGTCAAAAACACAGTGCTGCACCAGCTACTAAGAAGGAGAAAAAGTGACTGCTGCTGCTGAACCCAGGACAGGTTTCAAGGGGAAAAATAAAAAAAAAAAAAAAATTTTTTATTTTTTTTTTTTTTTTTTAAATAAGAAGGAAAGAAAGGGGGAAAAAAAGAAGATTGAAGAGCAGGCATAAGAAAAAAAACAGGCAAGGATAAAAAAAAAAAAAAAAACAAACCACAAATGTAAGAAAAATGACAAAGTAGTGCAAAGAAGAGAAGGAGCGAAGGAAATTAAGTTGATAAATGGCGACAGAAAGGAAGAATGGAGGTGAGAGAAGAAAAATATGTGTAGGAACAAAACCCCTAAAACTCAGCATTTACAAAAAGATCTTTCCAGATACTGTCATCAAATCAGTTTCCATTTCCTTCTTTCACTACATACGGTAGTTTCCATTCAACCTCGTTAACGGTGACAGGAAATATTTTTATTTTAAATTTAGAATCTAAGCTCTTTCACACTTTGTTATTGTTCAGAGGGCCATTATTCCAGGCTAGCGTGAGAGAGGAAAAAAAAAAAAAAGAAAAAATATCACTGGTAATTTAAATACCCTATTTTGAATTTTCTCAGGACTGAGGAGAGCTATGTACATAAGTTCTGTCAAATGTTCTGTTTAGACTCCTTTACATTTTTTTCTTTGGTAGAGACAAATGTAATTCCCAAACCCATCACTTCTCAATTATATTTAACAATATTTCTGTCCTATAAAATGCTGCATTTAAATAGTTAGCAGATAGAAGACATCACATATGCCTAAGGCTAGCCCTAAGGCTAGAGAGAATGCATACTCAGATATGAGATTCAAAAAATGATGCTGTGCTTTCCAAATGCATTTAATTTGAATGCTAAAGACCTACTAAAGCAGACATGTGAAACATATAAACATATTATGTTTTATATATAAATACTATTTTCTATCTATAGAATCTTTTATTTATATATAAAGTCTAAAATACATAGACACATTCGTATTTGCAAAATCACTTAGTTAAGAATGAAGATGCAGATCCTTTTAGTCTGATTTTCTTCAGCATGGTTTTGTATGGCTACAAGTATTCTTGAAAGCAACATAATAACAATGATTTTTAAACAACTTGCTTAATAAAAATGTACAGAGAATGACAAACATCCAGACTGTTGCACATAGCTTGCTTTCCCTATTTTTTCAATGAATAGAAACAAACAAGCTTACTACACTTGGGCTCCTTCCCGAATTGCGGTGCTTTCAGTTCTTTTAAGCATCACTTTGATTTTCAAAATATAGGTTTTAATTGCTAGGTTTTGTTTTGTTTTGTTTTTTTTTAAAGGAGTTTCACCTTGTGAGGTAAACAACTGTTCTAATAAATCTTTCCAGTTCACTTTTAAAAGACCAACACACTTAATCATAGAATCATAGAATGGTTTGGTTTGGAAGGGACCTTAAATATTATCTATTACAATCCCCCTGCCATGGCCAGGGACACCTTCCACTGGATGAGATTGCTCAAAGCGCCATCCAGCCTGGCCTTGAATGCTTTCAGGGATAGAGCATCTACAGTTTCTCCAGGCAACCTGTTCCAGTGCCTCACCACCCTCACAGTAAAGAATTTCTTCCTTACATCTAATCTAAATCTCCCCTCTTTCAACTTAAAACCATTCACCCTTGTCCTGTCACCACATACCCTTGTAAAAAGTCCTATTCCAGCTTTCTTGTAGGCTCCTTTAAGCACTGGAACACTGCTATAAGGTGTCCCAGGAGCTTCCTATTAATATCCTCTTATGGGAGCAACTACCCACCTGACTTCCCCTACAAATGTCAACGTAGATGGGTGGGAATCATCTTTCTGAGAATGTCTTTACAGTGACTAACATTAGTTATTTTACTTTTACTGTTCTACTTCTGGGCAGAACAATATCTATTATAAAGGTGTCTAATTCTTAGCTGATCAAGTAGGACAATACACAGCCTCAGTCAAAAGAACTAAAACCCTCTCCACTGGGATGTGTCCTCTCAGCCATCACATAGAACTACACATTGCTCATTTGAAAACCTGCTGCTAAAACAGCCAATGTAGATCTGGTTTCACCAGTCAGTTGATACTTGCAATTTCCAGCATAGATGAGAAACAGCACTCAGTTTTGAAGCAAGCATGGAGATTCACTGTGTTCTATTACACCATCATCCTTCTGACACTCAAAGCATAATCTCTCTGATCACAAAAATTAACTCCTGCAGCTTGTAATGGCATATATACCTTGAAATTATTTTGACTTTCAAAGCAAGTAATCTCCCAAGACAAGTCATCTGATGCATAGCCCATGAGAATTCTCTGCTGACCTTCTTTAACAGAGGAAAATTGCTCTGTTTTTCAAGTCTCTTGAGCATATTTTTTTTTTGTTAGAAAAAGGTAGACTATGACATAAAATCCCAAGTGATACTAGTTGAAATCAAAATGAAATTACAATCTTTTTGATCATGCAGTACTACTGTTATAGCGGAAGTGCCATCATATCAAGGGTTATTCTTCCACATTGTCACATGCCAAGAATCTATTAGAAAGCCCTGCTTTATATAGTTATTTATATGAACATATTAAAACCAAACATGATACAAGCAATAGTTAAGATTAAAAACAGAAACAAAAACAAAAACCAACCTTTCACAAAAAAAAAAAAATCTTTCACGAAAAAAATATTTCAAAATATTGTCACTTCCCTGTAGCCAATTTCCAGCTGTTACAAATTTAACCGAGGGGATTAATTACCATAGGGAAAGAGCCTAGAGCTTTTTGGTAGTACACAGTGCGACAGACACAATGTTAGAGCCTGACCTGAAGCAAAGGTCCCTGAGCTTCATCACTATTAACACTTGATATAATTAAAATTGTAAGTCATAGACAAGTTTGTTGTCCTGATGCTACAGTTGCACTTCTTGAATACAATAGGCAAGTAGACTGCGTGGTTCTAATTTACAGCCGGGGCTTAAACCACGACAGTAACTTTCAAAAAGACAGAACTACTGTAGATGCAAAAAAATACAGCAAACTTATAATCACAAAAGTAGTTACTACTTGATAGGAACTGTCATCACTTATAGTATCTAAGGCAAATGTAGTAAATTAAAATACTTTAAGGATTTATGAAAATGTTGGTATGAAAAGACTGAAAAAGCAGCAATGGCTTGGATTCAGTGAACTTGGAGTCATTTGGAGAACAAAGATTTCATACATAGCGTCTTAAGAGTTAAGGGTTTGGTGTTTTGGGGTTTGGTTGTTTTTCTTTATTTTGTTTTTGTTTGGTTGTTAGGGTTTTCTTTTTTAGCCAGACATAATTATGGTCATAATTTAACGAACAGCTCAAGTTATAATTTGTTTGGTTGTTTTGTGGGGGGTATTTTCAGTTGGTTTTCATTGGGTCCTTTTGTTGGTTAAGGTTCATCCTTCCCACTTTATAGCCTCATTCCCTAGCAAGTACTTCAATGAAAGAGCAGGGAAATGGGCTGGAGAAAAAGTACGGCACCCCCTTTACGTGTCAGTGGTGCAGATCACACATTTGAAACTAAGATGAAAAGATATGGAAAGTGGATTGTAGATAGATATGGCTGGAGAATTATTAATAAAAAATAATTTACCATTTCTAATTAGAGTAATAATTACAGGTTTTTAGATGCTTTGCTGCATTATAAATTAATAATCTACAGCTGGTTTGCAATTTTTAATGAAAAAAAAACCCAGTTAATTTTACATATTGTTCTATACTATCATTAACACCTATACATAACATAGAATCATACAACCATAGAATAGTTAGGATTGGAAAGGACCTTAAGATCATCTAGTTCCAACCCCCCTGCCCTGGACAGGGACACCCCCACACTAAACCATGCCACCCAAGGCCTCATCCAACCTGGCCTTGAACACTGCCAAGGATGGAGCATTCGCAACCTCCCTCGGCAACCCATTCCAGTGCCTCGCCACCCTCTCAGTAAAGACCTTCCTCCTTATATTTAATCTAAACTTCCCCTGTTTAAGTTTTAACCCATTACCCCTTGTCCTATCACTACAGTCCCTAATGAAGAGTCCCTCCCCAGCATCCTTGTAGGCCCCCTTCAGATACTGGAAGGCTGCTATGAGGTCTCCATGCAGCCTTCTCTTCTCCAGGCTGAACAGCCCCAACTTTCTCAGCCTATCTTCCATACGGGAGGTGCTCCAGTCCCCTGATCATCCTCGTGGCCCTCCTCTGGACTTGTTCCAACAGTTCCATGTCCTTCTTATGTTGAGGACACCAGAACTGCACACAATACTCCAAGTGAGGTCTCATGAGAGCAGACTAGAGGGGCAGGATCACCTCCTTTGACCTGCTGGTCATAATCCTTTTAATGCAGCCCAGGATACAGTTGGCTTTCTGGGCTGTGAGCACACACTGCCGGCGCATGTTCATTTTCTCATCGACCAACATCCCCAAGTCCTTCTCCGCAGAGCTGCTCTGAATCTCTGCCCAACCTGTGGCTATGCCTGGGATCGTCCTGACGCAGGTGTAGGACCTTGCACTTGGCATGGTTAAACTTCATCAGGCTGGCATCAGCCCACCTCACAAGCGTGTCGCGGTCCCTCTGGATGGCATCCCTTCCCTCCAGCGTATCAACGAACCACACAGCTTGGTGTCATTGGCAAACTTGCTGAGGGCGCACTCAATCCCACTGTCCATGTCACCAACAAAGATGTTGAACAAGACCAGTCCCAACACCGATCCCTGAGGGACACCACTCGTTACCGGTCTCCAGCAGGACATCAAGCCATTGACCACAACTCTTTGCGTGCAGCCATCCAGCCAGTTTTTTATCCACCGAGTGGTCCACCCATCAAATTGATGTCTCTCCAGTTTAGAGACAAGGATGTCATGCAGGACAGTGTCAAACGCTTTGCACAAGTCCAGGTAGATGACGTCAACTGCTCTACCCCTGTCCATCGGTTCCGTAGCCCCATCATAGAAGGCCACCAAATTGGTCAGGCAGGATTTCCCCTCAGTGAAGCCATGCTGGCTGTCACCAAGCACCTCCTTGTTTTTCATGGGCCTTAGCATTTGTTCCAGGAGAATCTGCTCCAAGGTTTTGCCAGGCACGGAGGTGAGGCTGACTGATCTGTAATTCCCCAGGTCATCCATTTTCCCCTTCTTGAAAATGGGGGTTATATTTCCCTTTTTCCAGTCGTCGGGAACTTCACCTGACTGCCATGATTTTTCAAATATGATGGGCAGTGGCTTAGCAACTTCATTTGCCAGCTCCTTCAGGACCCGCAGATGGATTTCATCAGGTCCCACGTGTAGTTTCTCGCTACTCGTGTGATGAGGGACGGAAGCACTAGTTCCCTCCGAACTAGGGCTGAGACATAGAGCATTCACGGAATGCGGGTCATCAACTGTTTATTGCGCAGTTAGAATTCCTTATATTTGCCGCCCAAGCACCTCCCCAGGGTCAGCTGGTTCCTGTCCCTCCTAGCAGCTTCCCCGTCCATGCACCAATCCCTACATCTCCCCCGCCTCAAGACTAGAAAACTCAGGGTTTTAACAGCTATTCCAGATAAGCAACTTATAACTCTAATTAACCAAGTAAGAAAGGTTTGTGCCACTAAGTATTCACACACAGTGCATATTACATAATCAAACAAGAAGGAAACAAACATCCTAATACTAATAAACACAGAGCGTCAGCCTAAAGGGACCTAGACGCAGGTGTTTCCGGCCTGAGTGATGTCGTATTCAACGGCTGGCTACAAAGTTCGCAAGGCACGTCGTGACTGGATCAGTGAGTCAAGTCATCTGGACACACAAGGGCCATGGATGTCATTTCACACCTCTTTCCATCACTCTCTCCCAGATACAGACGAGCGCCAATCACCACCTGTGAAATATAGCTCAAATACAAACTTACAGACACAACTACAAATACAGCAATAACCATTTTGCCAGCACCCAGCGTAGCCCAGTCTCCCCCTCCACACAGGCATAGCCTCGCCCGTGAGCACATAGGGCAAATGGACCTATCTTACCCTTTTCCGGATCTTTCACCCGTACCTATGGATACGGGGGTTTGTCTAGAGGTGAGGCAAAGTGCGAGCTCATAGGGGATTGTTCACTTGATCCATGCGAGAATTGATTTAAACTAGTCAGGGCAGAAAGTAAAAGTCAGAGCACACAGACTGCAGGAGCTCCTCTGGGTACAGACTCCCCCGCCTCAAGACACATGAGGCGAGCTTTCAGAGTCTGGTGCGTGCGTTCAACGATAGCTTGGCCAGTGCTGTTATGAGGACAACCAGTCTTATGCTCAATGCCCCACTGTTGTAAAACCAAAGCCACCAGTTGACTTGAATATGCTGGGCCGTTGTCGGTCGTGATCTGGCTAGAGACTCCCAAAATCGCCATGACCTCACGCTAATGCAAAATGGCCGCTTTGGCGTCTTGCTTGCGTTGTGCCATAACCAAGATGACACTGCTACAGGTATCAACCATGACATGTAAATAGCACATAAAAACTGGAGCGCAACAGTCAGGGACTGGCAGACCTTGTGCAACACGGTCTGCACTATTGTTACCTTCAGTTAGGAGTCCAGGGATGTGCGAATGACTATTACAGTGATTTGGGCAAATTTCAGTAGCTCGCTCAGACAAAGCCTGAAAAAGGACTTGCGCACACTCCATCGTAGCCTCAATGGCCAATGGGGTCTGCAGACCACTGTTGTAGCACAGTAGCTACAGTAGCTACAGTATATGCTTCCAGAAATCGAACTGCTATTGGCTAGACGTAACCAATATAGATTGTGATTGGCTCAGAAGTGCAGTCCACACATTTTGAAGCAGAAAACAAGCTAGCTAAAATTATCCATTCGCTACCTTTCTCACATAACTTGCAGTTTCACCATCCCGCTCCCACATCTTGTTAGCCTTGAGCAAATGCCAAGTTCCTTATTCTACTGCACGTAACTCTCCTTTAGTAACCAAAGGCTAGGCCTTGCAGCCTGGGTAACTTGAGTTCAGACCTTGCAACTTAATTCAGAGTTTGGCTAAGACCAAACAGCTGGGATTGCTCACATGTCCATTGTTCAGTTGTATTCTTCATAACCACTATCTCCTAAGGCTAAGACCTCTGGGTTGGTCATGAAACGTCCACCGTCCCTCAGCCACTCCACAATTCCCTCTTTTTGTTTTTGAGCAAACCAGATGGATGTTACATTTTTCTTAACCATAGATATTACATTTTTCTTAACTATAGACATCATACACCACAACATATAACTTGCTACTAATACAAATAAAACTAACACACATAATATAGTCACTCCATCCATCATCTTTCGTTAGCCATTGAACCCCCTCTTTCAATTGTTGTATACTCTTATAAATTGATTCCAAATGATCTGACAAATTCATGCAGCACATCCCCTCAAATTCAGCACAACCATGCCCCTGTGCCAACAATAAAAAGTCGATTGCTGCCCTATTTGTAAGGTGGCATGACGAACACTATCAACACCAGTCAAGAGCCCACTCAGTGCAAGCATAGTAGCATCTGTCAGTTCCTTCTTATCTTGCTGGGATTCCTTCAGCTTTTGTTGTCTCTTGGTTCATGTCCAACTCCACGTAGGCACTTGCTGATCTGGGTACATGGCCGTTCTTTGCCAGAAAGTCATCCACATCTCCCCCTTTTTCTTTCTATACAAGCCAAACGCATGTTGTAGCACTCACAATCATTCTTTGGATACATTAAAGATACACAGCAACAAAATCAAAATTGTTAAAATGACAATAAACACCATTAGTCCACCTTTTACTAGAGCAACCAGCCAACCTGTCAGTCCCCATTCACCTAACAAATTGTTCAGCCAAAAGGCTTGCCCATCCTCATACACCATGTGTAAGATCTTAGCATGTTTCCATATTTCTTCAACATAGGTCAATCACAGGCTGCTGGGTCTTCCCTTTTTCTCCTGGATGGCTCTTTGATAACAGGGGAGGCCATCCCCTCCCATCAAGGTCTGGCATGGCATGTGTCCCCACCGCTCCACACCTGCTGGGTTGCAGCCAACAGCGGAGCTAAAGGTTCTTCTTGGTGGCAAACACAGAGGCCAACCCAGTCTTGCCCTTGACTGTGGCAGCAGGCATTTGGTCAATTTGTACCTCGTTGTCAATGCAGAGTTTCACCTGCTTCATCCAGTAACAAGTTGCTACTGTGGCAAAGCACACACAGATTTATTTACATTACCAGAGTAACTATTACAGGTTACAACAGCATGTTGAAAATGCTGATGACAGTAAGAAACCAGCCAAAGAATTTTCAGTGAAGTTCTTCCACCCTCTTAATTTGTTCCATTACCTGCTTTATAACACTACCATCATATTAGAATCTTCCTAGCTTTTGCCTTAGCATTTTCTAGCAGCTGCTGCAAATTTGCATGCTCTAACATCTTTTACAAGTAACAAATCCACACAACACAGGGTACAGTTTCTCATTAGCAACTGGCTAGTAAATACAAGTGGTTTTATACACCAAATCACAGCCTCTAATAATAGCTACGTTACAAGCACACATATTCAAGTTGTTACTTTTCAGTTGCCCACAAGTGATGTCCTGCAATCATTTATTTTTCTCTTCCTCTATCTCATTCTGCTCGGGGTATTCACTGTCAGCTCCTGTAGCTGAGGCATCGAGTTCCTCCACTTGTCTGTCCAGCTCATGGCAAGGCTTTGCAAACTTTGCAGGCAGCTGCCATGGACCTGTAGGTAGGAGAACACAAACATACCCCCTCTCCCACGCTATCAGCTCTTGAGAAGGAGGCCGGTTAAAGTGATTCAAAGGCATTCTGATGGGAAAGAAATGTGAAGCTACAGCTGCCTGCCTGCTTATCAGCAGCAGTAAATACCTGCCAGCAACGGCACTTTGCATTAACCCTTTCTTGTCCAAAATGTTAATCTGCTACCCATTAAAACTTTTACACAAACCCAACAACAAAAAATACACAGAACACTGTCCGCCCTCAACACACACACACGCACACACGCATGGGATCCCACAAGCACACTCCATACAATTACAATATTTGAAACACAAAACCTAGACAATCATTATTCCCACTATACGGTCCCTCATACAGAACGTGGAGTAAGGACCCTGTGAAGACAATTAAAAATCAGCTCCAAGCAGCATCATCGCAGTGTGAGGTGGCAGGCTCAACTTCAGCGGGCGTCCCCGCAGAGGCTCTGCCCCCCCCACATTGCATGAGCCTTGGGCTTTTACACTGACCAAAATGCACACTCATTCCGATGCAGGTGGCCAGCCTACATTGGAAGAAGTGGTCAGCAATATCCATAAAAATCTCCAAGGGCTAATAGAAACATGGATATACATGGATATATATTTGCCAACTTCTAGTACATGTGGATCACAGAGAGACTATCAAATGAGTTGTATATGGGGTTTCAAGTCCACAGCCCACCACAGCACTCACACACCGTGCTCAAAAGGCTGTAAGGGTACCTCTTTTTTTTTTTTTTTTTTTTTTTCTAGAAAATCAAAACCAAACTGAACACTCCAGCCTGGTAGCCAAGGATAAAGACAGTGTCGTTAGTAGGGAGGATTCCCCCAGGGTAGGCTTTGAGGGTTGCTGTCGCTCGTTGTGGGGAACCCCCCTGTCCCCTGCCCTGTCGCACAAAGGGGAGTGTTGCCAGGGCTCACAAGACTCCACTTCCCGGTTTTTTGCTGTTGCCGTGGCCGCGGTTTCTGGCAGTCGTACTGCAGCCCCGGCACTGCCCGCTCGGCCGCGCGGCTCGGGGGCTCCGGCCGCGCCTCCCGGGGCACTTTCCTCCACAGCTCCCACGCTTGCACCCGCGGCTCCTCCACCCGCAGAGCCTCCGTGTCCCGCAGCCGCTCCAGCAGCTCCTGTCCTGGAGACAACTTTCTCGATGGCACCCCACGTCTCCCCTAGATCTCCTGCTTTCTTTTCCCCCGCCAAGACCGCTTCCAAAAGCTCTTGGCGGATCCGTCCCCATCGGGAGGTATCTAATAGGTCCACGGGGGCCTCCACCGCACCCCGGCCTCGCAACCATTGGATGCAGTGGCCCGCTGGCTCCGAATTTATCGCCTTCGGCAACCCAGCTTGCTGCACGAGGGCCTCCAGTACCTGTACCACGTGACTCACATCCATCGCCATCACGTCGGGGTCACCACTTGTAGTTTCTCGCTACTCGTGTGATGAGGGACGGAAGCACTAGTTCCCTCCGAACTAGGGCTGAGACATAGAGCATTCACGGAATGCGGGTCATCAACCGTTTATTGCGCAGTTAGAATTCCTTATATCTGCTGCCCAAGCACCTCCCCAGGGTCAGCTGGTTCCTGTCCCTCCTGGCAGCTTCCCCGTCCACGCACCAATCCCTACACCACGGACTTGTGCATGTTTAGGTTTTTAAGATGGTCTCGAACCAGATCCTCTCCTACAGTGGGCTTAAGGTCTTCATTTTCACAGTCGCTGCTTTCGCCTTTCAAGACTTGGGTGGTGCGGTCAGAGACTTTGCCAGTGAAGACCGAGGCAAAGAAGTCATTAAGAACCTCAGCCTTCTCCTAATCCCAGGTAGGCAGTTCTCCCGATATCTTCTGGAGGGGCCCTACGTTGTCCCTAGTCTGTCTTTTATTCACTGTATGTACCTATAGAATCCCTTCCTGTTATTCTTAACATCCCTAGCCAAGTTCAATTCTAACTGGGCCTTAGCTTTCCTAACCTGGTCCCTAGCTTTCCGGACAACATCCGTGTATTCTTCCCAGGCCGCCTGTCCTTGCTTCCACCTTCTATAAGCCTCTTTTTCTTCTCCTCAGCAGCTCCTTATCCATCCAAGGAGGTCTCCTGGCCCTCCTGCTGCACTTCCTTCTAGTTGGGATGCAACACTCCTGAGCTTGGAGCAGGTGATCCTTGAATATTAACCAACAATCTTGGGCCCTCCTGCCCTCTAGGGCTTTATCCCATGGAACCTTACTAAGCAGGTTCCTGAAGAAGTCGAAGTCTGCTTTCTTGAAGTCCAGTGCAGTGAGCTTGCTGCACGCTCTTCTCACTGTCCTGAGGATCGCGAATTCCACCATCTCGTGATTGCTACAACCAAGGCTGCCCTGGAGCGTCACATTTCCAACCAGCCATTCCCTGTTGGTGAGCACGAGGTCAAGCACGGCACCTCTCCTTGTCGGCTCCTCTATTACTTGCAGAAGGAAGTTGTCTTCCACACAACAGAGGAACCCCCGTATTGCTTGTGCCGGGCCGTACCGTTCCTCCAACAGATGTCAGGGTGGTTGAAGTACCCCATGAGAACAAGGGCCTGCAAGCGTGAGGCTGTTCCTATCTGCCTGTAGAATGCTTCATCCGCAGGTTCCTCTTGATCAGGCGATCTGTAACAGATCCCCACAGTAATGTCTCCCATCGCTGTTCTCCCTTTAACCCTGACCCACAAACTCTCTGTTGATTGCTCACCCGTCCCCAGACAGAGTTCCATACTCTCCAGCCTATCCCTAACATAAATAGCAACTCCCCCTCCCCGCCTGCCAGGCCTGTCTTTTCTAAAGAGCCTGTAACCTTCCATTCCAACACTCCAGTCGTAGGAGCCATCCCACCATGTTTCTGTGATGCCTATTATATCATACTCCCGTAGACATGCACACATCTCTAATTCCTCTTGTTTGTTCCCCATGCTACGGGCGTTTGTATAGGGGCATCTGAGCCAAGCTCCAAATGAAGCCAACTCACTGGCTGGAGCGGCTGGAATATCTCTGCATCGCTCTGAGCATTTATTATAGGTGTTGGCAACTGACTGGGTGTGTTGGGATGGAATGATGCTCCTCTCCCCCAACACATCTAGTTTAAAGCATCCTCGACCAGTCTGGCAAGCCTCCTACCAAAACCACTCTTCCCCTTCTTTGTCAGACCAGCTCCATCAGCCCCCAGTAGACCTGGCCTACTAACTTGGCTCCTGTGTTCAAGACACCCAAACCCTTGACTATGGCTCCACCCTTTTAACCGTTTACTAACCTGGCCAATCCTCCTAGCCTAAGATCCTCCACTGTATCCCGGAGAATTGACAAAAAGACAATCTGAGCTTCAGAGCCCCTAACCACCTCTCCCAGGGCTCTGTAGTCCTTTTTCATGTTCTCCAGGCTACTGCTATCAACATCACTAGCACCCTCATGGATCACCAGAAGTTGGTAATAGTCTGCGGGACTTACTAGAGCAGGCAGCCTCCCTGCAACATTCCTGATCTGTGCCCCAGGTAGGCAACACACCTCCCTTGAGATCAGGTCAGGCCAACAGATGAGTGCTTCTGTCCCTTTCAAAGTAGAGTTCCCTACCATTACAACCCGCCTCTTTTTCCTGGCAGCACCAGTAGTGATCTTCTTTACCAGTGCACCAGCTGGTTGTTTCTGGTGCAAGTGCCCTTCCTTCTTAGCCCTCTGCAGGACAGCAAAGCGGTTCTGGGTGGGGACAACAGCTTTAGGAGGAAGCCCCTTGCTTTTAATTGTCCTCTTCTTCCTTTTTTTGTTGTTTTTTGTTGTTAGTATTTCCCAGTTTCCTGGGTTGACAGCCTCCTCCTCTCCTCCATGATCTGCAGGGGATGCTTGAGGCCCCTGCACAGTTTGGGCCTGGAGGAGGCAGTCCTGCTTACTCTCAGCTTCCCTGACATCTTGCAGCCTATTGACAGCATCCCGTAGCTCAGCCACCTGCTGCAAGAGGACCTCCACCAAGGAGCACCGAGTGCAGCCCTGCCCACTGTGCACGGCTCCCTCATGAGACCAGTGCAGGCACTCTCTACACTCTGAGCATTGCACTGCAGCCTCCCCTCTCATCGGCTCTGTCTGGGTGCCCACACTGGCCACCGCCGAGGCAGCCAGAGCAGAGCTCCCAGATCAGGCCCTGGTCATACGGCGAGTACTCACCATCCCGCTCGAACTGCCGCGCAAACTGCCTCAACCCACCCTGTTCGCCACACTCCTTAAGTTTTTTTTCCTTAGTGTTCAGGATTTATTCTTAAAAAGATCAACATTTAAAAAGAAATTATTCATGAATTAAAATTATTCAGCAGCATGATTCATTATTATATTTGCCATTCATGAATGGTTAATTGCTATTTGAAATATGAGCTATGCTCATTAAATTCTATGGTTACATGGTGTGCTTTGATTTCCTTTTTGGGCAAGATCAAGTTCCTACATCTAGGATTTCTTTGCAGAAATATTTGGCATTTTCCTTGAAGTTGCAATGAGCTTTCCATATTTTTTTAACAATGAAGATATTAGGTGTACGTTTTCCAGACAGAACCCCCAAACAGATGTCAATTCAGTAGAAATAAGTTGATTTAATATTTCAGCTGAATGTGCATGGAGTCCTCCATTAAACATTCTGGTAAATATTCATCTCTGCTAAATATAAGTGATAGTTTGGATGTCTTTAGGTATTTTTAGAGAAATAAAGGGAACAAAAAAACCATAAATGTCAAAAAAAAAAAAAAGAACAGACACAGGCAAATTCTAACTGTGCAAGTGTCTAAGTGCTAGTATTTATTTATTTTAGATACTGAAGGTCTCTGCTGTCCACTAGCACCTCACTTCACAGAATATAAAGGGCTGGTTTAAATCTGTCATGGCAAATAAATGTGTGAAATCTAATCTTCTTGTTCAAACAATGAAATCCAAGAACCAATCTTAGATTTAATGCTAAAAATACAAGAAAATAAATACTGGAGGTTGTTTAGATCTGCCCAATTTTACTACGCAGGCTGTGTTCCTTTCCTCATGCAATATCTTTGGCTTAGAATCACAGGCTTTCTAATAGCACTTTAAATTAAACTTAATTCGACCTTCATATCCTCTGTACTGAAAAGAATGTTTTAAGGTTAGAAGCCATTATGAAGTTTAAATCAGAACTACTGATCACGTTTCAGACCTACTTAAAGTAACTTCAATAATACATGCGTTAAAGTTTTTGCTGAGGGCGCTATTAGATCTGTGAAACAATACTATGAAATACTCATTATTATTAATAAACTAATAATAAATGTTGAAAATAAAATACAGAAAATTATGCTTTCTTCTCTGTAATAAAATTCTTCCTCATATTCTACTTCTGGCACATCATAACGATTCAACAGTAGAGTTGAAGCTACCTGCCCATATAGGCAGTACAGTGTCAGCCTAAAGAGGTTTTCTTAACCACCAATAGTAAATGCCATGACAAAACACCCTTCTTTAATTGAGAATTTATGACATGGCATATTTTGTTGACAAAGCTACTTGACAACATTTCTTCTGATACATGGTGTAACCAAATGACCCTTGCAGTGATTATAACAACTCTGACAAACTATTTTTTGTGAAGTCTTATCTGCATCTTAAACATAGGAAACTCTATGCCTTCTGGTGCCCTGACAGCAAGCATATGCATAGCCTGTTATCCTATTAGCACCATACATTGAAGTTTTGAATGCCTGGACTGTGATGGCAAGTGCATCTCTCTTACAAAAACAGTTTGAGATCAAGCACAACAGTGGTTTATAGACATGAGCATGTGGAGATGGAAAAACTACTCATGGATGGCAAACTGTTCTCATGTTCCCCTTTCCCAAGTCAAAACAAGACATTAATTTTTCAGTATTAGAGTGCCCTGGGTTCAGCAGTAGCAGTCATTTTTAATTCTTAGTAGCTAGTGCAGAGCTGTGTTTTTGACTTTCAGCCTGGGAACAGCACTGATAACACCGATGTATTTAGTTACTGCTCAAATGTTTAGTCTCACCAAGGACTTTCTGAGCCTCATGCTCTGCCAGGGAGGAGGGGAAGCCGGGAGGAAGCAGAGACAGGACACCTGACCCAAACTAGCCAAAGAGATATTTCATACCACAGCATGTCATGCCCGGGATGTAAACTGAGAGTTACCCAGAAAGGCTAGTTCACTGCTGGGTGGGGCTGGGTATCGGCTGGCAGGTGGTGAGCGGCTGTATTTTCTTCCCTTGTTATTTTTTCCTTATTATTATTATTGGTGGTAGCAGTAGTGGTTTGTGTTATACCTTAGTTACTGGACTGTTCTTATCTCAACCCATGGGAGTTACACTCTTTCGATTCTCCTCTCCAACCCTCCAGGAGTGGGGGGAAGAAAAGGGAGGGGGGGAGTGGACTGTGTGGCTGACTTGCTGACAGAGTTTAAACCACGACATAGAGATTATTCTACCTATTTTCAGGAAATAGATGATTGTCAGGAATTTTAATTTAGGCTGCTCTTTTACCTTAAATATGGATGAAGTAAGATTCAAAATTAACCAAATGCTACCTTGGTAATAGCATCACTCTTGTGCAAAAAAAAAAAAAAAAGCCATTTGCTAGCAGAACTTAACATAAGACAGATATTCTCAGAAGGCATCAAAAGGTGACATGCTTAGTGCCATAATGACTATTCTTTCTTTCAATTGTCATTTCCAAGAATTCACAAACCATCTACACTTCTCCAAAGCATCTGAAATTTTAAAGCTTTTTAAGAGATTAACTTCATAGAGGCACAGACTAATTTTCAAGCAAACGGCTGATTCCTAAAACATGTTAGGCAGTCAGAGGTACAGTCTGTCCCAGTGAATAAAAAACCCTATCTGTATAAAACCATACACTAGCTCTGTAGATAGACGTAATCAAACAAAGCAAATAATATAATAATTTCCATTCTTTGGTACACATGCAAAATAGATCGCCAAGCAAATACGTGCTATATTTTATTGCATCAATGCTATGCATCTAAGTTCAGAAAAGCCAAATGTCATGCTTCTCGAGTTCCCCCTACAAGTGTGATTTTCCAACTCATTAGGGAGCTAAGGCAAAGAAAGGTGAGTGGTACATTGCTGCAGGTTAACTCCATCAACTGATGCAAAATATTAAAAAAAAAAAAAAAGGGGGGGGAAATCAGAAAACTGAAGTGCACTTAATGGAGTGACAGCTAGTAAAAATATTATGCAGCAATTTTCATGAGATTTACTGTAAACCAGTAAACTGCACTAGGGTAGAGGGCTGAAAATGAAATTAAACCAGGCCATACACCATTCATCAAGAGTGATTTTCCTTTCAGCAGCTTTGAACTCTGCAATGGATTATGTAGTAAATACATGTGCATGGGATTATGCTGTAAACATTCGTAGAATAGGAAGCTACCTGCTCTGCAGGAGTAGACTGCAATCATTTTAACCATATAGGAAAACTTTGGGAATATTAACTATATTGTTTATTACAAGAAGAAAAGGGGTGATGAGAACGAGAGAGACTAACTAAAACTTGCACAGAACTCGATGTAAAACAATGTCCATTGTAAATGTTTTATATAGACAGCAAGTGTTTTCCAAACAAATAACATAATTTCCTCAATAATTCCCTTAGCCAAAGGATACCCTTTGTTACCCTTATTTAATATTCCTTATTTAATGGAAGATACAGAAAATTCAGAAAAGTTAATTTTTCGTACAAATAATACCTCTTGTTGTTTGAAGTTGCTTTGTTTAGAACTGTGTTCCCAGTGACACTGTAACAAAAAAAAAAACACATCAGCAGGGAATCTACATTGGCTGGTAATGAAATATCTCTCCAGAATATATCATTTTCATACTTGCATTATTTGCAGTGAAGTCTACAACACTTTTTTACATTCACTTTCAGAAGTTATCTGTTTTGATAACACAAAAACTCAGGCTTGAAGAATTCCATAGAGCTGAAAGCACAAGAGTATACAACTTGCTGAAGCCAAAATTCCAGTGACTTTCATTTTTACAGCCAGGATAGAAAAGTGATATACCTATCCCAAAGTGAAGATGCAAAGCAAACCATACATACAACTAAATATGAACTTAAGTGTTGGTTCATGTAACTGGTATTCCCCCATCAGCACCACACAGATGCCCATAGATCCACATTCACCACTTAGAGCTAGGATGTATTCCTGTTATGATTTGAATAGTACAAAATCCCTAAGATCATAAATTAAAACTACTTCATAGTCCAAACAATCTATCTGCATTCAATGTGATACATAAAACAGGTTTCTAGAAACATTACATTCAACAATTTAAAAAAAAAGAAATCTAAGCAGCATCTACAATTCCCATTTTGCTTTGGATCTTTTACGTCTTTTTTAACTTATCCCTTTCAATTTTTTTTAATGTCACACAACATTTTAAGCTACAAAAAGGGTCATTCAAAAATACATATTGGCTTACTAAGCCAGACTGAATTTTTTTCCTGATGTATCCAAGTTTATATCAAATAATATAGTTCATCACATCTTATACTGCACCCCAATAAGATTATCAAACTACCCTTCAATGAGGCTATGGAGACCATATTGAGATCATCTATGGGGGATACTCTGTTATATGTACTCCTTTTCATTTTACACATGTAATAGTGGAATGGCAAAACAGAATAATTACTTAACACATTCTCTTAATACAGCCAGACTGGAAAAGACATTTGAAAGACATTTCTGTCATGGTATCAGCAATACTTTGTGAGTCCTCAAGAGTTACAATGTTATCTGACAGTGAGACAAAAGAGGCAAAAGTAAGAAAGAACCTGGACATCACTGCAAAAGAAGCATTATTGTAATTATAAGGATTCTTAAATGGAAAAAAAAAAAATCATAACTGTTGTTTATAAATTATTAAACTAGTCCTTTTTAAAATTGGATATTTGTAAAGAATTGTAATAATTTTCCCTGTAAGGCCTGATTTACCTTCAATTTGGTTACTATAGAAACCTTGAGACTTAATAACTGGATACTATGCTATAAAAGAAAAAGAAAATTAAAAAAAATCAGAGAATATACAGATGCCCACTGAGGCATCCGAATTCCTTAGGTAGCCTTGAAAATCTTGGCTTAAAAACATAGTTACATCCTGTATCAGAAGAATTCTGGAAAGTAAAAGTTATTTTTTGTAGAATACTGCAAGATCAGAGTGAATAACTTGAATAGCTTGACTAATCTGGTTTGGTTTGATAGTTTGGCTTGCTTTGAGGGAGAATTTGGATGAGACACCTGAGGATCTTTCCAATCTGAATTATTCTGTGACTTTGTATAAATGGTTCTTGAATACATCTAGTTGAATGATGTGCAGACAGTTGATGTTGAAGTAAGGCTGAGTACAGTACCACACAGAGACAAACTAGATTACAATCCAGATTGTGTCAGAAGGTAAACCAGCTTTCTTGAAAAAACACAACTTGCTGCTGCTAATAAGGAGGGCATTTGTGAAATAGAGCTAAAGCACCTCAGAGACCTACACTGAGTTTACTTTAAAAACAGATCACTGTTTAATCTGATTTAATCTGATAGACAAGTATGCAGATTTTTGCCTATGCTGTCAACTTTCAGACTTTAGAAGAGGCTTTTAGTTTTTCCCTGGCATATATCTACGTTTGAGAGGCAAGACTTTAAAAGGAATGTACTTTCCCATGATTGCAAAAGAATGCACATCTACACTCACCAAGTCAGTGCACATAAGGAAGTGAAGAAAAATTAAAATGCGTGGCTTATCTTAATTAACAGCTAACTTCAGTTCAGCCTGTACTGACAAGGTGAATACAACACAGTAAACATTATATCTCTTAGATCTTCAATTAAACTATTACCATGAAGAAGTACAAGGTGTCTACATTTGCTTTTAAAGATAGTTTAAGACAAACAGGACTGTCCCTTAAACCAAAACTATTCTGGAAAGCTCAGTTGAGCCTGATACCACATAGCCTTTGAACTGTGGTTTCATGAATAATGGATATAGGTGGAGCAAAAACAGAGCACAAGAGTAAATGGGCATACAATATCAAATATCAGATTTCTCAGTAGAAACTGACAGGTGGATAGCAGGGGTATTATGAATAGAAAATAAATAGAAACAATAAATCTCTCAAGTAACTGAGAAAACATTCCAAGCTGGTTTGTCAATTTAGTTTCCATAAGTTATTCAGAATCCCATGATTTTAAGTTAATTCCTGCTAAGGCACAAAAGGTTCACATAGTACCTTTTGTATGTAAGCAGAGCTTCACCCTATCTTAAACTGGTTTCAGTGCCTGTAGTACTCAAGTGATGTGTTGCAATGACAAAACTATGAACCAAGTAAGCTGTTTCAGGTGTTACTACTTCCACGACCCTTGTTCTTACAAATTACAGAGTGGTAACTCAAGCTCTGCTCAAGTTTCTTAATGAACCTGAACCTCCAGCAGCCACAACCATACCAATTCCTCTTCTAGCTCATGTCCATTTTTTCCCCTGTAAGTAGTAATTAATTCCGTGTGTAATGGAGGCTCTTTTTCCAATATGTGCCTAGAGCTTAATACAAGCAATTGGTCAGATCCACAGTGTAACTTCATTGACTGTTAAAGATTTAGAACAGATGAAAATCTTTCTTCAAAAAGTATACCACTAATTAACTTATGAAGAGCTGGCTGCTTGCAGTATTTAATATAATTCTTGAATGTTCCCAGGCATGCATCTGAATTTCAATGAAACTTGTACCAATAGATAGATATTGACATTCTCATGAATACCAAATGAGTTCATTAGCACTTAACCCTGTAATAGCAAATACCATCTGAATTTACAAGCGACTAGCCTTCAAATGAAACTGCTGGCCACATATCTTTGTCTCTGTCATGGTTTAAACCCAGCCCAGTCACGCAGCCATGCGCTCACTCCCCCCGCTCCCTTCCTCCCTCCTGCTCCCGGAGGGATTGGGAGGAAAATCGAAAGAATGTAACTCCCACAGGCTGAGATAAGAACAGTCCAGTAACTAAGGTATAACACAAACCACTGCTGCTACCACCAATAATAATAATGATAAGGGAAATAACAAGGGAAGAGAATACAACCGCTCACCACCTGCCGACCGATACCCAGCCCAACCCGAGCAGATATCTAGCCCTTCTGGGTAACTGCCCCCGGTTTATATAGTGGGCATGATGTGCTGTGGTATGGAATACCTCTTTGGTTAGTTTGCGTCAGGTGTCCTGTCTCTGCTTCCTTCTGGCTTCCCCTCTTCCCTGGCAGAGCATAAGACTCAGAAAGTCTTTGGTCAGAGTAAACATTACTGAGCAGCAACTAAAACCATCGGTGTTATCAGCGTTATACCCAGGTTGAAAGTCAAAAACACAGCACTGCACCAGCTACTAAGAAGGAGAAAAATGACTGCTGCTGCTGAACTCAGGACAGGCTCCAAGTAATTTTCATCAGATTTCTAACTTTTCCACCTTTTTCCCTTTTTTATCTGTGAAACGGACTTAGAAAATTGGAGGGGGTGGGAGAAAAGAGTTAGCAGAGAGAGAAGAGAGACAAGAATGTTGTATATCACAGACCAGCCTACTGCACTGAGATTTTGACTGAATTAAGAATACAGTACATCTGGGGACATGATTCAAGTCTCTGAAGATCTATCAAGAAAGATTCATTTTTTGCACTTTATCAATTAAAGCCATTTGATTACTATTTAAAAAAGAACTGTAATCTTTTGCAAAGGACAAAGGTTAGAAGTGCATTTCAGTCTTTCAAAAATATTTCACTCATGCAGCACTGACTTTGTGGACTCTGGCAATATACCTGAAGTTCTTCCCTGCTTACTTTCTCATACCACCCCCTCTCACAGCATCCGTTAGTCATGGTTTGGCAGCTGGTTTCATCAATTTCACACACACACAGTTTCCCCTTAAAATGGGTCATAATCAGATCTGCTGTTAACATTTACACTGCTTGTAAAATGGCAATGAGGAAAAATGAAAGGTAAGATGAAGGCTGGAAGGGAAATACAGAACAGCAGCAATGAAGAGCTGTTCTCAACTAAATTCTAAGGTATCTGAAAGCACACATTAGCAACTTGAAGAAACCAAAGAGAGTTACAGGAGAGAAGGACAAAGATAGGAACCTACAGTAGTTAAAGGCAATCGACCTTGAATGTGAACTTTAGCAGTAAGAGCAAGAGAGTAAAAATAATTACAGAGACAGGAGAACAATATTATTCATTCTTCTTAGATGAAAGCCACTTTATTGAAAAGAAAAAAGTAAGTAGTGTGTAAGTGTAAGAAAGGATCAAATAAAGGCTAGGCTCCTAATGATGGCTGAATTTTCTGATGTCAAATAAAGAAAAATCCTGGAATGAAAATCTTTAGTTGTGCCATTAACTAAGAGTCCCTATATGAAAACACCAACCATTCAGCGAGGTGAATTTGTTTTCCTGGGACACTGATCATGTCTTTTCCCTCATTCAAAGTTTCAGTATGTTTGAGTCCCATTGATATCAACTAGACTAGAACACTATTTTATGAATTTAAAAACGAAATAAAAAAAATATCTGGGATGAAGAAGGCACACACAGAAACTGTTCACTAATGCATACATGCAATTAAAATTCATTTCAGATATAACTATCCTTATCACTGTGTTCCCATACTTAAATGCGTATATATTACATATACATGTGAAAATTATAACACTGAGAGACATGTGTAACTCATTTGTGCTCATGCCTGAGAGATTCTAATAGAATTCATTATCTTGAAACAGGGAATTGTTTATGTCCTCAAAATCTACATCCTGGGAGATAATCTCCCACTTGGACAATGCAAGAAGAGAATTGGAACCAATCCCCCCCCCAGCTACATTAGATGGTAATAATAACAAAGAATCCTAGAACAGTTGAGGTTGGAAAGGACCATCTAGTTCTAACCCCCCTGCCATTTACACTTATTTTGATGCAGCTTTTTTTTTCTTTTTTTAATGCTTCTTTTGATTCTTTTGGTAAGAATGGGAAAAGCATGAGAGATTATCACCCTGGGCTGCATCAAAAGAAGCGTACACCAGCAGGTCGAGGGACGTAATTCTCCCTCTCTACTCTGGTCTCATGAGACCCCACCTGGAGTACTGTGTTCAGCTCTGGGGCCTCCAACACAAAAAAGACATGGAGCTGTTGAAGCAAGTCCAGAGGAGGACCACAAAGATGACCTGGGGTTGGAGCACCTCTTCTGTGAAGACAGGCTGAGAGAGCTGGGCTTGTTCAGCCTGGAGAAGGCTCCAGGGAGACCTTAGAACAGCCTTCTAGCACCTAAAGGAAGCCTACAAAAAAATCTGGAGTGGGACTTTTTCCAGGGGCATGCAGGGATAGGACAAGGGGGAATAGTTTTGAACTGAAAGAGGGTAGATTTAGATTGGATATAAGGAAGAAATTCTTAACTGTGAGGTTGGTGAATTACTGGCACAGGTTGCCCAGAGAAGCTGAGGATGTTCCATCCCTGGAAATTTTCGAGGCCAAGTTGAACAGGGCTTTGAGCAACCTGGTTTAGTGAAAGGTGTCCCTGCCCACAGCAGGTGGGTTGTAACAGATGATCTTTAAGGTCTCTTCCAATCTAAACGTTCTATGATTCTATGATTAACACTAGTTCTGTAGCAGGAAAGAAAGAATTTACAAATGCATTTTCTTTTAGCAGATGATACCATTTCCAGACTATTCTAACCTCAAAACTATCTTAAATGAACAGGTGAATGAGTTGATCTCTTGGTCTTTTTCTCTTTGTAGTGGAATATATGAATGTCACCTACAAGTATAGAATAATGAAAAACAAACCTAAGATTTTCTAGATGATTGGTTCTACTTCCCAAAACAAATACAAACATCCAGATGTGAAAGAAAAGCTATTACTGTTTAAAAGGAAAAGTATGACTTACAAATTCTGTCATGTTATTAGTTGAGAAACATAGTAACAGTCATCATCACATGCTACCTCCTGCATGTTAACCTCTTAACTTCCTATATTTTACATAAGCAGATTTATATGGACATTAATATAAGTTGCAAAGACCTGGAGAAAATATCCCAATCTGTAGGATTTTAAGTGTAAATATTTATATTTTTTTCTTTTCATTTTAATCACAATTGAATTTGTGTACGGGTAAATTTCAATACAAAATCACAGAAAAACTTTTACTTTCTCAGGCTATTCTAACACTCTCAAACATCAAAAGGGATTGTTTTTCTTCAGCAAGGCCAAGAGACATCCTGTTAAGTAAGAGGAAGCAGAACACAGATTACCATTGCAAAACTGGGTTTTCAAATTATAACATCCTTCTGTACCACTAGGGTAGCTGAAATAACCCCTGAATGCACAGAGGCTTCATGAGAAGAGAATTTCCTGGTTTCAGCCTGTCATTGTAAGGAGGAATGCCTAGTTTTGAATATATTGTGCTTAAGATCTGCCGCCTTCTTGGCTTAGGATCAACTGAATGTTCCATGTTAATGTGAGAAATGGGGTTTGTTCAGTAAAGTGCTACTTATTCTTAAGTTCAGCACCTGGGAATGGAGAACCATAGTCCTTATCTTGTACATTCATTCAGCTCTAGTGATGAGAAACACTTATAGAAGGCAAAATCTGCTTCATGTATTGGCAGTATATAAACAAACACCTGTTTGAAATCAGAGAACCATTTGCTTAGAACAGCTGCTGGTTGAGAGTAGAAGTATTTGAAAAAAGGATAATATTTTCATGCTGAAAGACACACCACTTTTAAGAGGATAGTTCTAACAGGAAAGCAGCCTAGATGCTAGCTGATTTGTGTATGATTCATACACTTCAAACAGTCCTGCATAAACAGAAACAGTTATAAAAGAATAGCTACATAATCTTTCCATTCATAAGTTTGTTTCTTCTTTCCTTTGAGGGAGAAAATTTCTTAGTTAAGAATGAGTCTGTTCTTTCATCTGCAATATGACCAAACTAATTTTCTCTATCTTGGTACTCAATATGGAGCCTAACTCAGCAGCTTCACTGAAGTAGCCAGATTTTAAATTTTTCTTACTTGTATTGAATTTTATAAGACTAAAGGGACTTCTTTCTGTTTAAACTGATGGTCTTGGAGCCCTAGTTCTATTTAGTTTTGCTTTAATACTCCTGATGCTGTCAAAATACAGGCCTCATACCAAAAGACGAATTCTTGTAACAACATACAGTGTAACTATATGACACAAGGCAAGCAAAACATGGAAGTTAGAGGAAAATTTCCTAGTAAAAACAAGAGACAGAATTGAACCTTTTTTCTTTTTGTTTTTTAAATAAGTGAAAGGAGATATTTCTGACAGACTTCAATGTGTCAAGGCTTTGTGAATTGCAATGTTTCTAACAGAAGTTTTATTCCATTTAAATATAGACTTCAGTGCTTCTGGTTTACAGTTTACACATATTAGTGTGTTAGGAGCACTGGACAACTGGGTCATTACACTTGCAATACACTTGGATCAGATATAGCACAGATGCCTGAACTTTATCTATCCCTGAATCCAGAAAGATGCTACGCTCTAGTTTAAAACTACATGTACAGAGTTAGCCAGCATTAGACTGACTTTAGCTTTATTGCTAACACATTTGAAGTTGTGCATATGTTTAACTTCTCCAGCGGCTTCCCCCAGAATACAGAGCAATTCACACCTGAGAAGTGCTGTGCACTGAGACATAAGCCTCCTGAAGAAAAGATGGACTTTCACCCTATGATTTGCCACGTATTCACTTATCTTGGTTTTGAGCAGATGCCACCAAGGCAGTGGAGGAAGGCAGTAGCTATTTTCTGTTAGTTATCTTAGTTACCAATCCTCTCATAGAGAGCAACCAAAGATAGGCATTTATTACAGGAACATGTGCATGAACATATTATTTAACCTTAGGAGCTTACAGTGTTGGTACCTGCACCTAAGCTTATCATCACAGGGTCCCTGATACTGAGTGTGATCCCAATAATAAAAAGGTGCCAACGGTTCAAGCTAAACCCACCTTAAAATAGACATTAATTTCTGATCATATGAACTGCATCACTGATTACATGGGCTGCCTAAGATGACTTTCTTAGATGTACATACATCTTTCTTGTGATACTCACTCATATTTATTCAGATGAATCCCACACAAATGATATATGAGCAATTTATAACCTTTATGGATTTGTCTCTCTAACATCTACTTTTCTGCCAATCAGTTCATTCACTCCTCTTTTAGTGTCTGCAATCTAACTGCAATGTTTAAGGCAAACAACAAGAAATCTCTCATGGAAAGCCATGCTGTTTTTATGCTGATCTTCCTTTCTTCGTACTCGTCCTTTTTAATCTCGCATCAGTTCTTGCACATATCTAGATCACAGACTCTTTTGGAAAGGAATATTTTTCTGTACTGCAGAGAGTTCTGAAATAGAAGAAACCATATAGTGTTCAATTGAACTCTCTATCCAAATAATTCTTAAGAAACTATTAAAGCACCAAGAGAAATTAAATGGGGGGATGGAAGAATCAATTGCCAAATGCAACTATGTATTAACTAGATGAATGGATGGCTTCAAAAACAACAAAACTAAACCAACAAGAACAAACTGTCCCACTTTTGTTTAAGGTGCATGCTTCCATTGCTTCAGGCTTCCACTTTATAATCTCTCCCTTCATCATACATACTTATCTCTAATACCACCAATAAAAAAGGATGCACCACAGACATGAACGAACCTTGAGTTTCTGTGCTGCTGTCTGTCCCATTACATAGGGATTTCCCCTGCTTTTTTGGTCCACATCTGTGTAATGGTAACAATAAACTTGGGCTGACTAAACCACAATACTTGATTCAGATCATAGCTAAAGTTCATACTTTTGCTACCTTCTGTGAAAGGTATTCAATTTTTTCATCATACTTTATGATTAGTAATGGGTATTTATTATCTTGCAAAGTTCTCATTTGCATTCAAACTTGCAGCTTAAGGTCATCAATAATACTAATTCACAGTTACATGGCACATTTCATCTGAAGAACATAAGGCACTTCATAATTACCATATGATTAAGTTTTACAACATCTTCCAAAGGTAAAAAGTATTTCATCCCAGATGGCCTGGTCTCTATTCCAGAATGTTACCATGCATGCATATGCTTTTTGTTGTGAGCAACATGAGAACTAGCATAAAACTTAACAGCAAACTGTACATATATATTTATACAAAGATTCATTTATTGTGTTCAGCAGCACACCAGAGAAAGATTTCAGCAAGTTAAGGTATCGCAATCATAAATTAACTTGCCAGTTTGCCCTGACATCAATACTGCATTTAACCAAGGAGTTCTCAGCCATGTTCAGACAGTAAAATTGTTAACACAGGCCAGAGCTAACAGAAAGGTAAAACAAGGCAGATTCTAATTCAAAGGAAGAATGAGGAGTAGATGTCAGTTTTGTTATAACCTGCTCAGTCTGAGTTAGGTGGCTACAAAACTTGGATAAGGGGCAATGGTTTTAAACTAAAAGAGGGGTGATTCAGGTGAGGAAGATATTTTTTACAATAAGCATGGTAAATCATTGCAACAGGTTGCCCAGAGAGGTGGTGTACCATTCCTGGAGATATTCAAGGCCAGGCTGGATGTGGTTCTGGGCAACCTGATCTAGTTGAAGATGTCCCTGCTCATTGCAGGGGGATTGTACTAGATGACCTTTGAAGGTCCCTTCCAACCCAAACTATTCTATGATTCTATAAGAACATTGCTTAGATTTGCTGTCTTTGTCAGTAATGACTATTCCAAGTTAGTGAGAAGACTGTATTGGAATTAATTTTCATATGTATGCAACATCACCAGTTTTTACTTTGTTTTCAAGGTTGTTAATATAATGGGCATCCAGCCTTTGGGGTACATGACACAAACCAACAGTTTTTCAGAGCATGTCTCCTTTCCTTGGAAAGAGAAAGGGACAAGAAGGAGGAGTGGAGGCAGGAAAATTTCACATAAAAGTTATGTCTACACTAGAAAATTTCTAGAGCCAGGCACTACCACCATTCAGCTACAGAACAAGAGAAGGAGACAACACTGACAGACACCACAGAAAAGGTGAGAACAGCAATAACTCATGTCTCCAAAACGTAATAAAGAGTAAAGAAAAGCATTCATTTGAACTCTGATAAAAGCAGCTCCAACAGATCGTCCATCAAGCACTCATGTCCCATGCTGGGTATTGGGTCACATCACAGCTGAACTCCCAGAATGGGGCTGCAACTAGGCACTTGTGTGTAAAGCATGGGGAACTTCCCAGCTCAACAGCTTCTTTGCTCTGCTAAGGATTCACCTTCTGGATAGATGTGTCCTGGCACAAGGCATGCAAGAGTCAGTGTCAATAAATGACCCAAGTTCCCTGTGGTGGTATAAGTGAGCTTGTTGATCACATTCCCCAAAATCTATACCTAATGAAAATTAGAAGCAAAGTGAATTATTTAATGGCAAATGGGATACCCAGTCTCCAGCAGTGCTCGCTGACTTCCATTTTACTATTAATATTGCCTATAATCTTAACTTTACCCTGTACGCAGTACTTTTGACACTTCATTTTTTTGCACAGCACAAATGTCTCCACAAAGGAGCCACAGGCAAACACCACAGCAGTTAGTGAGAGTAAACATTTAAGATCGGTAAAAGTCTTTATAATTAAATTTCCTTATTTCTTTGTGTAGTACCTCAGTTAAGTAAATGAGTAAGATGTTCTTTGCATCTATTTTTCCTGGACAATTCCTGACTTAAGTAGGTAAACACCTACTTGTGCTACACACAATGAAGCTGTTTCCTACCCATCTGTGAAACAGCTCGTGTTTTCTGTACATTTTCATGTCACAAAATCTATGGCAGCCATAGCAACCTAAAACCAAAGATATAATTGCAAGATCTAGAAATATCACAAAGGACCAGACACATAGAAGTGTTCCTAATAGTAGCTAATGCAAACAATCTCCAAGCTAGCATTCACATACCTTGGCTAGGATTACTTTCAAACCACTGAATCCTGATATTTTTTTATGCCTTTTGAATGCCAGAGCTTTGGAGTGCCATGTTTCACTTGAAACATATCATTTAACACAGGGAGATGATGTTTTTCACAGCTATTCATCAAAGACATCTCTTTTCCATGGCAATTTATGAAAGAGATTAAGCCTTTGTTAACTTTGCTACGTAATCACTTGATAGTGCTTTTCCACAATACTGAAGTAATGAAACACAAGATGCACAACAATACAAGGGCAGTTTTTTCACCATTACCATCCATACAAGATTATCACTTTTTGCCATAATAAGTGGTTCATGTAATATGAGATTTAGAAGATATGAGGCACAGGTTTTGCTAGTTTACGTACCAATTTAGTTTATTGACAAATGGTAATTATCTCCCTCAAGGGTTCTTCTACAGCTCACCATCCCCCTGGAAAGGAGAATCAGCAACCACTTTTCCACTGGAAGCTCAAACATAGTTCTAACATAATAGCTGTCATAGTGGCAAAGGAATGGGATGCTCACAGGGCTGTACCCTGAAAATATTATACCCAGAGTATATCCTAAAATTACATTCAAATGAATAAAAAGAGCTAGAGAGAGAACACATGATGCTTGCAGTGTGAAGTATCATGTTTAGGTGTTATAATTTACCAATACCTAGCAATGCACTTAAAGTACGTGCCTATTATTAATACTCTGATTACTTTGTAAATTTGACAGTTTGAGCCTGAGCATAATTGAAGAACAATCAAAAAAAAAATTTCAGTCTAAAAAAAAAAAAAGTAAATTTCAATGCATACAAGACAATAAAAGTAACTGCAGTGGTATAAAGTTGAGGTGTTAGGTTGATAAAATACATCCGTGATTTCACAATAAGCCCTGTGTTGATGTAGTAAGATCTGTGAAAAGAAGCGGTATTTTGCAGTTTAGTGACCATTCAATGTAACATCTGTACTGCCTATAGTCTTATCAAGACAAACATGAAGATGCCACAGCAGAAGCACAAGGGGAGTGGGTGAAGATAACAGCCATACAGCCTTTGCTTTCTGCAATGGGCATGTCATCATAACTACTACATGATCATGGAACTGTTTTTAAATGAAGCAATCATAATCTTAGAAGAGTACTGAGAAGCTGACTCAAACAAGGTTATCGATATAATTAAGCCTAAAGGGACACTTGATTTGTTACATCTTCAGAGAATATTATATTGCACATTTGCAACATAAAACTTTGAAAGAGAGAAGAGGAACTGTTTTTATTTGCTGAATATCTTGTATTGCATGCAGTGTCTTGGTTAAAAATTTATAAATCCTTAGCACTCAAAATTCTCAAGCAATCCTACTTTCAACACATCTTATATTCAGTTGGCCTTATTCTTACATACAACCAGTAAAACTCCACTCTACAACCTCTCCCGCACTAAGGGATTTTGCAAACAAAACAACTCCCTGAATCCTGGGTTACCAACATTTACAATTCAAAATGAAAAATTTCTGCCAAAATTAGCTAGCTGTTAACTATATTTCAACAAATGGGACTCCAGAGGGTGTGGAGAAAGAAAGGAGAAGTGTGAAGATAATTATTTTCATTCTTAATTATTTATGCAGTGTTAGAGACACGCACAGGAAAGACAAAAACAAAAAAAGAAAAAAACCAAAACAACAGAGAAGCAAAAGTCGTGTGCACTTAGGGCGTAGGCAAAACTGTGGCATTGCACAGCATCTTGTGATTGTACTGAAAACTGAAGGTAAAAGTCAATAGTCAGTGAACAGCCAGGAAATAATTATTGTAATAATTTCTAAGAAAATCTAAATTCACATGAAAAATAATTTTGGGTAGGAAGCAATAGTCTTCATGCACATGCACATGAATCAATTTTTATTTTTTTTTTAAAAGAGAGAAAAAAGAAAGAAAGAAAACAAACAAACAAAAAAAAAAACCATGTGATTTTAATAGTTTTAAAATAAAACATTTAGACTCTTCTTTTTGAAACAACAGACTTCACTGACAAGATAACCTGAATTACCACAATAAAACCCCCAAAGTAATAAACCACCCCAAAACACTTTTCTTTAGATTGAAAAATGTATTTCCAGCCGACTTTAATGGATAGGTTTTCTTCAACTGGGGCAGACACAAACAAAACCACACATACAAATGTAGAACCCTGCTGTTCCAGTTCCTTCAAGATTTTCCTTCATTTTCCAGTTCAGCCATTCATCCGAGGAATCAGTAATTCAGCCAAATCTACTAATTATTCTATAAGAATTTAGTAGATAAAATCCTCTTTGTTGCTATGAAGATTACTACAACTGTGTTTCTATTTTACCTACAGAGAACTGAACTAATGTTTTATTCACCTTTCAACTGGAGTATCATATTATTTATACCATTTGGTAATTCAGTGACTATAAGTTGTCTGATCAAGTGCTCCCTGAGAGCATAAAGAAGACGATAAACTTTTAGAAATTTTAATAAATAGACTTAAATAGAGTTATAACTAAATCTAAAACTAGCACTGATTTTTAATACAGAGTTAAAAAAAAAGTAATTCGATCACATTTTCCTTGAGATTGCACAGTGAATTCCTGGTAAGGGAGGGGGAAACACCCAAAACCCCCCCCATAGTTCACCATTTTGAAATGGGGCTTGTTGTGTCGGTATTTTTCTGTTATTCAAACAGCAGTAAATAAAAATCTTCTATTTAATGAAGTGCAAATAAATAATAAAGCCTAAATATTAAGTACCAAGGATAACTTTTCTCTGTAGCCATTTTTGTCATCTGCAGGTTATACTGATGCAACAAAACCCATTAGTGGTGAGCTGATCATAACATTTTCTGTGTTTATTTACTCCAGTAATAGTTAATAATCTTTTTCACATGAAAAAGCAGGACTATTAATACTATTTGCAGACAGAACACTAGAAATTATAGTACAAACATTTCTATCAGGATACATGAGTCCTTTCAATAAATGCAAGTTGCATCCAGTAGCCATAATGGTTCCAGGTTTCCCCTGTACAGCAATATACTTTGTCCTACACAACAGATTGGTTTAGAGCAATGCAGAGTACAAGAATGGAAGAGAGCTACTGAGGCTGCCTGCTATGTACATCAGGAGGCCTGTTCCCAAACACTAGGAATCACACATCTGTTACAGCATGTCATTCACACTGCCTCACCACGCATCCACACAGGTTTTGTTAAAGGGAACTGCAGGGGATAAGCAACAAAATGTAGAACACAGATGGTATCACCGAGTATTTCCTACAGACAGATTCTGTACAGTCTCTGACGTTTGCTGACTGGCTTCTTTCACAAGTTCCCCAATCCATTCAAACTCTCTTCAGTGCTCTCTGTCTATCTTCAGTTAACTGCTTTTTGCCTTTTTGCTTTTTTGCTTTTTGCCTTTTTAGTGACAGTGCCATCTCCTGCCCCTAACACTGTCTGATACTCGTGTATCAGTCCCAGTATACAATACGGCAGACTCCTTTCTGTGACCAGCCATCACCTCCACAAGCATGAGTGCTATGGCTAAAAAGTGGTACAAGGAAATGTATCTAAAGCATGCTGAAGTATGCATAACGAAATGGAAATCCATAGGTGTATCATAAAATTTATTCAGACTTCCAGTGCTGCAAGAAATTATGGATACAGAGTACTCATACTCAGAATCTCTGTCTCATGAGTGCTCCTTCACATCTGCCTAACTATAATTCTTGAAGAGCCAAAAAATAGAACCCTACCCTGCAGGCTGCTAACTGCTATCAAAAGCAAGGATATTTACTTATTTAGCCTGTTGCAGCACTTAGCACCACCCACACTATTTCCTTTAAACAACACCAATTAGTATTTGTGATTCACTTTATTGCTAAAACAGAAGACATTAAATATCTTACGATTTTCATTCTACCTAGTGCAAACTCAAAACTACTAGTTCATTGTTATGGCATAATTTCAACCCTTTTTGAGATTTACGTTAGCCCAAAAAAATCAAAACTTGTTTTCATATTCCAAAATTGAATTCTGTATTTTCTATTTGTGAATATAAATTTACACATACACTCTCTTTTATTTCCATATATGTATATGCAAACACACACACCGCTTTTTGTAATACTATTGACACTTAAAAGAAGAGTTAAATAAAGTTATATTGATGTGAAATTCTATACATAGGTGCAAGACAGGTTGGTCTGGTTGGAGCTGCCTGAAAGTCATCAAATCAAGGTTAGGGGAACACATGTTAATGAGCTCAGCGCCAGGCTAGAGGTGGCCATATGACTTCAAATCAAATCAAGATGCTGGCTGCCATACCAGACCAGCTTAATTCCACTCCTGAATTTAATAATTTGTTCCTATATGTTCAAAATTCTTTACTATTTCTGAACATACTTGGTTATTGGAGAATAATTTCTGTACTAATACAGAGATTATAAATTCCTGGTCTGTCATTTCCTAATAGATTAAGTATCTGATATTGAAAATTTGAGCTATACTGGTTAACTTGAATTGTATTACAGGGCAATACTGCAGATTGTGAATTCCTCTGGTTGGAAGCCACATACATGTTTCTTTCCCTAGCAGTTAGCATTTATTGTGGTTTTTCCCTGAGCCAGTCTTGAACAGTTGGTGGTTTACGACCTAGACAGTTTCTTCTGTCATATTTCTTATATGTGCCAATGGAAGGTAGATAAATATGATTTGTTCTCTAAAGGAATCACTTGAGTGATATAAAATATATTGTAATTGCTCCAACAAACTACAAAGGACAGTAAATAATTTAACAATTTAAAATTTTTAAATAATTTTTGAAAGACTAATTTACAATCAAATAAGCCGCTACAGAATCTCCTCAACAGTATCATAATATCAAATAGCACTAAAACACCCAATATCCACTTAAGAGAGGTGGATGTCAAGATTTTTAGAGTTTGATGCAAATTCAAGCCCCTTCTTCAAAAACTCTGTATTTTTCAATTGCATTCACTGCATAGAGCACATATGGTCATGTCTTTGAGGTAGCCAGTATCTAGTTTACAGGAAATAAAAAAGGTGTCCTTTCTGAATTGACGCTGCATTAATCTAGACAACTTAACCTACAGAGGAATTTATACCACTTTGCATAAAACTTTGTGCTGAAAATTCTGTACCTACTATCATAGGTACATGAGGTAACAGCCTCAAGCTGCACCAGGGGAGGTTTAGATTGGGTATCACCAAAAGGGTGATCAGGCATTGGAACAGGCTGCCCAGGGAAGTTGTAGAATCACCATACCTGGAAGTGTTCAAAAAACGTGTGGGTGAGGCCCTGGGTGACATGGTTTAGTGATAGACTTGGCAATCTTAGGGTAGAGGTTGGTCTTAATGATCTTAAAGGTCTTTTCCAGCTTGGTTGATTCTATGATTACTATTCATTGGCAGTATTCTCAGGTGGCCAGTGACATATGAGAGGTGTTTTCAATGCCAGTTGCTTTGTCTATATTAATGACAGTTGATGCATGACCACCAATATGCTACATGAATATCACACAGTTGAAATATTTATGCAGTTAAAACAAACAAGCATTTGGGCCCAGGTCCTTCCAGAAGCACCTAATCTCTTTAAAAAGCTGGACCAAAACTGTACATGGTGTGTTTCACAGATGTTTGCTGTTATGCTGAACAACAATTCCTATAAACAGTTTAACAGCCCTGTATAAGACAATATGGGAAATGCTGACTGGGAAATTGACTGAAGTCAAAAACTTAAGTTTTCAAGACCAAATGTCACCAAGTAGAGCTATTAGTAACATTCACTTTCTCTTAACTAAGAACAAACCAAGACAAGGAAATTACATTGCCCAATAACTTTACAGAATGGGTCATCACGAGCAAGTGTATTTGTATTACAAAAGGTAACCTAAAAAATACAAGCCCTTGTAGTTTTGTACACCAGCCATTCAGAACAGAGGAGAAAATACGTTGCTTTGAAACTTCAGCTTTAGTACTCACAGGTTTTAAGTGAGAGAAGTTAGGCAGCTAGGCATCTATTTGTGAAAGCTTATGCCAGGATTACACAAAAAGATGAACTTTAACACTACTAGGCTTACTTCTGAGTTACTGTGCCTTACTGCTACGCAAGGTGAATTTGAGTGACATTAACAAACTGGGATTTCTGTCTCTGCAGTGGCAGTAAATGCAGTAAAGTCAGATGTAGGCATATACTCCCTCAATAAGCATATTACAGATTTTTTTTATTTTTTTTTTTTTTTACTTTAGAAATTTGGAAATAAGGAATGTTTCCCTCCAAGATCCAGCAACCAAGATCCAACAACCAGTGTTTCCAGGAATGGCATTACTACGCAAGCTTGTAACAATAATCAGTCAAACAAATACAAAATAGTGTTTCTCTGGCAAGGAGCAGATGTCAAGAGATGTTCTATACTGCCTCAACCCTGAAAGAAATCTAGAAGTGGGATTAGAACTTTTCACAGAAGTAAATATGAATGACTGTACCTAGACAGGAAGATGCTTCACTTCGAATACTCTGCCCTGAAAATCTGCATCCAAGAGACTTCTCAGAGAGTCCAGTACATGATGCACCCATAAAATATTAAACAGACAGGACCCATGAAGACTATACTTAACTATAGAGTTGACCTCACAGGCTCATATACCTGTTACAAAGGAAACATAGATATGTCGGTGTCAGGGGCAATCCCAGGTACAGGCTGGGCAGAGAAGTGAGCCAGAGCAGCCCTGCGGAGAAGGACTTGGGGTGCTGGCTGACAAAAACTGAACATGGGCCAGCAGTGTGCGCTTGCAGTCCAGAAAGCCAACCGTATCCTGGGCTGCATCAAAGGAAGCATGACCAGCAGGTCGAAGGAGGTGCTCCCAACCCTCTACACTGTTCTCGTGAGACCCCACTTGGAGCACTGTGTGCAGTTTTGGTGTCCTCAACATAAGAGCAACATGGAACTGTTGAAGTCCAGAGGAGGGCCATGAGGATGATCAGGGGACTGGAGCTCCACTAGTATGGAGGATGAAAATTTGGAAATGGTCATCCAAGAAAAGATGAGGCTTCAGAAAAGAAAAAGATAGGGAAAAGAAAAAGACAAAAGGAATTAAAAAAAAAAAGATGGAGAAAAAGAAAAAATGGAAAAGAAAAGATGGAGGCTTCACTTTTTGAGTTAGCACTGATCTGTCTCCAGACCTATCAAATACGTCCAAGTGATGTGGGCAATTTTCTTTTCTGCCTGTCTTTCCTCATCATTAGCATGGTACCAGTCTCACTTTAGTTAATATCTATTTTACTAGAAGTTGCCTTGCAACAGAAACAAGAAAAAAAACCAACCTAAACCTACAAGTCTGTGAGATTTCTTGTTTTGTTTGCCACCTCTCCATTAATATGTAATTCTTATTCTCACAGGGATATGTTATTTTCAAACAGTATTTACATTTACTGCACTGTCAGTCACTAGAGATGTCAGACTCACTGACAACCTTCCACTACAGTTGGCTTACATAGTCTCACCTTTGTATCAAGGTCTTTAATTCAGTATCTACACATTATCACTTACTCAAGTCTAAGAAAATATTGCATTTTTCACATACTTTTAACTTTATTCTTGCCTAATAATTTCCTTTTATTTTTGTATGCCTCTCTGGTCACAAAAAGTTTCTCTTTGATCTCATTCTTCTAACACTATCAAGGTTTCTTCTTTGCAGCACTACAGCACTAGGTTTTGACAACTCAGTAATTTCTCTGCTACTTTAAATGAATTCTAAGTTGCTGCAGTGTGATTTTTCTGTGGTGCATGCCATGGGTAATTGTTGTAATTGTTCTCTTTCTTGTCTTATTTATACACTCATGTTACAATGCTGCAATTCTAATAACACTTAAATTAGATCACTATGGGTCACTGATACGCCTGCTAACCTGAAAGCTTTAGGTCAAGATTAGAAAGTAAATGGGGACTCTTAGATCATGCTGTCAGTTATAAAACTTGAAAATAGAATCAATCATCTTACCAGAATGTAATTTCCAACACTAGCATAACTTTTTTGCTTTCTGCTCTTTTAAAAATAAAAATGAGCCATTTTCCTCACTTTAACACTATCGATTGTTCCTTTATAGCCTCCTCTGGCTGGCCATTTCTAATTTGTTTCCTTCAGTGAAGGCTGCAAATGTGCTCTTCATTTGCTATAATTAAGTTTTCATTAATCTATAGACATTTACACAAAATGTATTGCAGTCTCCTTCCATGAAGATATGAATGGCTTTTCTGGTTTGCTGTAATACCCTTTAGGTAATGATGAAAAAGCTGCTGATAACATACTATATGATATGCCGTCTGTATTTCAGTAGCAACTTTAGAACTACATTCGGTAAGGGTTCAAAACAGTATGTGCTCCCCAGGAAGACCACCCCCACACCAATCCCTGCACACTGGGAGCAGTATTTTAACTCTTTTTTATTTGCTTATCAAAAACCTGGGTGGGAAGGAAGGGGGAAAACCAAAAATTACATTAAGCAATCTAAGTGTGGAAAAACTAGAATTTGTAAAAAAGCTCCAAAGCTACTTCTCTAAATGAAAAGGTGCTAAAAAATGAACAAACAAAAACAAATAAAAAACAACCAAAACCTAGCATCAACAACAAAACAGCACCTCAAAAAACCAAACACTAAGAACGTTTTTAATTAAAAAAAAAAAAAAATTCTATGAAAACTAAGGAGATAAAATTCATCTCCAAATGTTCAGGCTTTGAGTTTTCCACATATACAGTAACAGATGAGGTGTAGTCTCCTCTCTGTAAGTTATCCAAGACCAGGTATCACACCTGTGCTGCAGAAACTGCCTTTCTGGTCAGTTTAGATAAGGCTTTTAATCATCCAAGCTCTGCAGGTAATAACAATAGTCTACCTTGCAATGGTTAATCACTGAAAACTCTGATTTCAGTGAATTTGATGGTTTTGTCTAAGTATGAATTCAATAATTTTAACTTTCATGCACTTTGCTAAAACCATTTTTACAAATCAAGAATATGCCACAAGGCTCTAATCTCTTTTTGTTTATGCTCTCCTTTTCTATATATGAACAGGCTGCTCCTTGAATCTATTCATGGTAATTTGCATACAGATTTCTCCAGCTTCACAGATGCCAGTGACAGCAAGACATTGTATTTTCACTTTTGTATCAGATAATTCTGACTTTGCAGAATGTCTTGGAAATATAAAATGTATTTAGAAACAAAATTCTGTCATAGAAAATGAACCAAAATAGAACTGACCAAAGTTTGTAATGTGAATACGATCAACCCCCCCCCCAAAAAAAAAATTAGCATTTCGATAGGCAAGCTTCAAGTCTGTTACACAGCTCTTCATTGCTGTTGGTTTTAGGAAAGTCTCCTCCACGAATTTTCAGTATCAGTTTCTATTCTATGTATAGGGCTGGAAAAAGGACAGGAAGGTTCCATGGCAATGTAGCAGCTCAAACAAATCAAGTCACACATGAACCTTTCTGCTGGAAAAGATACAGAGGGAAACGCTAGTCCAGAAAAATCTGAAGATTCTCAGTGACTGCCATTATTACTGCCTAAAAACAGTGCCTCATTCAGTTATGTGATGATTCAAAAACAAATGCACCCATTCCAACATTATCACCCACTAAGTCACTGCAACTGCATTTTAAAGCAGTTTGATGTCATCTTACAGAAATAACAAGGATTAAATCTTGCTCAAATTCAGAGGATTTAGGAAATGTTTTGTTACAGCCTGATTGTTTTTTGTTGCACCCAGATCAGATTATAGTTAATTCTTTGTTTGCAGATTTGCCAGCACTGCTTTTACAGATCTTGCAGTAGGACCAAAATGCAGCAAGAAACAAATCTGCTTGGGGGAACAGGATGCCTGATATACCTCCATTGTATAAGCGTTTTATCCTGCAGTGATCTGACAAATGCTTTCATACTCTTCATTCAAGATTCAGATGTTCCTGTGACGGATATAGTAGAATGAACATCCTCAATTATAAAGCTCTTATTATTTCCTAGACTAATGTACTGGACACTGGGAAACACAAGATACCAGAGAAAAAGCAGTTGTTTCATTTTTTTCTAATACTACAGAATTTTTTTTTTAAATATCACAAGCTGAGCACACCTCTATATATGTCAAAAGTGCTACAATAATTTATACTCTGAATGAAAATCCACTGAAAGTTCTTGGGAACTGCTGAAAACTAATAAAGTATTCAATACTAATAAAGTATTACTGCAATGCATTGGAAATCGGAGAGAGAAAAATACTAATTTATTCGATTTACTGGAGAGCCCCCACTTCAAACAAATTGTATCTTGCGGATAATTTGAATCCTGCAGTCTGGGCTTGGGGTAAATTTCTACCTTAAATCTCTTGCTTCACACAGAAACAAACGAAAGTCAAGTTTTCAAAAGACTACGCAAAATTTCATGAATGCAACAGGATTTGCATAAAAGCATTATTTTTGTTATATTTCTATAAGACTGAATTACTTAATACATTTTGAAGATGTTTCCCGATGACTGGAAAAAGGGAAATATAACCCCCATTTTCAAGAAGGGGAAAATGGATGACCTGGGGAATTACAGATCAGTCAGTCTCACCTCCGTGCCTGGCAAAACCTTGGAGCAGATTCTCCTGGAACAAATGCTAAGGCACATGAAAAACAAGGAGGTGCTTGGTGACAGCCAGCATGGCTTCACTGAGGGGAAATCCTGCCTGACCAATTTGGTGGCCTTCTATGATGGGGCTATGCAACTGATGGACAAGGGTAGAGCAGTTGACGTCATCTACCTGGACTTGTGCAAAGCCTTCAACACTGTCCCACACAGCATCCCTATCTCTAAATTGGAGAGACATCAATTTGATGGGTGGACCACTGGGTGGATAAAGAACTGGCTGGATGGCTGCACGCAAAGAGCTGTGGTCAATGGCTGAGTATCTGGCGGGAGACCAGTTAACGAGTGGTGTCCCTCAGGGATCAGTGTTGGGACCATTTTTGTTCAACATCTTTGTCGGTGACATGGACAGTGGGATTGAGTGTGCCCTCAGCAAGTTTGCCAATGACACTAAGCTGTGTGGTTCGGTTGATACGCTGGAGGGAAGGAATGCCATCCAGAGGGACCTCAACACGCTTGTGAGGTGGGCTGATGCCAACCTGATGAAGTTTAACCATGCCAAGTGCAAGGTCCTACACCTGGGTAGGAGCAATCCCAGGTACAGCTACAGGTTGGGCAGAGAAGAGATTCAGAGCAGCCCTGCACAGAAGGACTTGGGGGTGTTGGTCGATGAGAAAATGAACATGAGCTGGCTTCAGTGTGCACTCACAGCCCAGAAAGCCAACCGTACCCTGGGCTGCATTAAAAGGATTATGACCAGCAGGTCGAAGGAGGTGATCCTGACCCTCTACTCTGCTCTTGTGAAACCTCACTTGGAGTATTGTGTGCAGTTCTGGTGTCCTCAACATAAAAGGACATGGAACTGTTGGAACAAGTCCAGAGGAGGGCCACGAGGATGGTCAGGGGACTGGAGCACCTCCCGTATGAAGAGAGGCTGAGAAAGTTGGGGCTGTTCAGCCTGGAGAAGAGAAGGCTGCATGCAGTCCTCATAGCAGCCTTCCAGTATCTGAAGGGGGCCTACAAGGATGCTGGGGAGGGACTCTTCATCAGGGACTGTAGTGACAGGACAAGGGGTAACGGGTTCAAACTTAAACAGGGGAAGTTTAGATTGGGTATAAGGAAGAAGTTCCTTACTGTAAGGGTGGTGAGGCACTGGAATGGGTTGCCCAGGGAGGCTGTGAATGCTCCATCCTTGGCGGTGTTCAAGGCCAGGTTGGACAGAGCCTTGGGTGGCATGGTTTAGTGTAGGGTGTTCCTGCCCATGGCGAGGGGGTTGGAACTAGATGATCTTAAGGTGCTTTCCAACCCTAGCTATTCTATGATTCTATGCTTCTATTCTGCATATGTTCGAGTCTTCCACGGAAATTTATGCTCCTGAAATCAGTTGGGCATTTCTATTATACTTTAACAGAGGAATCCCAAGCTACTGCTTACATTGTTTCTACATAAACTGAGGTTGTGTTTACGTTTGTAATTTGGTTTGTTGGGTTTTTTTTCTTGTTTTATTTTTTAATTAGATGTCTACTGAATTAATTTAACTGATTAAAGAATGATCTAGGTAAATCTGCTTTAAAATTCTTTACATAGATGGATAAGTGCATTATAAGAAAAGCAAACCATTTAAATGTGGATTGTCTGTTAATTGAAAATCTTTGCCTTTATTATGATAGAACATGCAACTATGACAGAAACTTACAGACTCTCTGCATAGGAATTCCTAAGTTTAAGCACTTCAACAACAAGTCCGTACACAATGATTCAGAGACATTAGTACACATTCGAAAGCAAAATTGCAAAACTCTTATTGTAGTCCCACGAGACTTTTTATTTTGTATTAATAGTGTTGATTTTTTGTTTTAAATACTCTTATTAAACGTACAAAGTACTACAGAAATATTCTGATAAATATTTTCATAGCCAAAAAGAACAATTTTGAAGATCTTAGAGTACCAGGATAACCCAGGGAGGCTGCAATTTATAGCTGCAAAGCAGTCTTTCTCTCCAGTTACAATTAAATAGAATACTCTGCAAAATAAATACTAATTTGAGTTACTGTTTTGTGTTGCTTATCATTTGATGTATTCTTATTTACTCAACAGCACCCAAAACTGAGCCTACCATGCCCCCCTCCCCAAAAGAGAATATAAATCAGAACTGTGCCAGAATTAATTTAGACATGACAGAACAACTGGAAGTGGAAAAAGAAGCCTCATTTCTAGGAAACAGCCACAGTGGTTCTACTCCAGAGGTAGTTTCATGCTACTGTTCTGGGAAGAAACATGCACTTTATAGCATCAAAACAGCATGTTTCTTACAGGTACAGTTGAAAACAAAATTGAGAATTATAAAAGTGATATAGAAAAGCATTTTCCTGGAAGTTAATATCTAATTATTTTTCACAGATTAATTCCTCTAAACTTGTCTTTTGTCTGTTTCAAGATGTCTAAATCTTATTATTTACTGCTCTAACCAAAACCTTTCCTCCTAAATCTATTTTATACATATGCAGCACAAACTAAGAATCTTGTTCTTCTTAAACAGCTCCATCAGATTCTCTCCTCTTCCTCCCTGAGATGAACTGCTCATATAATGCTGGCCTGTTCTAATTATGCTTCTTATTAAATCCTTATTTTAAATCCATATGATAGGCTCTAGCAGGGGTGGATAAGTCAGAGTATTAGAAGTCAGGACACCAGAAGATCCTGAATACCATCAACAATGAGTAAATATGCACCTGCCTGCTGAGGGCTCTCTCTTTAGTCCACAGAGTAGGCTGTCGCTATCAGGATGGGTCAGATGCTAAGGTAAGGCAACAGGACTAGTCAGGAGCACACACCTGTGCCTTAACTGGTGCTTCCCATGTGCCTTCTACCAGTCTCACTCCCCCATTGTGCCTGGGGGTTTTTGTCCTTTCATTCAAAGAAAGCAAAATATCCCAGTCAGGAATGATATCCTCACCTACTTTACTGATGCACTATTTAAATATTTTGTGTCATACAAATGGTCTTCATTACAGGCTATGAGCTTTTTCTAAGAAAAAGAAAACAACCTCATCAAGTTACATATTTAATGAAACAGAGCACTAATTACTGCAACCTCTCTGTTACATAACTTAGGCTGCATCTAAGTAGCAGAATCCCTTGAAGCCTTTGCTCTTTAAAATGCAAGCGGAATCCATTTTCAGTCATGCTTACTCCTCTTTATGAAAGAAAAGGGAGCTGATTAATAGAAGCATTGTAAAACATTATTCAAATGGCTTTTTCTGAAAGTGACAAAGGAACCTCAAAACAAACAAAAAGCCTAATGAAAAGAAAGAAAGTGGCAGATTTTGGGGTCAGCTGAGAGAAGGGAAGAATTTGGCACCTTCCTTTTACAATCATGAGTTTGCATAAGGAGTGTTTGAGAAATTGGACTCCATCTCTATTAAGAGGAGTTGAAGTTTCCACTGGTCTCCTCAGCATCTGCCCAAATAGGCTTTCCTGATAGGGTACGCAAATAAAGGCTAAAGTTTTAGCTCTTTATTATGGGTGAAGAACACACCACAATGTGTATACAACAAGATGCTTCCTTGTCTTCCTTCTCACAACATGTGGGATTAAGCTCCTGGTATAAGTAAATCCTGGAAGAAGCCCATGCCTGCCTGCTGCATGCTGAGCTGCCAACAAGTTCCAGGAAGGTGGCTGATAGCAGAAGCAGGTTGCTCAAAGAACAAAGAATTGATTTCATGAAAATGGCGCATCACAGAATCATAGAATATCAAGTTGAAAGGGACCTCAAGAATCATCTGATCCAACCTTTCTTGGAAAAGCATGATCTTGGCTAGATGTAACAGAATGCTGTCCAGCCAACACTGAAGAATCCACCACTTCCTTGGGAAGATTATTCCCATGATTGTTCTCACTGTGAAAAAAATTTCCTCTTCTGACCAACTGGAACTTCCCTGGGAGTAACTTGTACCCATTGTCAGTTCCATGTGGCTCCTTGTAAAAGGAAAGAGTTTCCAAATCTGTATTCCTGTACTGTTTGATTCTCTTGGATCTTGCTGGTATTTTTGTATATGAAACTCTATTGACAATTTTGCAGTACCTAGCACATTCCAGATTCCTGGCTGACCCCTCATGTCACCCATAACTACAAGTGTCCTAGTTCCCTTGCAAGCTCTCACAAACTAGCAAGTTACCTTAGTAAGAAAATCAGATCACAAAATCGGGGTGTAAGGAGAGTAAACTCCACCTTGTACTTCCTTCCTGCAATACAGATGTGTTATTGGCACCTTCATCATTTCACATTCACCTTGAGGGTTGCTTTCTAATCAACCCCAAACCTCTTGATGGCCCATACTGCCTACAGCTTGACTCTCACTCCATTTCATCATCAGGGAACTTGGCTTATTTACAGACTCTGTCATAAGCAAGCAAGCTACACTAGCAGTACTGTCAACTCAACCAGCTTGAGACATCTCTAAACAAAAGCCCAGCTAATGAAGAAATTGAGGCACATCCTCTGTGATGCCATCATAAGCTTATTCAAAATAGAGCTTACTAGTTTGGGGAAAAGGGGAGGGGGGGGGAGGAAGCCAACAGAAACGGGACTTTCTATACTTACTTGGCCATCCTAGAAATGTTCTCACTGTTAGTGACAACAGCTTTGCAATTTACAGGCCATTCCTAACAAAACAGCTAAAATTCTATAGTAGACTGTAATTCAACACTGGGTGGTACTAACGGATTTAATCTAAAATGCTAATGTAACCCTCGACACCCAGAGCAGTCTGAGGAAAGGAAAAGGAAGTGCTTCTGGCAGACACAGCTCACAGGAGGGCTGGACAGCAGTTACTTTACAGTATCACTGACTGCAAATGACACGAGTTTCTAGGTGCCTCCTAGTACAAAGGAATACCTCTAATTCTGTCATCTGCTCTTTATCAGCTGATAAAGACAAAGCCCGAGATACACGTCTAACAGTCTAACAAATAACTCTTTCATACAGTTCATGTGACTTTTTTTTTTTGCCTTTAACAAATATAGAACACAAACATAACTGAAATAACATAAAGTAACAGTAATATCAGTATTCTATGTTACCAAGCTTTTAGATTATGTGACGGTTTTTTTCCCATTTTCACTCTGAGCAATTTACACCTCTATAAAAAGTATTCACAACATTTCATGCAAATATGATGCTCAACACAATTTATAATGATGTTTTATCTGTGTATATATAAAAACACAATTAATTAGAAACACAGCTCAACATCATCATTTACAGTGTATATTCCTTCAGTTTTGCATTTCTAGTTAATTTTGTGATATCTTGTCTTTAACTAAGAAACTACACGTACCATTTGCTTTTAAAATAGGTGTGCTTCCAGACCAGGCTGAACATTAACTCGACAACATATATGGACTAATTGTGAATAGTGCAAATAGTCTTTTTTCCAACTCAAACCACACAAAAGGATTAATCTAGGCCTGAAATTGACTTAAAAATAAAATATTCCAGAAAGGAAAATTATCTTACTTCTTTTTCTGAAACATTTTATCTTGACCTGTCTTCCACCTAAGTTAGCACTTACAAAAATATTATTTCCATGGTAACTGTTCTTTTGCTTCATTTTTAGAGATGCTGAGGAACCTCAGCTGCCACTAATATCAAACAAATCTGTGTATGCTTCACACCCATGAAATTCATATTGCATATATTTTCCAGTACAGGCATTCATTTTTTTGTTTGTTTGTTATTTTTCTTTATATTCAATGCATATTTGTCACTGAAAAGCATTTAGGTGACATAATTAAAACTACACGCATACCTGACAGTTTACAGAGCTGGTAAGTAGAATAAAAACATGCCCATTGCTCAATGAGGTACTTAGACACACATAAGCTTTGGAGAATGTTGCTAGAGGGGTATTTACATCTTTCAAGACTAAATAGCTGCAGAAATCTGTCCCTAAATTTTAGAACAGAGATATATCCTAAACTAAAAGATCAGCACAACTATGTGTTAGCTCACCACCATAAACATACTTTTTAATACTATGTCCTATTATTTAACTATATAAAGCATGCATTACCACACACACTGAGACTGAATATTGAAACCAGTAGCTCCAATAGACAGGAACTGCATTATAGCATTTCACTTGTGATATAACCCAAACATCCCAAGAGGCTATTACCCTTGTTTATACTTAGTCAAGATATTTTATTCTTGAGAAGTGGTTATGGGCTATAGCAGCAGTATTAACTTGGTTCTCATGACTCAATAGAATGCATTTCATAAATGACAGATGAAATACGTATTCAGATGTGGATTAAAACTGTAGGTGACTTGCATGGCAGTTCCAATAGATATAAGAAAAGCCAAATGCTCATAACCTAAGGGAATTAGCTTATTTCTTAGGCAGTTGGCAGAGTATAGATTAGTTTCATTTCTATGAAAATCCACAGAAAAACTGGGAATAAGAACTTGACCTTATAATGTTTTTAAATTCCTATGGAACTTTTGGGCAAGACTTCTGTTATTTCCAGTTTTTAAAAAATGAACTGAAGGTCTTTCTCCAAAAATTAGACTAAAAATAACAATAATAAAAGAAAATGTTATTTACTGAATATTTTGTAATATTCATTGCAAAAATCACTCTTCTCATTTTTTGAGGGAGGAAAAAAAAAAAAGAAAGTAAAAGAGAACTTATCAGCAAAAGACTTCAGCTACTGCCATTTACACAATCATCTTCCAGACCATATTCCACACAAATTCCATAAATATCACAGAAGGACAGACAGCACAGAAAAATGAAAACTTTATTCAGAAATGCTGCAGGGTGAGACTGCCATCACTGAACAGGTTTTCTTGAAGGTTTTACTTATTAATTTAGAGTGAAGGATTTTGAGGTGTTTAGGGGTTTTGTTGTGTTTTGGTTTTTGGGGGCTTTTTAAATGAATGCAGAGATATTGGGAAACGAAATGTCAATGTCTAGAAGATGTTGTATGTAATTTCTGTAGATTAGCACTGCTCTTTCCCTAAATAAAAAAGATAAAAAGAATTCAATAAATTGCACGTTATCTTTACCTAGGGTAATTCAGGCTATCGTCATGCCTTGTGTCTTAGCAATAGCTGTAAATCTTTTACAACTTTCAATTAGGAAAAAAACCCCAACACCTCCCCATATATACACACACAAAACTGTGTCAGAAATGGTATTTTTCAGTACCTGAAAATCTACATGCATGTTTTATCAGATAAATCATCATAGAATCATAGAAACATAGAATAGTTAGGGTTGGAAAGGACCTTAAGATCATCTAGTTCCAACCCCCCTGCCATGGGCACGGACATCTCACACTAAACCATGTCATCCAAGGCCTCATCCAACCTGGCCTTGAACACCGCCTGCTTTGTATTGAAATGGCTGAGTGCTTCTGTCTACAGCACTATAACAGGATTGTAGACTACCATTTTTCAGTAAACCACCTTCTTTAACCATCTTGCTACAGGAGGTACATGTCTTTCTTGTAACAATTCTGTAACTTCCTCCCAACATCATTATTGCTCATGTACAGTTCTGCAATATCTTAGAAGGACTGGTATTTGTATATGTATATTATATGTATTATTATAGATAATTATACATGTTACACAGTATATATTACACATACATCTCTTCATTTATATAGAGAGATACTTTTAATGTGCTCATTTCCCTCTTCTAATCATTTATGAATATCCTTAGCTAGAAAAATATATTGGCGAGCATTTTCAAAAAACTGAATAAGGTGAATATTACAAAAGGATTCTAATAGTTATCTCTTAATTTTTAAACATCTAAGTCCTTTCTGCTTTGTTTTCATTATTTTTCTAATGAATGCCAATAGTAATTGAATTTTGGATATCCAAACAAGATATTAAGAACCCATTTTTGGTGCAATACCCATAATCCACCTGGAAATCTCAAAAAAAAAAATGTATATAGTTTTAATTAAACTGCCTGCATATTAACATGCGAGGCACTGAGAGATTTATTCCTCAATTACAGTTAAGTTTTAGAATGTATTCCTCATCCAGTATTCACAAAAAATATTTTAATTTCATTAGGTAGTTTTCCTCCGTACTTTGAGAAGCATTTACCTTAAATTAAGCTGACATGCAAGTAGTTGCATGAAATCACATTACTCTTAGATCATGGTGGACTTCCTCTCTCCCCAAAGCAATCTCTGAAAGAAGCTTTGACTTGCATAGCAATGTAATGACATTTCTGGTATTTTCCATGGTGTGGAATAACTGATTCGTTACAGGTTAAAGACTCTGTGTGGTTTCTCTCCCTGCTGTTTCATTCTCCTTGTTTGCCTTCCTTCACTTGAACCAGTGTGATTCATTCTCTCCCTCAGACCTCTTTCTCCCCTCCCTCTCACTCCTCCATCCCTTTTGCCTTTCATCTCCATTCCAATCATCATCTGCTACTTGGGTTTCTATCCAGAAAGCAGAGCTATGACTGCCAAATGAGCAGAGAGTGGTAGGCTGGAATCATAACAGACAGTAGAGGGTATCTAAATTATAACAAACAACGGTTATGATACAGACACATAATTGATTTAATGTGTGATTAATCTAGCTACCAATTTCTTCACTCTGCTAGCCTTTGCATCTCATGAAGACTGCTGCCCACTCACCTCTGCTCATATGCTTTCTCCCCAACATCATTTTATAACATAATAAGGATTATACATAACAAATAAGAAAAGGAAAAAAAGTTAGCATTTAAGATTTTTTAACCTATTACTTTTACAAAATTGGAATGAAGAGCAATCAGAAAAATAAGATGAGAAAACTAGAAGGTAGGGAATAGAGACAGCAGCCTGACACATAGCTTGTGGGAGGCTAAAGATAGAGATTTCTTTATCTGGATTGTCAGCAACCAGAGAGAGAGGATATTTTAATGGATTGGACCATTAGTGAGCAGCATCTTACACTGGTGGGTATGACTATAGTCATTCTTTGTTAAAAAAGAAGCTTAGCCAGCAGTCAATTCAGCGTACCACATACCAGAAATCAGAGCAGCAACACTGAACAATACAATACAGAATAGAAGCACGTATGCCCTTCAAATTCCCCCGCAAATCCTCTTTTTATTCTCTAGCTACTTTAAAGATACTTTTAGAAAACGGACTGTAAATTTTTTAGAAAAGCCAAGGAAAGTTATTCTACTCCATGTACAGGAAGTTAGCGCAGTCATTAGCCTTTTCCCTGAAAGACCTGCTAAAAAATGATGTGTCTCTCTTTCCTCCTCTGATAAGGAACAATCACAGAATACTGACATAATGAAAAATACAGTGAGAAACCCATGAGAACATGTACAACAAAACACGACCACTGTCAAGTCTATAGAAACAAAAATATACATGTTCTGCTAGGTGCTTTAAAAGTCTCTCTGAGCACACCATTCCCCAGGGGTGAGAATTACATTTGCCAAGCTTACCTGAAAGATGTTAGATGCAAATTATATTCCTCTATATTTATTGTACAATTTGACCACAGTGTTGAACACCCTGGCTTTGAAACTTCTACCACTTACCACACTTTACACCAAAGCACAGAACTGCAGCAATGATGAACTCCCATACATCATTCAATGATGTTTCCCTTACTACGGGAAAAAATGGTTATTGTTTACCTTGCATTGTAAATACTTGCAATAACTGATATGTGTCTCTTGATTTCATTCATAGAAGCAGTATGTCTTGCAAGTCTTAAGGTAGGAAAGTACTTAATAATTGTAAGAAAAACTTCCATTTCTATCTCACAATAATGAGAATGTGAAACAGCAAATCAGAGCAGAGTTTCCTAAGTAGAAAAGACACTTCTGTAGTTCAGATGATGCTATGCTACTTCTTTAAACAGCTGTCCACACAGACACACTAAATCCTATGATGGAATGGACAAATTTAATTGTAATTTAAAATAGGCATGACAGCTGTTACCATAGAAGTGTTCCTAAGCTTTCAGGTGATCCTCATAACAATAGTACCATGAAATACTGCTTCACAATTGCAAATCACAAAAGACATTCACATTAAACTTCTTCTCATTCTCCATGACTGCAATTAGCTCTATTAAGTCTATAATATCCACATACAAATAATTCAACAACAATATACTGGTCACACATCACTGTGATATTAAACACAAGAAAACAGGGTACTCAGGATGTATCACAGTATCACAGTATGTTAGAGATTGGAAGGGACCTCAAAAGATCATCTAGTCCAATCCCCCTGCCAGAGCAGGAACACCTAGATAAGGTCACACAGGAATGTGTCCAGGCGGGTTTTGAATGTCTCCAGAGAAGGAGACTCCACAACCTCCCTGGGCAGCCTGTTCCAGTGTTCTGTCACCCTCACTGAGAAGAAGTTTCTTCTCAAGTTTAAGTGGAACCTCTTGTGTTCCAGTTTATACCCATTACCCCTTGTCTTATCATTGTTTGCCATTGAGAAGAGCCTGGCTCCATCCTCATGACACTCCCCCTTTATATATTTATATACACTAATAAGGTCACCCCGCAGTCTCCTCTTCTCCAAACTATAGAGACCCAGCTCCCTCAGCCTTTCCTCATAAGGGAGATGCTCCACTCCCTTAATCATCTTTGTCGCCCTGCACTGGACTCTCTCCAGCAGGTCCCTGTCCTTCTTGAACTGAGGGGCCCAGAACTGGACACAATATTCCAGATGCGGTCTCACCAGGGCAGAGTAGAGGGGAAGGAGGACCTCTCTCGACCTACTGACCACCCCCCTTCTAATACACCCTAGGATGCCATTGGCCTTCTTGGCCACAAGGGCACAGTGTTGGCTCATGGTCATCCTGCCGTCCACTAGGACCCCCAGGTACCTCTCCCCTACACTACTCTCTAACAGGTCATTCCCCAACCTATATTGGAACCTGGGGTTGTTCCTGCCCAGATGCAGGACTCTACACTTTCCCTTGTTATATTTCATCAAGTTTCTCCCTGCCCAACTCTCCAGCCTGTCCAGGTCTCGCTGGATGGCAGCACAGCCTTCTGGCGTGTCAGCCACTCCTCCCAGCTTAGTGTCATCAGCAAACTTGCTGACAGTACACTCAATTCCCTCATCTAAATCATTGATGAATATATTAAATAATACTGGTCCCAGTACTGACCCTTGAGGCACTCCACTAGATACAGGCCTCCAACTGGACTCCGCCCCATAGACTACAACTCTCTGGCTTCTGTCCTTCAGCCAGTTCACAGTCCATCTCACTACCTGATCATCCAGACCACACTTCCTCAATTTAGCTATGAGGATGCTGTGGGAGACTGTGTCAAATGCTTTGCTGAAGTCAAGGTAGACCACATCCACCGCTCTGCCATCATCCATCCACCGTGTTATTTCCTCATAAAAGGCTATGAGGTTGGTCAAGCATGACTTCCCCTTGGTAAAGCTATGTTGACTGCCCCTCATAACCCTCTTATCCTTGACATGCCTTAAGCTGGCATCAAGGATAAGGTGTTCCATCACTTTCCCAGGGATGGAGGTGAGGCTGACCGGTCTATAGTTACCCGGGTCCTCCTTCTTGCCCTTTTTGAAGACTGCAGTGACATTTGCTTTCCTCCAGTCCTCAGGCACCTCTCCCGTTTCCCAAGACTTGGTAAAGATGATGGAGAGTGGTCTAGCAATGACTTCCATCAGTTCCCTCAGCACCCGCGGGTGCATCCCATCTGGACCCATGGATTTATGGATGTCCAGATTGCTCAACTGGTTCCTAACCCACTCCTCATCGACTAAGGCAAACTGCTCCAGTGACCTGACTTCATCTGAGGTCTCAGGGGTACAGGGCTCTTCAGGACTGCCTCCGGCAGAGTAGACAGAGACAAAGAAGGCATTCAATAACTCTGCCATCTCAGTATCTTCTGTCACCAGGGCACCCATCCCATTCACCAGTGGGCCTACAGTGCCTCTGGTGTTAGTTTTATCAGCTATGTATTTGAAAAAGCTCTTTCTGTTGTCCTTGACCCCTCTGGCCAGATTTAATTCTAAGGAGGCCTTAGCCATCCTAGCTGCCTTCCTACATCCTCTAGCAGCAGCTTTATATTCCTCCCGAGTGGCCAGCCCCTCCTTCCATGACCTATAAACTCTCCTCTTCCACTTGAGCATACCCAGCAGCTCCTTATTTAGCCACGCAGGTCTCTTGGCCCTCTTCCTTGACTTCCTATGTGTCAGGATGCTCTGCTCTTGAGCTCAGAATAAGCAATCCTTGAATGCCAACCAACTATCTTGGGCCCCTTTACCTTCAAGCAGCCTTGCCCATGGGATTTCCCCTAGCAATTGCTTGAAAAGGCCAAAGTTTGCCCTGCTAAAGTCCAGGGTTGCAATTCTACTTGCTATTCTACTGGTCCTACCACACAAGATCCTGAATTCCACCATCTCGTGGTCGCTGCAACCAAGGCAGCCCTCAACCTTTACTGCTTCGACCAGACCCTCCTTGTTAGTGAGGATGAGATCCAGCAGCGCTCCTCTCCTGGTTGGCTCATCCACCATTTGGATGAGGAAGTTATCATCCATACACTGGAGGAACCTCCTGGACTGTGGCTGGGTTGCTGTGTAGTCCTTCCAGCAAACATCAGGGAAATTAAAATCCCCCACGACGACCACGTCCTGTGACTGTGAGGCCGCTCTCAGCTGCCTGTAGAAGGCCTCGTCAACTTCCTCACCCTGATCTGGTGGCCTGTAACAGACACCCACAACAGTATCGCCCCTGCCAGCCTGCCCCTTAATTTTCACCCACAGACTCTCAACTCGCTCGTCCCCTGTTCCTGGACAGAACTCAGTACATTGCAGTTGCTCTCGCACATAAAGAGCAACCCCACCACCCCGCCTGGCTGGCCTGTCTTTCCTGAAAAGGACATAGCCCTCCACGAGTATATTCCAGTCATGCGAGCTGTCCCACCACGTCTCTGTAATTGCCACCAGATCATAATCTCCTGACTTAACACAGGTCTCTAACTCCTCCTGCTTATTTCCCATGCTGCACGCATTGGTGTATAGGCATTTCAAGGAGGAAGCTGAGCTCACCGATTTCACCCTAGGATTATAGGAGGCCTCCCAGTCTTCATCAATCCTAGAGTGCTGCCCCACTGGGGCAAGCCCAGTTACAACCCCATCCCCCTTCGAATCTAGTTTAAAGCTCTCCAAATGAGCCCTGCTAATTCATGCCCCAGCATCCTTTTGCCTCGGTGAGATAAACCTTTCCCACGTGCCATCATCCGGACTGGAGCCTTATAAAACCAGCCGTTATCAAAGAATCCAAAGCCCTGCCTGCAGCACCAGTCTCGTAGCCAATTGTTTACGGACTGAATTTTCCCATTCAATCCCACATCATCACCGGAAGATGGAAGAAGCGAGGAGAAGATCACTTGAGCCCCAGACTCTTTCACCATCCGCCCCAAGGCCCTGTAGTCTTTCTTCATCCCCCTCAGACTGCGGGAAGCAGCTTCCCCCCACCTGTCTGGAAGACCAGCAGCGGGTAGTAGTCTGTCGGGTGCACCAGGCTGGGGAGCGCCTTGGTGATATCCCTGATCCGGGCTCCAGGCAGACTACACACTTCCCTATGATGAGGGTCAACTCTGCATATCGGGCCCTCTGTTCCTCTCAGAAGGGAATCGCCTACAACAATGACCTTTCTTTCTTTCTTGTCAGAGGCAGTCTTGAGGCGGGAAGTCGACCGCCTTTTCCTATGTGACCTTGTAGTCTGGCCTTGCATCACATCCTCACTTACCTCTCCATCAAGATCCAGGGCCTCAAACCTATTACGGAGGGGCACCTGGGGAAGCAGGGCAGGAAGGGAGGAAGGTTGCCCACGGTTCCGAACTGGAACTCGCTTCCAGCCCTCATCGTCTTTTTGGTCCCTTACCTCTGTGTGACAGCTACAGGGCAGGGGCTGTCTCGGGTCATCCCCCTCTGTCTGAGAGGACAGGGGGTCCATCCCCTTGTGGGGGGTATCTCCCTGGAACCGTTCCTGCTGGCACGCCAGGGAGTTACTCCACCAGTCGATCTCCCTTTCACACTCCCTGATGGTCCTCAGCGTCTCGACCTCCTCCTTAAGTTCTGCCACCAATCTAAGCAGATCTTCTACCTGCTCACACCTCACACAGGTGGAATGCTGGCCTCCCTCCCTCGGCAGCAGCAGGCTCTGGCACTCCCTGCAGCCAGAGACCTGAACAGCCACGGTTTGGGGCAGGGTCTCTGTCTGAGTTGCTACAGTCTCCTTACTGCAAGCTCTCCTTCTGGAGACGACCATATTGGTCAGCAGTCTGGGACACCAGCAACAGAGTCCACAACACGACCTGCTTGTTCCTCCCTGCGCCTGGTGGGCAGTGACCGGTCGCTGCCCTCCCAAAGGCTCTTTCAAGGCAAGGGGCAGGGGTGCGGTTGCCGTTACCGCGGGAACGCCCCCTGCCACGTCAGCCGCTCTCTCGCAAGGGCTGCTGGGGCTTCGGGGATCGGGAGATGTCGGGAACCGCGATGGTTCTGCGCTGTCCCCTCTGATTTTCCTAATCTCTGCTGAACCTCGTGGTCTCTGAAGCGTGCCGGCTCCGGCTCTAGCTGGGCTAGCTCCGATCAGCTGACTGACTGCTAGGATCGAGTTGCAGCCGCTTTTAAATCTCCCGCCGTCTTTGTCTTCAATCCTGCCCTATGCACAGAATACACAGACCTTCGAGAAGACCATTTTAAATGAAATGCAAAGGTATAAAGGACTACTTTTAGTAAGCAGATGTAGTCACGAGAAACAAGTAGAATAGGAAAGGGTCCACGTGAAAGAGGCAGTCACTAACAAAAAAACATCCTGCAATTTGATTATATCTGCCAGTAAGAGTAACTGGTATTGAATATCACACTCTGCTAGACACACAAAGGCAGCATGCTAGCCTAAGCAGTTTTTATTAATAGGTTAACCTGAATATTGCAGACATATCCAAGCTGTGTTCCCACAATTTTCCTGCACCTCTGTTGAAGAGGATAACAAAACTTGTTTTCAGTGTTAATATAAATTACCCATGTGCTCATGTTGAGAAAAACTGGTTGAAATACCATTGACCTACACAGAATTAGTCATACTGTGCTAACACAGACTCACAGATTTGAGGAGGACAATGGGAGGAAAGACTTTAGAGACACACATAAAATCAGCTAACACATTGACATTTTTATACTGGATTAATGAAATTAAATCTCACCGAATTCCAGTTCTAGCAGAGCAGAAAAGGTAGGGTTTTTTTAAAGAGAGAAACAAGAATCCTTACCTTTCTGTTGAGTCTTCCATCAAGTCTGCCTATTATGACAAGGTTTTTTAAATACTATGCTCTTGAGTTTTAACTGAGACCTGCAAACTCGCTCAAACAGGCTATGAGAAATTAGAGGATTCCAAGTTTCTCTCTTAACTCCCAGGTGGCAACAATCTAAGAAAAGGGCCCACATAGCTCTCATTGCCTGATTATACCCTGTACTTTCAGCCTTTCATGAATGTAACCTCCAAATGCCTTTGTAATACCAGGAACAGCCTATTAGTCTTACCCTGCTATGCCTACAGATTCAGAGGCAGTTAGGCACCTAGCTCTGGAGGGCTTACTTATATCCCAAAACTTCTGCTGTTTTAACTGGGCTGGGAGACTTTCTCATGGAAAATCAGAACGTTACAGCAATGTAAGTGTTTTTGATGGCTTATGTACTTCAGCTCTCTTCTTCCACAGCAGTTTCACCAACATAGGAATATCAGTGGAAACTGTGAATGTTTCATATCCACACTACCATAACTACAAAGGACATGGCAACACTCTCCCTTCCTCATTCTTCTTAGTCACATCGTTTAACTTCCTTTCTTCATCACTCTAATGTAACTGTTCAGCTCAAGAGAACTTGGATCATAGAGCTAGGTGCTGTACAAAATTCTAATTATGCAAATCTCACTCATGCTGACACTGTGTTGAATTTTTTATTGCTCCATTATTCTCCCTTTTGGAAGTAATTTATTCTGGACCAAATCAGTAGAGTAAGGCTTTATCTCCACTTAGAAATCTGGAAAACAAGTAAGAATTGGGCTAATTGACTTGAGCATTACAGAGTTCTGTAAGATTTTAATCCACACACTTCTTTGCATGTGTAGGGCTTGTTTTTTCCTTTTATTTTTGTATTCACACCTACATATGTATAGTACAGAGGATCATATGTGCACTACACTCTAAGACCTTCTGCTTTTTTACTTTATTTCCTTTCTACTTCAGTCTGAATTCTATTTCCATCTGTTCCTATGGCTGTCAGCCTGCTGACATTCTAAATTTTGTGATCACCTGTTCTCATGTAATCCTCATTTCTCTTAACGTTTCTTCTTCCCTTCTCAGAAAAATCTATATGCTTCTGACATCTGTTTCCCACCATTATCTTTTATGAACTCCTAAGCAAAAACCCATTCAGAGATGTTGTCAATGTCAACCTGCTCTGTCAAAATATTACACTTGGCATGTCTGACAGCTTGCAACGTGCTGACCTTCATTTTGTCAATGACTTGAACAATATCTTTGCATTTCACAGCTCTTCTACATACTGACTTCAGCTTTTTTGAAACATATTACAATTACATATTTTGAAACTTAATACAATCTGTTAGCCATTACTGAGTTGACCACCCTGCACGAGACAGGAACTAATGTAGTCCTTATTTAGTCAGTGAGAAATTGAGCTGAAACACAATACTGGCTTGACTCAGGTAAGTTATGAAAGCAAAATACCTCTGCCTTTTTATCTGAAAGAGACTGAAACATCTTCTCCCAAGATCACAGCCTGTGATTGTGTGACTAAATTCAGAAGGGACATGAGGACACCTCAAATCCCAATACCATTCCCTAGACACTGGACCATTTTTTCAAAACTTACTCTTTTGCTCTGTTAGAATTAAAAACATAAGTTTTCACTCTTGAAAGGAAGCAAGCTACATAATTTATCATGAAAATTACTTGGAAGTGAGAGCATTCACAATTTTCCAGGAATACATACTTTGTACAAAATAAATTAAAAGGTCAATAAAAATATCCACAAAGCAAATAACCTCTGCAGAGAAACAAGATTTGGCCACCTATGTTATTACTGTAAGAATATCCCTAAAATACTGTTTCTCAATCAAAATTCCAAACATATAAAGGCACAAACGCCTTCACATTCTCCTACACTTCCATAATCCTGGGATTAAACTGTGCATAAACTACAAGCACTTAATTAGTAACTGTCAGGCTAATGAACATTGAACCACACAATATTTCTCTAACTGGAGGTCTAACTGACTTATAGGAAGCAATATAAAATGATCCCAAGGCATATGAGCACTGTTGGGATATACAGCTTTTAACATTAATTTTACCTCTATTCCTATTAGCAGCTGTCCACATTGTTGCCATCTTAAGGAGACATTTATTTTAAGAAAAAACACTGTTCAATGACTGACAGGATAAAATAAACATCGATTTTTATAAGCTCTATTATATATGCAAAGATTTGACATAGCATTCTTCTTTTACCTTATATTTATACTGTTGGTAAAGGACAAATTCAACTGATTTTTATCATAGATACTTCATATAGATATTACTGTGAACTTTATCATCTACCATTTGAGACTGCTTTACTGAAAATGTCACATACTTAAAGAATGGTACTGAGGTTTCTTCCTCTGCTATATGTAGGTTGCAATTGCCTCATAGTAGGTACCACAACTTCCTTTGTGTCTTTATCAAACCTGATTGCAGAGTTTGTGGTACTGCTAATAAGCAGTGAAACTAAAATTCAGGGACCTAAGCTTCGTCATTCTCAGTAGATGCACCAAGAAAAGGTAAATGGGTGAAATCTAGGATTGTTAACTTGCTCTTTCTTTATGTTCTGGCGTGTGTGCATATGAATAAGTAAAAGGAAAAGTGCTAATCAATTAAACCAGCTTTTTGAAAATGGTCACTTACTGTAGTTCCAAACTAGTCTAAAGAAACTGCTAGTAGATGGTTTAGATTACAATTACTCCTATGGACATGGAACATTACCTTTCTCTTGACTTTGCTGTCATGTAACTGTACAGAGATACTACTTTCATCATTCCTTATGATATCCTCCATGGTTTGGTTTTGCCTCTTATACTAATATGCTCCAAAAGCAGATTCTGGTAATGTATCCTTGTGGGGATATAGAAAAGTCCTCGTAGACCCTATATTGAAGGTAGATAGTATTATGGTGGTGATTACTCCTATTTACACTTAAATGCAAGACAAGTATGAGTCCCACCCCCTCTAATATGCAAAGTTCAGCACGGGTTTCTCAGCTCTTTTAAACTTTCTTTTTAAGGATCTGGGGACCTAAAGGGAAAAAAAAAAAAATAAGTGAGAAAAGGAGACAAAAAGTTTTTTTTAAAAAAGATTATTTAAAAAAAAAAAAAGGCAACAAAAACGGCAGAACAATTATTCTCTTCCTGTAGGAAACAATTTCTAATGATGTGCTTTCAGCAGGAACATTGGTTTATCCTTAATTGTTATACGGTATTGAAAAGATCAAATTTACTACACTTCTCAATTGTTTTAACAGATCAAAAATTCTCTCTCCCTTTTAAAATGGACTTAAAATGCAGAAATAAACATCAACTGTGGTGCATCCCTGACTGTGATTTGTAGTTTAACCATCACATTAAATATTTCAATTAAAACTTGAAAAAAACCTGCAGTATTAGTAATTCAGCAGTCATCTTCTTTTTTCATCTGCTTTTTTACCTCCTTCCTTCTTCACTCAGGGGAAATACAGTTATCCCGTAATCATGATGGTTTTACTAAAATCATTTCCCAAGCCTAAAGGAAAGTCTTAATTATCTAACCTTAATTTTAGCTATTGCTAAAAGATAATCAATTTCATCTTATTAACAAAATAGGTTAACTCATTGAGTGTTTCTGAATATTAATGTTGTCTTATTAACATATTCTTCGTGATTAGCAGGTATGTAATAACAAAAAAATGAAACCAGCACTTGAATGAATGGGGGTGGGAGGCATGAAGGAAACTGAAAAACTTGAAAAGAATAGTGAATAATACAGGGGAAGAGGAAAGTGCAGCACTCCCTGGGTAAAGGTCTCAAGCACCTCTGCATGCATTTGCTCCTTGCAAATAAATTTATCAAAATACCACCCTGCATTCTGTAAAAAGATAACCTTTGCTGTCAGTAGCAGCAATGATACCTCATCAGTCAAAACCCTGGCATTCCATTCTTCAGCTATCACCATAAAGACATACATAGGTACTGTTTGTCTACATGGAATATGCCATAAATATAAGCCATGCATATTATTATTTTGTAACCATCATCCCAAGAGCTCTAGTTTATGTGTAAACATATTTTATTCTTCTATGGAAACATAATTTAGGTGTCTAATCTGATGCTTCACTTTCATGTTTGCTTACTCTCTGTGCAGTCTTACAGAGACCAGCATCACAACATAGCTCTGACATTAATGCAACCACAGTTTAACCCTCTTCAGGAGTTGTAAAACTGTGTAATCTCACTTCAAATTTAAGGATGGTGTAATATTCCCCTGTCAATAGGTGGAGTATATCCCTGCTGTTACAAGTGTCTCATCCATACAATTACTTAAAGACAGGTTTTTCAGCTTTCCCCAAACTTAGTGACATGGTTTAGTGGTGGACTTGGCAGTCTTGGAGTAACTGTTGGACTTGATGATCTTTATGGTCTTTTACAACCTAGCTGATTCGATGATTCTATGAAACTTAGCAAACAAGTTTTGCATTATACAACACAAAAATAACAAGTTATTATTACTGGCATGTATATTTGCATATATACCCTACATATACATACCCAAAAGACAAAAGCTTTGACCTGCTGTAATAAATACATTAAAAACAAATACTAAGACATGCCTTTTATTCAAAAAACTTTGTTTGCATTGTATGACAAATTTGTTTTTTGAGAGCTGAGCATAATGAATGCGTTTTCATGTCTGAGAATATCCATAAAAATTAAACATTCCATAGGCAATTCCTGGTTAAATGTTTTGTTTAATAAATCAATAAATGGAGTAGGACAGCTCAACTACGTTTAACTTCAGTATTTCTCTTGCCTTTGAATTACATTTCATACAGATGTTTTTCTCCCTCCTATACTTTCCTCCAGTTGCAGAACTCAATTTTCAAGTTCCAATGATTTCATCACAGAAACCAATAGAGCCTTGACAACAAGATTTTATTAACCTTTATTGTTTTAAAGGCTACATCAGAGACTAAATTCCACAGTGTTAACTGTTAAAGGTTAAAAAAGTGATTGCTGCTTCTAATGAGCATCTGAAAGATACTCAGTTGTATTTTCCATTAATACACTCAATAGTGAAGGAAAATACAGGCTTACAATAACTGGAAGCAGAAGACTGAAAACAAAATAAAACAATCCATGGTGCAATCATTTTTTCATTCTCTCAGAAACTAGGTCTTAATTTAAGGGGGAAATTTTCATAGTTAATTAATTAGTTTTGTCTTGCCTTCTTTTGCCTACTCTGTTTATGCATATTTTGTTACTAGTTTACATATTTAAAACTAAATAGCAGACTTGCACTTTGTCGTGGAGAAGAGGTACAACATACTTCCTGCATTATCATTCAACCACGCTGAACTTCCATGAAAAGCAGAGCAGAGTCACTTGTTTTAAAAAGCAGCAACTGAATGGGTCAGTGCCTCAGAGGGGTAATGATCTATATCTCGTAAAAAGCTTGACCTGTTTCTTACTTACTTTGCTGAAAATTCTCCAGTGAATCCATTGATAAAGCCTAAATGAGGGTTGAAAGAAGGTGCTGCTTTCAACATAGAACCACAGCCTAGAATCCTCTTCTGAAAGTTTCTGCATCCATTCTTATAAAACAGAGACAGAAGACAAGGTACAAGGATGCAATACAGAGGACGCCAGGAAGGTTAAAATACCAGCATACTGGTCAGGGAGCTCTTTCTAAAAGGGAAATCTTGAGTCATAGCCTCCGATTATTTCAACTGAATTGTTTTATGAAAAGTGACCATTAAAAACAGGGGCATAATTACAGGCTATGATGGAGCTCAAACCTACTGGTCTATGTTCTCATACACATCATGGTTAATTCACACAACAGCTCAAAAATTTCACTGGCTTTAGGGTACGCTAATCTTCCTATCACTGATAAGATACAAGTGCAACATTTAGGCATTTTAATCTGCAAACTGTTGTTGCTGTGGAGCAGAACAGAGGCAACTTATGCAGTCAGAGAAAATGTGCTGCTGTTTGCACATGGAATGTGATCTGCCTGTTACACATCACAGGATGCAAGGGGGGAAGGAGAGTCTTATTTCCAATCAAGCCGTCATCAGAGTTCCCACTGATGGCAGCAGTACCAATCTTCAGTTCAGATAAGAATATGAAAAAAAAATTTTACCCAGTGATACAAGTAAGACTTTATCAGACAAGTCCTGAATTGCACAATAATACTTTGATTTGAGAAATTCAGTTATTCTTCATCATTGGCTACAGCCTGTAACTTCCATTAAAGGACTCAAAACCAATACAAAAGTAAACATACCTCTATGCATGTTTCCTTGTACTGAGAATCCAAAATAAATACAGGTTCTCATGCTCATTAACTTTGTTTCTTTTTTTAAATATCAGCTTCTACTTCATAGGCTCAGTGATACAGTATATAAATGAGGCATGAAATGAAAAATCATTGCCTCCACAGTGGAGCACCGATCATGCTCACTTGTGGAATGCCAGGTTAAGATATCTACTGCCAGAAAGAGCCAAACAGGCTACTTCATATTAGGATGAACCATAAAGTAGAACAACAAGGCTCTCTGAGACTACCGAGGACACCCCTCTCCCTTACTTGCTGTTTGTACCAGGGCCAATTACAACAGCAGGGACTGCAGGCAAGAACTGCTAGATGGTCTTTCAAAACTTCTGAAAGAAACCTTGTCCTACAGACAAGGACATTGGTCTGTAAACCCTTTGACGCATTGAACAGATACTGTTACTCTTCTAATGTGATGCTGACATTTCATCTTTTCTGTGCTAGGAGCTCCAGAAGAAGCTATGCTTTATCCTGCTTCTTTAGTGATGAGAATGAGGAAATAGGTATGCTTAGCACAAAAGAGAGAAGTGTTTAACAAAGAGACTATACATGTGATTTCCTAGGATAGGAACTGCTAGAGAATTTACAGCCTAGAAGAGTGGAAGTGTGAAGTACCAGGAAAGAAGGAAGAATGGTATACACTAAAATGCCTAGATCCTACATAAATTCAATAGTAAGGAAAGAGTTTTTACAGGAGGAAACTATTGTTTAATATCAGAGAATATAACTTTTATTTTTAAACTCCTTAAAATTTGAAAGGTGTTATACCATCTATCCATAAATTAACTGTGATTACAAGTAAAACTCCTTGTAGATATCATTCAGTCTGCCCATGTTTTTCTTAATAGATATAAACTGAATATTTTGATAATCTAAACAAAACCATATTAAACCACTAAACCGCTAAAAACTATCTTAAAAAAAAAAAGAAACCACAACAGAAAAAAAAGCCGTAAAGCAGAAAGTATAACAGTTTGTGGGAGATGGTGAAGAGTTCTTCAGTCGTTACACTTTTATTTTGCTTTGTTTTTACCAAGCAGATTTTGAAAAACCATGAACATGAGTCCACAACTGAAAAGATCATTTGTATCAATATTCAAACATCTACTTATACAATTAGTTTTCATTTTCTTGCAAAGTCTCTGATGTTCCACATTCATTCCTTTTCCTAGCTCAACAGCATGGTCCATCCTTTTATTCAACAGGCACCTTTAAGAAGCTGCGAATCAGTTTTCCTGGTAAAGAATTAAGATCTCCTCTAACTCCCTTTGTAATGCATATTTCAAGGATCTGAATTGCTTTACTAGTTTAAACACTAAACACTATTTTTAACAGATGCACATCATAGTGAAGAGAAATACTAATTTAGTTTACTGCTATATACTTTTTCATGCAACTAATTGTACCAGATTGCAACAACAAAAACTTAATCCACATAATCCATCCAAACAGCATGTTCCTTGTGAATTAATACAGTGAGCTCTGAATTCTTTTACAGTTAAAGCACTTTTCATTTTGGTTTTAATCCTTTTTATTTCCATTTCAATGTTTTGGAGAGGTTTATTTAATATATTGTTATGAACAAAACTATTTTATTTCTGTCGGGATGACCTTGTACTAGTCAGTTGATGTTGAGGGATAGCAGTGCATTGTTTATATGAAATTAGTGGAGGTACCCGGCCCTGGATCTAAGAACTTTTGGACATAAGCCAGGAAAACTGATGTTGACTCAAGAAGTCTATTCAAATAGCATGAAGGTGACCAACAATTGAACCTTGGCAGAGAACTTTTGGTGAAAACCTCATTAAATGACCACTGACAACCATCTAAGACCCCCAGAAAGCATGAACAATGATTAGGAAGAATGACACGGTAAAGATTATAATTATATGCAAATTACTGAGCAACCGGTATAACTGGGAGTGTACTACTTTGTGACTTTTGTGTATAAATGTAATGAAGCCGGCATCAGATATGCTTGATTTGTGAAATCTACTGAGCACTCAGGCCTGAATAAAAAGCAGTATCTCCTGAGAGCAAGGCAATTGGCTTATTGCACACCATGTAACCAATCTGCTTTTAGTATAACAAAATAGCAACTTATTTTCAGTAAGCACATGACAGCAAGAAGAAAATAACCAGGGACAGGTGTGTTACATGTACTCTAGCATAGGCTGGTGGCAAGGTGTCACTGTGACTTTGTGGTCAAGGGATGAGAGTGAAAAATGGAGTTTTGCAGGTACTTGGAAAGATATCAAAGACATATTTGGAACTTCATTTAAATCCAGTTTGCATAACCATTTCTACAGAGACAAATAACAAAACAGGAGGAACCTATCTGAATGCACTCAGTGAATTCCCACTCAGGCACAGCATCACTTTTTCATTTGTAAGAATGTCATGGAAATAACCAGAATTACAAGTTAGATCAGATCAGAACAGAAGGAGTTTATTACTATAGCTGTAGGAGGGAACAGTGAGCAGTGGACTGACAGACTCTGCTGATACGAACTCTGCCAAAATGAGGCAGTTAAAGGATTTATATACCTCTAGGTAATACAACTCCTTTACCAAAACTTAGTCAGATTAGCTGTATATGCTAAATAACAGCAATTGAAACACTTCAGATGAAGAGACTGTAGACAGCACACCCTTCTACAAAGAATCCATACCTTTTATGAATAAGCCACTCATCTGCTAACTAAATTCTGCTGACTGGCAAGACAAATAGCTGCAAACATTTCTTAACTAGCAAGACCTGCAGAGGCATAGGAAATGTTATCTATTTTGTTTCCACAAGATGCTATGGTTAACATGGCGGATAGGCTGCTTAAATCCAGATTTTTAAAATCCCAGCCTACAGCTTTGATGCCACAATGATTTCTGTCCCATCCAGTTCTCTTGCATAAAAAAAGCCTCTGCATTTGCTACAGCTCTGGAGAGGAGAGTTGGATAAACATGGAACTGATATCCCTTTTGGATTTCTACCCAGTCTATGCTGTCACTGTCAGTTAGGCACTGAATAAGGATGCAATTGCCTGAGCCACAGAAAACTGACACGCTAGAGAAACTGCAAACATTCAAGAATCATGAATCAAATTCATGCTTGCCTTTCAAAAAATAGCAATTGACATCTTGCAAATACAGTGCATGGGTTCCTTTCAGCTGCTGTTTGAACTTCTGAGAATCACTCTGCCATATTTTGCTGTGCAAAAAAGACAATTTCAGCTTCCATTTCAATAAAGGAGGTTGTGCTTCTCACAGGAATCCAAGATTCCAGCAGATGAAAAGCACCAGATTTTACAGGCTTGATGATATTACTTCCACAAGTAATAGGCATCTTAAAAGAACTACATAAACTCTGTGAGGTTGAACAGTACGTATCACTCATTTTTTTGTTATAGCAACTAAATCAAAAGCAAATTGAAAAAAGGAGATAAATCTAAGGAAAAACAATTGATACAAAGTTTGATTATGCTTTTTCCCACAAAAATGTAAATTTTCAATTTTTGTAAAATTTCAGGTTTGAAGTCTTTCTATCTTGAAATCTGTTAATATGTAACATGAAAATGTTCACTTTAAAAAATCCATTTTGAAACATTTCTTTTGCAGTTTTTTTCAGGTTGGGTTTTTTTGGTTGGTTGGTTGGTTTTTGTTTGGTTTTGTTTTGGTTTGGTTTGGTTTTTTTGTTGCCTTTTTTTTATTATGGGATATTTTTCAAATGAAACTGTTAACAAATGATGATTTTGATACAGTGTCAGTGCACTGAGATCTTTTTTTTTCCCTAATCTAGACACTTTCTTTAAAGCATAACTCATTCCTATGCAGGCAGTGTGCTAATAGGAGTGAGCTTTGTCAGTGTAATGAATACTAATAACCTTACTATATGTTTTGTCTATCAGTACTTTCCTCAACAACCTTCTTTGTGTTTGCTTAAACAGTTTCCAGCATAAAGTTTGATAATATTTCGTATTTCACTGTATTTCAAAAAAATATGAACAGCTTTGCATTTTTAGAGTAGATCTAGAAAATATTTTAAAGCCCTTTGAAAACCATTTCCAGGATATTTGGTTATCTAAGTCAAGAACGAAGATCCACACAAGCTTCACTAACATGCACACTTCAAATCTGTCATCAGAGACTTCTAGTTTGGCACTGTAATCTTATGGTGTCCTTGGAGGCTTGGAAGAAGCAGGGGTGGAGAGGCAGATAACCAGAAAATCCTATGAGTTTCTGGAAAGACTCTTCGGAAAGACTTAAATTTGTTGTTCTCCTCACTTATTTAAAGCAACATAGTGCTGGTGAAAGGTGCCATCTGAAGATATAGTAGACAAGGGAGCATTCGAGTGCAGCAATCCTCTGACTAGCTCATACCAGCTTCTCTGCACGCACTCCAGGGCTGGAGCAGAGTTCAGGGAACTCACCTGTGAGAAACTATAGAATAGGATATTGTTTACTAAGATTTATGTGGGATTGTGAGAAACTATAGAATAGGATATTGTTTATTAAGACTTATACTAAACCCAATGTAAAGGTCAGATAACAATGAATGTGAAATCGCTTGAGCCAGCACAACGGATGCCTGCTTACCTCTCTAAGCGAGCACGACCGACGCCTGCTTATCTCTTAAGCAAGTATAACCGACGGGGTCAACCATAGGACAAGGGAGGAAGACTTCCATAAACACGGAAGTCAGGATGTATAAAAAGGAACAGTCTGATTTACTAGGCACGGTAGTTGGCGGAGCGCAGACTCCCCTGCCGTCCAGCGCTGTCTTTGCTCATATTCTACTTGCTACAATTAATAAAATTGTAATTGGAATTACGATCCATTGTGGTCTCAATTTATAACAATTTCTGGTGCCGTGACTCGGATAAGGAACGGTGGGCTTCTGTCCTCCGGGGAGGCGCCCCGCGGCAATCCGCGGCCCCGCGACCAACAGCCTACCTCGCCCTTACCGACGAACCTAAATTCTAGAATAATGAGCAAAGGAGAAACCGGTAAAAATCCCATAAAAATTCTGTGCACGGGAGTCCGGACGAAGACGCAGGACGCGTAAGTATATTGCGAATTTTTTCGCAGGTTTACCGTTCGGGCGGGATTGGGTTTCCTGGATTATAACGAATGAGAGGTTCGACATACTGAACCAAGCGAGTGCGGACCCTTAAGTACTGCGTTTCCCATCTCCCGCGAGGGACTGGGCCAGGAACAAGGGGAGTGAGTGAGTGTGTGTTTGTGGATAATTCAGAAGATGGGGGCGAAGGGCAGCAAGCCTTCGACTCCCATGGGAAGGGTACCCACTGTACCTAAGAATACCCCTCTGGCATATATCTTAGACAATTGGAGATATTTTCCTGGAACCCTAGGGAAAGATAAGCAGAAAATGATAGAATATTGTACTAAGATATGGGGAGGGAAGAAGATTTCTAAAAATGTCTTTTGGCCGGTCTATGGGTCAGAAGAGGATTGGGTAAGGCAACAATTAAACCTCTGGGTTAATAATAAAAAACCCCTTAACCCGGAGGAAAGTCAGTATGCAGAAGTGTGGCTAAAAAGACCGGGAGCTAGACTTTATCCACTGAATGAAGTAAAAACTAAACAAAAGAAAAAGAAGGAAGAGTTAGATGAAACCCTTCTAACCTCCCCTCCTTATATTCCTCCTCCTGCTCCCACAGCCCCTCCAGAGGTCCCCAGAGCGCCCACTTCCCCACCAGAATCAGAACAAGGGTCTCCCCCTCCCCCTAGATGCGTGACTAGAAGTCAAAAAGGGGCAGCTCAGATGTATCCTCTAAGGGAAATGCCCATGGGGGGACCTCAACCTGTGATTGGATATATTTCTGTACCCCTAAGCTCAGCAGACCTACGAGATTTTAAAAGAACCGAGATGGGAAACCTAATTGAGGACCCACTCGGAGTGGCAGAAAGATTAGATCAATTTTTAGGACCAAACCTTTATACTTGGGATGAAATGCAATCTATCCTTGGTCAATTATTTACTACCGAGGAAAGAGGCATGATTAGAGGAGCAGGAATGAGATTGTGGGATGCTCAACATGCTCAGGGACCTCAAGCAGATATTAAATGGCCACTCCAAACACCTAATTGGGATAATCAGGATCCGGTGCATAGAACTCATATGCAGGACCTAAGAACTATAGTAATTCAGGGGATTAGAGAAGCAGTACCCCGTGGCCAGAATATCAATAAAGCATTTAATGAAATGCAGAAGAAAGATGAAAGCCCTACTGAGTGGCTGGAACGACTGAGGAAAGCCCTTCAGCTGTACTCCGTGGTAAATCCAGATGACCCTTTAGGGCAAGCGCTCCTCAAAACTCAGTTTGTGGCAAAATCGTGGGAGGATATCAGAAAGAAGATTGAAAAGTTAGAAGACTGGCAGAATAGAGGGTTAGATGAATTATTGAGGGAAGCTCAGAAAGTATATGTAAGGAGAGAGGAAGAGAGCAGCAAGCGACAAATAAAAATGATGGTAGCAGCGGTCAGAGAGGATCGTAAAGGACGGACAAATGAACACAGATCTGCTGAAACGAAACAGGGGAACGTAGTAGTAAAGAAGAAACAAAGATTTTGTTTTTATTGTGGAAAGAAGGGACATATAAAGAAGAATTGCAGAGAAAGGATCAGGGATGAGGAAATATCAAAAACGGAATAGGAAAGTCAGGGGCTTTATATCTTAGGGGACCGGAGTCATCATGAGCCCTTGATAAAATTAAAAATAGGTCCCCATAAACAAGAGTTCACCTTTTTAGTAGACACTGGGGCTGAAAAATCGACTATTAGAAAAATACCCAAGGGATGTAAAATTTCCCCTGAAAAAGTACAAGTAATTGGGGCAAAAGGAGAACCCTTTAAAGTAAGCAAAATAAAAAATGTAATATTCGAAACTGAAAATAAATTTGGAATGGGTGAACTCTTGCTCGTCCCTGAAGCAGAATTTAATCTGCTGGGGCGAGATTTAATTGTTGAATTGCAATTAGAAATTAAAGTAAAAAATCAAGAGCTAACAGTGTCTGCTTATCCTTTGACCGTGGATGATCAAAAACAAATTAACCCCGATGTCTGGTATTCTCCGGACACAATCAGTAGACTGGAAATCCCACCGATTAAAATCCAAATTTCTGAACCCCACATACCAGTGAGGGTAAAGCAATATACCATATCCCTAGAAGGACGGAGAGGATTAAAACCAGAAATTGATCGATTATTAGCACAAGGAATCTTAGAGCCTTGTATGTCACCCTTTAACACCCCCATTTTGCCTGTAAAGAAACCAAATGGGAAATATCGGCTCGTGCATGACTTAAGGGAAATAAACAAAAGAACTATCACCCGGTTCCCTGTACTGGCAAATCCATACACACTGCTAAGCAAGCTAGGACCCCATAATTCCTGGTATAGTGTGGTTGATTTAAAGGATGCCTTTTGGGCCTATCCACTGGCAGAAGAATGCCGTGATTATTTTGCCTTTGAATGGGAAGATATAGAGACAGGCCGTAGACAACAATTGAGATGGACCGTGCTCCCCCAAGGGTTCACTGAGTCCCCTAATTTGTTTGGCCAGGCCCTGGAAGAGCTCTTGAAGGAATACCAGGTACAAACGGGAAACGTGCTTTTACAATATGTAGATGATCTGCTCATAGCAGGGAATAATCAGGAGGATGTAAGAAAAGAAAGCATTCGACTCCTAAACTTCCTTGCACAAAAGGGACTACGGGTATCACAAGAAAAGTTACAATTTGTGGAGGAAAAAGTGAAATATTTGGGGCATTATTTGTTTAATGGCAAAAAGATATTGGATCCAGAGCGCATTAAAGGAATTCTGGAGTTACCTATGCCTGTGACTAAGAGGCAAATTAGGCAGGCATTAGGGCTATTTGGATATTGTAGACAATGGATAGAGAACTACAGCTTTAAGGTTAAATTCCTATATGAACAACTGTCTAAAGACAAAATACCCAAGTGGACCCCTCAGGATCAAGAGCAGTTTGCCAGTCTCAAAAGGGAGCTAAGTCAAGCACCGGTTCTAAGTTTGCCAGATTTAAAGTGGCCATTCCATTTATTTGTTAACATACATGAAGGAACGACATTCGGAACAACTGTCTAAAGACAAAATACCCAAGTGGACCCCTCAGGATCAAGAGCAGTTTGCCAGTCTCAAAAGGGAGCTAAGTCAAGCACCGGTTCTAAGTTTGCCAGATTTAAAGTGGCCATTCCATTTATTTGTTAACATACATGAAGGAACGACATTCGGAGTATTAACTCAGGAATGGGCCGGACAAAGGAAACCGGTGGCATACCTATCAAAGCTGTTGGACCCTGTGAGCAGGGGTTGGCCAAGTTGTTTACAGATCATTGTTGCCGCTGCCTTATTACTTGAAGAAACAAACCGTATTACCTTTAATGGGGAAATTGTCCTATATGCGCCTCATAACATAAGAGGAGTGTTACAACAAAAAGCAGAAAAATGGCTTACAGATAGTCGATTATTGAAATATGAAGGAATACTTATAGAATCCCCTAAATTAACTTTGAAAACTATTGGAGCAGTTAATCCCGCTGAATTTTTGTACCCAGGAGAAGGTGATGAACTATTGCACAATTGTTTCCAAACAATTGAACAGCAGACACGCATTAGGCCAGACCTAGAAGAAGAAGAACTACAATGTGGGGAAATATTATTTATAGACGGATCATCACGAATAGTAGAAGGTAGACGATTGTCTGGATATGCCGTAGTTAAGTTGGAAAAAGGAGAATTTAAGACAATAGAATCAGGCCCCCTGAGTGCCAGCTGGTCGGCTCAAGCCTGTGAACTGTATGCATTGTGGAAAGCATTAGTATCACTGAAGGGAAAGGATGGAACTATATATACAGACTCACGCTATGCGTTTGTAGTAGTACACACTTTTGGAAAAATATGGGAGGAAAGAGGATTTGTTAACTCACAGGGAAAAGAACTGATACACCCGGAATTAATTCGGCGAGTTCTGGGGGCATTAAAAATGCCGAATAAAATAGCAGTTGTACATATAAAGGGACACCAACGAGGTACAAGTTATCAAGTTAGGGGAAATAACGCAGCTGATACAGAAGCAAAACAAGTGGCAGGCAATTATAGTATGATTTTGACTATGCAACAAGTACCTGTTAATAAAAATTTGAGTTTTGAGTCTGCAGAAAAAGAAAAACTAAAACAAATGGGAGCTAAGAAACAAGATGGTAAGTACATATTGCCAGATGGGAGAGAAGTCTTGCCGAAGGGCATAGCATTCGAAATATTTTCAAAGATACACAGTAAAACACACTGGGGAACTCAGGCGTTAGTTGATCATTTCAATCAACAGTTTGCCTGTATAGGTGTATATAACATAGCAAAGACAGTCATGGCAGCCTGTGAAACCTGTCAAAAGGTTAATCGAAACAACATGAGACAAAAACCTCTTGGAGGACGTTCCCCAGCATACAGACCTTTCTCACACATACAAGTGGATTTTACTGAGCTACCTAGGGTAGGGCGTTACAAATATTTATTAGTAATGGTGGATCATTTAACACATTATGTTGAGGCTTTTCCTACCTCCAGGGCAACTGCTAACCAAGTTACTAAAGTGTTACTTGAACACATTATACCCCGATATGGGGTGCCTGAAGTAATCGACTCGGACAGAGGAACACACTTTGTGTCAAAAATTGTTACAGATCTAACCGAAAGTTTAGGTATTAAGTGGGAATACCATACACCATGGCATCCACAAAGTTCGGGAAAAGTTGAAAGGATGAATGGAGAAATAAAAACTATTTTGACTAAATTAATGATAGAAACCAAATTATCATGGATTAAGTGCATACCCATGGCACTATTAATTCTCAGAACCAGACCCCGAGCAGATGTGGGAATATCAGCGTTTGAAATGGTATATGGAATGTCCTATAGAATTGAAGATCCACAAACAAATATTTTAATTCGAGACCGTGTGATTAATGAATATGTTTCACAATTAGCAGAACATCGTAATAAGCTTTGGGAACACGGACTGGTTGTGCAATGACCCCCGTTGGACTTAAAAATTCATAATCTTAAACCTGGGGACTGGGTATTGGTTAAAACATGGAAAAAAGAAACCTTAAAACCCAATTGGGAGGGACCTTATCTTGTTTTGCTTACAACAGAAACAGCTGTCCGGACTGCTGAGCGTGGATGGACACATGCCAGTCGCATTAAAGGCCCAGTGACAAAACCCCAATGGAAAGTAATCAGTACTCCAGGTGATACCAAGATAACCTTGAAGAGATAATGATAGAGACTTTATTCGACCCCTTTGTTGCGTTGCCTTTTGGTATAAAGTGTATATTGTTGTTTTTACTTGCGATAATAATTTCTTTGTTCTTTTATTATATATGGAAATGTACAAAGTGGGGTAAAGAAAATTGCTAGACACATGCAATCACACAATATTAAATATAGAAAATATACTGATATAAGTAATATATGCACCTCAGATATATGAGTTAGGTGCAATGATTTAAATTGTAACTGTTAATCCACTTGTTTGTTTTAGATGTGAGGTATGCCAGGATAAACGGTGAACACACTGTGAATGTGGATATCCTCCAATAGGAATTTGCACACAGTGTTGAAAAATCCAAAGAAATCTCACTGAGTGGAAATTAAAACAATTAGAGTCTAGACAAGAAATTATTCGGGAATCCTATAAGTGGTGGGAAATTTTTGCTAAAGGAATAAATCCTCAATATTATTGTTACCACCCCAACGAACCAGTCCCCTTTATAGCTGAAATTTTGGCTATAAAGTGCAGAAGGGAAGTATTAACTGTGTCTTGCCTTGCCCCATTAGTTAAAGCTGCAAAGTGGGAAGCCTATATAAACAGGCAGAAAGCCCGAAGCAGCTGTTCTCCTGAAGAATTCCCTTGCTGCCGAGAAGATGGTACACCCCGTGGCTCGAAGCAACCGAGTTGACGGGCGAGGCAGAGGAGGAATAAACTGTGGAGAAAAGAACCAGAACAATGGGATGCAAAGGCAGCAATGGCCGAACTTCCCCGGGACTGGTAAACACATACTTAAATTAACAAAATTGACAAACACCCTTTTTCTTGGTATACCGTTAGTTTTGCTATTGATAATAACCCAGGTAAAAGGGGAAAACCCACATGAACCATTTAAGTGGGAACTAATATCTTGGGAAGGAACGAAATTAGTAGCCACCTTTAACAATCCAGGACATCCACCTGTATTTGTAGTACAACTTTATAAATTAGTACCAATACCTTGTGAAGAAGGACCTCCATTTTATATATGCCCGGCCTCTGGACCGTCTTACTGTAATTATCCCGGACACTATTATTGTGGTTATTGGGGATGTGAGACAATAGCCTCGGGTTGGACAGTACAAAATCCTAATAAATATATAAAAGCGACCTGGACTCCTAACGAATGTGTACCCGAACAGACCGGTGTAGATCTTACAGGTCTGCGTGATAACTATGTAGCTTCACATGACAAGGAAGTTTGTACCTACATCAAATTTCAAGTACTGCAGCCCCTAGGAGACAAGTGGCTAATAGGACGAACATGGGGAATACGTGTTCATGCAGGAATTCCTAAAGACAGGGGAGGACACTTTCTTATAAGAAAAGTTAAAATACCACATGATCCACTCCCTGTTGGGCCAAATAAAGTGTTGAATCCGCCCACTTTTTCTAAGAAAAAGATTATTCCCGCAAGTGTTACAACCACTCGTCCAAACTTCCTATCAGTAACGGATAGAACAGCTAAGGACACGGTGACTGAGTCCCTCTTAGTTAGGGATTCAGGAGTGTCAAAATCTAAAGACCCCTTATGGGATTTAATGCAAGCCTCGTATCGTACCCTCAATGAAAGTAAACCAAATTTAACTGAAGAATGCTGGTTATGCTACAATATTAGACCACCATATTTCGAGGCAATCGGAATACCAGGTAGGATTCAATGGTCTAGTGGCTCAAACCCACGAGAATGCTCATGGGATGACCAGAGAAACAATACACAAGGAATTACTATTCAATCAATAACAGGTCAAGGAAAATGTATAGGTACAATCCCCAAAAAATATCAACCCTTGTGCAACCAAAACCAAACAATCACTAACACCAATATAAAAAGACACAAGAATCAAAATGACAAATGGGCTATCCCGACACCAGGAGCCAAATGGGTTTGTTCAGACATCGGAATAACGCCTTGCCTATCCTTAAACGTATTTAATCAATCTCAGTTTTGCATACAGGTGATTATTGTTCCTCGCCTGATCTATCACACCTCTGAGGAGGTGTTACGCCAATTTGAAGGAGACCTGAATAGACAAAAACGAGAGCCAATTACAGTGGTAACCCTAGCTACACTGTTGATAGCGGGTGGAGTTGGAGCCGGTACAGGCATAGCCTCCCTAGTAAAAGGTCAGGAATTACAAAATTTACAGATGGCTGTAGATGAGGATTTAGCAAGAATAGAACAATCTATCCAAAATTTAGCCACTTCAGTAAAGTCTTTATCAGAAGTAGTGCTGCAAAATAGAAGAGGATTAGATCTATTGTTCTTAAAGGAAGGAGGATTATGTGTAGCTCTCAATGAAGAATGTTGTTCTTTTGCTGACCATACGGGAATAGTCCAGGACACCATGTCTGAACTCCGAAAAAGGTTAGATCAACGTAAAAAAGATCGTGAGGTAGGCAGATCATGGTATGAAAACTGGTTTAATGTCTCACCTTGGCTAACCACTTTATTATCTGCTTTAGCAGGACCGCTTATTCTGTTGATTCTGGGACTTACATTTGGACCTTGTATAATACGCTATATTTTAAACCTTATTAGAGAACGGCTTGACATAGCTTAATTACTTATTCTGAAGTCTGAGGTAAAATATAAAAGTGTATCTATTAATGAAGATGAAGATAAAGAAGATTGTTGTGAATGCGTTATGCCACGGAGGAACTATGATTGTAATTGTGAGATATTACCCTGTGAATGTTATGATAAATGTTGGGAGTGTGGAAGAAGGATTGCTTACAGTGCCAAGAATGAAAGTAGCCTTTAATAAACAATAATAGAATAAAAAGAAAAAGGGGGGATTGTGAGAAACTATAGAATAGGATATTGTTTACTAAGATTTATGTGGGATTGTGAGAAACTATAGAATAGGATATTGTTTATTAAGACTTATACTAAACCCAATGTAAAGATCAGATAACAATGAATGTGAAATCGCTTGAGCCAGCACAACGGACGCCTGCTTACCTCTCTAAGCGAGCACGACCGACGCCTGCTTATCTCTTAAGCAAGTATAACCGACGGGGTCAACCATAGGACAAGGGAGGAAGACTTCCATAAACACAGAAGTCAGGATGTATAAAAAGGAACAGTCTGATTTACTAGGCACGGTAGTTGGCGGAGCGCAGACTCCCCTGCCGTCCAGCGCTGTTTTTGCTCATATTCTACTTGCTACAATTAATAAAATTGTAATTGGAATTACGATCCACTGTGGTCTCAATTTATAACACACCTGTGCCTGCGGGAAAGATGGGCACCTTCCAGTTTGATGTCCCTCTTGGCTTTTGCCACCTGGCTCTTACCTGGGTTCAATTCATTTCTGTAAACCATACACTTTTTGAGGCAGAGGTTCTTTCTTCTTATACTTTTTTTCTAGGTACTGAGAGCTGACAGTAGTTGAGGCCTACAGATACTTCTAAAAAAAAAAAAAAAAATTTTCCTGGCATAATTTCCCAGTATCATTTAGTCCCAGGGACTGAGTTTTGCACTGCATGTTTCTAATACACCTATTTTTAAAAACAAATTACTATATGAACACATGTTGAGACTAGAAAAACTTCCCAGCAACAGTTTATAAGGATTTACATTAGAAAGCAGCTTGAGCCCTTGATCTCCAGTTTAGACGCTGTTTTATTTATACTGCTAAAAGCTCAATGTTTATCCCTGTCTATATCATAGTGACATCACTTCTTTTTTTTTTTTTTTCCTGATATAAATTAAAGTCAGAGCTTTTAGCTTCAAAACATTCTGAAAAGTGTGAGGATGCACTGATTCTCATAAGACAGGGCATCAGTTTTTCCACCTCTTCCATACTGTCACTTGGAGAAATACCAACTAGAAAGAATTGTCTAAATGACTTTAAAATGTAGATTGTGTATCAAAAAAAGTGATAAAAGATACTAGTTCCTTTCAATTTAGGAAATAATAAATCTCCTTGGCTCTTGACTTTCCTGTTTTCAAATCATGACAGAAGCCCAGCTCACCTCTCTCTAAGCAGCTATTTTATACCAGTGGCTCCACAGCCATCTGCTTCTAGCGTCAGCAATGCATCAGAGTTGAAATTCAGACTCCACCCTGAATAGGGAGCTGATGCTTTCAGATAAACACCATCATCCAAAATACGCTTCAGAGCAATAAAAGTGGGTAAGCAAAGAGTGGTGAGCTCTGCAGCTAGGCTATTCCTAGTCTTTCACAGTTTTGTCTTGAAAACATTGCTCTCATCTGACACTGTCTTTGGACTGTCCTTGAATTCCAGTGGCTACAAAAATATGAATCACCTGTACATGTTCTGTTTACAGTTTAGCAAGCTTCCCTGGTTACACTAAGGATCAAGAAGTATAGAAAATTCATGGAGAAAAAAAAAAAAAGATTAGGGAAAGTTAACTTATGAAAAAAAAAATTATGCTGGTTCCTTGATGAAAATAAGGGAGGTTCGCAAACAAGAAGAAAGGAGTTGTTTCATTTCACTAGTTAGAGAGGCTGAAAACGACATATTTACAGATCTCTGTATTCAAATTAGGCATTATTTCAAACAGTATAATCAAGAACCACTGCATAATATAGCACTAGAGAGGAGCATAATTAGAAAAGTACAGAAGGCAAAATGGTTATTTCTCTAAAGAAGTGAGATTTAAAAATACAAATTCATTCAAGCTCTAAGTGAAGATTAAAGTCTTTACAATTCCTAACATAATAAAAAAAGTCAGTGCACACATGGAATTGTTAATATATAATAGCAAAAATAATCAACACAAAAATGCACTTCAGAATGTGAAAAAAAATATACCATTTTGATGTTGTTGGAGCTTTCAGTATTGATGTTAACAGAAGTTTAGCAAAATTAACTTCTGGGGGAGGGCCACGAGGATGATCAGGGTATTGGAGCACCTCCCTTATGAAGACAGGCTGAGAAAATTGCTGCTGTTCAGCCTGGAGAAGAGAAGGCTGCGTGGAGACCTCATAGCAGCCTTCCAGCATCTGAAGGGGGTCTGCAAGGATGCCGAAGAAGGACTCTTCATCAGGGACTGTAGCGATAGGACAAGAGGAAATGGGTTCAAACTAAAGCAGGGGAAGTTTAGGTTAGATATAAAGAAGAAATTCTTTACTATGAGAGTGGTGAGGACTGGAACAGGCTGCCCAAGGAAGCTGCAAATGCTCCATCCCTGTCAGTGTTCAAGGTCAGGCTGCACATGAGCTAGATGATCTTAAGGTCCTTTCCAACCCTAACCATTCTATGATTCTGTGATGTAATATTGAAATTATAATCTCAAACTAAATTAAATAATTTTGTCATGTATTACTGCCTTTTAATGATTTTCAGCAAAAGGAACATCAGTAAGTCAATTGATCATTTTAAGTGTGGCAACAAAATCAAACTGATTCTAACTAATTCTGAAGAAATAAACCAATGCAAATGAGAAATATCAGTTTATCCTCATGGATCTACCACAGTTTAATTGATGAAGATGTAAATGAACAATAAAACTATCGAACTGGGGACATAATTTTTTTATCATCTTCTGAGATATTTGAATTGTGCTAGAGATAAGACCCCACAACCCACCAGTGAAAACATAGCTGAAGGTCCATCTTCTTCTTCTCTGTCAACACTCTCCCTTCCTACTGTTTTCTCACCCCACCCTATTGATTAATTCCCCTTAAAAAAGTATGTCATTTGTCAGTTAATTTTCTGTTCCCTTGTCACTACCAAGCCAGCACAAAAAGTTCCAAGTGAAACCACATACCTTTTGCACTCTGCTCTTTAAATCTCAGCAAATGTGCTATCCACATCTCAGCATTCCCTATTATATTAATAACTTCTATGTTAATAGACAAATTCTCAAGATATTAAACAGAAAATATTACAATTTCTTAGCATTATTTGCAGTATGTGGTGTAATAGTATCATAAGCTTAGTTTTCACATAGCTATTTCTTTTATTCTTGTTATGGGGAAGGAAAAGAGAAGGTGGAGTCTTGAATATAGAATGTGTGCAATCATCACAGCTTTCTGTGCTAACATGACACTTGACTTCATTAGAATACATTAAGAATTTATCAACAACAGGGATTGCTGAAGTAAAAAAAAAAACAAACCACCAAACAAACAAAACCCACCAAAACCAACCCCAACAAGACACATGGAAAAATATAATTAAGAGTGTAATAGCATAAAAATTATTACCAAGGTTCTTGATCTTTGATATACTAATGTAATTTGTTTCCTAAAGAGCTATTTAAATGTCTACTGCATCCACAAATTAAACTATAAGTCTGGGTATCCAGAAATTGCCACATAAAAAATTATTTCATTTTTATTATTTACAGTATTCATTCTCCTCCACAACTGGTGAGATGTTTTTGATTCACTTTAGATCATGGAAACTTTTCATGTCTTTCATCATTAGCTGTCATTGAGCACATTTTTTTAAAGCAAGAAAATATAAATTTGTCAGGCGCTTCTTCATGTGACCATGGATAAGTTCTTCCTACGTCAACACTAATTGCAGTATGAGAGTTGCAGTAGTGTTTCAAGGCTGTGTCTTTTGCATTACTATTTTCAGATGTATTATCTGCATTGCCTTTTAGTATCTACTGTAACTCCTGCTTCAATCATGTATATTCTCTGTGAACTCTAGTGGACTTACTTGTTAAAGATAAGGTAGTTTGGATAGAGAAGGACTTTATAATGTGCCCGGTGTTGGCTAGTGATGCTTAGAGACCCCTTGAACTGAATTTTCTGGAAGCTCATGATGAGGGCCTTTGGTCCTGTCACATTTGCTATATTGAACAGCCTAAAGCAAAGTAATAAAGATCATTCTTTTCCTCCTGGATTTTTTTTTTTTTTTTGGTAATTTATAATAAACTAAATATCAGAAGCTAAACCAAACAGCCCTCTTTTACACGCTTAAGAGTTTACGATAGAAAAAGGCAAAAGAAATGCTGTAGAATCCATTTTACAGACTAAGAAGGAGGTACAAAGCTATCAGTTGCTTTGCCTAAAGTAAAATATGAAATACACAGCAATATTAGGGACTGAAAAATACATTGGAAGCCTCAGGAAGTCAGAAAGTTATCTTTCCTACTAGAACATATGATATACACACTTGCAAAAATGCCAGCCATGAAGCAAAAGGAAAAAGTACTTACCTTGTCGCAGCAAGGTTCATTATTCCCTCTTCTGACAGCACTGGAGAGAGCAGTTTTCTTCAGTCCCAAGGTACTTCAACTGCTTCGACAACACAAATGTATTCCTCTTATTTTCTGATTCTTTTGCTATAGAGAGAAGAAAAGTCCACTGCTCTGGATTGTAAAGTCCACGACTTTGTTTTGCTCTCCACATTTATTTGAAGCCTTTCTCTTTGCAGGCATTTTTTTTCTGTCTTTGACCGAAAAACTGCAGACAATTTTCATGGTGTCCTTAATAGAGGCTGTAATATTTTCTAGCTATAATATTATCATGAGTGTTGAATGTACTCAGTCTTGTGCTAAACATGAGTTCTTTCACTCCTACATATTACTGACACTGCAAATAATACCTAAATTCTCCTTCAGGTAACATACTAAAGGCCTGGAGCTAAAATAAAATACAGAAATGAGTCTCTGTTCACCTTTTTATATCCTTTAATGTGCCTACACAGGTAAGCCAGGAAGAAAGCAAGGCTCTCATGAGTTCTACACTTGCTCTTTCCTACTCACCATTTAACTTTTATAAATAAGCAAATTTGTAAAACACAAGAAAGTGCAAATTAACTTGACCAAGCATTTAAATATCCCTTTATTTGCCTCTGCTAAGCAAAAAGTGATTTAAGAGGGATCCTACTAAGGGGTGAAAATAGATTTTGATATTACTGTAGTACATATGTCTGAACACACAGATAGGATTCAATTTGGAAGCTTTTACAAAATACCACTACAAAGCAGACACAGTAAAGTTACAATAGAATAGATAGCAAATGTCCTTTCTGGTGGAAAATACAATGTTAATTAATTCATATAAGCCACAGAATGCAGCATAATACATCTTAGAAACAGCTTATTATGTAAACATGATGCAAGCCATGAAGTGCCCTCGTGCACTGTAAAATATAAATTAAAATAAAGACCAAACTGGGAAGTATGTTAACATAAGAGTTAGTACAATTGGCTAGTATAGGAGCCATATATCTATTATCAAGGACACACAAAAACACTTACATATATCCTTGATTTTTCGATATATTTCTGTTCTATTAAGAACAAAAATATGAAATGTGTCAACAGACAAGCATGAGCAAGTTCATGACAAAGCTATGACAGGGTGAAAATTTCCAAAGCGTTCACATTAATTTTTAAGATCTAAATCAACATTTTCAACACCAATGCATCCATCTGCCCACAGCTGAAAACTAACCAAACACTTTCAAAACACTTACTGTCGATATTTCTTTTCAACTGTATAGTATGAGAGTGCTCCCATGTTCCACCTTTGACAAATAGCCTGGATAACATCACTTGTAAAGGTAGGAATGCAGGTGTAAACAAGATGAGTGAATCAAATTACACAAAACTATCTGGGAGGACATTTGCCCCAAAGTGTTCGTGAAGAAAGGAGAGAAGAGAGCAAAGGAGAACCATCAGCTGGATTAACTGAGAAATTGCAGAGACTTCTGAAACAAAGAAGTCAGCCTGAAAAGGATTATACAAGCATGAACATTTATAAGAGAGAGGAAACCTTGAGGCTGACACAGAGGTAATCAAAACCTGGGTTGATGCTGCCACAAGTTGTCCCACAAGCAGAGCATCCTCTAACAAGGCCTGACAGAGAATCTTGGTCATCAGACATGTTGACCCATGACACGCCAGCCAGGAGAGTGAGACCTTGTGGTGCACCAAGTAGGGACCCACACTTGGAGTGGATGTATATCCCTGGGGGAGAGTGGAAAGGTTGGAGGATTCTCAGCTCATCACTGGGGTATTAAAACTTTGTGGATTAGTTACATAGGGGAACTTAGAAACATTTTGTAAGCGTCTAGTTTTGGGGCTTATCTGATATTGATCCTGAGTATAGTTCATTGATTGTATATTAACTACATGGTGTTAAGTATTCAGTAAAGTGTTTTGATCCGAATCTGGTATAAACTATGTGATCTGAGCAGTGATTCTCTGTGAAGCATAGCTCACATATCACAATGTTCAGCTATTCAGGTCTCTGGCTGCAGGGAGTGCCAGAGCCTGCTGCTGCCGAGGGAGGGAGGCCAGCATTCCACCTGTGTGAGGTGTGAGCAGGTAGAAGATCTGCTTAGATTGGTGGCAGAACTTAAGGAGGAGGTCGAGACGCTGAGGACCATCAGGGAGTGTGAAAGGGAGATCGACTGGTGGAGTAACTCCCTGGCGTGCCAGCAGGAATGGTTCCAGGGAGATACCCCCCACAAGGGGATGGACCCCCTGCCCTCTCTGACAGAGGGGGATGGCCCGAGACAGCCCCTGCCCTGTAGCTGTCGCGCAGAGGTAGGGGACCAAAAAGACGATGAGGGCTGGAAGCGAGTTCCAGTTCGGCATCGTGGGCAACCTTCCTCCCTTCCTGCCCTGCTTCCCCAGGTGCCCCTCAGTAATAGGTTTGAGGCCCTGGATCTTGATGGAGAGGTAAGTGAGGATGTGATGCAAGGCCAGACTACAAGGTCACATAGGAAAAGGCGGTCGACTTCACACCTCAAGACTGCCTCTGACAAGAAAGAAAGAAAGGTCATTGTTGTAGGCGATTCCCTTCTGAGAGGAACAGAGGGCCCGATATGCAGAGTTGACCCTCATCATAGGGAAGTGTGTAGTCTGCCTGGAGCCCGGATCAGGGATATCACCAAGGCGCTCCCCAGCCTGGTGCACCCGACAGACTACTACCCGCTGCTGGTCTTCCAGACAGGTGGGGGGGAAGCTGCTTCCCGCAGTCTGAGGGGGATGAAGAAAGACTACAGGGCCTTGGGGCGGATGATGAAAGAGTCTGGGGCTCAAGTGATCTTCTCCTCAGTTCTTCCATCTTCCGGTGATGATGTGGGATTGAATGGGAAAATTCAGTCCGTAAACAATTGACTTCAAGACTGGTGCTGCAGGCAGGGCTTTGGATTCTTTGATAACGGCTGGTTTTATAAGGCTCCAGTCCGGATGATGGCACGTGGGAAAGGTTTAACTCACCGAGGCAAAAGGATGCTGGGGCATGAATTAGCAGGGCTCATTTGGAGAGCTTTAAACTAGATTCGAAGGGGGATGGGGTTGTAACTGGGCTTGCCCCAGTGGGGCAGCACTCTAGGATTGATGAAGACTGGGAGGCCTCCTATAATCCTAGGGTGAAATCGGTGAGCTCAGCTCCCTCCTTGAAATGCCTATACACCAATGCGTGCAGCATGGGAAATAAGCAGGAGGAGTTGGAGACCTGTGTTAAGTCAGGAGATTATGATCTGGTGGCAATTACAGAGACGTGGTGGGACAGCTCACATGACTGGAATATACTCGTGGAGGGCTATGTCCTTTTCAGGAAAGACAGGCCAGCCAGGCGGGGTGGTGGGGTTGCTCTTTATGTGCGAGAGCAGCTGCAATGTACTGAGTTCTGTCCAGGAACAGGGGACGAGCGAGTTGAGAGTCTGTGGGTGAGAATTAAGGGGCAGGCTGGCAGGGGCGATACTGTTGTGGGTGTCTGTTACAGGCCACCAGATCAGGGTGAGGAAGTTGATAAGGCCTTCTACAAGCAGCTGAGAGCGGCCTCACAGTCACAGGACGTGGTCGTCGTGGGGGATTTTAATTTCCCTGATGTTTGCTGGAAGGACTACACAGCAACCCAGCCACAGTCCAGGAGGTTCCTCCAGTGTATGGATGATAACTTCCTCATCCAAATGGTGGATCAGCCAACCAGGAGAGGAGCGCTGCTGGATCTCATCCTCACTAACAAGGAGGGTCTGGTCGAAGCAGTAAAGGTTGAGGGCTGCCTTGGTTGCAGCGACCATGAGATGGTGGAATTCAGGATCTTGTGTGGTAGGACCAGTAGAATAGCAAGTAGAATTGCAACCCTGGACTTTAGCAGGGCAAACTTTGGCCTTTTCAAGCAATTGCTAGGGGAAATCCCATGGGCAAGGCTGCTTGAAGGTAAAGGGGCCCAAGATAGTTGGTTGGCATTCAAGGATTGCTTATTCTGAGCTCAAGAGCAGAGCATCCTGACACATAGGAAGTCAAGGATGAGGGCCAGGAGACCTGCGTGGCTAAGTAGGGAACTACTGGGTATGCTCAAGTGGAAGAGGAGAGTTTACAGGTCATGGCAGGAGGGGCTAGCCACTTGGGAGGAATATAAGTCTGCTGCTAGAGGATGTAGGAAGGCAGCTAGGATGGCTAAGGCCTCCTTAGAATTAAATCTGGCCAGAGGGGTCAAGGACAACAGAAAGAGCTTTTTCAAATACATAGCTGATAAAACTAACACCAGAGGCAAGGTAGGCCCACTGGTGAATGGGATGGGTGCCCTGGTGACAGAAGATACTGAGATGGCAGAGTTATTGAATGCCTTCTTTGTCTCTGTCTACTCTGCCGGAGGCAGTCCTGAAGAGCCCTGTACCCCTGAGACCTCAGATGAAGTCAGGTCACTGGAGCAGTTTGCCTTAGTCGATGAGGAGTGGGTTAGGAACCAGTTGAGCAATCTGGACATCCATAAATCCATGGGTCCAGATGGGATGCACCCGCGGGTGCTGAGGGAACTGGCGGAAGTCATTGCTAGACCACTCTCCATCATCTTTACCAAGTCTTGGGAATCGGGAGAGGTGCCTGAGGACTGGAGGAAAGCAAATGTCACTGCAGTCTTCAAAAAGGGCAAGAAGGAGGACCCGGGTAACTATAGACCGGTCAGCCTCACCTCCATCCCTGGGAAAGTGATGGAACACCTTATCCTTGATGCCAGCTTAAGGCATGTCAAGGATAAGAGGGTTATGAGGGGCAGTCAACATGGCTTTACCAAGGGGAAGTCATGCTTGACCAACCTCATAGCCTTTTATGAGGAAATAACACGGTGGATGGATGATGGCAGAGCGGTGGATGTGGTCTACCTTGACTTCAGCAAAGCATTTGACACAGTCTCCCACAGCATCCTCATAGCTAAATTGAGGAAGTGTGGTCTGGATGATCAGGTAGTGAGGTGGACTGCAAACTGGCTGAAGGACAGAAGCCAGAGAGTTGTAGTCTATGGGGCGGAGTCTAGTTGGAGGCCTGTATCTAGTGGAGTGCCTCAAGGGTCAGTACTGGGACCAGTATTATTTAATATATTCATCAATGATTTAGATGAGGGAATTGAGTGTACTGTCAGCAAGTTTGCTGATGACACTAAGCTGGGAGGAGTGTCTGACACGCCAGAAGGCTGTGCTGCCATCCAGCGAGACCTGGACAGGCTGGAGAGTTGGGCAGGGAGTAACTTGATCAAATATAACAAGGGAAAGTGTAGAGTCCTGCATCTGGGCAGGAACAACCCCAGGTTCTAGTATAGGTTGGGGAATGACCTGTTAGAGAGTAGTGTAGGGGAGAGGAACCTGGGGGTCCTAGTGGACGGCAGGATGACCATGAGCCAACACTGTGCCCTTGTGGCCAAGAAGGCCAATGGCATCCTAGGGTGTATTAGAAGGGGGGTGGTCAGTAGGTCGAGAGAGGTCCTCCTTCCCCTCTACTCTGCCCTGGTGAGACCGCATCTGGAATATTGTGTCCAGTTCTGGGCCCCTCAGTTCAAGAAGGACAGGGACCTGCTGGAGAGAGTCCAGCGCAGGGCAACTAAGATGATTAAGGGAGTGGAGCATCTCCCTTACGAGGAAAGGCTGAGGGAGCTGGGTCTCTATAGTTTGGAGAAGAGGAGACTGAGGGGTGACCTTATTAGTGTATATAAATATATAAAGGGGGAGTGTCACAAGGATGGAGTCAGGCTCTTCTCAGTGGCAAACAATGATAAGACAAGGGGTAATGGGTACAAACTGGAACACAAGAGGTTCCACTTAAACTTGAGAAGAAACTTCTTCTCAGTGAGGGTGACGGAACACTGGAACAGGCTGCCCAGGGGGGTTGTGGAGTCGCCTTCTCTGGAGACATTCAAAACCCGCCTGGACACATTCCAGTGTAACCTTATCTAGGTATTCCTGCTCCGGCAGGGGGATTGGACTAGATGATCTTTTGAGGTCCCTTCCAATCTCTAGCACACTGTGATACTGTGATACTTTTCTCTCTAACATTTCAGCTGGACAAAGCTTATGCGCATGAACTACTTATATTCACAAAAGAAAGCCAAAGCATTATTCACCTCACCACTTGCTAAAACTGGTTAGGAGAGAAGAGTTAGGGCAATAATTTGCTCAGTCTTAGCTTTTTAAAATATTCAGGGTCTGATTCCTGACCAGGGAGGTGGCAGTTGTGGAATCCTGCTCCAGCTGACTATAGTGAAAGCGCAGCTGTGACAGCTACTGAATGACCACAAATTACAGCCTGATGTATTATAGAAAACCAAAGGTCAGTTTCGGTTTATCCCAGTACACTGTGCTCTGAAACTGTGATATTTCAGCTTTTGCTTGTTGTTAATCGAAATGAACAGCTCAGTGCATTCCAATTCTGGGACAGAAGATGAGCAGTGGGGTAGAAGCTGCTATCCATCCTCTATTATGTGACTTGCTCTTGCAATAGCAATTTAAATGCCTGAAAATCCCACATATTTCTAGAGCTGATTCTTTTTAAATAGTAATATATTAAACACTACATGAGGAAAAAAAGTGCAATAAAATACTAAAAATATGAAATTTATAAAGCCACCTACAATTTGGATTTTGCCAGTGTAAAATGCTACCAAAACAAGATATTCCTCTCTGTAACACCAGTTTGCCACAACATTCCATAACCTGTTATTTAATGACTATAATGTACGTAAGAATAAGAGATATCATTTATTTCTATTATTCTTCAGATTATTTATTCATTACTCCCCCAAATCTGTTTTATGCAGACCTTTGTTATTTTACACTACCTAACATTTCCTGAAACAGTTTAGTTGTCACTATATACTACATTTAACAGAAGTTAATGAAGTAATAAATTTTCAAAGGTGAAAATTATTTCATATATGCCAAGTTGTCAGTTACAAGTGCTTCTCGTACTATATTTTCTCACACCATTCTCATTAAATTAAAATGGGATTTACTATTGGAATTCTCGCACACATATGAATCCTACTTCTGAATACAAAAATTATAATTCAAAACATCACATTTGATTACCAAACTGTAGAAGACAGAACAGGCTAAACTGTAACAGATTTACTAAACCTAGTGTGTTCTTAATGAATGGTATCTCAAACTGCTGAAACTTTCACACAATTGGCAGAAATGACAATGGCCAAAACAGATCACATGGCTATCATTCATGCCTATCTCCTTTTAACAAAGAGGGAAAGGCCTCGAAACCTAAATACAGTATGTGATAATTACTCAGTATCACAGCTATTAGCAGGGTCTGATTTATATTGACATCAATCTAACCAGAGCTTTCAGAAGGCAGTGTTTCCAAATATTAGATATGTAGAATATAAAAACAAAGGTCTGCATTATCTGCAAGATTTCGGGGATTGCTCAATAAATAATCTGAAGAAAACTGGAAATAAATGATTAACAGAACAGGTATTATGAAGTTAAGATAGTTCAGAAGTGCATGGCACAGATAAAAACAGTACAGTGTAGAACAGATCCAGTTAATAGCTCCTGCAAATCACCATCGACAAGTATTTATTCTCATATCTCTGCAATGAGGTGCTTTCTCAGAAGAAAATATTGTGATTCCCTGAGTTTGAGAGCTATATTGATAGTATAACAACAGGTTTAAATAATACCCATAGCTGAACTTCCCCAAGCAAGTTTTGATGACAAAGGCTAGAATTTCCTTTACTTTGTCTCTAGCTCATTCTACTAAAATGTTCAACACAACAATTTTCTCTTAAAAAGCAAGTTCTAAATATCTGTGACTTGATACATCTGGGCTCGTCCAGTAGAGAGAGACCAGTGCTGTTATGAATTGAATGTTGTAGTGTTCCCGGTGCAAACCAAATGTGAGTTCTAAATTATTACCTGTTTTGGGTTGGTTTTTTTTAAACACAGGAAGTGACAGAAACTGTTGATGTTTATAGCATCATTTTGTAGATCCCACTGGCCTCACTACTTAGTACTGAGGCGGAATGTAACTTTAGATCTAAAATATCTAATATCTAAAAGCAGCCACAGTGAATTTGAAACATCACTGGTCCTAATTCTACTCCATTCTACACACTGCAGTTTGTCATAACTCAGAAGTATCAGCTGCACGTGCTGCTTTGCCATTCAAACGAAAAAGTGAAATGCAGTACAGATTATGCATCTGAAAACTCAAGATTTTCCAAAATCTAGTATCTTTGCAGAAGAAAATTGTCAGGTGTAAAATTTGCTCAATATTAAAATATCACAAAGTAATATAAAAATAAGTCTAAATTAGAAGAACTCTTTCATTAGACTGATTATGATTAGCCTTGCAAAGCAGAGTAATCTCTGGTGGAAAAAAAAAAGGAAATTAATACCTCATCACACTGATTTCCTAAAGACAATATCAAAGCTACTCAATAAATGCAGATTTCTAAATAGTATGTAAATAACACAGAAAGAGGTAAGTCTATTTGCAATTCAACATCCAGCACTTTGGCAAATTATGTTTCAGAGAAGAAACATTAGATGTTACTCTGGTCACTCTATATTTATTGACTCAATGTTTCCACTATAAAAAGGACAATAACTGATTTAAACCTAATATGTTAAAACTTGTAATTGATTTCCTTATTGGCAGAGAAAAAAAAATGAAACCTTTCTCCCTTCCTTTTATATACGTAATAATTATGGCAATGAAAGACATTATGATATCAAGAAGCACCCTCAACAGTACACAGACTGCCACCTAATAATAATGTCATAGCTACTATACCATTTGTATTTTCAGACGTATATTAACTTAGTGTTCCCTTCTGCAAACTCTAGTTAAATGATTTTTTTACAAGGCTACTGAACATAGTGGAATGGTTCCACAGAACAGAAAGGACAGCTATTAGCACATGAGAGATACTGCTAATTACTCAAGGTGGTATCCATCCCATGACTGCATTTGGCAGATGATCTATGATGATAGGGATCCTTTGCCCCTACTTAAAGCTCACACCAACTTTCCTCCTTTCTTCCTACTCTGCAAATGAAGCTCTGTGCAATGCTGCTTCATCATTCTGACACTTTGCACCAGCTCACTGCATTGTAAGCCATAGCTACACAAATTTGAAATATGCTTCTGCTATGCTGGGGCTCTATCAATACAGACCAAGGTAAAAAGAAAAGAGAGAAATAAGATTTTTGTCACACATAGGTAATAAATGCATTTTTTAAACATTAATTCCATTTATGGAATTTCCATGTATTCACCTTCACACTTTATCCAGCAAATTACCAAAAGGATTACCAAACACCACAGACTTCTTTTAATCCTGCTCTCTTCCTGACCTGATGATCATTATGGTTCATAAATAAAAAACACAGTACCCTGATAATTTCCACTGTGCATAAGTCTCATTGCAGCTACAAATATTGTCAGAAATTATTTTAATGGTTTTCCTCCTCATCTGAAGTATTTCCTCCTCACAAAATATGTTTCTTACAGAAACTTTATCATCTAAGAATGATAATAGTAATCATTTTATTTAAGAAATAATCTGGTTTAGTCTGGGACAATACACAATAAATTGCTTTAATCACAGTAGGATTCTAAAAGTGTGAAGCTTTGGGGTTTTTTCTACATATCATTCATAGCTAATGTAAAACAAAGGACTTTTCTTACCAATACCTTTACCACTGAAAATCATATATCACATATATGATCCCCCATATAGATGCAGGAAGCAAGGCGTAAATTGATGCAAAACAAGACATTACTTCTTCATTGGACATCACATGAATAGATAGACTTAATTCCTTATACCCCCTCAAATGCTGTACATAAAATTCTTAAAAGCAACAAAGACGATGCAAGGCATAGAGGGCATGATTTATGAAGAGCTGCTGAGGTTTGTTCAGTTTAAAAAAGAGGAGACTGAGAGGTGACCCTTATTGCTCTCTACAACTTGAAGGGGAGCAGAGGGAGAGCTGATGATCTCTTTGTGTCTGGTGATAGGAACCTGAGGGAATAGCTTACAGCTGCACAAAAGGAAGTTCAGATTGGATATTGGGAAAAAGTTCTTCATTGAGGTGGTGTTCAAGTGCTGGGTTCCAGCAGAGTGGTCATGGCCCCAAGCCTTTCAGTGTTCAAGAAGAATTTGGACAGTATTCTTAGACATACGGTCTAAATTTTAGGTTACCCTGTGAGAAGTCAGGAGTCGGACTTGATGAAACTTGTGGGTCCCTTCCAACTCAGGATATCAAACTAAATCAAAAATTAATTTCAATTAAATTATATTCCATTCATAACACTCATTCCTGTGAAATATTAGGATGTCTCATATACTCTAAGTGGTCTAACTGCTGTCATTTCAGGCACCCCACTCTCTGCTCTTTATTCATCCACAAAATGGATAAAAACATGCTAGGAGGAAGTACCTGGCAGCCTGTAACAATATGTAGCCACACTAACCTGAAGGTGCCAAAACTAGGTCTGTGCTTGGCCTTGGCTGCTGCTGCTAAAAACATGAAGGAGGTTATCTGGGCAGTTGTGGTAGTGAGTCTCAGTGTCAGTCCTTTGAGAAGTGAGAAGTTATTTCCCCACAAGTAAGCATATGTTACCACTCTAAGATAGACTTGTGACTAGCCAGTTACTAAAAATGCAAACTTGGAGCTGAAGAATGCCCCTTCTTAAGTGGTGTGGCAAATTAGAATCAGTGCTTTCTTTTGCATGTATCCTGGGTTCAGCAGTAGCAGCCATTTTTCTCCTTAGCAGCTGGTGCAGTGCTGGTTTTGATTTTCAGCCTGCGAACAACACTGATAAGACCAATGTTTTTAGTTGTTGCTCAGTAATATTTACTCTGACCAAGGACCTTCTGAGTTTCATGCTCTGCCAGGGAGGAGGGGAAGCCAGAAGGAAGCAGAGACAGGACACCTGACCCAAACTAGTCGAAGAGGTATTCCATACCACAGCACATCATGCCCAATATATAAATCGGGGGCAGTTACCTGGAAGGGCTAGATCTCTGCTCGGGTAGGGCTGGGTATCAGTTGGCGGGTGGTGAGCGGTTGTATTCTCTTCCCTTGTTATTTCCCTTATCATTATTATTATTGGTGGTAGCAGTAGTGGTTTGTGTTATACCTTAGTTACTGGACTGTTCTTATCTCAGCCCATGCGAGTTACATTCTTTCAATTTTCCTCCCAATCCCTCCGGGAGCAGGGGGGAGGAAAGGGGGAGTGAGCAAGCAGCTGCGTGGTTCTGGGTTGCTGGCTGGGCTTAAACCATGACAGCATATTACACTGAATGCAAAGAAAAATATAATTTTCCTTTATGCTATTTGCCACATTCTCTTACTTAACACTAAATTATCCCAGCAGTCTTTCTTCCCCTCCTTCTCTGCAATGAAATCTGATTCCTTAAAAGAAAATTAAGAAAATTACACCCTTTCACTTTATGTCTATACTGGTTTTTATTTTTTCTTTCAGTTCCGCAAACAATTTTTCTTTTCCATTTGGAAAAAAAAGACTCTGAAGAATCAGAGTTAGAAAGATCAATTAAATTTTGTATATTCATGCATCTATATCCACACTTTAGGATACTCTGATGAAACAAAACTTGCTATGAAATCCCAGGCTTACTGAAATATATCATGAAATCACCATCTCCTCTTTCCAATAAAGTTTCACCTTCTGTCGCCAGTTAGGCCTGGATGTCTTGCCTGTACTTCTCATTCAAGTCTGACACTATCTGCAAGAGCTGCAGGCTCTCAGCTCCCTGTTGCAATTCCATATTGCCACATGTAGGTCTCAAGACTCTTCTGCCCTGAGTGAGGCTCAGAAGTTGTCAAGTAAGAAGCAATCTCCCATCCCTTCTCCCAGACTTCTTAAAAGAGCATCAACTCAAATGTGAACAAAGAAACACTATTCATCACATATTCTAACATGTAAGCTCAGAGGAAACAGTGCATTTTGATAAGATATGAATGTGTCAATTCATTTTAATATGTTCTAAAATGAAATACTTCCATCTGCTCATAATGTAACCCAAGACAGACATAACCCATTATACAATGTGTAGACAGAGACATGAAGCAAAATGTACACAGAAGAAGAAGGAGCACAGATCTTGCTAAGGAGTTATTTAAGAATGATGGGCAGCTAAAAATACGTCATGCAGTTACTTCAACAAAGTAGTGCAAGTAACACAGTTATTTAAATAAAATATTCAAATGAGTCACATATTCAAGCCTATGACTCAAAATGCTTCTACTGAACATGGCCATCAATGGAAAAAAGGTGAAAAGGTTGTTCTTGATTTCACTTAGCTTTGGATTTGAACCGAGATGACTACATTATCTGTTGTTTTGTTATTTGTTTTTCTTGAAAGATGTTTCAATTGTTTTATAAAGGACAAAAACCGTCAACAAAATAGTAAAATATTTGTGAAATATTTAATTTTCAAGCAATTAACTGCTGCAGTATTACTGTGAACATTTTTCTTCACTGTTTCATGGTATGTCAGAAAAAATTACATGTTAGGAAGCAATATGAAAAAGACAAAGATGGAAATTTTGAAATTAAAAGGTTATTAAAATATTTGAAACATATTCCTCATTAAAAGGGAAAAAAACACTGATAACACTTAATTAAAAGCCATTTTGAATCAAGTATCTGTTCATTTTCTTACCTTTATGTACAGCTATGGTAACAATTTCTTTAAATATTAACATTTTGCATTATTTGAGACTTTGCAGAATATTAATATAATATATCCTTGAAGTTTTACCTTTACCTTAAGTTCAAAACCAACAGTCAGACTCCTTGTAAGTGTTTGAAATCTGTCACTAGCAAGTGATACTACATTTATTTATTATTCACATAAACTAAATCTTGTCTTCATAAAACACAGACATATCCACCAAATATGGGAAAGAGTTATTTTATGTATGTTCTCTCCAACATAATGCAACAGCCTGTAATCCCATGTGAAAGAGGAAACAACAGAGACCAAGCTGCAAACCACCCATCCTTCCTTATTTATATTTAAAGGTAGCTCTACTTTACCACTGATGAATGAGAAAGTTGACAAGATATAGGCTGAAGGAAAAATGGTGGACTCCTAGTATCTACTGGCAGGTTTTTGAGAGGCAAATGTTGTTTTCCTTTGTCCTGCACTTCAAATCCTTCTGAGATTACAGGATTTTAGCCCACTAACCTGAGATGATGCATCAGTTTGCATCTCTTGGCACATTCTTCTATGAGATGAAATTTACACTGAACTTAGTGTAAATGTGGGTAGCCAGTGAGGTTAATGGTTTGTTTGCAGCTCTGGAGACTGATTTTACTGGTCTATTGTGGTTTTGTCCTGTTTAGCCTTCCTTATCTTTCTTTAACCTTCTGGTAGTGGTATTTTTGAAGCTGCTAGAATTCTTTTCCCACTTTAACGCAAATAATGTGCATTATTTCACAACTTAAATGAATTTGTTAAAAGATATAAGGGGAGTTTCTGACAGTGTTCATTAAGTTTCTAACATCTCATGAGATCTTGTGGGAGTAATATATACATATTACTAGGATCTTTACTTTTTCTGCTCGCTCTTTCTAGGAGCTGAAATAACAATTAACTGTACCATGTTTTCCTCTCTAATTAGATAGCAATTTACATTATACTGTTTGCTCTTTTTTTGCCACACTTATAAAAATAAGAAGAAAAGAATGCTGTGTTATTATTATTAATTTCATAGTAATAACGCATGCCTCCTGTTGGCTATAGAGGTATGTGTCAGTGTCATGGCAATATCCTCCACCAGTCCTCAGTCTGCTGGGTTGACTTTGTGCCACTGTAAATAGCTTATACCAAAAGTGGCTTTCCCTTTTTTTAAGAGAATCTTCAGCTCTCAAAGCTTAAGTTGGCAATAGTCAGTCTATTTATTTATTTACGACTTCTCTGACTTTCTATTTGTTCAAGGAATGTAACTGTGGCTGTGAAACAAAGATTGTGGTTTAATAATGGTTTACCACTAAAGAACTTAATGTAAACACACAGATAAAGCATCCAGATTCTCAAATCAATGAATAACATTAACTATTACTGTAAACATTATATGAAATGTAGAGATGCCATAAACTCACTCTGTAATTTAAGATCTGTTGGAAATTTTCCTATAAGGAAGGAAAAGAAAGATGCAGTGTACTAGCATTTACCCTTTGAAACTGCCTCTTGCTCTTGAATATCCCAGTTTACACCAGCATCTTGAGGGCTGAGGTGGTCACCTCAAAGTGAAACTGCTGCGCAGCAGAACCAATCATCTTACAAACTAACTTGGAGAATATGACATTTTGAATGCTCATTCTACTCTCTTGTAATCTCTTTTCTGATACCAAGTGTCTTCTTCTCATCTAGCATTCCATTTTCTCTCATAACCTGTAGTTGAGACCTTTCATGTCAGCTCTGGAAGAAGTCTGAGTGACATGTAATATGACTAAAGTGCGCCAGGCAAGGAAAAGAACAATCGTAATTCTAAACCAATGTGTCTGGGGAGATTCCAGCCAAAGACTCTGATATAACTCTTCCCTAACAGCTCAGTTGAATTAATGCTCCAGTGGGTGATTAAATTATTTTGTTACTTCTTTCTACAAAATACATTCTCTGCTCAGCACAGGAATACTACAAAAATTAAGAACATCACAGCTTGTTCTTCCAAAACTCAGCATTTCCCCAAACACAAATAGAGAAATGAAAGGCTATACATAGCAGCAGAATCTAACAGTCTGCCTCGTCGTAGCCCCATGGAACGGAGTTTCAAAAGGGGTTTATAGAGGTATGAAAAATCTGCATATATATGTTTCATACCATGTTTTAAAAACTGGGCAAGCTACAGCACTACAGCAGTAGTAGACATCTGATGTATTTTTAATATGGTTTTAATTTTTTTTTTTTTTTTTTTTTTTTTAAGAAAAAAGGTTGGTGTTTGTTGAACAATAGCAATGTCCTTTCATTTATTTATTATTAAATTTTGCATAATGAAAACCATGTCAACATGTTCAAACCTTTGTCACCCTTGTCTTTCTGACCCTGACTGGGAAATGACTAGCAACGTGGTAAAATCTTTTGGGTCTCAGTGGGCCTCAAGAATACATTTGAAGTCAAACAGGTACCACAGGTTTGAGTGGGATGGAGACTTTAAAGTTTGCCATGCATGAATTTACAAACAGATATCACTCTAGAACTTGCTCACGATATCCTCATTTTACATGTTCCTTTGGTGATTTGGCTGCTGTATATTTCACTAATGTATTCAGTGACATAATTCATGTGCAAATGAGATGCCCTTTTCAATTACATTCCTAGAAAGAAAGTATTTTCTAGACAACTTTTTGACAGTACTTTTGGAAGAGTGGGAATGGAAAGAATAAATTCTTGAAAAAGTGAAAGGGTTTTTCAGGGACGGGTTTTGGAATATTTTTCTTCCTGTTGGCTCATTTAAATTTTGCTTGTTAGGTTAATACTCTTCCTCCATATTATATTCTTTCTGTAACAATTACTTGAGTGTTGTAATTAACCACTACACTGCTTATAGCTGTATAGGCAAAATTTACAGTGATTAAATCCAAATTAATTACTTCCACACAAATACTAGTAGAGTGGAATATGCTTGGGGGGGGGGGGGGGAGAGGAAATCTTTTGCATTTTCTAAGGTGTCTCAAACAGAAAATTCATAACTCCTCCCAGAGCAAGGGTTTTAAGAAAACGGATTAAAATGCAAAGTATTAACTTAAAAGGTTTCTTTATGACTTAACTAGAATATTGGATGATATGTGACAGGTCAATTTTGGTTAATTTGGCAGCTCTAGACCACAAACCAAGGGAGGTTATGAAGTAACCCTCTGTAACATCCACAAATGCAGATAAATCATGATGGACACCCCACTAAAACTGCATAATGGTCAGATAGCAGAAAAAAATCCACAAGTGCACAGCTTCATCCAGAGAGAAGTATTAAAGCCTCCAATTCTTTTTCTCCTGGGCAGGTGTCGTGGTTTAAGCCCAGGCCGTAAATCAGAACCACGCAGTCTACTTCCTCCCCCACCTTTCTTCCCTCTGCTCCTGGGGGAATGGGGAGGAGAATCGAAAGAATGCAACTCCCACGGGTTGAGATAAGAACAGTTTAATAACTAAGGTATAACACAAACCTACACTACTGCTACCACCAATAATAATAATGATAAAGGAAATAACAAGGCAAGAGAATACAACCGCTCACCAACCGGTACCTCACCCCCACCCCGCAGCGTTGTAGCCCCTCCGGGCCACTCTCAGTTCTACTTCCTGGGCATGACGTGCTGTGGTATGGAATACCTCTTTGGCTAGTTTGGGTCAGGTGTCCTGTCCCTGCTTCCTCCCGGCTTCCCCTCCTCCCTGGCAGAGCATGAGACTCACAAAGTCCTTGGCCAGGGTAAACATTCTGACCAGTAACTGAAAACATCAGCTTTACCAATATTTTTCCCAGGCCGAAAGTCAAAACCACAGCGCTGCACCAGCTACTAAGAAGGAGAAAAACTGACTGCTGCTGCTGAACCCAGGACAGCAGGGATGACATGACTCACTTCCAGGATGGTGACACAACTCCCTTTTGCTTTGGTAGTATGACAGAGGAGTTAGAGAGCAGGCACGGGTTGCTTTTGCATTTATACCACATCTTGCACAGATTTTTCTCACTTCTAAGGAAAGAATTAATCTGGATTACTGGCTACCACAATTTCATAGTAGATGTTTTAACTGACAGAAGCTGCCGTCAGCAATTGAGAGTCCTTTCCAGAAACCACGACCGTGAAGCAGATTATGGTGTACAGCCCAGGTTCAGGCTGGAAGACAACCACCATGGTGTACCTGAAAGTCTTCAGAAGCAAAACCTTGTAATAGCTTGATTCTGGGAATACCGACTTAAAAGTATTCTCTTGTAATTTGTGTTTGGTAAGAAGCATTTTTGTCACCATCTTTCCAAGTGTCTGAATAAGTAAGCGGATGAGAATTAATTTTGCCACAAGGGTTATTCCAATGGAGACTGACATTTTTTTTGTCAGAGGACTTGTAAATAGAAGCAGACCGGCTGCACTTTCTAAATAAATTAATAATGTACAAACAATTCTTGCTTTTCCCAGATACTGCACAGTATAACACACAATACAGTTTTCTGCATTTATCTTCAATGTGGATGTTTTATGTTTACAATGGAACATTTCTCTGGGGAAGTGACAATTGTGACAATGGATGACAAAATCTAGAATGTGCTTTATAGTTAATTGTGCTACAACAGTAAAAAAAAATCAATTAAACCAATAATATCTAAATAAGCATTATCGTATAGATAAATCAATGTTAGATGGTCTCCAGTTCCTTAGTCCAGTATAGCTTTCCTTCTGTATTCAAGATTTCTTCTTAATATCTACAGTCAAGACTCCAGAATTCTAATATCAAAATAACAAAAGTGACAGGAATACTGTTTATACCACTAATAGGAATAAGCATGTTAGCTAACAGCTGCTATCCTTGATCTGTTATTGACACATTTTGTAAAAGGGCTTGTCTGCCATGTTCGGATGATCTCATTTCAAGAGGCAACATTTTCAATGGCCTGCCAGAGCAATTGGCAAAATATGAATAAACATGAACTAGAGCAACAAAATTCTTTTCTTCCTGTGAAGCTTTATTAGTGCAGATATAACTGGAAAAACTATAGGAAGGTAATTCTCTGAAAGTATAATGTAAGTAAGTCCATACTTGCCACTTGCCACTCATTCCTCATGTAAGTAGATATGTTGATTATTATGCAAGAAGCGTTATTTCTACTAGCAAGGAGCATTTTTATGCTAAATTGAAACATAATGAAGCAAAGCAAAAACTGTAACAAAAAAAAAATCATCTTAGGCAGATTAGGAAGCCATATTCTGGAAACAGAGTGCAGCTCAACAAAATCAATCCTGAAGTCATAACAAGTCTGGTTTGTTCTATCTTTCAAGTCTTTCTTGACTGACTTACGGGTGGTCAAAAGGAACAAGATTTAATATATAATGATCACATAATTAGAATCATAGAATCACAGGATCATAGAATAGTTAGGGTTGGAAAGGACCTTGAGATCATCTAGTTCCAGCCCTTCTGCCATGGGCAGGAACACCTCCCACTAAACCATGTCACCCAAGGCTCTGTCCAACCTGGCCTTGAACACCGCCAGGGATAGAGCATTCACAACTTCCCTGGGCAACCCATTCCAGTGCCTCACCATCCTCACAGTAAAGAACTTCTTCCTTATACCCAATCTAAACTTCCCCTGTTTAAGTTTGAACCCTTTACCCCTTGTCCTATCACTACAGTCCGTAATGAAGAGTCCCTCCCCAGCATCCTTGCAGGCCCCCTTCAGATACTGGAAGGCTGCTATGAGGTTTCCATGCAGCCTTCACTTCTCCAGGCTCAACAGCCCCAACTTTCTCAGCCTATCCTCATACGGGAGGTGCTCCAGTCCCCTGATCATCCTCGTGGCCCTGCTCTGGGTTTCTTCCAACAGTTCCATGTCCTTTTTATGTTGAGGACACCAGAACTGCACACAATACTCCAAGTGAGGTCTCACGAGAGCAGAGTAGAGGGTCAGGATCACCTCCTTCGACCTACTGGTCACACTCCTTTTGATGCAGCCCAGGATACAGTTGGCTTTCTGGGCTGTGAGCGCACACTGCCAGCTCATGTTCAGTTTCTCATTGCCCAGCACCCCCAAGTCCTTTTCCGCAGGGCTGCTCTGAATCTCTTCTCTGCCCAACCTGTAGCCGTGCCTGGGATTGCTCCGACCCAGGTGTAGGACCTTGCACTTGGCATGGTTAAACTTCATCAGGCTGGCATCAGCCCACCTCACAAGCGTGTCGAGGTCCCTCTGGATGGCATCCCTTCCCTCCAGCGAATCAACTGAACCACACAGCTTGGTGTCATTGGCAAACTTGCTGAGGGTGCACTCAGTCCCACTGTCTATGTCACCGACAAAGATGTTGAACAAAAATGGTCCCAACACCTATCTCTGAGGGACATTACACGCTACTGTTTTCCAACTGGACATTGAGCCATAGACCACAACTCTTTGTGTGCAGCCATCCAGCCAGTTCTTTATCCACCAAGTGGTTCATCGATCAAATTGATGTCTCTCCAATTTAGGGACGAGGATGTCATGTGGGACAGTGTTGAATGTTTTGTATGTATATTTGCACTATAAACAAATTAGCAACACAAGGTCTGCAAATTTATTGAAGGCAATAGAAACCTCTCTTCCTCATGAGACTGAAATGTTTTTATTCACTCTTAATAGTCTGACAGAAGGTAGAAAGCCACTTATCAACCTTATTGATGGAAATGGTTAATAGTCAAGCAGTTTCAAAGCAATTCAAAGCACTAAGTTCATTCTCACCACCCTTACACCCCCATCCTCTCATTCCAGTACTCCACAGTCACAGCCACTCACATCCAACTCTCAACTCCTGTGTACTTCACATACTGCCTTCTCCACATCAAGTAACAGCATGATCCACTACCTTAGTAACCCAGGTGTACTACAGCAAGCACTTTACTCCAATAAAATCTAAAATCGCACAGGCAGAATCTCCACAACGTATTGAGAAGAAAAGCAGTCTGTAAACCCCTAAGATAGTATTTGTTAATGAGTGAGATGATTAATATTCAGTGGGAGCTAACAACAGAAATAAACTACTCACAGAAGTGGCTATTTAGGAGACAATACAGAGAAGATACAAAAGATTAATTCAACTCCCAAGTAAGGATATCTTGGCACACAACCTGAAATTAATCCCTCATTCTTTGCCAGAAGTCCTCCACAGCAGCAAAAATTACCAGGTCTTATTCAGCTAAATTAATTCAGAAAGGGATATTCTTAGGAGACTGACAAGGGATAGAAATTAAGCTTAAAATCTGAATATGATGGAAAACAAAGTCTGAACAGGAATAAAATATCAATAATAATTTCTAAAATCTACCATATGAAGAAAATAAAATCTTCAATCAAGTGATAATTTTGAATTCAAGGTTTCCCACGGGTATATCCCTGCCTAGTGAAATGAGTGCATCTCTTAAGAAAGATCAAAAACAGCAGTGTCTGGGCCCTAGTGACCTGCTTTATGTCAGTCTTGGGGTTGGGGGTAAAAGCTGATAAGAACACCTTTCTCAAAACCAGGAGTGACAGGCTAAAGAAAATGTTCTGTTTCCACTGCTCCTTCCCAGAAAAAAAGAAGTGTTCATATAAACACCCAGACATTAAAAAGGCAAGTAAATAAAACTGGGTCATTTCTGTCAGTTTCTGACATTTCTTGCCTGATAAACATCCACACCCATGCCACAGAGCACTGGAACTTTTTCAGACTTCAATTAGAAGTTTTAAAGATTCTCCCAAAGTTGTTTATTTTTTCTCACATTCTCACACACACAAGTGTACCTACCACCTTTTTCTTTCCTTCCTCCACAAAATGGTTTCTTTTCAAGTAAAACTATTTTCATATCTTTCTGAAGATATGACGGAACAGACTGAACTGCTGCTTCATTTCCTACAAAGCCTATATGTGGACTCACTATCTTGAGAGGAAACTGGGGAATGAACAGTGACAGTTACGGACTGCCTCCTTGTTCTTGAGCAGTATAGTCAGTGTACAAACCTAATGCAACACAACTTTCTATAGTATCTGCTTTCTCTGGAATGTCATAGACAAGTGCCATGCACTCCTTGCCTTCTCGCATGACTACGTGTCCTACCTCTTATCCAGATCCTGTAATGCTAGGTTTGTTTCCCTTTAAAGTGCCTGATCTTTGAAGCATGTAACTCTGAAACAATGTAAAATTAAAAAAGTAGTTAGGTTTCAAGACAATGGAGTAATCTTTAAAACACTAAAGGCTTTAAAAAGATATGAAAGCAATAAAAAGAAATCTGTATTTATTGTTTGATCAAAAAATATTTCAAATGTTTGAGCCTACTACGATTTATCTACAAGAACAGCAGCAGCTCTGCAGATATACCATAAATTTTGCTTACTGTCACAGGGAAATAAGGAGATGGCTTATTTCTCAGTCCCTTAACAAAGGCATATTATATAGGCCACACACTCCAGTTCCAGACAAGTTAATAGAACACTTCCTGTTCTTGAATCTGAAAAGCATAAAGCTCAGTGAGGTTGCTTCAGGTTTTTTCTTTTCATATTGTGAAAAGTTTGCTTTCACTAATGTTACAGGGTAATAATCATGCATTAGCAAAGAAAGGATCAAAACAGCTATCCATTATGCATAAATATTTTCTTCTAATTATACAACATAAACGAAATACAGGTGTTCATGATCTTCTAGATGTGCTCTCATGCAAATATAGAGTCTTTGTCTTTCTCAGAGATTAAGAAAATCCCTAGACGAGACATTTTAGTGCTATATAGATGGATATTTACGATTTGGGGCAGGTAATCATACAATTGCAGTGGAACTATGCATGGTTTTACTTGAATACCTGAAGAGTTTGCTATTTTTGAAATTACTGCAGTGATTCCATAAAAAACAGTGATCTGGTCTTCTAGTACATAAGTATGTCAAGCTGACTTGCACCAGTAAAGTGAAGGAGAACCAGACAGTACCTAATAGGTGAAAGCACATCACTATCTCCTGAAATTTTATGAACGGTCATGATGTCACTTATGTTCCTTCACCTGGAGGGGTTTTTTACATTTTTTTTTTTTTTTTTTCAGTCTACCTCTCACTCCTGGATTTTAAAAGTAAAAAGTAACGGTTATGAAGAGAGATCTTTTAGGCTGCCTTCACTGAGTGAACTGACCTGAACATTTCTGAATGCTAGATAACAGTTAAGTCCCAAATCTTCATATGATTTAGCCCAATGGCTCTATTTGCAAACATCACTGCTATTTAACCTGAGTAGGATAGGACATTAAGACATACTGCTTTTTAACAGTGATATCACCTTACTTTCCACACAATTAATCTATAAATAATTAACCTGAGTCATCACCTTGTTTAGCAGCTGGTCTTGCTGAACTTCCATTCCTACCTAGATCACTCAGAGAAGGGATGAGCATTCAAAGTATGCTCCTTTCTGCTGCAATAAAAAGGGCAAAAATGTTTGTAGAGAGGCATTAGAGTTTGATAATATTAGACATTATTAGTAGAATAACCATTCCTGGAAGTATTCAAAAACAGTGTAGACAAGGCCCTTAGTGACACGGTTTAGTGACAGACTTGACAGTTGTGGGGTAAAGGTTGGACTTAATGGTCTTAAAGGTCTCTTCCAACCTAGTGGATTCTATGATTCTATGATTATGTCCTGCACTACAAAGCAAAAAGAAACTGGCAGGTGGTCAGTTTGTCATGCACTACAGTTTTGGCCACTTAGATGAACTGTAAAAGGCACAGGGCAGGATATTTAGGTGCACTGAATTATAGTGAGGCATTTTCATGTTCTGTGATTAAAGGAGTTATTTTGATCCTCTAAGCAACTGGAGTATGGGAAAAGAATCATGCTGTGCCAATCTATATGAATTTAACAGACAGTGACAAAAAATACTAAACAGTGGCTAGCAAGTAGAAGCCAGCCTTTAACAATGTCACTCATTCTAAACTATGAAAAACTGCGTGGTTTCTTTGATTCTCCTATACTGAATATCCTATAAAACTGGAACAATGACAACAAATCATACAGCAGGCTTCCCACACATACTCAAAGTAGGGCTTTTTTACTCATATAATTGATGCTATTATTAGATGAATAAAAACCACACAAAAAATCTAAATAGTTAATATGTCAAGTAGACAATTTAACTGGATCCTGTCACAGTGATTCTAACTGAGGAGCTTAATATTTGTGTATTTCTTATAAATTACTTCAGCTGTCAGTCAGCATTATCTGTTATGAAAATGTAGTCTTCATTCACTCCTGTATCAGTAGATTAGCACTAGAACTTTTGTGTAATCACTTATAAGTCTGCAACTCAAGTTATGCTCCAACAGAGCTACATTTTTGTCACATGAATAAATAAATCAAGAAATCACAAATTTGAGATAAATGAATGACTCTTGCAAAATATCCTTCCATTCAGTCTAAAAAGCTGCAGTTGATTACCAGAGATATAACACAGTCTAGAACAGCAGACTTTATGAAGGTGTCTGTTTTTCCAACAATACTTACAGTAAAATGATATTGCATGCAATAAAGCCTTACATCACCTTTACCTTTTCAGTGGAAAAAAAAATGTTAAAAGTGATGATAGCTTACATTTTATACCTTTAGTCATCACTAAAATTCATATGAACGTTATTTATCTACACAAACTTTGCTCCCAAGGTATGCACAGCACAGCTGGTTTCATCAATACAAACTCTTCAAGAATCTTGAATGAGAGGTGTTCAAAGCATCATAACAGTAAATTGGCCAAGTACTAGTTCTCCTCTGGATGCAGAAAGTGATGAAGCCCTACACAGTCACATGCTCCAACTCTGAACAGTTCAGATGAAGCCTAGGCTTAGAACTCCTTGCACAAACAAGGTGCTCATTTCTCTAAGTAAGTAGTTTTCTTATGAATCAGGAAATTACACAAGGGTAGATGGCTCCCTCCACACATGGACCCATCGAAATATAGATTCTGCATAGAACCAGTAGATACTTAGCAAAATTGAAAAAAAAAATTTACAATTTTTAACACATTTTGCTCAATGAAGATTATTGTGGTTTTGCCAGAATGTGAACCCATACCTTGACATTATTTAATATATATGCTACTTATGGAAAGAGTCACACCTTTTACTCATAAATTAGTGCAGAGAAGAAATATGAAAGATTGTATAGACTGTGAAGTTGCTAGTCTAGAAAGAAATCATGGCCAGAGTATGTTAGACCTTCATCCAGCAGTGCGTGCCCACTCCTTCTGGAATTAAAAAATACTTATTCCGCATGATCCAACTTGTAAATTACACAGTGGTGCAAACTAATAACCCTTTCAAGGCTTTTTTCAATTACTGAATAGCACATGGTTTAAATAACCCTGCAATTCTGTTACTAGGCAGAAAAGTCACACATAAATACTGTAAGTTGCTAAAAGTCCATAATTACTTATTTGTAAACCAGATTATAAAGGACCCAAACAAGGTTCTACATTCAACTATGGCAGTTCTCCTAGGCTGCCAAATGGACTCTTTCATCTCTTCCTTGAAGGTGTTTTTCTGAGCATTAATGGCACAAAAGACAATGATTTCAACTTACATTTAATTTTAAAAATTAAAAGAAATCCAGAGACAAGAATAAAATTGTGAAGTGACTTATACTGCTAGGTGTGATTCTTCTCATAATGCCATGAGTGTAGATTGCTTGGCTTGTTTTGGATTAAACTTAGATCTTTCATATCAGTTATCTATAGAATGGATTATGTCTTTAGAGTGTTACCTGACCAATTATGGATAATATAAAATTGTTCTTTAGGTCTTAACCACTAGACCCCTCTTTCAAGACAATGACCTTATTTTTCTGTCTGATAAAATAAACCCTCTTGCTGTACTTAAGCACAGCAATATCTTGGCAAAATCTTGGGGCAGATTCTCCTGGAAGGCATGCTAAGGCACATGAAAACAACAAGGTGCTTGGTGACAGCCAGCATGGCTTCACTTAAGGGGAAATCCTGCCTGACCAATTTGGTGGCCTTCTACAATGGGGCTATGAAACTGATGGAAAGGGGTAGAGCAGTTGACGTCATCTACCTGGACTTGTGCAAAGCCTTCAACACTGTCCTGCATGACATCCCTGTCTCTAAATTGGAGAGACATCAATTTGATAGGTGGACCACTGGGTGGATAAAGAACTGGCTGGATGGATGCACGCAAAGAGTTGTGGTCAATGGCTTGATGTCCTGCTGGAGACCAGTAACGAGTGCTGTCTCTCAGGGATCGGTGTTGGGACTGGTCTTGTTCAACATCTTTGTCGGTGACATGGACAGTGGGATTGAGTGTGCCCTCAGCAAGTTTGCCAATGACACCAAGCTGTGTGGTTCGGTTGATCTGCTGGAGGGAAGGGATGCCATCCAGAGGGACCTCGACACGCTTGTGAGGTGGGCTGATGCCAGCCTGATGAAGTTTAACCATGCCAAGTGCAAGGTCCTACACCTGGGTCGGAGCAATCTCAGGCATAGCTACAGGTTGGGCAGAGAAGAGATTCAAAGCAGCCCTGCGGAAAAGGACTTGGGGGTGCTGGGCAATGAGAAACTGAACATGAGCTGGCAGTGTGCGCTCACAGCCCAGAAAGCCAACTGTATCCTGGGCTGCATTAAAAGGAGTGTGACCAGCAGGTCGAAGGAGGCGATCCTGACCCTCTACTCTGCTCTCGTGAGACCTCACTTGGAGTATTGTGTGCAGTTCTGGTGTCCTCAACATAAAAAGGACATGGAACTGTTGGAAGAAACCCAGAGCAGGGCCACGAGGATGATCAGGGGACTGGAGCACCTCCCGTATGAAGAGAGGCTGAGAAAGTTGGGGCTGTTGAGCCTGGAGAAGGGAAGGCTGCGTGGAAACCTCATAGCAGCCTTCCAGTATCTGAAGGGGGCCTGCAAGGATGCTGGAGAGGAACTCTTCGCTAGGCACTGTAGTGATAGGACAAGGGGTAATGGGTTTAAAACTTAAACAGGGGAAGTTTAGATTGGGTATAAGGAAGAAGTTCTTTACTGTGAGGATGGTGAGGCACTGGAATGGGTTGCCCAGGGAAGTTGTGAATGCTCTATCCCTGGTGGTGTTCAAGGCCAGGTTGAACAGAGCCTTGGGTGACATGGTTTAGTGGGAGGTGTCCCTGCCCATGGCAGAAGGGTTGGAACTAGATAATCTCAAGGTCCTTTCCAACCCTAACTATTCTATGATTCTATGATTCTAATATAAATGGCTAGTGCCTGGTACTGAAACATCCTTCTCTCCTCTCCAGTTAGGTTTAGTGAAACAGTCTCAGGTAATAGCTTTTGAGTAAAAGATCTATGCTAATACAATTTGGGTAGATTTAAAAACAGGTCTCATAAATCAGTTCTCCAGTGGTGTTTATTTTTGTCTTTTTTCCTGATTCTTGTCATGCAAACATTAGTCTTGTAGGATGTGTCAGCCTTTGTTATAGCCTTGATTTATTTCATGTAAGAGAAAGTAACTTGTCATAGCATTAAAAGTTAATGGACTCTTTAGTTTGCTATGCAAGTTTCTAAAATTTGAGCCAATAAGGTCCCAAATAATCCCAGCATGTATTGCATTACCATCTTTAAATATATATAATTATATTCTCCATTAATTAAAATGTTAATTTCACACATTCTGCAGTACTGTGCAGAAGAGCTCAGACTAACCTACAATAAATGGTTGGAAGGAAACTTGAAGGTGACACTGAATTTAGCTAGCACAGACATGAGGGACTAAGAAACAGAGAGAAAAGGCAGGGTTCCACTGAGCGCTGGGTGGCAGCAGAAAAAGATCTGAAGAGCCAAGCTTGTTTGTGACTGTTACTGCTGACTGCCAGTAGCAGTCAGCAGCTGTAGTTGGTCTAAAACCTTGCTTACCCCATGGCAGTAGTAGCAGCTTAACAGAAACAACAGCAAGGCCCACTTCTCAAGGACCGGATGTAGGCAAAACAGATAGTGGTAACATTGCTGTTCCATTTCCAAAAGTAATGTTCTAATTCAGACAGCTGCTTCCTTCCTTCTGGCTAGGAATGGTTTCAGGACAGATGAATCTGATTCTGAATGAAAACTGCCAGATGAACAGCTCTAGGACATGAATTTCTCATACATCTCAGGACAGGTGTAGCATATACAGTGGAAATATATGCTCCATAAATGAGCTCTGTTTGAAATGTAACCATGGAGAATCTGGGTTATGTAAGTCTAATATTCTTAGTCCAATACCTTATGCAGTGTCAGCCATTCTGACTTGGTAATTTTTGCAAGGGTTTAGATAGCTACTTCTGCATGACATTCTGTCAGGGAATGTGTGCCCTTAAGGCATAAGATCAATGATCTTCTAGAAATGTATATATTTTGGCTATATATATTAAAAAAAAAAAAAAAAAAAAGAAAAATGGACAAAACATGTAAAAAAATTATCTCTGGTCCTTCCTATTCCACAGTATTTATTTCTTGCTGCTGAAAGTCTTACATCTGTAATACAAAAATATTATACAAGATTAAGTGATTTAAGTCAAGTCACCTGGCAAGGCTGTGTCAGAAATACGAAAATAATGTCAACTTCTTACTTCCCAGTTAACTGAATATATTTCTAGATTATTAAAGAATCAGGTGTCCAGCATGCTAGGCTATCTTATTCAAAATCTAGATAAGCATACCTTACCCTGAGGAAGTAATATCATAGATAGCATGTATGAGGAATAGACAAGGTCAAAGTTGCATTTCTCAGCAGAATTAATTCTTACTTATTGTGTTTACCATTCTCCCTAAATATGTGTGTAAATCCTCAAAAGTGCACTCTATAAATTACTTCAGTAATTTTAAATTTGAGGTCAACCATCCAAAAGGACTAAGATGCACAACAGAAAAGCACACGGCCTCCAGGATTGAGCATATCTTTTCTGAGTCTGGTTGTACATGAATTGTTTGTAACACCTCTGATTTAACTTTGTATTATTGTCCTTGTTAGGTTTTTATGTCAAAATATTGGTGTTATTTTAAAATACCATTATCCTGAGGGTGTTCCTGTGAGTACATAACGCACACAATAAAAAGGTCGATAATGACTTCCAGCAACACCATCAGCCTGATTCTCCAGGGCTGTTAATCTTCTACATCTACTTAAATTTGTGTCAAGAGCATACAAAATGTTACAATGGGCATCAGTGAGTAGAGAATACTCACTGGGTCATGGACCACAAACTCTCTGCCTAGGTGAATTACAGAGTCTCTTCACGCGACTACCTAAACTGAATGGGAGCAAAGAATGAGGCCTATTGCTTCTGATGAGGCAATTACAGAATGGTCACAATATTTTATTTTGCTTTCCATCAATGTCTGATTCCACTATTAAATCTTGGAAAGTGGTAGCTAACCATCTTACTGATGGGCATGTGTAACTTGAACTCACACACCTAGGAAGCCCCAAAGAATATAAGGCTGCTAATTCCAAAAGTTCAAACACTCGCTCCGTAATGGAAAAGCAAACACAGGAGCAATTTTATGGGCTGTCATTCTTGTTGGATTATCTTACGCACTGAAGCCATGCCACTCTGCTTAGACTGACAAGGCAACCTGTGATTATATAGTAAATTTACTGTTTGAATAGGATGAGCATCAAAATGGCAGAAAATGCCACTGACTGCAGTTTCAAATTCCAATAAAGCCTAGCACACTCCACTGCCTATGAGCATCTCTGAAGTAAAACACTGTAGTTAAGCTTTCACCTTGCATGCTGGTCAAGAATTCATAGAAAGAACAGGAAAGAAATCATAATAAAAAGCCCTAGCTATTGTTCAGATTTACTGTTTTACTGTTGGTGAGACAGCATATTTAGATGCTTCTCAGTATTCACTTTTTCACTCTGCTTCCCTCTCCTGACCTCCACTCTTTTAAAAGTATTGTCTATAGTGCAGCCTAGAAAACATAGTATAGGGTGGAAATTTGTTGGGTAAGGGGTTCAATGTCTTCCATGTGAAACAAGCTTAGTAGAAAACAATCAGCATACAAAACACCCTATTGCAGCAATTATAGAACAGAAAGACTCTCTAGATATAATTTAGTTACTTATTATAGACTACTGGTAGCCACTGAAGATAGTAATGCAAACAGAACTATTTTATCATGTTACGATGCTATGTAAGTGTGTATTTTTCTTCTTCACAAGATGCTATCCAGTGACATAGTAAGATCTGATGAGCCCATACTGTCTTCAAACTGCTAAGGCATGTCCTCCATCGTCCTCTAATTTAGACTCAGAAAAATCTTGCTTCAGTTTCCATGGACAAACAAGCCAGGATTTCAGTAATAATTCCCTCCAAATCTCAACCCACCAGTATTCTAACTTTACTGAATTACAATGTAGGCTGAACTGAGAACAGCTGTACAAAGCCACTGCTGATTAAGGTCAGATAGAAAAATATAATTTTCTCAATTATATAAAGAAAAGTTAACTAGGAAATTAAACTGATGGAAACTGTAGATGCCCCATAACAAGCACCTACAATTATGCAACACATAAATTATACAGCTGAATTCAGAAAACCCTGACCTATTTTCTTGCATGCTGCCTCTTTTTCCAAGGTGACTATACTATATTTCCCTCCATTCCAGGTCATTAAATGGTTAGCAAAATATATTGGGTCATAATAGAAGGACAGCAAAACATAATCTCAAAATTACAAATCTGCATTTTAGAGTTACTTTATTTTCATTCAGGCTTCAGTTTCCAGACATTTCATTAAGTCATTCTCCACTAAACAGCCTTTTCCTACAAAGTACTTTTTTATTTTGAAAATACTCATACACTGTGAGAAATGCCACCTCTCCATCTTCCCTGGTGATCAACTAATTTGGCTAACCTCTTTTGTGTCTCTCTATTAAGTAATAATCTCCAATTCACATACATAGATGTTTTGTTTCTGGTTTTGCACTGTCAGAAGGTTTTCAACATTCTTTTGAAGAACATGAGTACTGGAACTTCACACAGAATTTCAGTATCACACTTACCTGTAGCAAAAAGAGATGAAAGTCCTTCCCTTCTCACAATCTCCACTGTAAACAGCCAAGGACCCCCTTAAACCTCTTTCCATAGCTTTGTCTTGAAAGCTCATTTTTGTTTATCCACCTGGACATCTATATTTCTTACACAATTAACCTTTTTAAAGATAGAAAGACTCATATGGGATTAATATTCACCATCCACACCTAATAAACTGATGAAATTATTTTTCTGATCAGAGACAGAATAATACAATGTAGCTTAGGTAATTACTGATCAAAAAGGCAGAAGTTGAGAGCTCTTAATATTCTCCCATAATTTCTCTTTAGCACCATACAATACTCTTGGCAGCCATGTCTTGTAAAAGTCAACATGTTAATAAGCCAGGGAGGGATGGAAAGAGGAGGAAAGGAGGAACGAAGGACATGCTGTGTCACGAGGCTGTCAAAAGAAAGCCTTCCTACCTAAACCTCTGCTTAGGCAACCAATTTAATTTATTTTTTTTTTTTTTCATAGTATCTGGCCAAAACAGAATTAAGGGGTTTCTATGAAGAGAACTGGAAACTGGGTTGCACTTGGCAGAAAAGCTATGCTAGTAAAGAGGTGAATTCACATGGGTCAACGAAACAGTTTGGATAGCTTATTTATTTCCCTGTAGAACAAGGAAAAATAAATTAAAGGAGAAAAAATTAGTACTGTATTTGCTCACTACCTCTTTCTGACACGACACAACATAGTATAACTTGGAGAGACCAAGGATAAGAGTGAGTCTTGAATACTTTCAGTGATAATGGCTTGTTTAATTAAGAGACACCATCACCATTCTTAGCTCTATATAGCCTGTTGAAACCACCCAGAAAATGACTCTATAAGAGATGAAGAAACATCAGCTATCTTTTTGTATGTATTTCTCTTGTTCTATGTTTTTGACAAAAATCAGAACAGCAAGAATGTTTCAGTGTTCCTGCCTCTAAAAGGTCAAATGGGTCCCCCAAATCCATCATCTCTCTTACTTAATGTCTTCTAACTAAATAAGCATAGATTAGTTCCATTTTACAACCTGTCACATGTTTGTATCAAAGTTGCAAGAATTTAAGCCTCAATTTGAGCTCAAGGTAGAATCATTTCATGTTTAAGTAGACCTCAACAGTTAAGTACCATGAACCAGAGGAACCAATAGGGAAATATACTTCATGCACAATGCTGTTAAAGGTTAAAATGACTGAAGCATGACATCAACCTGAGAAATAGTTGTCTTTATTCTCTCCAAAAGTACTTACTTAGGAGCACCTCTTGCTGAAAAGTCCTAGCCAGTCGTATTAATTCTGCTGCTGCAGCTAATTGTCTGGATCTGCTACTTGTTTCCTTCTCCAGTGGCATGGACAGTCTGTGTGGTATGTATGTATGAGGGTCATTTCCACATCTTATCAGCTGTTTTTCAATCAAAAAGTTTTTCAGCTGCTCTATTAACAAAGCATTCTTCACTCAGTTGCTGAATACATAAATAAGTAATGTCATGTTTGAACTTGTCAACTTTTTATTCCTTTCAAGTTCTTTAGATGGTTGATGCCACAATAAATGCAAGGGTATGGAGTGGACTCATTCTTTGATGTTTAACAAGTTATGTGGTCATGAAAAAATAAATAACAATGATTCTAAATTCATCTTATTTACAAGCGAGGGATAATCAAGTAGGATAGCCCTTTATTATTCTGACACAGCTAAACGACTTCATTCTTTTGGCAGGATCAGTTTTGTGACTGGACAATGGAGAAACAGTTTTTCCATATATTTGCCTGGTATTTATTTTTAATTTTTATTCTCCAAACAGCCTAAATGTCTGTTTACTTTTTCATCAGACAGGGAAGAACGGAAGAACAAAAGAACTGTCTAAGCTTCAACACTCATAGATCTTCAAGTGTCCTTTTCAGAAGCCAAAGAAAAGGCAGTTTTTATGGAAAAATCTTCCCTCTTAAATCGGAGAAAACTCCAGGAACAAACTTGCCAACAAAGTTTTCAAGTTGACAAGCAGGTATTCTTTATTGCGGCGACAGGAGACACAGGGGATAGCTCCTCCTAACATGTGTCCCCCTACTGCTACACAAGCCATCCTTATATAGTCACTGGGCATACATACATATTCATGAGTTTATGTATGGATTACATAATTTTCCAGAAAGTTCCCTGTATGCGTACAAAATTGTGGTGGTGGTCTCTGAGGGTCGTTTACTTCTTCCAACAATCTTCAACACTTCTGGCAGCCTTTGAAACACGCACAGTAGATGCTTATACCAGCTTAACTGGTTCGTTAGCACCACAGACATAATAATCCTCCTATCCTCCTACTTATCAGTTAGCTTAACCGCAGCCCATCCTGGACACCTGCCATTCTCAGATACTCCTTATCCCTGCGTCCTGTTCTTCTAGACTGCTTTTCTTACATTCATTTTGTACTAAAGGTCATAGGGCCTAAACCTACGCCAACTACAACAGTTTATCTTATACAAGAATTCTCAGTATGTTCTCTAGCTGTACTCTTATTTCTTTTCCTGTGAATCATGCACCTCAGTAATTTTCTATTGCTACTGTTACAAAGCCATCAAACTTAACATTACTTAAAAGTGATTCTAAAGGTTTATATATTTCATTTTGTAATTTTGTGTCCCTCCTTGTCTCACTCTGTGGTAGGAGGGTCAACACTTATCTCTGTCAGACATCACTCCTTTCTCATTTTTTTTGAGTACATTTGCAAATTGCACTGCAGAAAGTACAGGCTGAACACAAGAGAAAAATATTTTTACAGGAAGATAGCACAGCACTGGACAGGTGACCAGAGAGACTGGAGGATTTCCAGCTTTTGAGGTTTTATGACACTCAGATAGACAAAGCCTCAAGTAGCCCGATCCTCTGTTGTCCGAAGTCCTATTTTGAGCAGAAACTTGGACTTCATGATCACTAAAGATCACTCCTGGTCAAAATTTAAATGATTCTGTGTAATTGCAGGCAAACCACAGGTCCAACATAAATTCCTCTTTTGGCACATTTCCAAACCTTGACTCAGACAGTCGTAGTGCAGCCTTCCTTTTCTGCAACCCAGATTTAGCATATTTAATCTCTAATTTGTGCCTCAGTTTCTCTATGTGTAAATTGGGATTGATATATTGCCCAAGAGCAGCTCTCAGGATGACACAGCTAAAGAATGTGAAGTGCTTTGATGCTTCGAGTCTTTCTTCCAAAAGGAATTTGAACTCTCAACCCACCTATGCCACAGCACTATCATCATTATATTTCAACTGCTTGGGGAAAAGACAAAACCAAAGGATTTAAAGGTGGCAAACACTTTCTTTTCACTGACCATTGGTAGTACAGGAAAACACAATTTCTTTACAGAGACTGATGAACATCTCATCATACCCACACAACCTGCAAAATTCCTGAGGCATTCACTGCACATACAAACATGTTCTAACACATTTTTTCATTAAATATTTTTCTTAAAATAAGGCAAAATAAGTCACCTTCCCCCCAAAATAAACTAAACCACAAAAAAAAAAAAATTGGACAATAATTTTTTTTTTTAATTATTGCTATACTTAGAAACATAGAATGATTAGGGTTGGAAAGGACCTTAAGATCATCTAGAGCCAACCTTCCTGCCCTGGGCAGGGACAACTCACACTAAACCATGTCACCCAAGGCTCTCTCCAACCTGGACTTGAACACTGCCAGGGATGAAGCATTTACCACTTCTCTGGGTAACCTGTTCCAGTGCCCCACCACCCTCACAATAAAGAACTTCTAATGGGAACTTCCCCTGTTGAAGTTTAAACTCAATACCCCTTGTCCCTATCGCTACAGTCCGTAATGAAGAGTCTCTCCCCAGCATCCTTGTAGGCCCCCTTCCGTTATTTTGGAAGGCTGCTATGAGGTCTCCACACAGCCTTCTCTTCTCCAGACTGAGCAGCCCCAACTTTCTCAGCCTATCTTCATAAGGGAGGTGCTTCAGCCCCTGATCACCCTTGTGGCCCTCCTCTGGACTTGCTCCAACAGCTCAATGTCCTTCTTATGTTGAGGACACCAGAACTGTACACAGTACTCCAAGTGAGGTCTCACAAGAGCAGAGTAGAGGGGCAGGATCAACTCCTTCAACTGCTGGTCATAATCCTTTTGATGCAGCCCAGGATACGGTTGGCTTTCTGGGCTGTCAGCACACACTGAAGCTAGCTCATGTTCAGTTTCTTGCCTAGCAAGACCCCCAAGTCCTTCTCTGCAGGGCTGCTCTGAATAATTTCTCTGCCCAACATGGAGCTGTGCCTGGGATTGCCCTGACCCAGGTGCAGACTTGTTAAAGTCTGTTTGCTAATTTACAGGCAGCCAATATAAAGAAGATGAGAGGTCTAATCTGCTCAGGATTGTTCAGGACCAGAGAACAAATATGTCCTTGAATTCTGAAGAAGCATAACCAGAGCAGCTACTCTGCTGGAAGCCTGACTGAAGGGGAATTGCAATAAATCAAGCACTGTGCTTATGAGGAAAATGTCTTGCAGTTGCCAGGTCAGCACAGGACAAATAAGAGCACAGGACAAGCAAAATGTACTGAGAAATTTTCATACCACATCAAGCAAACAGGGCTTACCACAGAAAATTTTAAGTGACAGAAAATTATACAGTGACAGAAAATGATAAGATGACTGCAATGTCAGTCTTCAGTAGTAAAATAAAGTAGGCAAACTACTACATTCTTTACATATCTATAGCATCACTATTGTTTGTGTCAAAAAAGTCTTGTGTCCTTGCAACAATACTCTGTAAGCTTGTCTGGGCAGGGAACATGCATTTATGTATCCATTGATAAAAGACACCCTGAATGACCTCCCCTTAGCAGCCAGGCTAATGTTTTTGTAAAACTAAGAACAAAATAATTTGTATGCATCCAGATGGCAATGTCATGTAAGCAATTCTCCAGAGAAGAGACTAAGCTCCACAGGGTACAAGATACACAGCTGTGCATTATGAGAGTGCTGATGTTATTCTATGCTGTGTTAGGAAACAATTTTGTCTAGAGGCTTCACATATCCTTTGAGCAATAAAGGTTTGGAGACATCTTTGAAATATGTCATTTTTCATACCTCTGGGCACCATTTCCACAGTTTGATTATTTCTCACTGGTCTTGAGAGGATAAGTCCTAATACTCCAGAAGCATCTCTTAGTTGCTGAAGCAATCACCCATGATGAGTCATATCAGATGTTGCTGAAGCATCTGCTCTAAAACACCTATATCTTTTGAATCTCCAGTTAGATGGAACACCTGCCTGAAAAGCTGCTGGTGCCTCAGAAGTGATGAGTAAAGAAACATACTCTCTTTTTCACAAAGTGAAAAACCTAAGCGGAAACTGATAGACCAATAGATGGTTTCTGAGCAAAATGTCAAGGTCCTTGCTAAAAGCTGTCAGCATTATTCCAGCTCTCCAGAATACATTTTTAATGTATCATGGCCATTTTTTCAAGCAGCTAAGTATATACCACAGTCAGAACTGCACATACCACACCTCTTAGTTATTTTTCACTTCTTACTTGCCCATATAAAGCCAAGCAAATCTGAACCTCCCCTGAAGGAACTTGAGACTATTTCCTCTTGTTAGTTGCAAGAAGAGACTGACACCCACCTCGCTACAACTTCAGGTAGCTGTACAGGGTGGTAATGTCTCCCCTGAGCCTTCTTTCCTCCAGACTAAACAACCCCAGTTCCCTCGACTGCTCCTCCTAAGACTTCTGCTCTAGATCCTTCACCACCTTTGCTGGTCTTCTTTGGACACACTCCAGCACCTCAGTCTGGTAGTTACGGGACTAAAAGTGAGCACAATATTCAAGCAGTGGCCTCACCAGTGCTGAGTATAGAGGGACAACCACTTCCCTATCCCTGCTGGCACACTATTTCTGATACAAGCCAGAATACTACTGGCCTTCCTGGCCACAAGCTGGCTCATGTTCAGCTGGCTGTCAACCAGCACCCCAGGGCCTTACCTGCAAAGCAGCTTTCCAGCCACTCTTCCCCAGGCCTGTAGTGTTGCATGGAGTTGCTACGGCCCAAGTTCAGGTAGGAGCATTTTGCCTGTTGAACCTCATACCATTGGCCACAGCCCATCTATCCAGTCTGTCCAGATCCCTCTTCAGACTCTCCCTACCAAGATCAACACTGCCACCCAACTTGGTGTCACCTGCAAACTTACTGAAGGTGCACTCAATCCCCTCATCCAGATCACCGATAAAGATATTAAACAGAACTGGCCCCAATACTAAGCCCTTGAGAACACCACTTGTGACTGGGCACCAACTGGATTTAACTGCATTCAACACCACTCTTTCGGCTTGACCATCCAGTCAGTTTTTTACCCAGTGAAAAGTACACCCCTCCAAGCCATGAGCAGCCAGTTTCTACAGGAGAATGCTGTGGGAAACAGTGCCAAAGGCTTTACTAAAGTCTAGGTAGACAATACCCACAGCCTTTCCCTCATCCACTAAGTGGGTCACTTTGTCATAGAAAGAGATCAAGTTAGTTAAGCAGAACCTGTCTTTCACAAACCAATGCTGACTGGGCCTGATCACCTGGTTGTCCTGTATGTGTCACATAATGGCACTCAAGATAATCTGCTCCATAACCTTCCCGGCACGGAAGTCAGACTGACAGGCCTGTAGTTCCCTAGACCCTTATTTCGGTCATTCTTGTAGATGAACATCACATTTGCTAACCTCCAGTCAACTGGAGCCTCCCTCATTAGCCAGGACTGCTGGTAAATGATTGAAAGTAGCTTGGTGAGCACCTCTGCTAGCTGCCTCAGTACCCCTGGCTGGATGCCATCCAGGCCCACAGACTTGTATATGTCTAAGCGGTGTAGCAGGTGACTGACTATTTGCCATTGGATAATGAGACTTCATTCTGCTTCCTGTCCCTGTCTTCAGGGGGCTGGGTATACAGACAACAACTGGCAAAGACTGAGGCAAAGAAGGCATTATGCACAGGAATAATTTAGACATATCTGTGTTGTGTCATGGGCACAGTTTACCCCAGAGTGGATACAATCTAAATAAAAACCACTGTAGGGAACCCTTGGTTACCTACCTGGCCAAACACAGACACATTTAATTGCTTTGTGGAACCTATATTTAACTTGTGAAGTGTTACACACATAAATGAGTATGCATGAAGGATGTTATTATTTACCTGATAATACTACTAAGATCCTAGTTGTCAGCATTTTCAAGTGACTATTTTTCTTCTTTCTTTTTCCTCTTGAGACTTAACGTAGAATATCTCCTACAAATTACATTGAGGAACTGTTTCAGGGGTAATTATTCTGATTCTTCTTATTCATCACCTGTCACTGGTCCCGATTTTCAAGTAAAAAGAGTACACAGATCTGAATAAGCTTACACTTCTTTTAAATAGAAGCAGTTAATTCAGACAATAACCACACAAGAATGGATCAGAAATAGTTAACTCCTTTAAACCAAAACCTTGCCATAATACAAATGAACTTTAGCAGATTAGACCTTCAGTATGTTCAGTTTCACATCAATGACAATCCTAAGATCTTGTAGCTTGTGAAACAGCAGGGATGAAATGTGAACATTCAACCACTGAAGGAAACTGGTTTGACAGGTGCAGGGAAGTTAAAAAACATAACTGCAGTAACCACAACGTCTCTAGTCTTAAAAGTATTTTATACATTAGCACTTCTACAGAATTACATTGAAAGTCTTGGCAGTAGGTTACTTAGAAGGCTGGGGCTAACATTTACAAAAAACACGTAGATCCCCCAGCAGGACGTATTTTGCATCTGGAGCACAGGGCAAGATCCTGAGAGGACTTTAGCCATCTTTAACGCTGCTGTGCCATTATGCATTCTATCAATATGCATACAATTTCTTTCAACTAAGGAACAGAATTAGTCATTAAAAACATAATACAAATAGGCTCTACTCAGAAGCAGAACAGTTTTTATTCTGGTACCAGAAAGAAATGGACTTCCAGCATGAACAATTTGAGAAACCTTGTTCCCGTACTGTGGTTTTGCTGCCCTTGGCATTGGTTGTGGTACAATAGCACTCTGTCATGACTTGCAGTTTGAGGCACATGCAGAACGGATCACAATGATATTAAAATAAAATAATTAAAAAAAAAAAGGGCAACAACAAAACAGGGGTGAGAAATCGAGTGAGGCACCAGCTCTGCTAACATAATAAGCTCAATAGTGACACCTGCTGAAAATAAGTTCAAAGTATTTGTCTCTCTGTGGCCAGTGGCTCGTTCAGACAGTATGCCTCATTTTACGCCATCCACACTGCTCATAGTTCTATCTTTTCTCAGTTCTGCTTTGCATAACATACCACAATTAGGCTCCCTTCCCCAGCCGGGTTTCATCCTCTTTTAGAGGTGAACAGACACAAATGAGGACAGCATCTATCTAGCAGTTGTCTAGAAATCAGTCTCAGCTGAGGTGCAAATGAGCTGCGGATTGAGAAGGTGACATGCTATCTGTGTCTTCCTCACATTACAAGAAGAAGTTTAAAGGATCTATCTTCAAATCAGTCTTTATTCTCCTCTCTTAGCTTAATCAGGCTTTTGTCATCGTATATTAATAATGCTAGCAGCCCAAGGAATAGGAGCTCTTTTCCTTCATTACTGCTAAGAGACAAATTATTCAGAGGAGGATACAGCCAGTGTGCATGAAGGTAAGGAAGGGAAACAGACACAAAACATAGTTTCCACTGTCAAGCTCAAAATTGAGAAGACTGCAGATCTCCTTCTGTAAGTGAACGCTTATGTTTTCACATCAAAAGATCTCAATCTAAGTCCACACTGCACAGCTTCTACACCAGTTAACATAGCCCTCCTATTAAACCTCAAAAAGAGATTCTTATAGTTAAGGTCATGAATCCACAAAGGGCAAATACTGAGCTGAAGATCTAAATCTTCTTCGGGGCTGGACTTACTTCACCCTAGTGCCATGGCCACTCAGAAACAGGAAAGAATATTTTCAAGCACCTGAATGGAGTCCATGCATCAGAAATTTTGCATATCTCCAAAAGATATGGACTACTCTTTGTAAGACATAGCCTGCTGTTCCTATATGCCATATACTTAGCATTACCCTTGACATAGATTGCCCTGGAAAGGATGGATAATTCAGGATCCTGAAGCACATACATTTTGCTTTTTGTTCCCTGCAACATCTTCTCATGGTTAAGTAAAACAAAAGGGGGGAAATCCACAAACAACATTATCTCTTTTCAAAGTAATGGAACTATAAAGAAGGATGACAAGGCTACAGACAGAGTGATCTGTTTCACAGTTTGCAAACTGTGCTTCCTAGTGTGGAAATGAAGCCTACATGAATACCCTATTAGCAAGTCTAACTCAGGAAATGTTCTGAAGAGAAAAATCAAGTGCAGCTCTAACAGTTCACAGTACACAGCTTCTAGAAGTATGAGGAAGGGCATCTTAACCCACACATCTGAAAATGAAACTGGTAAACTCAGTCAACTGCCAGGATCTATCATGCCATAGAAACCTGCAGAAAGCACCCTGTTTCGGGGGGGGGGGGGGGGGGGGGGGTTTGCTTTCAAATACAGTGTTCCAAAACTCACTTCACCAAAACTGCTTGATCCCCTCCTTCACTATGGCACTTTTAAATTGTTAGTCTACAACACCATTCAGAGAGAAAAAGTGGTTATTTCCCATAAACATGCAAGTTCTTAAGTGGCAGTCATGTACATTGACGATACCTGCAAGTTACTAAGTGAATTATCTATTGGAGGGTGTACTAGACTTGGCCACGCTCTTCACTTACTAACAATTCTCCTGAAAAAGTAGTCTTCTCCTTTTCTGATGTGATGAATGAATTACAGTCTGAAAGCAGATGCCAAGAGTGTGTTGACTATTTATATCAAATAACAGGCAGACTACCAATGATCTTCACGGTATTTTCCTAATCTTTCCAACTTTCAGGGTACCCACAGGAATACAGTGTGTGAAAGCTTCCAAATGTGATGTGCAGAATTATTTTCATAAGTATTTTGAATTTTATTATCTCTGGTATGCCATGTAAGATATCCTGTATTACAAGAAAATTTTTTCAAAGGAGGAGAAAGTCCTGTTGTGCCATGAGTCTTCTGAATTCTCTCACTATATGCAAGCAAATGCAATGCTATTTTGGAGAAGCATTAATCTGTCAGGCACATGCTCCTTATTTTCCAAGACATGTTTCAATCTGCACTAATTCTATCTTGATGACTATTCTTGTCAAAATACAATTTCCCCTTTAGTTTCATATGATGAGGAAATTTTCTTATAGCTTTGATCAGGATGACACTGTCAGCTTACTCTGATTTGCTTATGCAAATGTGAATGTACAAGTAAACATGGAATATATGCATTGAAGTGACCAGCTAGGCAGGTAACCACTAATTTCTGTGGGACAATTTACATAAAATGTTATCTTAAATAATAAACCAACACATCTATTCAGTTCCATGCCAAAGGCATCAATAGCAAACTAGTAAATTCTGTACCCTATAAATTGTGTGGTGGAAACGTAAAGGTAGAACCCAGAGATCTACATTTCCCTGAGAGGTAATACATCACCTAAGTGGGTTGCTATGTGTTAAAGTTCCCTGACATACATCTAAAAAACCAATAAGCAAGCTCAAACTTTGGCTTACAATTCAAGTCAGTGTTATTTTTCTTCAGGCTGTTTAAGTAGCTTCTTCTAAGTCAGCTGCATACCTAAGACAGTAGAATTGCGGCCTCATCATTTTGCCTAAACTTGCTTTTTTATTCGCTCTATAACACCTCCAGAATTGCATAGTACTATTCTGCCAGAAATGGAATAGAGGATAAAGGGAATCACATCCAAAACAGCGAGGACAGATGGAATAATCTTGAAGACATAATCATACAAAGTAACTCCTAAATCATCTCTTTCATTTATGACTTGGTTTTCCCTTACACTTCCAAAGGGGACAATATGAATTTGTTTGAGTTCAATATCATTTAAACCTCAGGCCTCATTAGTTGTCAAAACAATGGTAGAGTGAATCTTTTAAGCCTTTTGGCCTTGAAAGGATTTTTCTGCTGATAGGAATTTAAGGGAAATTTTGCAAAGAAAAGTTTCACTCATTTTTCAAGATAACTTTTTTCTGCCTCTGGATGGTGCTGGCAGAAGGAATAAAAAGCTTCTCTGTATGAAATTTTTGCTCTCCATACTGGTGAGAAATTTTTGCTCTCCATATTGGTGAGGCATGCAAGCAGCCTGATGAACAGAATCATGGAAGCATCTGTTCTTATTAACAACTTTAATATATTTAGATTTCCAAGAGAACATAAAAAAACATAGTCAGTGGATGCCAGGGCTATTTATATAAGCACATTGCCATGAAATGCAGACGGATGTTCTAACTCAGAACAGCAGTACCAATCATGCTAACAGCCAGAAGGACCACGCATAGCTGGGCATTGAGAGGCACTCAGTAGCTGCCCTTTCACAACAGGTGCAATACTTGTACTATTCCCACTCTATAAACAGCACTAAGCCATAGAACCTAAGTAATTTGCCAGAGGAATCAAACCTTTGATTACAGCTCAGACAAAGGCTGAGCTTAATAAATTAGATTTCAATTAGATCACCTCAAATCTTAGGCGTTTCAGTTCGATATGGGCAAAGATGCACCTTTTGACAAAATTCTGTACTTTCAGAAAGCTGCCCCTACCACCTACCAGAGGATGGCTGTTCCCACCCCACAATTCTCCCACCCCCACCCCCTTCTTCACATTCTACGCCCAATGCAACTATGAGATAAAATGTTCCCAAAAGATTATTTTGGACTGTTGTTCTTCACTATTATACCAAATTAGATCAAGATGATACAAATCATGGTTATAAGGGCTAACCAACTTTCAAATAAACCAACACATCTTTGACTTTTTTAATATCCACCTATAACACTTTCCACTGATCTGTTCCTGATCACATAGTAATTTCATGGGCAACAACAACAAAACACTGTAATATTTAAATTGGATGGATGAAGGGACAGAATTATCAGACTCTAGAAAGCAACAGCAAGTCCAGCTCTTTTTGGTGTACATGTAAAGCCAGCTACTCGTCATGGCTTATAACCAGCCAGCAACTAAGTACCACATAGGGCATCGGTGTGTTACTAGCATTATTCTCAGATTAAAGCCAAAACACAGCCCTGTACCAACTACTAGAAGAAAATTAATTCTATCTCAGGCGAAACAAGGACTTTACATAAAATATCCAGATCCACTCCAAAACTCCTTATAGGACTCATTCAAGTTCTATTTCATGTCCTATTCTCAGGGCTGAACAGCACAAACACACTGAATATGCGTTGATCAGCAAAGTCACCACATGCAAAGAAAAGTGATCATACCTTTAAAGACAGTGAGAATATTTATTTTGTTTGGTAACAAGAACTTTCAAAATGTGAGGTTTCCCTGCAGAACTTTAATAGAGAACACGATTCTATCTAAATGTTGCTTTACCTGTACTCAGGATTTTACCTGAACCATTTGTCCTTGCTATAAAATACCATATGATTGCAAAACCTAATAAATTTCATCTACTAAATTTTATCTAAGATCACAAGCAGTGTCCTCACTGCTGTGTTTGGGATTTTGTCACCAGCTTCAGTAAGGACTGGCTTTACTCTAAATTAGTTTTAAAGCCATTTTTGTTCCATTACAATGGATGCTGCAAGACTCACTCATATTAAAATGTCCTGAACAATATTAGACTAGAATATATATTTTAAAACCATGTGGATAAAAGAAATGAATACTTGACTGGAAGAAGCCAGGAATGTTCTCAGAGGTACTCATTAAGAAGGATGTGTTTCCGGAGCCTACACACTGAAAATAGGGAAGAAGCATGAACAATAGTAAAGTGCATTATCAGATGTGGAGACTGAATGAGCCAGGATAAGAGCACCATGATATGTAGTCATGAGGACTTCATTTGAAATTCAGTGTTTCTATTTACCCACTCACACTAAGGGGACAAAACAGCAATAACCCACTTACTAGTTTATAGTCTTTCTAGATCAGGGTCTTTTGAGGAACCTGACCAGGAACATCCACCCACTAGGAACATCACATATATTAAACACACAACATTCCCCCCAGAAACGCTAGTCAACAAAGTTCTGTTATGTGATTAGCCATCAACACTACTTCCACAGCTATGTAATCTATTATTTTGACAGGCCTGTAATCTCCCCAAATCTGCAAACAGAAGTCATAGTACAACAGCTTTGGTGTTGTGTAAAGGAGACATTCACCCTACCATTCATTCCATACCACACCAGAAAATTATGGAACATTGGCAAATACTAGAAAGGAACTTGGAACAGTATGAAATCACAACTACAAACAGCAATGCCTATGAAGGCAGGTATGCAGTGATCAAAAGTCAATGTTACAAAATCGATTATCCTTCACACAACTGGATGTGAGAAAAAGCTGCAATATATCAGGGACATCTCGTACGGTACAAGGTTTCATCTTGCAAGCTATTGGTGACTACAGTTAGGACTTTCCCTTTTTTTCCAGTTTCCCCATTCTTGACCTCATCACAGACATTTATCAGTTTCCCAGGCTTCTTTGGGAAGATTTTTTTATTTCTAAATCTAAAGTCAAACTACAGTGAAAGCTTAGGGCTTTCTTCCCTGTTTTGGCAATAGACATATGTTAATTGTTTGCCTTTTCTTTTTTTTTTTTTTTAAAGATTGTAACTTTGTTCTTTTTGAGCTGCTTAAATATTCAGCATTGTCTAACTGGTATTCAGTTAGGGTTTTTTTCCTATGTGCCTCCAAGACGTCTACTGAAGTATAACAGCGATTACCTAAAACAATACACAAGATCTTCCCAATTCACTTTCAGTTCTATTGACCTCACTTTGCTGGCTGCCTACAGAAATTCTTGATGGTAATAGAAGTAGATGAAAGACTGTAAGAATTCTCTATGTAGAGGCTCAGGGCAGATTGAAATCAAATACACAGGACTCCCAGAGAATTGATTAAGGGTCTTGAGCCTCAACCACGGGTATTAGAGCCAGATGAAATAGAGGAAAACAGCTTGATTACTCTGTGTTCTAGTCCCAGCCGAAGCAGGATGAAGCTATGTCTCTATTATGACAACTATCCCAGGCACACCTACAGGTTGGGCAGAGAAGAGATTCAGAGCAGCCCTGCACAGAAGGACTTGGGGGTGTTGGTTGATGAGAAAATGAACGTGAGACAGCAGTGTGCGCTCACAGCCCAGAAAGCCAACTGTATCCTGGGATGCATCAAAAGGAGTGTGACCAGCAGGTCGAAGGAGGTGATCCTGACCCTCTACTCTGCTCTCACGAGACCTCACTTGGAGTATTGTGTACAGTTCTGGTGTCCTCAACATAAAAACGACATGGAACTGTTGGAACAAGTCCAGAGAAGGGCCACGAGGATAATCAGGGAACTGGAGCACCTCCTGTATGAAGACAGGCTGAGAAAGTTGGGGCTGTTCAGCCTGGAGAAGAGAAGGCTGCGTGGAGACTTCATAGCAGCCTTCTAGTACCTCAAGGGGGCCTACAAGGATGCTGGGGAGGGACTCTTCATTACGGACTGTAGTGACAGGACAAGGGGTAAAGGGTTAAAACTTAAACAGGGCAGTTTAGATACGGTAAGGAGGAAGTTCTTTACTGTAAGGGTGGTGAGGCACTGGAATGGGTTGCCCAGAGAAGCTGTGAATGCTCCACCCTTGGCGGCGTTCAAGGTCAGGTTGGATGAGGCCTTGGGTGGCATGGCTTAGTGTGGGGTGTCCCTGCCCATGGCAGGGGGGTTGGAACTAGATGATCTTAAGGTCCTTTCCAACCCTAACTATTATATGATTCTATGCTACTGTAGTATGAACTTCATAACAGTTGCTTGTAAGCATGTTCTCCAAGAATGTAGGAATGCAAATACCCAAGTTCCACTACAACTACTTCAAGTATCAACAGCTGCATGAGACTGCAGATAATACTCATAATGACTTCAGTATGTAAGAAAAATACACTGAGCTCCTCAAGGTATTCTTCTAAGTAATGTTTCATTCTTCACTTTAATGTCAGCTAAGCCAGCATAATTTACTTATTTTCAGTATTTTCATGATGCATCTCTACAGTTTCTCAGTTCACCAAGCAAAAAATTAATCAAAGGGTTCTTGAATGTTATTAGTCTATAAGTATCATTCTGAATGATTACCCATTTGGCTCATACTGAATGAATGTTTAGCAAGGTGCAAGAAAAAAATCTAGTCTAGTTAGACTAGTCTAAAGCATGGAACTATTTTTATATTACTCTGGGACTGTTGTACACATACCATCTCCTTTCTGTATTAACTATTAACAATATCCTCTAGGTTAAACGTTCTCCCTTAGTTAATTTTATGAATGAGACACTAGTTTCATTTTGAAGGTTAGTTAACATACCTTCTTCCTATATAATAACTGAGATTTCAGACTGAGAACAAACAGAATTAGTAATTCCACTTGCCCGTCTCCAACACAAGCATGTCAAAATTCATAATTACAAAAAATCACCGAGTAAAAAAGCTCTTAATAGAAACAGCAATTACAACAACAGCATGAAGAATTTTTGAAGTCCTTTTACAGTGCTAGGCTATCAAATCAGCCTCTAAGATGCACCGACTGCAAATCACTGAAATTAATGGAAGCAATCTTGAGATACTGGTTGATTCAGACAGAAATACTGCATGAAAAAACAGCACCAGACTGCAGCGGCCTGAAAGACATGGACTCAGTGCATGATCTAAGTCATTTATTCTTTTTCTCTTGTCCTTTTTATAGGTACAGTCGAGGATCTTGACTATGCAGCCATACAGGATATTCACGTACTCAGCAATCTCACCTCCTCAAAAACATGCAAACATTGTTCCAGTGTTCTGGAATAGAAAGTCATCAGTTTTGCCCCAGTGTTCTAGAAACAGGTCAAGTCAGCACAATAATCACACTCTTTCTCACATGTTCCTACGCACACTCCTTTTACACACACAGCTGTGCACTTTTGAATTCCTGATAGTGGCTGGCCAAGAACCCGTTATTATCTATAATCTTGCTTGGTTTTAGAGAGGTCTGAGAGAGACACGACTGCACGTCCTCAGTTTTGAAACATTCCCACACCATACCTTTTCAGCTGTCGTTCTCCATGTTGTTATGATGAGGAAGAAAAAAGTCATGCTGTAAAACTGCAGTCATAAGGTTTCTGCTAGGAGCTATAAAGAAGGTTTTCTGTCTCACATCTCCAGCTTGAAGAAGGTCCTCTAGTGAACACATGAAAATTAATGATCGTATTGATTTACCATCCATAAAGCCACGTTAATGTTTCAGAGAACAGTAGCTTTTGACTTAACATAAAAATTGAACATGTGGCTTGTAACATCTGATGTTACCAAAAAGAAGAGTGTTTTGTCTTCAGTATATCTATGCTCTTGCATCTATCCAGGCACATCTTAGTAGAAGCACATTGTTTTACAAGAAACTTTAATTTCAAGGCCTAATGAACATGATGAAGTCTTGGGTAATAAAACATATCACAGCTTGAGTGTTGTTCTTCTCTTTCAACACATAAAAAGATGTTTGCTTCTCAGTTATCAGAAATATGAACCCCCACAGGCTAGAAGAACCAGTTATTGTAGCTGTAGCCATTTGTTCTATTGAAGAATTTCTGAAATGTTGGAAAGAATTTTCTCAAAATTAACAGTGTGATGAAAGACCACATATTAGGAGAGTGGAATCAGTTTTGGAACGCTGGAGTTGAGTTGGAAAACATAGGTTTGGGAAAAAATACTGAATTCTCCAAACATTCTCTGCTTAATATTAAAAGCAGAAATTAAGCCTTTGATGTAGAAATCAGTATTTACAATTAAAGTAGGAGGCTATTATTATCTTGCTTTCCTTTCTTAATTCAATCCTTTTGACTGAGCATTCTGAAAGAAAAATAACACATTTTATCTGAACTACTGGTGAAAGACACGATTATCCATTTTTAAGTTTGCTTTTAATTGCTGCTTAATGTTCATTAGTTATTTCCATGTCTAAAAGGCTTTTTCTCCCCTATAATGCTAAAGCTTAATTCCAAGATAAACTGTAGCTCCTGAAAAGGAAACCTTGCATATCAACTTTGTTTGTCTTAGTGTCCATGCTTCTGTTGTTATAAGTTCATGTGAGAAATCCTCAGATTGTGTACACTGACACAATTCAACTGATTCTACGGAAGCTGGACAACTTGCACTGAAGGTCTGACATTTCATTATGAGAATTTGCAAAACTCTGTTCTGTTGCAAGACTCCAACTGAGTTCTCAGTTCAGAATAGAGTATTGGCTATTTCTAGATGCCTTGCTCCAAGCTGTATATTGATAATCTCATTAGTCATTGGGATTGTTTCAAAATAAATCCTGCTTTTAGAGTGCTTTGTCTAACCCTGTAGCAATCTCATCCTCCCACAAAGATTCTCACTGAAAATGAAGCAGTGGTCAGAATACCTTAGGGAAAAAAAAAGTTGACAAAGATTTGCTTTATTCCCTTGCAACTGATACATTTCACCTACAATAGTAAAGCCACAGGACTCTTGCCAGAGCTTCTTAAGGGCATACTTTCCCCCCATTGTGACAAAATATTAACTAGTGTCAGTCACCATTTCAGCACATTAAAAAAAAACTCCGATATTTAACTGATCTTTGAGTTGATCTTTGAGTTGAGATGAAAACATCAGGAACAGTGCTTTGACACCACTCAGCCAGGATTACCATCTCAATATACTACCATGCTTTCTTGAGGTCTTATGCAAGACCTCTGTAATTTTCCTTGCATGACATTCAGAGATATGATTTATATATCAACATCAAGCGCTTAACAGTTTTCCCTGACCACCCTTGAGGACTTAGATATGCTCTGAATCATTTTCACCAAATACTTGCAGCAGGCTGAATATACTGAACATATACTTACTCCTTTGCTCTCACTTTATCTGCTTGCACATATCCACTGACAATGGCTAGGCTCTAACAATGCAGGCATTCTTCTTTCAATTCTTAAATAAATATTAGCAAATAATCACCCATGCAACAACATTGTTGCTCTGGCAATTTAAAATAAGAACTACAAATTTAGCTTTTGCAACTTCATTAACTCATGCTTTATTATTTTGATATCACTTTCTACCATCTTACTAAATGGGATACTTCTTGTAACATGTATTTCATTAAAACCATCTTAATTTACCCACTAGATTGTGATCTAAAAGCAGACTACATCAAATGCATGATATCTAACAGAAATACAGACATCCCTGTGCTCTTGCTCCCCTGTCCCTGAAATATGGAAAAGGCAAACAGTCTGTTGATGGTTGAGGGATTGTGGGCCGTGTTTGCAGTTCCAAATTAATTTATACAAACTACACAAACGGTCTTAGATTTACTTAAGAGCAAAAATCATTAAATTACTGTAATTAGATAATTCAGGCTGGGAGTATGGCTTTTCTGTACTAACAGTTTGCAGTATTTTCTGCATGCTCTTATCCTGAGAAGGAGGTTTGGCTACTTGGCAGTCACAGTCAGAGCTCACATTTTTCTGAGATACTTCTGTTCATTCCCTTCTTAAGTTTAGGATGTGGAAATGAAAATAATTAACCAACATTCTGTACCTTGCAAATTCACTTACATCTATGTATAATGTGGAACCTTAGCAAGTAATTCATCCATTTTACAGTATACAAGTAAATTTCCATCTCTAATAACATTCCTTTAGGTATATTTTTAAAATATTGATCTAACAAGATAGTTCTGAAAATTTTATATTGTTCTGTGGGCTCTATTCTGCTTTTTCTGAAGTTATTTTCTTCATATAAAGATTTTAGGGACTACCTGAATACATGCAGGCATGCATACGCAGCTAGTGATAGCTAGGAGAGAAATGCAACAAGCTTGCAAGGTAAATAAAATTACAGCTGTAAGGAGCTCCCCTAGAAACATGGATGTATACACTTGTACCTCTGGATCAGAAACCAAACCTGATTTTTAAGGAAAAGTATGACTGAGATTTCAAAAGCAGAAGGGGAAAATATTAACCTATTTTTAAAAGAGTAAAGGAGTACCTGAAAATCACAGATCACCCAGCCTTATCTGATACCTAGGAGGATCCTGGAAAAGTTGCTAAGCATTCTCACAATACTGGTAAGCAGATAAAATAATCCCCTCCATGATGTATGGTCTCATCAAAAACGTCTTACTAGAACAATTAAATTTCCTTGTAGGTAGCTTAATGAACAAAGTTAAGCAGTAGTTTCTCGAGACCTCAGTTTCAGTGAGGTATTTGACTTTGTGACATTATAATAAAGTGGAAGTATTTGCAGAATGGTAAGCAAAATAGTAATCTCAAAAGCTAATAGTTTATGTCTAATGACTAACAGTCATTAGCAGACTGAGGTCTGTCCTGAGATATTTAATTTTTTTTTTAACTATACAAGCCTTAATATCTGTAAACTATTTGAGTAATGAAATAAACACATAAAATTCACACATGGCATTGTACTGGGAGAATTTACAAACATTTTGGAGGAGATGATCACAATTTGAAATAACCCTGGTAGATCAGAAAAATGGCTTAAAGTCAGTAAGGTAAATTCTTTTAGGATTAGTGTGAAGCACTGCCCTTAATAGGAAGGGGAAATAAAGCACATAAATACAAAGAAAGGAAACAATCATTATGTCAGGAAAGAGTCTGGTTGTTAAGATTAAACCTGAAAAATGTCAGCCATACAGGACACTTATTCTGAACTGTACTAACAGGAATATTGCAAATTTGAAATAGAGCAAATTGCTTTGCTTTTCTTCATCCTGGCAAGGGCTCAGCTAGAACACTGACTATAGTTTGGCCACTCTGCTTAAGGCAGACAAGAGCAAATTGTCTGAGTCCTGAAGAGAACATTAAGAGTAATAAAAGGTTTTAAAAATGTGAACTAAAAGGAAAAGCTGAAAAAATTCAGTAGGGTTAGCCTAAAGAAGAGAAATCTTAAAGGTAACATGGCATCAGTTCTCTAATGTCAAGGTAGGTAAAGATGTTGTATATAAATTGCTCTGCATTCTCACTGGAAGAAGGGAAAGAAACAAACTCTGGTTGCAGAAGAGATTTCAGCTAGACACTGAAAGAAGTTTTCTAATTCAGAATGTTTTTTGTGTTTACAGTGGCCAGAGAACTTCTGTCACTGCTTAGACAATGAAAGACAAAATAGCTGTCATTACTCCCATCTCATTGAAAGGAGATCAGCTACATAAAGGTCCCTTACTAATGTTACATTTCTAAGATTTGTATGTGTTCTTTCACTAAAAGACACAAAACTAAACACTGAAAAATACTGTACAATACAGGTATTTGCAGTTTTGCAGTTAACATGTCAAGCAGCTGTTTCTCCATCTTAAAATAACTGAAAAGTCCAGATGGTCCGTGAAGCGCTCAAATTGTATTGATCTGTTCTGCATACAGACTACATTGCTTTGCACATTTAAAGTGTGAACACCATATACATTCATGCAGCTTTACAATAAGAATGATAGGTAATAGTAATCTTTGGTTAATGCATATGCCACTCCTGAATAGAAATTTTGACCATAAGAAGCTTATTTGCTTGCTTCTAAGGCTTATTCTTAAGTCTTTGAAAGAGTTTGTGTAACAGCTAAGCCATTTTCTGCTATTCAAAACAAATAGTTTAAATCTGTCTGGTGTTTTGTATGTGAATCTTGTAAAAAAAAAAAAAAAAAAAAAAAAAAAAAAACCAAACCAACAAAAAAGTACAATGTATTCACAGTGGACAGGTTCTTTTTTAAATCCTGATTCACAATGTCCATTGGTATTGCATATATGAAACCCATAGAACCTGATGCTGATAATGTTTTTTCTCTGTTTAATTACCTGTGTTTTGAGGAAAAACCTGGTTTTAATGTTGGTTTCTCAGGTAAATGACAATACCATATAACTTCTTTCAAACGATATTTGGGGGAACAGTGCCATTTTCTTAATTCTTAATTAGTAAATATGATTAATAATGCTATGCTATTCAAGCCATTATGTCTTAGCAGTCCTGTGGTGTATTACAAACATACTCCCAAAATGCCGGGCTGTTTAGCAATCTTACTATCTGTCCTAGGTTCAGCTGGGATAGAGCTATTTTTCTTCCCAGCAGCTGGTGCAGTGCTGTGTTTTGGCTTAGTATGAGAGCAGTGCTGATAACACACCCATGTTTTAGTTGTTGCTAAGTAGCACTTACCCTGATCAAAAACTTTTCAGTCTCTCATCCTCTGCCAGTGAGGAGGGGCACAAGAACCTGGGAGGGAGCAGAGACAAGACACCTGACCCAAACTAGCCAAAGGGGTATTCCATACCACAGCACGTCATGCCCAGTATATAAACTGCAGGGAGTTGCCCAGAAGGGAGCGGTCACTGCTCAGGTCAGGCTGGGTATCCATCAGCGGGTGGTAAGCAATTGTATTGGGTGGGTATCACTTGTTTTTTTTTCCCTTTACTCCTCTCTCTCTTCCACCTGCCCCCCCCCCTTTTCATCACAACTGTTATATATTATTATATTTTAATTTATTTCAATTATTAAAATGTTCTTATATCAACCCATAGGTTTTATCTTTTTCCAGTTCTCCCCGTCCTTTCACTCTCCATCCCCTCTGGGGTTTGGGGAGCAAGGAGCCATCAAGCAGCTGCATGATACTTAGTTGCCGGCTGGGGTTAAACCATGACACTGTCTCTGCAAGTATTCACTGAAGATATGCAAATAAACAAACATATATGGCTGCATTCTGTTGATCACATAAGGAGTCACATCATCCTCCACTGCCAAACACCCTCCAGTTATTCCCTTGATTAAGTTAATAAATCGCAGTTTTTCTCAGTTAGGAATCTCTTGATCAAGTTGTGGGAGAAAGTCAGGAGAACATACCAAAAACAAATAATAAAAAACCCTTCACAAAAAAAAAAATCTATTGCAGCTGGTACAGTGCGGTGTTTTGGATTTAGTAAATAAATCTATTGTTTGTGTGGTTTTATTGTCTTCATCCAATCTTGGTAGCATAGCCAGAGGGTTACAAGGTATATTAGAAAAATGAGTTGATTACACAAATTCAGTTTCTCTGAATACAGAAGTAAAGGAAGGGAGGAAAAGAGAAAAAACTTTTATTCAAAACAGTCAACAGCCTGCTAATTATTAAAACAGCAACTTGATGTAGTAGACCGAAATTCAAGTTCTTCTTTTAAGTCACCTTTCAGTGGTCTTCATGGAGTTAGCTCTTTTCAATAGTCATTACAATTGTGAAACCCTGAGTAACCTTCTTTCACATTTTTAATTAAACTTTCAAATACTGAAATGAATTTGAAATATCAAAAATAAAAATAGTATTTTTAGTCCATCACAGTCTTCATGAAAAAAAGAAATAGCTTTCCTAAGAGCACTTACCTAAAGACCTTGAAAGCTTACACTATTGAAAGAACAACTCTTTGCAGAGATAAAGTAGAAGAGAAGAAGCAGCAGCAACAAATGAAAACGGGGCAAGAACTTTAGCCTGACTCCTAGATGAAATTACTGCTTAGGGACTTGCTAGCAGAGACTGATTTTTCTTTTCCTTTCAGTCTTTGACGATTTTTACCTCACACAGAAGTTTCCCATATGTTCCCATCAAAAGAAAGAGAGAGAATGAGGAGAGGTCCCAGATTTACATCAGCCAACAGACGTACTGGTGGGACAAAATGGCACTCATAGTATCATAGAATAGTTAGGGCTGGAAAGGACCTTAAGATCATCTAGTTCCAACCCCCCTGCCATGGGCAGGGACACCTCACACGAAACCATGTCACCCAAGGCTCTGTCCAACCTGGCCTTGAACACCGCCAGGAATGGAGCACTCACAACCTCCCTGGGCAACCCATTCCAGTGCCTCACCACTCTCACAGTAAAGAACTTCTTCCTTATATCATTCCTTGTATGTCCCCTGAGGTACACCACTCATTACTGTTTTCCAGCTGGACACTGACCCGTTGACCACAACTCTTTGTGTGCAGCCATCCATCCAGTTCTTTATCCACCAAGTGGCCCATCTATCAAAGTGATGTCTCTCCAATTTAGAGACAAGGATCATCTTTTCCATCCCACCTGAGTACCAGGGCTCTAGCAGCTGTTATCCTCTAATTGCTCCACATCCACTTAAGGGTGAAGCAGCCAAACAAGATGATGCATTTCTTAGCATTCCTCTCCTTTGTAGGCAAACACATTTCTGTTTCTGCACAACCAACTTCTTCTCTACACATCACTGGATCAGGAGCAGCATTTACTGTTTTGGCAACACATCCCTGCATCTTCCCAAAAAGAGGGTAGTGGGCCAGATAGATAGAAGCTCTATTCTCTCTCTTGATTAGGCTGGCTTACAGCATTGCATCTGTGTACTATATTTAATATATGCAAAAATTATCCACCAAAAGGGAGACCATCAATTCAGCATTATTGTTGATAACCATATTCCAGATACTTAATTTTCCTTAGAAGCTCAAATCAAGATGTGTTGAGAAGCATTTTATCAAATAATGAGGAAAAAAAGACTGTTGAAAAATGACTAAAGAGTTTAGATGTCCCAATTTTTCACCTGAAATCATTTGAAAGGATTTGTTCTGCAAAGCACTAAAACCTCACGAAATGTCTCTAACTAACAAAACAAGGCAAGGCAAAACCACTTATCATATTTGAAAAGTTGGGCTGTAGTATGTTCCCAACCAAGACTGTGCCTGAAATATACACTGAGATACAAATATATGAACTTGTAGAGCGCTGTCTGCCAAGATGATCAATCCTGTGTGTTATATTTCTTGGAAGAAAATATAACCATCCTAGCTCATAAATGGGCACTGTTTCTACAAAATAAGTTTTGTCTTGTCCTCTGGCTTTAATTTCATAAGCATAACATCAAGTGCAAGCCAAATGCTATTAGAATATTTAATTTAAAAGTGTGCTGTCTGCTTGTCTCTCAGGTAGAAGGGTGATGAGAAAGTGAACTCACTTGCATTTCAGTACCATGCCTTTTCCATTGACACACTAGCTAAGGAGGATTTTGTGCCTGTCCCAATTTTAATGTGATCAGAAATATTTCAAGTAGCTGTGTCTGCCAAACCCTGAGAAGATTTTAATTGTGAACATTCAGACAAAACCAGAATGCAACCTACTTGACTCCCTGCCTGTCAAAACTACACTCATCATGTATTTGGTCAGTTATGCACCTTTGTCAAATGTTAGCAGAATATTGCAGCAAGGGTTCCCTATCTTGTAAGAAGACTGTACTCCAATATATGTATTTGCAAAACAAAGCCAGCTACAACGGGATGCTACAGTCACCCAAAAGTCTCCTATTATATAGATTAAAAATGTGGAAAAAAAATTATGTGCCAGCCTGGTTTGGTAAAATACTGTTTTTAAAGATGTGGTAACTAGCCAAAGTACTGGGATTGTGCAAGCAGGACAATCTCAATTCAGCAAACTTGTCTCAGTGACTAAACCTCTTGAAAATTTGAATAAATACTATCATATACAAAAATGGGTTTAGAAGAAGGCTTACATGAAATATATTAACAAAGACTTGAGAATAACTATCACTGTTGAATTACACACATTGAACAAAACCAAGAAGCACGTTGATGCACCTTAAAAAAAAAAAAAAAGAAAAAAAAAAGGAAGAGAAAGTGGAACAACTCTGGCAAAACCTCTTCCCTCTTTCTTCCTTCTTCACCTTTGGCCCACCAGGAGTTTCGTGACTCCAGCATTATGAGTTATATATTATCATCAAGCTGAGCACCAAAAATGATGAGCTGGGCTTAACAATTCATGCCCAGTGTCAGAGCCAAGTTAATACATACTCTCTTAGTTCAGCATTTATGAGCTTAACTCAGCACTATGCTCACTGACTTCAGATCTCTAAGCACAGAGGAATATATTCATGTCTGCTTGCAGCAGGAATATGCAAAGAGTTTGCTAATATCCATGTGAATAAGGATATTTAGACGATATTATATGCTCATTTTCAGATTCTGTGCACTAGTCTGAAAAGGAAAGAAGTTAGATATGCCAAACTTTAGAGAGAGTTAGTTTTTCAAAGCCCTTCTCTTTACATCAGTTTTGATGAGGTTTTAACTACCCTTTTCTTTGAGCACTGCATACCTTTTTACAAACTCAATAATTTAAATTTTAATAAATTAATTTACAAACTCAATAATTTTAATGTTTGTGTAACATTAAAAAAACCCTCTTAGCAAAGCAAACATTTGGCACCTAACATTTTGTATTAAAATATTTAGTGTTTGACTTAAAATTGTGCCATCGTTAACTTATTGCTGTAGTGGACCTTCACTGGAATGAAGCCCATCATGTAGCAAATGCTCTTTCCAATTCTGTTTCCAGCCCACATCCAACTGCCTTGTTCTACAGGTTGTGGAAACAGATGCTCATGGCAAGGTGCCATTACAGTTTTCCCAGTATACCAAGTTCGCCTGCACAGCCACTCAGAAGGTTCAAACAGCATGTAAGATCTGCACTGATTGTGGGCTCAAAACAGTATATAACATCTGCACTGATTGTGCACTCATCTTCTAAATGGGGCTGAATTTTTCTCTGGTATGACAAGAGGACTAGGCAATGTCAAGAGAAGAAAATAATCTAAATCCCTATGTAGGAAATTAATTTAAGCTGAGCATTATGTTCTTTAGAGACATTATATGCAAGGCATAGACTATGGAAATAGCTTGACATGCATTTACTTGTATACCTTAGAGAAGCTGTTGTGGTGATCATCAAACCTTAGAGCCCCATTTTTAAACCTTAAGCTCTGCTTTCCACATCTTGCATACTCTCTCATGGAGTTATTTAAGTAAGCCCAGCCCTAGCTGTTTCCAACTCTGCTTAAGTGTTAAATGAGACATACCACTGCAATCTTCTAACCTGTACTTGTAGCAGAAAGTGTATCGAGATTCAACTCTGCAATACACTGTCAACATTACTGACTGCTCAATTATGGACCATGACTGAAAGTTTAGAAGGAAAAAGAAGGTAGAAAAAAAATCATAAAATACTTTCAGGAACCATAAGATTGGCAAAAAAAGCTGTGCAGACAGTCCAGGCTTTAGTGAAGTCAACCAGAGGTCTACTAACTTTCATCAGGAGCATGGAATATGTTATAAAAAAAAGAATGTATATGATTGAAACTTAGCTACTATTCATGAATCTGATTTTAAAATATACTGGTATTTGAGAACAACTTTGACGCACAGTTGTGGCACTGCTTTACTCAGACTGGATCATTTCTGGAAGTCATAGAATCACAGAATAGCTATGATTGGAAAAGACCTTAAGATCATCTAGCTCCATCTCCCCTGTCATGGGCAGGGACACCTCACACGAAACCATGCCATCCAAAGCTCTGTCCAACCTGGCCTTGAACACTGCCAGGGATGGAGCATTCACAACTTCCCTGGGCAACCCATTCCAGTGCCTCACCACCCTAACTGTGAAGAATTTCTTCCTTATATCCAATCTAAACTTCCCCTGTTTAAGTTTGAACCCTTTACCCCTTGTCCTGTCACTACAGTCCCTAATGAAGAGTCCCTCCCCAGGACTCCTATAGTCCCCCTTCAGATACTGGAAGGCTGCTATGAAGTCTCCACGCAGCCTTCTCTTCTCCAGGCTCAACAGCCCCAACTTTCTCAGCCTGTCTTCATACAGGAGGTGCTCCAGTCCCCTGATCATCCTCGTGGCCCTTCTCTGGGCTTCTTCCCAACAGTTCTATGTCCTTCTTATGTTGAGGACACCAGAACTGTACACAATACTCCAAGCAAGGTCTCACAAGAGCAGAGTAGAGAAGCAGGATCACCTCCTTCGACCTGCTGGTCACACTCCTCTTCATGCAGCCCAGGATACGGTTGGCTTTCTGGGCTGTGAGCACACACTGCTGTCTCATGTTCATTTTCTCATCAACCAACACCCCCAAGTCCTTCTCTGCAGGGCTGCTCTGAATCTCTAATCTAGATTTGTCTCAAATCTACACAATTTTGGTTCAAAAATTTGAGACACATTTCCTTTCAAAAACAACTGTGTTTGAAGGCCTCTTCAAATTCAAAGTAAACACCCAGAAACATGCAAGTTACCACTCAATAACTTGCATGTTACTGAGTGTTTACTTGTAAGCAACAATACCTAAGGTGTAGTTAGGAGATGATTCTACAAGATCACTTTCATCATTACTCTTTTGGCAAAAAAATTACAGAACCACTTACCTCCTGGTAAACTTTTTTTTTTTTTTTACAGTTATATTTTATGAGCTCTCCTAATACTTCACATATGACTGACTGGCTAGCAGCTTGCACCAGATAACCTAGACTTGCCCTTTTGAGTTATTCATTCAAGGACAGCTCAGTTCAGGCTGATGACCTATGGAAGTTAATGTAAGATGAGCTGTCTCACATTAATAAGATTTCCAGTAAACAGCTACCTAATCACCAGTCAGAAAACATCAGCAGGTAAGTCAAAAGCATAAAGCCAAAATCATCTTCCCAGTTACAAAATCTACAGAACCTTGATGAACTGTACATTAACATGGTACTGAATGCTCAAAACTGCAGTTAAACAAGCTTGCATTCTTCAGTCCAACACCAGTGCCTATCACTATGCTCACACTTTGTCTTGAATATCACCACATTTTCACATAGTGGTTTTTTCACTGACTTTCTCTGCTTCTCGTACGGGTCTAGCTTCTCTGCCAATTAAGTCAATGGGAATTTTACAGCTGACCTACATCGCAGAAATACTGGCTTCAGACCTACTGAGTTACAATTTCCATACAAGTAACAATAGAGAGGTGGTTTTTACACTTCAAGCAAAGTAGAGAGCATTTAAGGAATATGTGTAAATGAATAAGGTAACTAAGCACATGATTAATTTAGTTACATTCAAGGTCCTAGTCAGAGCAAAACAATTTCATAAACAATAATAGACTCTTATTCAGAAAATAAATGGTACCTGAACACATATTAAAGGATTTTGTATCTTTTACAGTGATGAAAGATAGGGAATTAAGAATATCTTTAAATAGTTTCATTTAAAACACTATTAAAATCAAAGTAAGTCCCTTGTCCAGCAGGAGTTTCTAAACCCTTCATTTGAGTTTATTAGGCATGAAAAAACCCCAAAGATCCATCTTGCATTAAACTGTATTTTGTTTGGTGCTGGTGGGATTGCTACAAGATAAAAGGTTTGTGAGGATATGGATTTGAAGTATTACGAATATCAAGACCATTTTTTTTGATAATGAGGGATTTGCTGACTATTTACCACCGACATTTGGAGCTGTTGTTCTGTAATCCAAAATGATCTCCTACTGTGCAGCATTCACTTTTAAGCTAGGATCCAGAGGGAAAAAAGTAGGCTTTCAGCACAGCGTAGCATTTTGATATATTCTGAAGAGTTATTAAAGGACTTACCATCTAAAGCAGCAGGATAGATTATAAAATACATAAGGACATTTTCATTAAGAGATTGGCTGTTCTCAAAAAGCTCAAACATTTTTATATGAAACACAAGAGTTCTGACACTCATCTGAAATTGTTTCATGGAATTCACATCTTTGGGGTCCATCAAATTTATTCCTAGAAAGGTCTTCTTTTGAGACTTCCCATTCTTTATATATCTTCTTGTATGAGACATTTAACAAGTTGGAAAATTTAGATAATAGCAGACTTGCATGGATTTCCAGGAGTTCTGGATCAGGCAGGCGCTAACAGAGCATTCCTTAAATACTCAGTTCAAAACTAGTAAGAACCAGGAATTTAGGAGAGCCCAAGGGGAGACTGGAACTGGAGGCACTGAGCTTTTCTTAAACTTCAAAAGAGTTCTGGTATTGTTATATATAAAACCAGAACTACTTCAGTTTGCCTGAAATTGATTTCCTTTGTTTAACTAAATTATCTGAGGGTTTTTTTTCTCTACTTTTCTACAGTAACTTTTCTATAATTACTATTCTAGTACAGTTTCCAAAAGAATTCTTCAAGCACACTTTAATGGTGCACTCAAGTGACTAAACTTACTGGCAACACTAGACTGTAGAAAAAAAAGCCATGAGAAGAATCAAGAAGTGGAAGATATCTATATCTCTGAAAAAAAGCAGAAGATCCTGGGCCTGGAAAACTGAGCAACAAGAATAATCAAGTAGAAACACTGAACCAGTTCATAGGCTGAGTTGTGCTACAATTAACTGTTTATTGGTCCAGAAAGCATAGCTCCTTTTATAGTCTTACGATTACTGTTGATGAGGAACTCCCATAATGTGTGTCTAAATAGATAGGCAAGAACTGTAGCACCTTCTGTACCTCAGTATAGGCTCAAAATTTATTATTTTACATTTATACAACTAATTTTTCCAATATGATGCACGTACATTGTACATACAAAGTTATATACAATGTCTGAGACTTCAGTTTGGCTACTTCTATTGTGGTGCCAAAATGTGAATTTTGGATCCTAGATCTGGACATGCAACTAAGACTTTTTTTTTTTTTTACCATAGTATAATGTAATAATTACTTATGTTCCTTTAGGAAGTAAAAGAACACAAGAAAAACAATAAACAAGATGTCAATTTCACACCACAAATTCACTGCCTGAAAGGAAAGATCACCAACAAGGAAGCTAATAACACTGGTCTACTAGCCTTCCTGAGACATCACTCAGATGCTAATATAAATTCATTGGGTAGACATAAATCTATTGTAATATTTATTTATTTCCCTATTGTCAACAGTGACAAATTCCTTCCTTGCATTCTCTGGCTAGAAATGGGCTGGGTTTTTTGTTTTGTTTTTTTTTCTTATTTACCTCCTAAGACCCCAGGCACTTTCTCAGTCACATCTGTAGCTGTTACAGAACTCATACGTAACAGTATTTTATCAGAAGTGCAACAACAGCAGTCACTGTAAAATACACAGCTTAAAGAAGAAACTCCACCTGCTGCACTAAAATGAAGCCTTCAACAAATCCTCTGTTATCCATCAAATATGTTTTTAAATAATAATAAAAAAAAAAAAAACCAAACAAAAAACAAAAAACAAGACCTACCACAAACACCTCTGTATCTCTATTACATAAAAATTATGAGATTTAATACTGCAAACATGCCAAGAATTCCCAGCTGGCTTCTGTAAAATACTTTTCAGCCTCTTTCAGTAGAACTTCTGCCCCTATTCACACACAATGAATTCTAGCAGCTCTAGTGTAATCTGCGATAAAATAAAAAAGCATATGGCAAAACCTTTACTGAAAGATGAGCTCCAAGAATAATCATCTGAAAGAAATTCACAAGGACAGATATGAAAATGTATTGGTTATACCAATAAATTAGCTATAGTCCTGAAGATGGAAAAATAAAATAATCCCAGAATCTGAAAGATTAAAATAAAATTGAGCAAACTTCACACAAATCCAGGGAAGCCATCCTAAAATTTTAGTACAAACATGACTTCCAAAGACACCCTATAACCTTAAATTATTTTGTGATTCTACAATCCTTCCATTCTGAGCTAAAAGGAGTTTCCTTTCTTTCATGTCATGGGTGACTTTTTAACTCATGTTGTGCTGTGCAAAATGAAGGCAGGAGATTCTTCATCTTTTACCTGATGTTTCTAATCAACTACAATTACAATATCATATGTCTACGTTTCATTTTCTCTGTTGTACTCCTTATTTTGTTGAAAATTAAATTAACATGGAAAAAAACCACAAAATATTAAATAAGTATCAACATTTCATCTGAACTATTTAAGAAGATGCAACTTCAGTTAGATATTCTCTAGCTTGTTCTTCCCTACTGAAAAGATGCATATTAAGATCACCTTAGAAAAAGAAATCAAAACAGAACAATGTCATTGTAAAAAACAGGCATCACTATATTCTTGGTAGCTATTTACAATATTTCTTTTTATGCTCACGCTTTATTACTGAGCATTATTTCAGTATGTATTGTTTTTTGAAAGTTTATAAACTGTATCAAAGCATGTCAAATCAACTAGAACATAATTGTTTGCCACCCTACTTTCTCTACCCCAACAATTCTATTTTAGCAATTTCTTATTTTGACATTTTCAAGTCTTTAGACAGTTTTCCCTCTCCTGTATACAAAATTGGTTTTAGTGCTGTGTGGAGCAAGGTGTTAGTGATAAGATTTAAATTTGTATTTTGAGAGACTGATACACTTTAATTCGTTGAACAGAAACAGTTCCATTAATGGAAACACAAGCCGCCCTGATAAGTGTGTGTGCCAGCTGTGACTGTGAAGTTGAGAAGGCAGATTTATCTTCTTTTGCATTCAAGGTCTCATCCAACGCCCACTGGAAACATTGGAAAACATTTGCATTTTGTAACTATCCTCAATACTGAACTAATATTTGATTTTGTTTTAGTGACTCATGGACATACAAACATGCTGGATTTTTTTTTTTTTTTCCCTTTAGATTCTTTCTACATCAGACTTGAACTTTAGACCTGGTTAACACTTGGGCCAGTGAACACTAACCTCCTTAGCAATGACTGAGGGGTTTTCTGTTTCAAAAATCAGCCAGTATCTTTCCTGCATTCCAGCACCATTACCCTGGCAATTCTAGGAAGTTAAGCCAAACAACAACAAAAAATGCATCTTACCTTTCAGTCGACCTGAATCAGGTTAATATTATTGGAGAAGATGGTTCCTTCCCCTTGTCTTTGGAGGCAACATAGCAGCTTCCTTTCTTATGGCCTTCCCATTCTTGTTGTGCAGCCACAAGGAGCACAACTGAGTGAGTCTTCTTCAGTAACTAAAGAGTTCTTTAACCAGGATAGTTCAGCATTTCTCCATGTATTTCCTACTGCCAGTGTTATCTTGTCAATCTGTAAATTATCAGCTGAGAGAAATCAATCCATGAAAAAAGCTTTTATCAGGCCTGCATTTCGGGCTCAGTACATAGGAGGCTTTTGGCATATGAAAACTACTGTTGAAAGTTTTCTCCAGTAAACCGACAAGACTAAGCCCTCAACCTCCGAGGCTTCACTTTGGAGCATTCATGAGCAAACTAAGCCACAACACCTCCAGCCCTCATCCTCCTCCACTGCTTCTGTGGCCACCAGCTCCTTCAGCCACCCTGACAGTTCTAAAGCACCTCATCCCAAATTCAGAGTGACAAGGCTAAGCTAGAGGAAGCAGCTAGAGGACGCAGTTCCTCCGTGCAGCTGCCTCACTGAGACACTGGGGGCCAGGGGACCAGGAGAACAAAAACAGCCAAGTCTGTCAAAACCGGTGACACAAAGAAAACCTGGCAATCAATCCAGACAAATCAGGTGAATTTAAGTCAATTCAATTAATTTTACCCAATGCAAAACAAGCACTGTTTTACTTATCCCTTTCTTTAATCTTTCAAAAACGCTGTTTGTTTTGTTTTCATAATGGTTAAAATAATAACAGATTTCAAGCGTTAAGCCTAACGGTCTCATTTGGGAAAGGCCAAAATGAAGTGGCCTTTCACAAAACGCACGTGCTGCGGGGCTCCCGGCTGGACGGTGGGAAGGACGGAAGGAGGAAGAAAAGGACGGCACAGCCGACCCGCGCTTTTCAGCTGAGAGACCTGGCAGCCGCGCGAGGGCGGGGAGGGGCCCTTGAGGGGCGGCCGTCAGCCGGGCTGCGCGGGCGGGGCCGTTCAACAAATAAATAAGCTTTAGCACTCAAAACCTAATTGTTCTCAAAAAGACGCGGAGGAATCTAAAAGCAACGGAAAGCCGCGATTTGTGAGGAGGTTTAATTTTAAGGAACTCTCCAGAAAGACTGTTTTGCCCGCATCATGCCGCAGGCTGATGCTGCCCTCACGTTTTACGCACTAGATCTTCCTCGTCAATGAGCCTATGCCCAGCTCTGCGATCCGCTTGCCCTCAGCGGTGCCACCCTGCTGCGCCGGTGCGCCCCATGATAGACAACACGCAGCCGCAGCTCTACCTATGCATGAAGTTGCGTGCAACTTGCAGCATAAGCCTGGAGCTGTCAGGAAAAGGTTTATACTTCCTCCTAGGCTATTTAAGCTTGAGTAGAAGTAATTTTCGTTTGTCATATGCTTTTTAGTCATCTATAGTAGCAAAATTAATGAGAAATCCCATGTAATTACTTCACATGGCTTTGAGGACCACAAAGAAATCATTTCTACAAGGGAATGAAATAGTTTAGTTGCTTTGCTGTACAGATGGCTCCAAGACAATGTAAGGGTTGTTGGAGCTTCTCAAGATCTGTAAATTTCTTCATCTGAGATAGATACAGACTAGCAGGATTTAGGCAGTGGCAGCCCAGGTACCCCCTCTGTGTTGAGTTGACAGACAAGACAATTGTACTTCACAAACTGTTCTGAGGTGGGTGCGATGGTTGGTATTATTCCTGCAGTGCTGTGGGATTATTCTGACAACAATACAGGCTAGTCCTGCAGTTTTAAATACAGGAACTGAGTTCATGACCTCGTTGTACTTCCCTCTGCATGGTTAATTACTGCATTACCTTGGAGAGTTTTATACCGTTTCAGATCCTGCCTGACTCCCCAGGTAGTACTCCAGGAGTTAGTGTGTTCCTTGCTACATCTGTGCAGCATTTACATTTACAAAGATCCAGCTACCAGCTTCAAGCCCCACATTTTTCAATTGTCTCCCGCATTTCTAATGTTAAACTAAGTTCATTAATGCATTTAATCTTTATTACAGCTGATCACAAGGATGCCACCATTGTGCAGAAACAAAGTTATCAAAGAAAAAAATCTGAATATTATCCTTCTAGTCTTTGAAAATTTCACTTGAAACAGGTAAAGCAACATTAATTCAGTCTCAAGCACTCCATTCATTGATTTGCTGTTGATACAAAATGAACCACCAAAGACATTGATAAAAAAGCGTTACAAACGGATTTGGCAAGTGATCATCAATTACTAAAGTGTAACTTGAAATGAACTTTAGCACCATGGGGAGGTGCAGACACAGTTTTACAAACAGAGTATTAGCCAGGAGGCAGGTTCTCCTTGGCTGTTGTGAATTTGGTTCATTATTGATAGGTCTGGGGGAGGAGGAGAGGAGAACATAAAATTAAAAATAAAAAAAAAGAAAGCCTTGGTGCCTATCTGCAGACTGTGGCCCAAAGTAAATGCATACAAGCCTTTTCAAATCACCTTGACTGTCTCCTTGGCAGACAGAGTATTTGTCGTGGTTTAAGCCCAGGCCGTAAATCAGAACCACGCAGTCTACTTCCCCCCCCCTCACTCCCCAGAGGGATGGGGAGGAGAATCGAAAGAATGTAACTCCCACGGGTTGAGATAAGAACAGTCCAGTAACTCAGGTATAACACAAATCACTACTGCTGCCACCAATAATAATAATGATAAGAGAAATAACAAGGGAAGAAAATATGATACCGCTCGCCGGAAAAGAGCCCGACCGAAAAAAGGACGTGCCCTTCCGGGTAGCTCCCAGTTACATCCCCGGGCATGACATGCTGTGGTATGGAATACCTCTTTGGCTAGTTTGGGTCAGGCGTCCTGTCCCTGCTTCCTCCCGGCCCCTCCTCCTCCCTGGCAGAGCATGAGACTCACAAAGTCCTTGGTCAGTCTAAACATCGGTGTTATCAGCTCTGTTCCGAGGCTGAAAGTCAAAAACACAGTGCTGCAACAGCTACTAAGAAGGAGAAAAACTGACTGCTACTGCTGAACCCAGGACAGTATTTTTAGTCCATCGGATTTTAACAACTTCCCAGAACAGCTGGGTTAGCACTTCACAACTGTATGTGCAGTGCTGTAGAACAGAATGAATAAAAAATGACCCAACTGTGAAATCCTTATTCCCCACTTAGTTCTCATTGACTTCAACAAATTGTCTAAATGTCTACTCATCAATAGGAAAACAGTTTCACAAAGCCTCCTTTTTTTCATTTGCAAACTGACTCTTATCTAGGGTGGGGAAGAGGAAGTTGGCTTTTTTTCCTGTCATGGAAATATTCAAGTTTTCCAAAGTTTTCACATTTTCTCCTGACCCCTTGTCTCCTCAAATAACCAGTGATCTTTGACAGAGGAGCTGATACCAGACTGACCTGGAACTCTGGATGAAGTCAGTTTCTAGTCCAACCCTAAGGTGAACAGCTGAAGTCCAAGCTATTCATTTTTGCTACACAGCAGTGGCTATTCTATGGGATGTTTTGCATTTGCATGCAACTGTTTCCTTGCAAATGTTTCTATTTGGTATTCAAATTTGTAGTCAGAACTTTCTATTTCTTAATCAGAGACCTTCATCCAGGAGGAGATACCTGTTGTGGTCAGTCACAATGACACTTTAGAAAATTAGATCCTTCTTCCTGCAAAAGTTCATGAATAGGCTTAGTTTTTCACATAACCATAGGGTTGATTGATAAAATTAGTCTTTTTCAGAGAAACTGGAATAGCAGACTTAATTTCCATTATGTTATTTATTCCATTTGATTATTTTTCATCACTTACACTTTTTAGTAATGTATAAATGGAAATTATACTGTGAGGATCCAAGCATGTAACACAAAATATTCAAAACTGAGAACAAGATACATCAGTTCTTTTTTTCTGAACTCACTTGCTAGATTGATTTCGGGGTTTTTTTGAGGAAACATCATTTGGGGTCTTATTTATAACTTCATAAATTTATTTCAAGCATCAAATTGGATATTTAATGGGCTTGACATTTTGAATAACTGTTCCCTGGGTATTTCCATTCTCCTTTAAAAGGAAATGCATTAACGAAGAGAATGGATACCTAATGAAATGTCAAAAACATTGCATATCTGTACTGACTTTGGAGCCCAATGCAGCATGTTTTCTTTTAGGGCTGACTGAAAAATGGGGGGGGGGGGGGTATGTTAAATTTAGGTATACTTTTCATATTTTCTCCAATTAAAAATGCCTTCAGACACTTATAATCTTTTTTACACTAAAAAATTGAAACAATTTCATGAGGGTTTGCATTTTGGAAACAGAATGTTTCTCCATTAAAAAGTGTCAATGGAAGATTTTAGAGTACCTCGGTTTCTTTCTGGGGGAAGTGAAAAGTGATTCTCACAGGCAATGCTTACAAAAAAAATCTATATTATTTTTTGAGAATTTAAGAACTCCAGTGGATGTTGTAGGGCTCAGCAGTGGAATTTGGTGAACATTTTCCTCCCATAGAACAGTTTGCTCACACACACAGCTCTTTACTGTTTTGTTATTTAAAAATGTAGATAGGTTCTAATGTAGCACATAGCATACTGAAATTCAAAATGAACGGTGTGCTGTGAGTACAGCACATAAATGGTAACAGAATACTGTCTAGCAGTCAGACCAGAACTGTATGCATTTAGTCATATCTTAGATATTTCCATTTTTTCTGGGATTCCTTAAGGACAAATGTTAATGGTAAAAATTATAATGAAACATATACCTTAATACATCTTCCATAAAGCTGGATTTGAATGACTTACTTACTTACTAAACCAATATTTCTCATTAGCATCAGGCTATCAAAAGCAAGAGGAGTTTGAGAACCAAGAACAAGCAGAAGTGCAACTCTTACTAACTGGAGTTTTACTAACTGGAGTGCAGTGTTCAGCATATGGCTCTCTGAAATGAATTGGTGTAATATTTAAGTCCATTATTAAGCTTAAACTCCTAGATGAGAAGACATTTTCCTGTCTACAATATTAAGTGCATTTCCTACATAAGAGGAGTATAACTGGGGATAGGCTTTATTGTTTGTTGAGAAGTTAATTATGCTTTATGCGGTGAACAGTGTTTAGCTTCTACATTCTCATATTCTGATAGTCATGCATAATACAATTTAAAGTTCTCTGCCCAAAATATCATGCAGTAATGCTTATTAACTCTTTTCGAAGACAAGTATTTCTGATTTTTCTTTTAGGCAATCTATGTTCCATGAATTTGCGGAATAGGAAATACATTAAGATTGGCTATATCTTCACATGCATTGACCATTAATGACAATTGTATAATTAAAAGAATTAACTTCAACCAAACATGAATTTCTAATCACTCCTAGCTCTACACACATATATACAAAATATGTCTTTACCATGTTCTTGATCTGCACTACTGTGTCATTCCACTCCATTTGGGCCCTTTTCACATCCAGTATGAATACCCTCCTGTTGCCGTTGTGTAAGGGAAAAGCAGTGATGATAGGTCTCAGAGGCTCTGAATGCTAAGCAGGAAGAACACTGCATCCTAGGAAATACTTTATTGAAGACTTTGCCTGCTCTTACATGTAAAATTCCATGAAATAAGACAGTCCTATCTCCTCTCCTTTCTCTCCATTGCTCGTGAGTGTATGATCTTCTCCCACATACCGTTCTTACTAAAACTAAGAACAGGGAAGTAATGGCAGCTAAACTTTAAAGAACACATTCACATGATAAGTGCTTCCTTTACACATAGATCAAATGACACGATTTGGACCAAACTAGATGTCCAGTCTCTTTTGAAGTTATTTCTCCTCCATAAGAAAAATCAGCTACTGATGTTTAATAAAGATACCATAAAATGATATTATCTTCATTTAAAACTACTGAAAGAAATTCCAAGAGAGAAGAAACAAACTCATTGAAGGCTCCAGTCTAGCAGAAAATTCACATTAGCTATGGGTCATAGTGTAAATATGCAAGCTACAGGACTAATCACTAGCAGTAAACAAATATTTGAAGAGAAGGTTTCACACATACTTGCATGGCAAGAAATCAGCTATAAACATCAATTACACATCATTATCATTAGACAGTATGTATCTGGAAGGTTCATCTCAGGAAACACAAATCAAACGTCTGGTCAAATGCAAACACCTTATTCTGCAATTGATAGCCCATAGAGGGATGCATTATTACTTCACAGAGGTCAGTAGCATTGTCCTCTTGGGAAAGGAAAAAGGAATCTTAAAACAAAGGCATAATGAAACAGAAAAGAAAGCCAGTCCTTGGAAACCATTGAAAAATAAACTCCAACCTGTAAAATAATTTGCAAAATAAATTGCAAACAAATTTATTCATACAAAGGAAGAGACAAATTTCTCCCACTGTGAACTACCACATTTCACCTGAGACCAGGTTTGTATTGTGACATTATGTAAGAAGAATAATTTAGGCTGCAGTGAAATGTGGTGTAACTCCATTATTGTTCTATATTCAGGTCTGTGGGGATGCAGGGGAAGAATGAGCAGAAGTAGATTCCTAGTTTGTTCAAAACTGAATTGTTTTACTGTAGTCAGTGTATTAATCTTGGCTCACCTCAGCAAAGAAATAGGCTTTATTCATTCGATTCAAAGTAATTTAAATCCAGTGGAAATTCTTACTTTGAATCTGGTCTTTGGAAACAATTTCTATTCAGTAAGTCTGAAAATAATCTCTGTTATATCTAAAGGTTTTAGATATGTCTTTCTTGAGGCAGGAGTTATTTTCTTTTGCTCAGTACTTGTTCAGCACAGTAGGGATTTAGTACTTAATAGTTGTCCTGTATTAGTCTTTTATAAAAACCAATATGTAAATACTCATATATAATTATTTCATTACAGTAATTATAATAGGTAATAGGCTGACATCTACATTATTTGAGTAGCCTTGAAAATCTCATCCATGACTGCTTGCCCATTTCTTAGTTTTTATTGTTATGCTGGTTTTGTTTGGGTACAGGTCATTTTTTGCACAGCAGCTATATAGGGATATATTTTGGATTTGTGCAATGTTGCTAACACAGGGACATTTTCTTTGTTGCTGAGCAGTGCTAACATAGTGTCAAGGCCTTTTCTGCTTCTCACCCCACCCCACCACCGAGTAGGCTGGGGGTGCACAAGAACAGCTGACCCCAACTGACCCAAGTAGTATCCTAGACCATACCAGATAAGAGCAGATCATGTTCAACATATAAAGCTGGGGGAAGAAGGAGAAAGGGAAGGACGTTTCGAGTGAGGATGTTTGTCTTCCCAAGTAACCATTACATGTGATGGAGCCCTGCTGTCATGGGAAAGGCTGAACACCTGCCTGCAGATGGGAAGCCGTGAGTGAATCCCTTGTTTTGCTTTGCATGTGTGTGCAGCTTTTGCTTTACCTATTAAACTGTCTTTATCTCAACCCATGTATTTTCTCACTTTTGCTCTTCCAATTCTCTCCCCAGTCCCAATCCAGGGGTAGTGAGCAAGAAGCTGAGTGGCACTTAGTTGCCAGCTGGGGTTAAACCACAACAGTTCTCTTTCAGAGAAGACAGTGGTATTAAACTGGAGATGCCTATCTACAATAACAAATTAAAACAAAATTAGAACAGATGCATCTGTGGATCTATGAAGAAGCAAGAATAAATCCTCAAGAGCTGCTTTTTTCAAAGATACATGCAAACAAGCTTGGGACCTTGTGTGCCATATTTTATTACTGTGAAACAGGTATGAAAAAAAGTTCAATTAATTTAAAAGTCTAAAGTTTCCTTTATTGCTGTAGCATTTTTCCTTATGAACTAGAATTACTGTAATAGGCCTCTCAGGTACTCCTGGTGGTCTCATTGACAAGAAATATAGACAGGAAATCTTATAATGAAAATCCATAACATACACCTCTTACAATGCAACAATAGCTACCACTACAAAAACAGATCAGAAAGCAAAACCTGAAGGTCATTGTGTAATAGAATAAAACTAGCCATTCCGGACAATAAAGCTGCAGCACTAAAAAGATTTTGTATACAGTGATGAACAGCTTCAGAGATCACTAAATATAGAGGCAAGCAGCGTGAAGCAGATGCAGCATTCAGGGCTGCAGTATGGACCAGCCTAAATCTTACAGACTGTGAGTGTAAAGTCTAGCTCCAAGGTAAATTTAGCTCAAAGCTGAAATCTTGGAGACTTGCAGAGCAAAAGGGAGGTAGCGGTGCCCAGTCTTCCTCCCAGAGTAGCAAAAATCTGAAATGCCTTCAAAACAACAGGTTTAGCACATTTCTCCCTTTTTATTTTCTTATTTTTCCATATTTACTCCTTTACTGCTTTCCCTTCTATTTTTGTACAATTTGGTTACCTTTTCATAGTACATTTATTTCCTATGTAAGGCAACAAGAAGCACTTGCTGCCTTAGAAAACATCTGCACTCTTGTACTTCGCCCACAGCTCTCAAGTGTATTGACAGCAGCTGCATGTCTCTATCAAGGAAAGCTTCTGTTCTTAACTTCTGCTTGCTATGATCTCCTTTTGTTTCCTTCAAAATTTATCTTCAGTTAAGTTGCACTGTATTTTATTGCTGCTGCTAGTTATGTATTGTTGAGTTTTTCTTTCCTTGTAACTCTATGAATTGCCTGGCTATTTTTCATTATTTCTGTGGGGCTATGGAAACAAAAAGCAATTCCTTTACTTGAGAATTCTGACATTTATTAGCATAATAAAACTCTTAGACGAAATTGCAGTTTTCCAAGTAATTTCATTTGCAGGGAAACTTACAAGGGATTTATTTTAAAGCCAGGTAAAACCTAGAATGAGAAATTGATGGAATTTGGACAGAAACATTCAGAAAATTTGAAGTAGGAAATGTGCTCTGGAGTGAAAATGAGGATGCTGTTGTGATGTTAATTACATCACAAAAGGACAGAAACTCAAGAGCTGATGTTCCCAAGCCTTTGTATCAGCTAAACAAAATGCAAGCAGTTGCTGGGAAGTGTGTCACCAGAAATAGCTAGCTGTATTATTATCAGTCTCTGAACGTGAATTCCTTATGGAACAAGTTGTTCAATATCCTGTCTGTAAACACTCTAAGAATTGTGTGCAATGCAGTAATCTTCCAAAACCTTTGGAAATTGCATGTCTTCTTTTCTAGCATGCCTAGCACGTTTTCCAAAGAAAAGGCAGCATTTTATGTCCTCTCTTTTTTATTTTTTACAGTACGTAAAGGCAGAAGAGTCTGCAAAGATATCTAGGTGTCTAAATACCGCCTTAATTACTCAGTACCACCTTTAGACCCTCAGTCCTATGCAGCCATCTACTGCTGTCTGGTCTTAGAGGTAAATCTGTGGATACATAGATCTTTTTTAACTTTAAATGGTCCATTCTCCTGTGAAGTAGGTGGTGGAACATGTGCAGCTTTGAATAACCTGAGACTGAGGTGGTTCTTGAGATGCCTATATAGAGGGAGCAAGCGCAGAGCCAGCTTCTCAGAGGAAGCGGCTGGTAGATCCTGGCGCTGTTTGGAGGAGGTAGATTGCACTTACCAAATGTTCTCCTGGAAAAAAGCAACTTTGTGATTATTTTACAGAGTTCACATTTGAAGCAAAAAGAATTACTCTGTGCTGAGGTCCACATTCTGGCAGGTGGATTCAACAACTGTATATACCCAGTACCAGCTGTATTCTGATCTCGGGTCACACACACAAGGCTTCTTACTTAATGAAGAAAATAGATCCTACAAGAGGCCTACATAAATGTTACTATGTTTGGAATTGCAGAGACGCATTCCCTGTCTGGAATCCAGCCCGTTGTGACCTGCAAAGGATCACACTTTAAAAAAATTTCAAGACCACTTGGGTATATTGATCCTTTATCTAGCTGCCAAGTCATTTTGTTTCTTAAGGTATCAGACACATTGCTAAAGAATCTCCTACCTCTGTAAGCCTACCTCCTATGAAAAGCCCAGCTGTCTTATCTGAGCTCTGTGCACCAAGAACAGCCTGCTCCAGCTAATAAGCATTGCTTATTTGCAGGGTACTGATTTGCTTTGTTATGAGGTGCTAACAGTAACTATTTAAAACCTCCTGAGCCAGTGTCTCAAGTGATTAATACAGAAACTCTAAGTCTCTGTGGAAAGTTCATTACAACTTTCTTTTCATGGGTCACAAGCATTGATGGATTAAATCACACAAAAAGCAGTGTTAATGAAAGAATATTTTCTTGAACAACAATGATGTTTGTGTGCAAAAATCTGTATTTTAATATGGGTTAACTGTAGAATTAATTACAAAAAATTGTTGCTATTATTACCACAGGTTTTTATTATTATTGTAGCACCTTAAATGTCCAAGCTTATAAAGCACCTCATACAAGACAAGTGTCTTTTCCCAGATGAGCTTACCATTCAGATTGCGCAAAGTATAGAAGGGAACAGTGATTCAAGAGAAATGACTGTGTGAGGAGAGATGGATTTACCCAGGTTTCAGGAGGGAAGTCTACAGTGGGATTTGAAAGAGAACCACACAGGAATTCAGGGACTGCCCAAAGCAGTAGCATATAGAAGTACACATAGTGTGCCTTTCCTGTGTGTTCAGAGATTTCCAGGAAAAAATTAAGTGTGAAGGTACAGTAACACATATGGATTGGTCCACTTTACATCTCAAAATACACATTATGTATGAAAAGGTATTGAGAAACTGCTTATTAAGAGCATGGCTATAAGACTAACCAATAGGTTCACAACTGCCTCCATCATGTCCCACTTCACTCTTGAAACAAATCAGTTGCACAGAAAACTGTCACAACCCTGTTATTTGGAATATTGCCCTGCGAAATGAATGTTTGGAGCTAAAATGAACATTTCTATACCCAGCAGTTTCTACATAGCCATTTATGGGAATAGAGCAAGGAGCACAGGAGGGTAATAGTAACAGTTTTGCAGTTTTTCACTCCATTCCCTGAATTGGCTGCCTCAGTAGTATCCAGCTTACCTGTGAAACAATGCAGGACTGCATCAATACCATGTGACAGCCAGATTGCAAGAACTGCTAAGACACAAATTTCAGGAGAGCATATTGACTACTGTGATGAGAGGAGCTGCTGTTGGTCCAAATCAAACTGCTTTCATTAGAATAAATTTCATTAGAATAAACTGACCACTTTCTGGACAGGAAATTCTTTCCAAGGCTGTTGCACTGCATGAAAATGTAAATAAAATGTATATGACCTTATACTGTCTCTGCTGTGGTGAAATTTGTAGGTTTGAATTCAAAAGCACAATGGCAAGTTTCCAGCTACATCTAAACATTTAAGCAATTACAAACTTCAAAAAGATGTTTTAAGACTGCTTCTCTTATCAGAAGTGCACTGCCAAGTAATGAGATTGTCAACAGAAACTGACAAAGACTGCTTTGGAAAAAAGATTCTAATCACCAATATTGGTACTTCATTCAATACTCTATGAGTAGTTCCCAGTCATACTTCTTGCTGCATTTTGTTTTTTCAGACATTAAGAAAATTAAGATAGGAACTTAGCATTCAGCAATTGGCCATGACCCCTTGAAAAATTCCTGGGAATAGTCCTCATTTGTAATGTGCCAGTAACTTCTCACATTTGAAATGTCAGCAATATGAATAACGATGATAGTTCAGACGCAAAACAGAAATATTGTGAGCCTTCTAATGAGGATGCATTTTGGCCACAAGACCAGTGGCATTGGAAGTTCATTAACTAGTTTTCAGTAGTTACTTTTTGTAGTTATCTATTACTACAGCTATTCAGAATGCATTCCTGTTAGTCCTGAATCAGTTATTCAAATAAAGGGCTGTAGTCTGGTGGATTCTTCTGCTGTCCACATGGCTCCAGTAGTAGCTCCCCACCTGAGGATGTGATGATTTCTTCCTAGAAAGACAAAATCAATTAAAATATCAAAGGTCTAAGCTATTCCCTGTCTTCTAAAAAAAGCAACTGATAGGAACAAAGACCATCACTCCACTGTAATTGGTAACCAATTATGAATAAATGCTCGATAAAATAAGTACAGGCCATCAACTATTCATATTCTTCATGCTTTGTTTATCTCTTACTTATGCCAGTAGTAACTTGTGATAGTATCAAACAGTGAAATCAAGCAGTTGGCGTACAAGAAAGGCTGTGATATGTACTACCCATAAGTTCCTACACTACGTAAAAGAAACAGCTTCAGATGCCTACAAAGGATATTCTCAAGGGTTAATTTAACAGACATATGCCAGTCCTACTATGCTACTTCCATAGCCATTGGGATGAAAGAAGCTTCCCCAGGCAGACTGAGCAAGAGCTCAATGTTGAGTGCTCCCACATAACAGTAACAGCTTTCTGACTGATTATAGAGAAGTGAAAGATACTAACCTTGCTAGGATAAAGACAGTCTTTACAAATAGCACTTATTCTCATTAAATACCCACATGGCAAGCCTGTCATTTCAGTAATTGATTACCAACATAGATAAAAAAAAAAGAAAAACTTACTGGAAAAATGGAGAACTTGGTCTTTGCACTTATTCCTACAGTAATGATAATTCACTTTTTTTTTTTTTTTTGGTAGAAGTTTGAGATTTCTAGAGGCACCAAATTGAGCCAGAATCCAGAATTATATTGACTAAAATAGCAATCCTTCATCTGAAACTTTAGATCCAACTTATGGATCTGTATGGGCCTAACGTTTTCAAAACTCATCCAGTTTCTATTGAAATTCAATGAAAAATTTGCTGTCTCATATATTCCTCAGAATATGTGGAGGCTCCCTTGTGTGGTTCCATCCCAATCACTACCTCAGACTAAGAATAAGTACAGAAAGTTACTACTCAAATTAAGTGCTTATGAGAAGGTTATGAGGAAGTAAATACAAAGATTTAACAATGATTTTGGGTATGTTATTGCTGCTTTCCACACAGTATTTAAATGCAAATTATAAGAGAAAATGCTCACTTACACCCTCTTCTGTAAGAATTTATTTTCTTCCAGCTAATGGTTAGCACCCCCTTGTATCTGTCACCTTGAGTGATCTTTTCTCAATTTTTTAAAAACAAAATGAAGCAGTGTTAGATGAATAAGTGTAAGCAACTAAAAAAATAGTTATGCCAGCTATGCCAGCCATGCTTATTTTCATTGAAAGTGAGAAGGACCCTCAGAGAGAAGCCCGTGCAACTTTTGGGGTGGGGAAGTGTAATTTTGCCAAAAATAGTCGTGAGGAAGCAGCAACTTTTCCAAACAATATAGCAATAGCTACAAGAGAAAATGTGCCTGCAGCACAACCATTTACATAAAGATTGCGTAGCTGGTTACAAAAAGGCTTTGGGACACTTGACATTGTACTCTACCAGAAAGGGCAGGCAGAAAAGCTTCAAAGAACACCATGCAAGAGACAGGATAAGATACCTCCTGAAGTGATTGCCAAAGAAACCAGTTTTAATATAGCTATTATCTTAGACAGTTCAAGGAGAAATGTGTGGGGACTTTCAACCAATTCAATTGGTTCTCCAATTGGCTTACTGCAGAGGGAGCTATTAACTATTGTCAGGGGACAGGTAAGAAAACTTTTGCTTGCTTTAAATGTTAGAAACTAAAAGCCATTCTGATTCTGACAAATACTCTGTTGCTGTCTGCAAATAGGTGTGTTTCTAGTGCAGTGACTGCCTAGGGTGAGCTGTGATGAAAATATGGGAACATAGCTGGAACAGAGATGGCTGGGATTGGTTGTCACCATCACTCCTCCCCAGAAGTATATGGAATACTACTTTAGCCAGAGCTCCTACATCCAGTGCCTGATAGTCTGCATTTGGTGTGTTGTATGTGTGCTTTTCTTTCCCTGGCATGGCTCTGGTTAGACTCTTTCCAGTTGTCCTGGGTCTGTCTGGGATGGAGTTAACTTTCTCCACATCAGTCTGCATGGTGGTATGTTTTGAATTTGTGGCTAAAACAGTGTTGGTTAACACACTAATGTTTTGGCTATTGCTGATCTGTGCCTGCACAGCATCAAGGCTTTCTCTTTTTTCCACTCAGGTGCTGCTGGCAGGAAGTAGGCTGGGAACAAGTGAGAAGTTGTGAGGGGACACAGCCCAGCTGTTTGACCCAGATGATCTTTTTGACCCAAATACAGATATTCTGTATCATAAAATGTCATCCTTAGCAATAAAAATAGGATTAAGGAAGAAGAGGGAGTGGGGATTGGCTTCCAACATAGCCTTTGAGAGAGAATTTCAGCAAATTAGGGGAGGGTGTATTTTTTTTGTCAGATATGACACCTAGTATCCTCCCATGTGGAAATACAATTTGTGAAAATATAATGTCATAGTGATCTATGAGGGGACACTAAAACACTCAAGAGATGTTGCAAACTAGCTGAAATAAAAGAAAGATTTAAAAGAGATGGAAAATTGAAAGAAAAATAACCACTGTTTAGTGTTTGTGAGACTGAATAATAAAAAAAAATGAAGTCTTTGAAGAAAAAGAGGAGAAAAAAATTCAACAGAATTAGTTTGAAATGAGTAAGAAAAGGATAAGAAAGGAAAGGGACCTAGAAAAGAGAGGATGAAGAGAAATTCTGAGGGTGGCTAAGAAAAAAGCAGAATTAAAACTGCATCTGAGAGAGATGCGACATGATGGAAACAATCTATACTATCGGAAAGCTGAGTCACACTCTGGCAACAAGAAACACAAATCAGAGGCAAAATAATTCAAACCCATCTAAAGTCAAAGATGAGTAGTAAATTACTCTTGCAAGATTGTTTTGGGTGATATGGAGTGACCTTTACAACATCCCCAAAAGAAAACCCCTCCACGTTCCCTTCTTTACTGCAGGGCCTCACTCCATTGCTTTTGCACATTCAAAGTGCATCACATCAAAGTTTGGAAAAATGCTGAAATTTCATTGAAAGACCTTTCTGTGGTATTTCCAATCCAGTTTTGCACAACAAAGATGATCCAAATGTTAGCTGTGTCAATCCTTATTAGCCCATTTTTAGCCCAGAAGAGCGCACATTGTGTAAGAATCTACTTAGAAGGGGACACAAATAATGTTGAAGCATTTGACTGAATGGTAAAAGCCTTCTGATTCATTGCAACAAAGACACAAACTAGAAATGTTACTAGAAATGCCAGGCTAACTGCAGAATATATACATATATTCTTTCCCCCACTATGGTTGTTACTGGTTTCTGATGTGTTTTCAAATTACATGGTTCCTCTCTAAATTATTAATCTGTTCCACTCAGCTATTGATCTCTACCTAGCAAGTGTTACCTTGTGAAAATCAATAAGATCTGTCAGTGTTGCATGTCGGTTTGGATCTACCCCCAAGAAGCTGTAGAAATCCCCCGAAGCATCAATGAGAAAGTGTTTGAACCCACTTTGCTGGCGATAAGACAATGCATAGCCCCAGATTTTCTCACTGACTCGCACAAGGAATGTTCCTTCAGATTTATTCATCAACAACTCTTCTGCCTCCTGGCGGCTGATAATACCTGGCAAGAAAAGAAATGCACAAAAACTAAGGTTATGCAGATAGCAGTCAAGGTAAATCAAATGCAACAAATACAGAGCAGAAGTGAAATTCAAATGGCATAACTTCTCAAGATTTAAATGTTTATAGGAGGAGTTAGAGCTACGGAGACAATGTTTATGCCATTTGTTTCTGAAGAATAGCTAAAAGGGTTTTGATTGTGTCTAGTGAGATATGCTTTTTAATTGTCTGATTCAGAATTGCTTACTGCTTTTTCAAAGGAAGTGCATAAATGCAACCGGCCTATCAGACTAGCAAATTCTGTACATGGGATCATTTAGCAGACTAGCATGGTTTGGCATTGCAATTTGAATTTGCAGTACACTGCTGATATTGAATTGCAGTATATCTGACTTGTTGCCTTACAACTGTTTTATAGGTCCTGAAGAAAGAACATAAAGCAAGTGCTAGGAGAAAAAGCATTTGTCTGCTTTTGTACACCCCTACACATATGCATCCCTAGATGCATATAAATAAATTGGAACACAAAGAAAGAAAATCCTGCAACTAACAGAGCTGCTAAGAGAGATGAGCATGTTAGATTACTTATTCACAAGCTTGCATTTCTAGGGAACATTGTCACAGAGGAAAACAAGAAACAAAGAAAGCTCATAGCCCTTTCCTTCTGGGACCTTTCAGGCTTGATATCAGAGAAAGAGTCTCCTCTAATTAAAAACTGTAGCCACGAGCTAAAGCAACAGAAATATTGAATATTGCATTTGTCAACCAGAAGCGACAAATTCAAACAAATTCTTTACAATTCATAATGAACAATGAGTTATGCACCTCGCTCTGGGACAAGAGAAGACAAAATTAATTGGGGCTCCTTGCAGTATGTAACTATCATCCTGTGGTAATTTTCTCTATGAGCCAACTTATTTCTCTGGACAAACTCAACCAGGGAACAAAGTCTTTCCCCATATCCTGGACACCAAGTGGTTGTTTTATAGATGAATTAATTCCTTTGCTGTATGACAAATACATTTGTCAGGGCCAAAGAAGGATCACAAATTTAGATTTTCAGAGTAAACAAGAGAAAAAGTGTAACAGGAGTAGAACTTTCAAGAATTTTCCCATTTTATGCTTCTGTGTTAGAAGAATCTTCATCTCTCTTTTCCTTTCTGATCCGTGGATGCAACACAGAAGTTGCTGGTACTTCTGCCTGCAAACAGGGTATAGCAAATAAACCCTATTCTGATCACACTCCATGTAAAAAGGTGTGATCAGGATTGCACCCAGCACTGAACCAGGTCCATCCACTTAGAGACCCTGGTTCAAATTTGCCTGGTAGGCCTAGAGAGATGAGTAAGCTCATCTCTCATAATTATCTGTGAAATACCAGATGCTCACTTTAATCAGGAACAGATGTTGAATTAGGCCATCCTGAATGCGAACATGGCACAAATGTCGATAAATAATACATGTACATGTTCCAAAGTTACTCTCTGTGAAGCTAAACTTTCTTGAAACAATATAATACTGCTTGTTATTGTAGAAGCTTACACATGTCCTAGTGAGAGTTCCATGGGGTCCAGGTACTGAAAAGCCACACTGGTGTAGCATAATAATAACCATAGCCCAGGGATTACCAATTTGTACAAAGAAGTACCTACCTGAAAGACCAAAGTTTGGGATGTTTTAATTAAGCCCACAAGGAAAATTATGCCTCTGGGAGACACAGGAAGGAACTGAGGAGATCTGGGTCCTAAAAGCAAGCACTGTGTGATGTTAGGAAACAAAGAAAAGCATCTCTTTCTTTCAGTTTTTGTCTACTTTGAGATAATAAACTCCTTTTACAGTTTTACTTGGTGCAATGAGGAACACAACAAGGGCTCAATCTCAGTGGGGCCCAAAGTTCCTTCCTGAAATATCTTCAGTAATTATTAAGATGAAACATACACATATATACTCTGCTGAATAAGGTAAAGCTTCTGGAGGATATTGCATCATTTTTGCATCAGAAATGCAAAACAGGCAGCAATCATGCAAACATAAGCTTTTGTTTAGAAACAGCAGGCAATGGCTCAGCCAATAGTCAATTGCTGCACCTTGCAAAACTAAAAACAGTTTTATTGGAGGCATTCCAAGATTAATTGTTTAAAATTCTTGAACTCTGTTCAAATGAAAAGATAGTACTAATATGAATCCATATGATACAGCATATTATGTGAAGCTGTATCACTAGCATCCCAATACTAGGTGCCCTGTGCCAAGAATTACACAAAAATTGATTCTGAAATCATACTATTTGTTAATCCACTCTTCTCCCAAATTGCCTTAGTTTAAATATACAATGAAAGGTTTCATTAGTGATTATGATGCATACTTCCTTGTTAAACCTTTGCTAGAAATACATGTAGACAAGCCACACTAACAAGCTGAGAGCATTTAATGATACAGGAAAGGATAAACAATTCCATTAGCAGCAAATGCGACATTAATTCCAATAATCAAAATTTATACTGTAATTCTAGATTGAAACCATGCTGTTAACTTTCAAGATAGGAATTGGGTGCTGTTACAACTACCCCTTCTCTAAGCAGTGTCAGAATTGTCATGCAGCCCTGCTAGGGAGTGAGGTGGCATAGACAATTTGCCACTTAAAAAATAAAGGGTTTATAAAAAAACAGAGTTGTAAAAAAGAAGGTTTGTATTTTATGGTGAACATTATTCTTAGGATATTTCTAGGGTTAGAATGACCATCACTATCAGGCATATAATACAAAATTCATTTAGCACCAATTAATTCAATGCTAAACAATCCGTTCACCTGCTTTCAACTCCCACCAGTAGAACTAAACCACTGCAGGCTTCCACATGATGTTATATTCTTTGCCAGACCTTATTTTTGTTCTGGGCACTTTATACCATTGAGTAGATGAGAAATGCCACATTGCTCACAGCTAAGTTCTTTTCTGCTTTAATTCTCTTTTCTGCTAAAATGGTGTAATAAATTATCAGCCAGCTGTTTTCTTCCCTTTTTCTCTCCTGATTCTGTTAACAGCTCATGAGAAACCATCTCTCCCCACCACCTCCTCCCTCTCTCTGCCTTCCAGTTATTTTATTTCTGGTTCAATGCTTTAATGTGTGGTGATTGCAGCAATGAAAGTCTCCCCTCACCCTTTAAAAAATGGTATGCTGTTCTCTAGACAACTAGAAAAA